>NC_133458.1:91735592-92358509 GCF_048565385.1 Saimiri boliviensis | reverse complement strand
AGAGAGTATGAGGCCTGATGTGAGCCCTACTCTGTGCCTCACTCTCCCCATTTTCTGCAGCCGTGAGGTGATAAGATATAAAGAATGTGAAATGCCCTTAGTAAAATGTGAGTCATCTTCCTCCTTTCCTAAGAGATGACAATAGGTCCACTTTTCATGCACTCATCCTCACTTGACTTGCTCAGTCCACTAGGATTGGCACATAGTGAGGTTGGTCTTGGTTGGGGCATTTGGAAAGTCTAGATCATCTCTACTTTTAAATACTGCTCGGTCTCCTGTGCACTGACTTCAATGTGGTGGAGAAGGGAGGGCAAAACTTACACCATGAAAATATTTTCCCTGGACGGCCAGTAGGGATGGCATTTAGAGTTTGTTATCATGTTTGGTGCCCATTTCCTCTTTGGCTGGGCATGAAGCTGGCAATGGCCCTGGGGTACCGGATACCCCCACAGTTCTAAGACTATATTACAAATGGTCACTTTAGTCCTCGGCACTAATTTTTTTTTCTCAGCATCTCCTTGTTTTCCTGACAATACAGGACAAAGCTCTCCAGATAATAAATAGTAATATGAATGTAAGCAAAGTATAATGGTGCCCAGAAGATGGTGAGAACATCGATTCACACCTAGACAAGCAATTTTGACATGGAAACTTATTTATGCCATCAAAGGTCCTGAATAACCCTGATGACACTGAATACTAGGGATTAGCTGCAGAATCTGTAGCTCTCAAGCCCTCCCAGAAGGCCTTCTACCAGCTTCCAAAGAAGCAACATTTAGGTTAATGGCTTCCAACCTGGTACGGGGAGGAGGTAGGAGCCCCTGGTAGTGTGCCAGATGATACATTGTGAGGGCTGGAAGAAGAAAATTTAAAAGAAAATGTTCTAATTTTCTCACAAAAAATCTCAGTTAGTGATTATTCTTTTTTCATTCCTTTCCCTTCCTTTTTTTCCCTTTGCCTTCCCTTCCCCCTTCTTTCTCTTTCTGTTCTATCATGTACTAATCTACTACTTAAAGAGATAGACTCTGGAACCAAATGGCCAGGGTTTGAATTCTGGCTCTGCCTCTTCCTAATGGTATTCCCATTCCTTTGGGTAAGTAATAACCCTCTGTGTGCGTTAGTTTCTTCATTGGCAAAATGAAGAAACAACATTACCCATCTGATAGAGTTCTCAGAAAGATGAAAACATTCATAGACGTAAAGTGCTTAGAAGAGGGCATAGCACACTGTTATATATTTTGATGCTACCTTCCCATTATTTCAATAGGGCTATCATTTGTAAGTAAATAATTGAATAATTTATATTCAATTAAATTATGCAAATAAATTGCTTTATTCAACTAAGTATGAAAAGATGAGGTGTGGCTAGCCAGTTTTCCCAGCATCATTTATTAAATAGGGGTTCCTTTCCCCAAATTATGTGTTTGCATGAATTGTTAGAGATCAAGTGTATGTGTATGTGTGTATGTGTATGTATGTTTCCTACTTTTTTGTTGATGGGGTGGATCATTTAAAAAATCTGGAGATTATTCTTTAATTTGATGAGAATCGTTTTTATGTAACAACCATGACATTGGGCTGTGTAAGGACACAGTTCGTTGATGTCTCTGATTTTATACAAATAGAGCAGTTTTTAGTATCAACACTAGAGAGAAAAAAATTTAAGATACAAAGAAACAAAGCCTCAGAAAGGCACCCAGCTCCTTTCTAATTATTAACATTTCTGAGGCTGGTCTAATGGAGAGCTGAGCTGCAATGAGAACACAGAAACATTCCAGTGTTCACATCCCTGAAAAAGCAAATGATTCTGGAAAAATTACACTCTTTGCATTCTAGCAACATTCCAGAGAGAGATCAATTTTGAAAATCAGGAAAGCCTTGGAGATCCTTCAACTAAGGAGTTTTTTCCCCACCCCCAGGGGAAAGAGAAAAGGAATAAAGCGAGATTCATTTTAATTCAAGATATATTTGCCAGATACTATTGTTCTCTTGGGCCTCTAATTCTCAGTGTTTCAAATTAGAACAGCCTTAGTTAACCCACTGTTTGTCAGGCTGATGACTGACACCCAGCGTGGTCTGAGCCTTCCACTTTTGAGCTAAGTTCTCTTGGGAACCAGGTGTCTCTTGTGCCACTTCCCCTTCGTCCCTCTTCTCTCCATGAACTTGAAGTGCCTCTTCTTCTCTACCTGAGTCATTTGCAGGTTTGGGGTAGGAGAGCCAAGGGGGGGGGGCATCTTCTTTTAACCAGCCTTTTGTGAACAGTGGATGGAATTCTGCCTATAAGGGAGCCCCAAGTGTGGGTTTTATAGAACTCAGCATTGGCTCTGGCTCATAGGTCAGCAGCAGTCTCTAAATAAAGTGTCTGTATCCTGACTCTTAGAAAATGGCCACCCTCCTACAGCCACCCAGAGTAAACCAGATCATTAATTAGCCTGGCTGTCCAGGAGAAAGCTACCTGTAAATTCTCCAAAACAAAAGAGAAAAAAACCAAACCCCTCAAACCAGAATGATAACACTTCTTAAGAGAATATTTATATGAATTGTATTGTAAAAAATATTTAAACATGTACAGAGGTAGAAGCAAAACGAACCCTGTTTGTACTCGTCACCCAGGTTCAGAGATGACCAGTCATGGCCAACCTTGTTTCATTTACAGGTCCCCCTGGCATATTTTGAGGCAAATCTCAGACATGTTATTATTTTATTTATACACATTAAAAAAGACCATTTAGGATATTGAACCACATGGTGAATGGTAAGAAGCAGAGGAAATCAAACTAAGCCAAATGAAAAGCATTAAATGTACCCATTAGATTATGTGAGACCCCTGTAAGAGAACTGGGTAAAAAACATGGCCAAATGGTAATGTCTCCCCAAACTGAGGCAGCCGCTAGGGGCACCTCTTGTTCATGAGTCTCGGCATTGACCAAGAAGTAAACCTTTTTGTTGTTGTTGTTGTGTTCTTTTGCACTCTAGTAATATTACAACCATGACTAAGGACATATTAAAGGAGGAATAAGCTAGGCACTGGAATCTGGTTGTAGTCTCAGAGGGGATTCTGATGTTCCCTTGAAATTAAAGTGTGTAATTCACTCTTGGAATGATGGAATTACTTATTCAGATATATAAACCAGAAATTCTGAAATCGGCAGGGTTGGTATCACAGAAATAATAATGGCCAATTTGCCTTCTAAAAAGGAATCTGCAGCCAGGCGTAGTGGCTCAAGCCTGTAATCCCAGCACTTTGGGAGGCCGAGGCAGAAGGATCTCTTGAGCCCAGGAGTTTGAGACCAGCCTGGCCAACATTGTGAAACCCCGTCTCTACAGAAAATACACAAAATTAACCAGGTGTGATAGTGCGTGCCTGTAGTTACAGCTGCTTGGAAGGCTGAGGTGGGAGGATCACTTGAGCCAGGGAGGTTGAGGCTGCAGTGAGCTATGATCGCACTCCAGTTTGGGTGACAGAGTGAGACTCTGTCTCAAAATAAGTAAATAATAAATAAACTTGGGGAAGTTTCCAGTGGCCATTAAGTTACTCTCAATTGTCACCCTGCTTGAGACAGTATAGCAGGCATTGATTCCCTTCTCTTCCTAGAGATACAGTCTAAACCAGAAACGGCAAGTGAGTGACTGTTTTTGTTTTTGTTAGAAGATTGAAATTACAGAATGATTTATCCTGCACTTCTACACATTTGTTTTCTTCTTTTAGATCCTAAATAATTTCTTTATTTTATACATTTCACTCAAAAAACTATATTTTTCTCTATTACCATTATCCTAACACATCATGTTCAGCTTCCTTCTGCTTTTTAAAAATTCTAATAATTTCCATTTGGTGATTAGTGCCACAGGAAAAGATATGGCTTTAACATTAAACGAATTTTTATTCCATCTAAGTAAACCATTAAAGACAATGGAAAGGAGAACAAATGTGTTTTTTGAAAGCCAGGATTTTGTTTCCGCATTGTATCAGCTCTTTGCAGACAGCATGTGTAGAATTCACTTTTGACTGAATCATAATAAATATGAGACAGTATGGTATAAACCACTTTTTATAGTACAATACTCACCAATAAATTCCACTTATAACCTTAAATCAAATTGGTGCAGATGCAAAAATTATGTAAAACTGGTGGTACCTGCTCCTGACCTTGTGGGGGCCCTCCCAGATCCTGACTCAATAAACTTTTTCTTCCCTAATGATCTGGCAGTTATTTCTATCAAGAGAATACAATGGGGTGCTGAGAAGTGGGGAAGTGAAGCAGTGATTCAGAGACCACCAGGGCCCTTAAGAAGATTAATTTGTGTGAGGTACCTGAAAAGTTGGAAAAATCTCAATGCATTTCTGAATACACATATTCATTTTGAGCTGATTTCTGTTCCTCTTGTGCCCTGTAAAATTTCAAGGAATGTAGTTGAGGTCTGGAGATTTCCACAAAGAGATTAAGAGGGGCTATAAACCGAAGAAATAGTGGTTTTGTATAACTGTTGGGCATGAAATATTTTCAGTACCAAGATGTCCTGACTTTCAGTACAGAAACTGAGTAAACACCTTATAAACATTTAGGGAACATTTCTATTAATGCTCTTAATAATAGGGCACATGATTTAAATCTAAAAAGAACCTGTGCCTGTTATCTCAGAATAATGTTTGAGTCTGTTTTTATATTTATTTCATAAACTAGTTGGTGACATAGCTGAGTTTTCTGTTAGACAGCAAGGTCTGATTTTGCATTTTGTTTGGAGTCAACCCATTCTGGGCTCTCAATAAGCATGTTTATATAATATTCATTGGATTTTTATTATCCTAACCAAACACGTACACTTTCTCTACTTTTAAAAGAGGTTGGGCCCTTTATGTTGGGTCCGTATGAAACCCTGAAATCTTCTCTTGCAATGTGTCAGTCGTTCTAACGTGGAGTCAGAAGGACTTTTTCTTGTCTCATTCTTGTAGTCTAGGCACTGGGCTGATCCTGTAAGTGCCTGGATCGTGACAGGAAGATTATTCCTTGTGGGATCATGAGGGTAGGGGATTTCATAGAGTGTTGCCCAAGATTTTGCTTATTTCTAGCTCAGAGCAGCCCCAGGGTGCGGGAGGAGCAGAGAGTGACTGAAGCAGACACAGAGTCAGGTGGCTTGCGATGCAACATCATGTCAGCAGCCTTATGCTTTGTGGACTCGGGCAACTATATTTACCCTCCTTGGACCTCTATTCCTCTCCATAAAATAGGGATCATACTATTTACCTTCAGGGTAGATATCAGGGTTAAAAAAAAGGCTTTGCAAAGTGGTATGTAAAATATAAACAATTATTTTACTATCATCATCTAGTTATATACAGAGTGGTCTATTATCCCTGAGGGATACTGAGCTGCAGACTTATTTGAGAGAGAAAGAAAGGGCTGCAATTACAGAGAGATGGCTGGGACCTGGTCTTGATCCCAGGTATACCTGTTGTCTTTTGTTGGGTGTGACAGCTGAATCTAAACTCTGTTCCCAGAGAAAAACTTTACTGTTCTGCTGGAGTCTGAGGAATCGCAAGGGAATAAGACCCAATTCCTGATGTCTTGGTTTGCAGATGCCCTATAGAGATAGATTCACAAGTTTGCAGGTACTGTGAGATGCCTGCTGAACCACCATTCTTCCCTTTCTCCTTACCTTAAACTTGAGCCCCTTGATTGGTGTGTGTGTGTGTGTTAGTGAATATGGTCAGCCATAAAGTATGAAATATTTGTCTCTAGGCCAATCATAGTATCATACTATCCCTTAATAGAGATTCACTTTCTCAGTCAGCCTCTTTGCGTCATGTTCTTGTGGAACAGTTGTGGCTAATGAGACACAGGGAGATGTCTGTGAGTGCAGATTTAATTCCCAGATAAAAAAATAACACATTGCTTCTGATAATCTCCTTCCTGCTTAACTGCAACAGTGGTGTGAGGGCATGATGTTAGAGTTCTGGCAGCCACCTTGCAACCATGAGTCAATTAGCAAGAGGATGAAAATCTAATATACCGATGATGGCTGATTGAAGAAAAGAAAAGGCATGAGTTTTGAAAAATAAAACTGAGCTACTGAAACAGTCTTGAATTGATTCCCTTTCAGAATTCTTACTTGTCTTTTGGTTGAAAGCCACTGTGATTCAGGTTTTTAGTTATTTGTATATAAACTCATTGGCTAATGAAGTGCAATATTCAAAGCTAGAGATGGGAAATGTGGTGTAAGGAGAATGGGGAAAGCCTCTACAAAGTTAGGAAGGGTGAATAATAATTCAATGGACAAAGAAGAAAGGTCAGTTGAACATTTTAATTACGAGAAACAGAATATGTAATGAGTCCAGAGGTACAGCATTGCATGGAATATTTTGAATACTACAAGTTGTCTAGCTTGGTTAGATGCAGTGGTTCTCAGGACTACACCCCAGAGATAACTAGTAAATGTCACAATGCCGAGAAGGTGATTCTAGTGTTTAGTAGACAGAATAATAAATATCTTGCAATGTAGGTTGTGAAACTAAAATAGATATCATGCAGGAAACCCACATGGAAACATGATGTGGGCTGTCTTGCTTGTGGATATAACATGTTCTGTTGGGGAAAAAAGGCTTCATTCTTCAAATGCTGAGGAAGAAAAGGGGCAATTTCATTTTTTAGGGGAGAGAGACTGTAACCATGCTTAGAGAATGGCTGGGGTCCTCCTGACAGCCACTCCTTTGAATACCATTAGAATGGTCTTTGTAAACATTTCAATTTCTCATTTAGAAATTTGTTATTTTTGATATTTTTTAAAAAGCCAACTCTGAAACAAGAAATAAACTATCCACATGAATGGAAAAAGTTGTTTTTATATTTAGCACCAGATCCAGCTCTTCATGCAATATTTAATTCTAACAGGAAAAACCTCAGGCAAAACTAAAGCTAATGTAGTTGACTTTTTTTTTTTCCTAAGAATTTTAAGGACTAAAAAGTGGGCATATTTATAAATTAAAAGAGGTTGAAAGCTTGCCTTTTGATTACAAAATAATAAATGGAAATGATAAAACTATATAATCTATACAATGAATGCTTCCTACAATTTTCTTCTCCCCAGATCAACATATTAATAGATTGATAAATTAAAATATATTTATGTTGATAAAGCAACAGTTACTTCCATGCAGGAATGGATAAGACCTATTTTTACATTTTTTTTTGGGGGGGGGCAAGGCACTATGTAGGAGCCATCTTTTATTTATTTAATTCTTAAATTTTGGTTTTTTTGAGACGACATCTCACTCTGTCACCCAGGCTGAAGTGGTGTCATCTCAGCTCACTGCAACCTATGTCTCCTGGCTTCAGGAGATTCTCCTGCCTCAGCTTCCACGTAGCTGTGCTTACAGGTGCCTGCCACTGCACCCAGCTGATTTTTAAAAATATTTTTAATAGGGACAGTGTTTCATCATGTTGGCGAGGCTGGTCTCAAACTCTCGACCTCAAGTGATTTGCCTCCCTCAGCCTCTCAAAGTGCTGGAATTACAGGCTTGAGCCACTACACCTGGCCAGAACTTCTTTTAATTACACAGCGAAGACTTTTCCAGGTGTAGGTCAAGAGGAAGACTTCTGCTGTTTTTTGTTTTCTAGCTTCATAGGGCAGAGCTGATGCTCAGTTTGCACGAACCAGTCCAGTGGGCAGATGTAGTAACCATCTCTTCTGATTGGTTGGGGCCTGTATATAGCGGTTAAATATTTTGAATATTACCCCTCTACCATGAACTGAACTTTGTTCTTTCCACAAAATTAATAGATTGAAGCTCTAACCACTAAGTATGTGACTGTATTTGGTGATAAGGCCATTACAGAAGTAATTCAGGCTAGATGAGGTCATGAGGGTGGGGCTCTGATTGATAGAATTAGTGTCCTTATTAGGAGAGGCATGAGAGCACTCATTCTCTCCTTTTTTCCTCTTGCTCTCTCCACCATGTAAAGAAACAGCGAGAAGGTGGTCATTTGCAACCCAAGGAGAGAGCTCTTACCAGACACCAGCTCTGCTGGCATCTTGATCTTGGACTTCCCAGCCTTCAGAATGGTGGAAAAACAAATTTCTGTTGTTCAACCCCCCCAGTCTGTGGTACTTTGTTATGGCAGCCTGAGCAGACCAAGACACCTCCCAATAAATAGTAATTCTCCTTGAAAATTCCAGCAGTTCATTTAGTCATCTTTAGGGTGTGGGAACTTGAAAGATTTTTTTTGGTGGCCATTTGCAGCTTATCTGTTATATATAATCACATCAAAGCAGATTGCAAGGTCAAATTTCGATAGCATCAACCCTCCAGGTTCAATGTATGCCACTGTCCCCTCTGAACACCCTCTGGAAGAAGACATTCCTACTAAAGGGTAATTCTTCATCCAATTCCCAGCCAGGGGATAACCTCAGCCCACAGCGCGCAGACATCCCCTTTCCCTCGAAAATCTTAAAGCATGGGTAAAGAGAAAAGGAAAATATTCCCCTTGGAAATATCATGCCTTACATGCTTTGCTGTGCGATGATAAACCAAACAATCATTTGGGATAAATGTATCCTAGGGTGGGCCATAAAAAGAGGAGGAGAGACAGAAAAACAATTTGATCCAAATTACAGTTGTTGCAAAAATTTTCATTTGTCTGTAGTTTTCCATTAACAAACATTTGTTCTGGCTGTCCATGAAGGTATTTTCCTTTTGTGTGTTCAGAAGCAGGTGAATGTATTATCTATTAAGTTTTGACAGAACAGATAAGCCTAGTGATGTTAGGACTTCCATTTTGTTTTGTTTCCCGTTTGGATTTATTTGAAATCTCCTAGCTTGATGAAAATATTCTTAAAGAGAAATTGGCTTATCTTTCTTGGGACTTTCTTGTGCTAACCTAAAGGTGACTTTATTTTACAACCTATTAGATATTTTTCTTGATAGGGCTCTTCAATATTTCTTATAAAAATAAAATAGTTTATTATTATTCATTTTTACTTCCTTTTGAATAGATTTTGAGAGATTCCTTATGTACATATGAGATCTCTTTGGTTAGATTGAAATTTATTTTGATACATGATGCAAAGCTATTTTTAAAGACTCGTTATTGGAAAAGTCCAAAGAGTAGTTTATCACATTGACATCCTTTGAAATGTGGGACAGATCCAAGGCTTCCTCAATAGTTAAATAGTAGTTTAATTTCTCCATCCCAGTATTCTTACCTAGTAGGATTTGCCTAGAGTACCCTTATGACAGCTGTGTACCTTGCGCTCAAAAATGACCAGACCATATCTGGATATGAAGGCGCCTTTCTTTGCCATGCATGGCAGTCATTGTTGGAATTAACAATGGAAGGAATAAGGTTGTTCAATCTTATTCCCTGAGCCACGGGGCAAGGTAAAGGTGGAAGCTGAATAATGTTTCATGGTCATGTGGTTTCACTGTAATAGTCAGGTGCTGATGTACCCCTTCCTGCAGCACAAAGCCAAGATCATCAATGGGAAGGATTCTCATTCTCCATCAGCGAAGGGAACACTGTTTCCACATCCCATTCAGATTGCACACATTTCATGTGCTCTCTTTTCTCATTAAACAAAATCAATGAATGCTCATTTTATTTGTAGGCCATTTATTCTCTTGGAGAAAACAAAACTGTAGAATCTTGATGTTGTGAAGATGTGGCCAGACAATGGTGGGTTTTTTGGGAAAGAGCCAGGAAGATTGTTTCTGGAGGAGGAATGTCAGCATTTTTCTTGTGGAACTTTAATTGGAAATAGGATGGCGGTTCGGCCTAGAGAAGAGATCAAAATGAAACAAGCTGCTGTTTTCATCCTCGTCCCTTAATGGACCGTAATCCTGGTCATAAAAACCCACCACTTAAACTTTGGCAGTCTTACTTTCCCAGGAAGCTTTATTACCAAGTATTAGCTTGAGTCAAGACATAGCTTCTCCAAGCCACATTTGAGGCAATTCTACCGGTGAAGAGAATGTGTTTGTGGGCGAGTCACTGTTTCTCTACGTTCCTGCAATAAGCTACGAGTGGTCTTCTGAGACTGCCTGACGTTTATCTGGATGGAGAAAATATGCTTCAGCCCATTCCATACAAACCATATCTCTGGCTAATGACACAAAGGGAGGCGTGGAGAATTCCGAGCCACAGGTTTTTCCAAGAGCGTCAAGCCAATACATAATCATAAACTACTTTAGGGACTTTGTCCATGCATCAAGTGAATTCAGTGTGCTCTGAATAATCTCATATAGAAGGGTCAGGACGTGCAGGCCTATGGGGAATGGTGTTCCTAACCAGTCCTCACTGACTTATGCTTCATACTTGATCTGTTTACCTTTGTACCTATCAGATCCACCCTGGGCGCTCTTGACCTTGGCATTTGGCCCTGGACGTTTCACGGTCAGCCTGATCCGTTCCATCCATCCTGCCAATGAGTTCCTCTCCTGTGCAGGCAGCAGCATGCTGAGCAGGCATCCATGGTTCTTGCTATATCCCCCAACTTCTCTCCATAGTAATAAGAAATGGGATTTGCTCCAGTGAAGACCCATCCATGACTACTTTATGTAGCTTAAATGTCAAAAGCGGACCCACTCCAGGGACTACCTGGACCAAGGATAAGCCATTCTTTCTATGATTTTAACAAAAACAAAAACAATTCATGTCCAAATTAAACCTTTTTTTTTTTTAAGGTGCAATAAACTTCTGGTCACTCTTGTAGTTTAAAACATTTAAAAATACAATAGGAGATAAAGTGTTTTCACTCAAGTTGACTAAGTCTTATTTTCCCAAATATATGATTAAAAGCCTTAGATTTACATTGACCTACTTGTCCGAGAGCACTTTGCAGACCCCCCAGAGGAATGCTGCATTGTTTGCCTGCATCCATGCAACAGCGGTGAGGTGTGAAGCCAGCCTAGCATTGCCTGGTGAGCTTTCTGAGGGTAAAGTGAAAATCATTTCTGTGTCTGAAATGAGAGGAGGGATATTGTGTAGTCTGGAGGAAATTATCCAGGTTGGATTTGGGCCAGGCCAGTAGGGTTCATTTGCTCCTCTTGCAAAAATTACCATCTGGTCTTTAATGACCCAGAGTGGTCAGGCTGGCATTAATTTACACCTCATCCCAGGGAGGCACCTCTGAGAATAAGCATGCCTGTTAATGTAATACTGGTCCTTGGCTCCAAGGGAAGAAAGGGTGTGGATGCTAAGTGGAGATGGGAACTGTTTGCTCGGAAGAGAATGTATTCCAGAACGAGGGCAGGAGTTCACGAAAAGGTCACCCTTCAAAATAGAAGCCGGTAAGAACCAACACAAATGGCTGAGCTCAGACCCCAGTCATATACTGAGTACACTGGTAACATTTACCTGTTCATTTGGCAAAGGGTTGTGGAAGGCTCACCAGGTAGCAGGCACAGTGCTAGTGGCATGATGGCATACAGAGATGAACAGGCTGTGGTCTTTGCTCACAGCTCAGGGGGAATATGGATGCAGGTGTATGCTCTCATAGATAGCATCTTGAATATTCAAGATGCTATCACAGCACAGGTAGGGCAGAAAGACTTTTCCTGGTGGTGGAAAATGTAGAGTGAATCAAAATAAGGGGTTTTCCAAATTCATTGAAGGTAACTGAAGTATTAGGAAGAAATGCTTCAATCTGGTATTTTTAAAAAGCTATAATAATGGTTTATATTTATTTGCTCCTTCCTACAGGCCAGTTGCTGTTCTAAGCACTTTACATATGTAATAAATAACGTTAACCCTCCGAACAGCTCTCAGAGTAACTGCTATTATCATTCCCATTTTCTGATGGAGGGAAATAAAGCACAGATGAAGCAACTTGGCCAGGGCCAACCAGATGTGTAAATGGAAGAGTCTTGATTTGAACTTGGAACAGGACAGAAAATTATTCAAAAAGATATGAGAAAAAAAATCAATATAAAATAAAATTATAAACCAAAAAAATTTTCATTATTAAAAAAGAAATATATTTTTTAGAGATAGGATCTTATCACCCCGGCTGGAGTGCAGTGATGTGATCATAGCTCACTGCAGGCTTGACCTTCTAGGTTCAAGCCTCCTGTGCAGCTGGGACCACAGGCACATGCCACCATGCCTGTCTAATTAAATTTTTTTTTTTTTGTAGGGACAGGTCTTGTCATGTTGTCCATGCTGAATTCTTGGTTTCAAGTGATTCTGCTGCCTTGGTCCCCCAAAGTACTGGGATTACAGGCTTGAGCCTGGACTGTACATTTTCTTAATATTAAATACCTTCATAAAGAGACCAAATCACCTTGTAATTCTTTTCTTTTGACCAATGGAATATTTCTTGTGTTACTGTGAGGAGAAAATGAAATACAGTAAATTATAACTTTGAAGCAATCTTATGTCAATACCTGTTACAATCATTCTGTCCAATACAAATTTCTGTAAACTCTATAAATAGTTGAAATAAACTAGTTTTTAATAAATCAGTAAATTTGAAAAATTCAGTGAATTGGGCATTTAGATAACAATTCAGCAATTGATTTTCAAGTAAATCAGATTTTGATGAACTGAACTGGTTTTCTGTTATTGCCTTAGAACCAATTCTCACACCTGGGAGACAATAGGTAAGGCTCAGCAAATGCTTCCTCTCCTACCTGCAGTCTGTGGGCTGGGAAGACAATTTATTTCTAAGCACAATGACACTATAAGGGGCAACCAAAGAGATCTGCCAACAGGATGTGATGAAGCAGCAGCAAAGTGGGTCTGGAAAAGAGAATTTAGTACTAACATTTATGAGTGAGAGAATTTAGTACTAACATTTATGAGTGAGCAAATTCAGTATTCAAACCCAGTTCTAACTCCATATTCCATGGTCTTGCTACTACACTCTATTGCCTTACACAAACATCGTTATATGAGTGTAAAGATTCCAGTACATATCTTGCATGGAGGCAGAAGAACAGACTGAACTCTAAAATGTCGTAAAGTCTCCTTTCTGGGCTAGCTTGTAGAACTATACCCATGGTGTCTTATCTCTTAAAAGCACCGTGCAAAGAGGGCCAGAGGGAAATGCGGAGAAGAGAAAACAATACGAAACAAAGCAATGAACCTCCCCATAGCTCTGAAGTGAGTAATCAATGCTTGTATTAGGCCATTTTTTTTGTGTTGCTATAAAGAAATGCCCGAGGCTGGGTAATTTATAAAGAAAAGAGGCTTAATCAGCTCATCATTCTGCAGACTGTACATGGAGCACAGTACCATCAATTTGCTTCTGTAAGGCCTCAGGAAGCTTACAGTCATAGTGGAAGGCAAAGAGGGAGTCAGCGTGTCACATGGTGAGATTGAGAGTGAGGGCCAGGTGCCACATACTTTTAACCACATCTCCCCGGAACTGAGTGAGAACTCATTTATAACCAAGGGGATGGTAAGACATTCAAGAGGGATTTGCCTCCATAATCCAATCACTTCCCACCAGGCCCTACACACAACATTGTGAATCACATTTTAACATGAGATTTAGCAGGGACAAACATCCAAACCATATCAATGATGTTAAAATAATACTGGCTGGCGCAGTGTCTCACACTTGTAATTCCAGCACTTTGGGATGCTGAGGTGGGCAGATCACTTGAGGTCAGAGGTTTGAGACTGGCCTGGCCAACATGGTTAAACTCTGTCTCTACCAAAAATACAACAACAACAACAACAAAAATTAGCTGGGTGTAGTGGTGGGTGCATGTACTCCCAGCTATTTAGGAAGCTGAATCAAGAGAATCACTTGAAGGGGGAGGTTGCCGGGAACTGAGACTGTGCTACTGCACTGGAGCCTAGGTGACAGAGTGAGACTCTATCTCAAAAAAAAAAAAAAAAAAAAAGAAAGACATCCCGCTGGAGGAGGCAAGAGACGGGCTGTGTGACCTCCTTCAGCCTCTTCCACTCTTGTAAGGCTGACAGCTGCTGGATTTTCTGGGACCAATTTGTTGTGCCAATGACTTGGCTATACTGTCTGCCAGCAGTGCCAGGGGAATGGCTTCCTTGAAGTATTTCCATAGATGGTTCCATCATGGTATTTTCATACCCACCCTCTGTAGAGTTTCCTAAGGAAATTCTTTGGAATCCGTTCTGCCAGTTTTCAAGCACACCATTCCAATGTGTTCAAGTTGTGTCTGGCATCACTACACATCAAGTAGGTGGCAGTGCACAAACTCAGCACTGCTCTGCCCAGACCGCATGCATCTGGTTTGCAAACATAGCAACACTGAGATTTCATTAGGGTGTAAGGCAAGTTCTAAAACTTATTTCCTGCCAGAGTGCCTTGATGATAATAAATTCGAGGCACTAACATCATGCTGGTTAGACTCTCTTGAAGACAAGTCCTCCTTCCAAGAATGTGGTAATGTGTGGGCCTCTCTCTTGGATATTTCTGCATTTCATACCTATTACATGTACCCTGTTGTGGACCTCTACTTTTCTTTCCTATAAAACTTTTTAATAAAGGATGACATTTTTAAAACACTATTTTCTCCAAATTCCTCTTTGGTGGCTGTCTAATGAAATTTTCTTGTTAAGCATAAAAATAGGCTGTTAACACTGGAGACATTCTTTAAACAGGGCTACTACTCACTAGAGGCCCAAGAGGATGTACTCAAAATTCAGGCTTGAAAGAGACAAAGCTTTTGTGGCCATAAGAGCTATTCTGCTTCAGAGTTGTGAAAATTTGTTTTTGAAACTGGTTTTTGTGGATTTACAATACTGCATCAGCCTGGTGAGAAGAAGCTTATGCAGTTTGGCAAGATTTCACTCTCCTTCTCCAAAAATCACCTTCATCACAGATCACAGTAGCCTCAGGGATCTCCACTTCCACTGACATGGCAAAGTAGGGTAAAATTAAATACTCTGGTGGTGTACAGAGAACTGCCAGCATTTTCTTTTCTGGTGCTTTTACCTTCAAAAGGGCAAAACTGGCCCTAACCATATGTATTTTATACATCTTGTATGTATCTGGACAAGAATAGTTTATCCAAACTAAGCAATATAACATTTTTCCCACCACAAATTTGGTACTATATACAAAGATTGCAGCTGCCCATGGGTCTGTTTTGCTTTGCAAGCTGTCTTGATGGACAAAGCTCTATTTTTAAGCTAACACTTTATTTTCATTTGTCAATGCAGTTTTGGCCTTGAAATAATACTTATAAAACTGAAGCATTTTTATAGTGCTCCGAATAGAACTTTCAATAAAAAAAATGCAACTATTAAAAATCATCATGGTTTCTCAGTTCTAAGACAGTAATTAATTTAGAAACATTATCAAACATTATCAACTTATTTTTCATTGCCAAAACTTTCATTTCAAAACTTTGGTTGCTTGGTTGTGCATTTGCTATTTGAAAATATAAATTAAAATAATCTGTGCATGGGTTATGGCCCATTTTGGAAAAAGACCTATGATCTGGGAAATAGTATGTTGGTTTGCATTGCAAATAAATAAGTGAATGATTACAAAAATGTTTGTTTAATGTGCCCCTGCAGTAATAGTTGAACTTGAGGAAAATGTCATATTGAGGTTTTGAGAGGCTAGGGAGGTGAGAAGAAGAGTCTTTCAAAACAAGAGGAAATCTCAGGGCAAACAGGATGAAAACAATTTCATCTTAGGAATTCACACAGTGACAGACGCATCAGCAAGGAATGGTGGTGTGGATGGTGCAGTCAGAGGAAATAGTTGGGATATAGATAAATGTTTTAAAAGCCATGATTGGATGTGTCAATAAACCAACAATAAGAAATGCTTTGTGCACAGTAATAAATACCAAGTATGGTTTATTTGCAAAAGTCAGCTGTGTATAAGCCACAGTCTTCCTCTAAAAAGTTAGTTCTAGAAAGCAAAACGAGGAATTCCTGCCATTTCTTATTATCTCAAAGGGATGGTGGAGAGAAGAGCATAGCATTTGTCACTTGCTTGGAGCATCAAGCACTACAGTTGAGCTGAAAGGTGAGAGAGACACTCTGGAGACATAATTTCCAGTGAGGTTCTTTTCTCAAGTCCACTAACATCTCTAACCACAGACACACATGCTTATGCTTTAAAATATCTCGAAAGACTGTTCCATTTTCACAGCAGAAACCCTTTGCTGAATCTGAAAATGTTTTTTTTTTTAGGTTCTGGGGTACATGTGCAGATCATGCAGGATTGTTGCAAGGTATACACATGGCAATGTGGTTTGCTGCCTCTATTCCCCAGGCACCTACGTCTGGCATTCTCCCCATGTTATCCCTCCTCGACCTCCCCACCCCTCCTGTTGTCCCTCCCTTGCCCCCCCCACCACCCAACAGACTCTAGTGTGTGATGCTCCCCTCCCTGTGTCCATGTGTTCTCATTGTTCAACACCCGCCTATGAGTGAGAACATGCGGTGTTTGATTTTCTGTTCTTGTGTCTCTTTGCTGAGAATGATGGTTTCCAGATTCATCCATGTCCTTACAAAGGACACAAACTGATCGTTTTTTATAGTATTCCATGGTATATATGTGCCACATTTTCCTTGTTCAGTCTATTGTCAGTGGGCATTTGGGTTGGTTCCAGGTCTTTGCTATTGTGAACAGTGCCACTATGAACATACTTGTGCATGTGTTTTTACAATAGAATGATTTATAATCTTTGGGTATATACCCAGTAGTGGGATTGCTGGGTCAAATGGAATTTCTATTTCTAGGTCCTTGAGGAAGTGCCACTGTCTTCCACAGTGGTTGAACTAGTTTATACTCCCACCAACAGTGTAAAAGTGTTCCTATTTCTCCACATCCTCTCCAGCATCTGTTGTCTCCAGATTTTTTAATGATTGAAAATAGGTTTTATTAATTAATGAGTCATCACTCTGAATTGCCCTACTGACCTGAATATATTCTTTACAAGATACACTTCCTTTTAAGCTAGAAGATGGGGTACACATCTTTGTTTTGTTTTGTTTTTAGAGAAAATTAGAGTTTTTACCCTAGTTTTCTAGTGGCAAATTTTTAAAAAATTATAATGTAAAATTTCAAACCCCAAACAAAAGGAGAAAATAAACTATAAAGAAACCTGGTGTATTCATAATCCTGTCTTAGCAATTACTAACATTTTGCTAATCTTGGTCAAAGTCCAAATATCAGGCTATACTTTTTTTTTTTTTGAGACATAGTCTCACTCTGTCACCCAGGCTGGAGTGCAGTGGCACGATCTTGGTAGCTCACTGCAACCTCTGCCTCCTGGATTCAAGTGACTTCCCTGCCCCAGCCTTCCGAGTAGCTGGAATTATAGGTACCCGCCACCACACCTGGCTAATTTTTGTAGTTTTAGTGGAGATGGGGTTTCACCATATTGGCCAGGCTGGTCTTGAATCCTGACCTCAGGTCATCCACCCACTTCAGCCTCCCAAAGTGCTGGGATTACAGGTGTGAGCCGCCATGCCCAGCCTATACTTTCTGTATTTAGACATGTTCCTGTAAAGAGGCATATAAATTGAACTATCATAAATTTATTGGGAAATCTTGCTCTTAAAAATTATCTTGGCCGGGCGCGGTGGCTCAAGCCTGTAATCCCAGCACTTTGGGAGGCCGAGGCGAGTGGATCACGAGGTCGAGAGATCGAGACCATCCTGGTCAACATGGTGAAACCCCGTCTCTACTAAAAATACAAAAAATTAGCTGGGCATGGTGGCACGTGCCTGTAATCCCAGCTACTCGGGAGGCTGAGGCAGGAGAAATGCCTGAACCCAGGAGGCGGAGGTTGCGGTGAGCCGAGATCGCGCCATTGCACTCCAGCCTGGGTAACAAGAGCGAAACTCCGTCTCAAAAAAAAAAAAAAAAAAAAAAAAAAAAAAAATTATCTTAAGGGAAGTCCATTGGCTAAAGGGAATAATCATCCCCTTTTCTATTTTATAGAGTAAATGCTTTTTTATCCTCCCTATCTCTTCTCCTCCCTATCTCTTCTCCTCCCTCTCTCCACTCCTCCCTCCCCCTTCCCTTCCTTTTGCTTCAGCAGGGAGTACTTTTTGCAATATCTTGGACTGGGGAGTTGTCCTTTTCCACAGGATTATGTAAACTGATAGTTTCAATGGGAAACAGGTAAAGAGTGTTATGAAGAGGATTTAAAAAATATATATCTATGTGTGTGTTTCATGTTTTATGGTAAATCTGGTGAAGCCACTTACTTCCAGCATTAGTAGTAATCACATTTTGATTCCATAATTGCCCGCTTTACATTTAACTCGATTTCACCTGCTAGGAAGTCAGGTCAAAGCCATCCCTGTTAGGGAGTGAATGCCTCTGGGGCTTACCAGGATTTTGGAGAACACAGCCTGTTTCACTGAAGTCTGGGTGTGGCTCTCTTCTTGGGATAGAAATATATGACTTCCCAAGCACTGCGGTGGACCCTGCTAGAAACCTTCCTAGTATCCATTCTTTCCGTACTGAGAGAATCCTAATCCTGTTTGGGGTGGCAACGTCTCCACCTAAACCACTACTTGTCCCAGCCTCCCCAGTGAGACAGGAGTAATTTGCTGGGAATTTTGGGGAAAGATTTTGCTTTTCCGGTATAGGCTGGTGTCCCATCCCCTTCTTCCTTTTCCCTCTTCCTTTTGTGTGGATGGGGGACCACAGGAGGATCACTATCTTGTGACCACGAGGTAAGAATCATGAGGAGTAGATGAGAGAGGGAGGAGGCTGGGTTCCAGCTCTTACTGAGGAATTGCTACATCTGCCTGCACCAGCCACCTCAGGATTTCTTGCTATGTGTTTAAGAAATAAGTCCTATTTGATTAGAGTCAGCTTTTTGTTACCTGCATAGAAATGCAATTTCAGATGGACTCATACATAATATATAGGCGATCTTGCTGTTTCTTAACCTTAACCTTGGGTAACATCATTGTGCATGTCTTGAATTAGGGAAACTGAGAGAAACATGAGCAAGACTTAGCCCTCCAAATAGTGAATGTCTTTCTTAAAAACAGCCCATATTTTCTTCTGAGTGCACACTGAAAATGTTCCTTAAAAAATTTCTCATTCCTAGGTCTAGGCTCACAAAGTGAATCTGAGGACTGAGGAAATTGCTTAGAGAGGCTTGACATCCTCAATGCTTTTACAGGAACTATTCATGTCATTGAGTCACAGATGACTTTTAGACATGTTATGGGGATCGTTTTCCTTGGTAGTGTGAATTTGCTTCCAATGTTCGCGTGCACTGCATAAATAAAATCTAGGAAATTTAGGTTTGAGTAGCTCAACACTTAAAAATACTATTGTTTAGCAGACAAGGTGCCAAATAGCATGGCTTCTTCTGAGTTGAAGAAATCAGGCATGGGGATGGTATCACTACAAGGGTTTCAAATGCTCCAAGAGCAATATGTAAAGGACATTAAAGTTTTTGTTTGTTTTTTGTTTTTTTTTTTTTGAGAAGTGACAGATTACCTAACACAATAATCCATGCTGTTGGACAAATTGGTTTGAAAAGAATACAGCTGGCTTTGTTTCAACACTGCTAATACTATGAATGGCAGCAACCAAATGATACCTGGAGGGCAGGGGCCCTTGTGTGACAAACCTGGCTCTGGGCCAGCTGAGGGGAGTAAGCTCAGAGAAAATTTTCTTCTTGTTTTTCTATCTACATTTGGCACATGGCAGCTGCATAAGGGCTGTTAACATTGGATGTTGTGTAAATCTGAACAGGTAAAAAATCAGGATCAATTTTTTAAGATAGAGAAGTTCCCAGCAATTCATCTTGAACGCAGAACTCTGGAGTTCCTCACTCTCTGTGAGGCCTCCTGTTCCAGCAGATAATTTATGACTCCCACATCTTGGCATTTCATTAAAACCCAAAGCATTTGACAAACTGTATTTTCAGAAAGTTTTTTCCGTGAGTTGGTTTCTAGCAGGAGGAATTTATGATGAGCTGACTTAATCCTTGATTTTTGGAGGCGTCTGAAAAAAGTTCTTTCTATAAACAGCTGAATTGCGTGTAGAGAATGGCAGACCAAGCAATGGCTAGGATGTCTTTGTGAAAAAGCTCACCCAATGCCGTTGTAAAGGCCCCTGTGTGCTGCCCAGCTTTGGCGTCTACCTCCTGAGCTAATTGTGCTGTCTGGAGGTTGGCAGGCTTCCAGCCTTACCTGGACCAGTTTTGCTCCCAAACCCAGGTTGCCTGTATATTCACTTATTACAACAAACCACTGTGAAATCATTCACAGACTTTGGAAATCACATATGTAAGGTGATTTATTTATATATTTTGACTAATAATCGTGTCATTTCATTTTTAAAATTTGATAAACGGACTGCGAGTTGGAAGAGGGAGCTGTTCACATTAAATTTATAACCCTGCTTCCTGGCATTTTTGGATTGGTTATTGCTCTTGGATTTCTTTTTTTTCGGTTAGAAACATGCATGTTTGTGTGTGTGTGTGTGTGTGTGTGTGTGTGTGTGTGTGTGTGTGTGTGTTTGTGTAGGGGTCTCTTGCTCGCCCCTCTGGTTTCCCTCAAAATGTCAATATTGCGTTACACAGAAAATTTTTGAGAGGTGCAGCCTTTACAGAATTTGTATGCACTAAGAAAGAGGAAAACTGAAAAATGTGAATATAGCATTTTGTCGGTGTAATTTTTGCCTTTTATTGTTGTATATACACAATGTAAAGTTAAATGGCATTTCAGCAGCAAAATTCAGACTCTTAAATATATTTTCTTGTCTGTTTCCCCAAGAATTGTCATCCATGTGGAATTCAATGATGGTCATAATTCCACTTCACTTTGAGCTGAATACACATTGCTGCTTCTTAAATCTTTCTTGCCTATTTCTATGACCAAGAGAAATGAATTGGGAGATGTGGGACAAAGTGTGTAGATATTTCATATTACTGTTCCAATTGCTTGAGGGATAATATGAGTAATACTGGTTACTTATGTTGACTGAATACCCAGTTGACGTACCAGCAAAGAAAATTAATGATGTGGCAATTATCTGGATAATTCAGATTTAAAAAACTACTTATCCTTGAAATGGTTTCAAGGGAAAAATGGTTTTGTGGCAACTTATTTAGATCAGGATTTGGCAAACTTTCTGTAAAGGGCCAGATAGTACATATTTTAGACTTTGCAGACCTTGCAGTCTCTATTGCAACTGGTCAACTTTACAACACAAAAACAGCCATAGAAAATACTTAAAGGGGTGGGTATGGCTTCATTTCAATAAAACTTTATTGACAAAAACAGGCAGTGGATCAGATTTGTACTGCTCTCTTCAGTTGTTCCATATCGATCTTTACTCTCTAAGTTGTGTAATCAGTAGATCACCAGTGGTTATTCTGCCTGGTGGGGGTGTAAAGCACACGTGTGTGTTAAGTATGTGTGCATATAGGTCTGATCAATGCTATTTATGAATGTTAAAGAAAACCAGACTGCCAAAAAGCCTGAAGCATCTCAAATTTCAGGACTATGTTTTACATAGCCTTTTCTCCTGTCAGTCTTTTCAACTGTTGCAAGCGTTCCTGTCTGTGTACTCTAGAGAGCAAGGGCGAGGGTGCTAACAGACAGTGGGAAGGGCTGTCTCAGCGTCAGAGAATGAAGGATGGAAAACTGACAACTAGAAATTGAAGAGGACAACATGGTCTGGGATGGTTGGAGAAGCGAGTAAATGGGATGTTTTAGCTGAATTAGGGTGTGCAGGCTTTTTGAGGTGTATTTATCTATTGGGGATGATTACTGCTTTTGTCTGCCTCATTCTTGCTCCATGATCCATAATGACTGGGTGGGCACACAGTGCCGGCCAGGAGAATCAGGGGCCTGCCCAGGTGTCTGAGGTGGTTTTGGTGGTCAGGATGTCTTTCTGTTCAGGTTGGAAAGGTACAAGTCAGAGTTGTCTCCAGCCATGCTCCCTGTAGTATAGAAAGCCCTTTGGCAGTGCACAGTGTGGCACCAACAGCCCACAGGGCAATGAGATGAACACAAAGTGTCACCTCTGATCTCTGAAGCTCTCCTTTGACTCAGTGAACCACCCAGTACCTTCTTGATCACCCCCCTCATTTTAATTTAGCTGTTTTTAGTTGGGAATTTTACAGCCACAATCAAGCACCCCTGACTGTTTTTTACCATTTCGTTGGTAAACTATCTGTCTTGTACATAAAATCTTTATTTTCATAGAAAATCTGTTTCTTTTTACCAAAACTGATGTAGCTATATTCCTGTTACATTCACTGTTTTCCTAATAAAGGAAAAAGATACCGCTAATATCTTTTTAGGAGGAAATGTATAATTCTTTCTAGAACTTTGTGACTTTATATGTACATACTGACAGGACACATACACAACCACACCCACCTCCTCTTTGTTTGGAGTAAAAGTTGCTATTGGATGTAACTACTTTTTACAGACTTCAGAATGAACAAATAATAAAAAGAAAAAGAAAATTTCCAGAGAGGTTGAAGCCATTGCAGCAGAATCCAGCAGTTGTTTAAGAATGTTTTCATTGCTCTAAGGGAATTTCTTCTGCTTTGAATTCACAAAACCATATGCCTGGTCTCCTCTGAGGAAGTGAAACAGAAGCTATGACAAATTTCACAACAGAAAGTCAAGTGGAGAGCTGCAAATGAATATAATCAGTGTTCACAAACAGGCTATCAATTTCCAGGAAAAAAGATTACATTTGGCACATTAATTTTTGCATGAGGCAGTCCACAACAATCTTGATAAACAGTCTGTTTCCCAGTGTCCACTGGATTCTGTGCAATGTGGTCCAAGCCAAAATGGAGACAAATTTATGAAAGAAAACTAATCTTGTTGATTCTCAATAAAGATAATCTTTTGACTTTTATAACTCATGTACAGTAATGTTCACAAATCTTAATTGTTTGCTTACTGAATGAATTTTCATCTATGTAGATATCCATGAAACGACTATTCACATCAAGAATTACAGTATTTCCGGCATTCAAGGAAGGTCCCCCATGCCCTCTTTAAATGAATATCCCCACAAAAGGGAACCGCTACTCTGAATTCTAACACCATAGATTACTTTGGCCTGTTCTTAGGCTTCATATAAATGAAACTGTAGGCTATGCATTATTTTATGTTTGACTCTTTTTACTCTACAGAATGTTGGCGAGACTCTCTCATCCTGTTGAGTGTAGCAGGAAACTTGATTTTCATTGCTCTGTAATATTCTACTGCATGAATATACCACAAAGAATTTGACTATTTTGTTGTTGATAGAAATTTGGGTTGTTTCCTGTTTGGGGTGATTATACATTAAGGTGCTGAGAATTTTCTTGTATGTGTCTTTGAGTGCACACATGTACTCTCTTTGTTAATATACCTGGGAATGGAATTGCTGGATCATAAAGTAGGTATGTGTTTAGTTCTAGTAGATACTGTTAAGCAGTTTCCAAAGTGATTATTCTAATTTATAGTCCTACCAAAAGTGCATGAAAGTTCTATTTGGTCCATATCCTCATCAACATTTGGCACTGTAATCCTTTTAATTTTAGCTCTTTTTGATTGTATTAGTCTGCTCAATCTGCCATAACACAATACCATAGACTGGATGGCTTAAACAACAAATTTATTTTCCTCACAGTCCAGGAGGATGGAAGTCTAAGACCCAGGTGTTAGCATATTTGGTTTCTGGAGAGGGCTCTCTTTCTGGCTTATCAATAGCTGCCTTCTCTCTATGTCATCTCCTGGCCCTTTGTGCATGAGCGTGAGAGCCCTCTGGTATCCCCTCCTTTTATAAGTATGCCAGTCCTACCAGATTACGACCCTGTCATTATGACTTCATTTAACCCTAATTTATTTTCTAATTTCCCAAGCAAAGCCTCATCAAGTAGCATCACCGTTGGGAGTTGGGCTTCAATATATGAATTTTGAAGGCCATTTGGATAGCCAGCAAGCATATAAACTTTAAGTGACTGCTTAGGGATTAAGTCCATTGAAAAAATTGGTTGTCATTCTCCTTATTGATTTGTAAGAGCTCTTTACATATTCTAGATGCTAGTTTTTTGACAGATATGTTAATCACAAATATATTCTCCCAATCTACAGCTAATTGTTAATGATCTTCATCTTATGTTATGATGAACAGAAGTTCTTATTATTAAGGAAGTCTACTTTTTCAAACTTTTGACTTATGTTGTTTGTGTTTAACAAGCTTTTGCCCACATCGTTTCTGATAAATTTTCTTATGCTTTCTTCTAGAAGCTTGATTGTTTTAACTTTTACATTTGAGTCTATGTGGTACCTTAAATTTTTTCCTTTCGTGTGAGGTAGAAACTTAATTTTTTTCTAGATGAAGATCCATTT
Source organism: Saimiri boliviensis (assembly GCF_048565385.1). Classification (NCBI taxonomy): domain Eukaryota; kingdom Metazoa; phylum Chordata; class Mammalia; order Primates; family Cebidae; genus Saimiri; species Saimiri boliviensis. The sequence continues at coordinate 92,334,222 of NC_133458.1, read as the reverse complement.
GATCCAGAACTATTTATTTTAAAAACTCCCCACTGAATTAAAGTGTGTTTTTATTGAAAATTAGATGACTTTATTACGGTCTATTTTGGGATTCTGTATTTTGTCCCATTGGTCCACCTATCTTTGTTTGTGCTTTCATCACTATCTTTACTACTGTAGCATCTTACATCTTGTTATCTGATTACGTAAGTTCTCCAGATGTGATCCTTTAAGATGGCCAAGGCCAGGTCCCTTGCATTTTCATATACATCTTGGAATCAGCTTGTTAGTTTCCACAAAAATTCTACTGGAATTTTTATTAGAATGATATTGATTTTTAAGTTAATTTAGGGAGAATTTATACCCTAACAACGTTGAGTCTTCTAATGCATGAAAATGACTTATTCCCTTATTTATTTAAGGCTTTCAAAATTTCCCTCAGCAATGCCTTGGAGTTTCTAGTGTATAGATTTTGTACATTTTTATTAGGCTTGTTCATAGGTGGCATTTTATGATTTTCAATACAATCATATTTAGTTTTTGAAATTTCATTTTCTAATTATTTTCAGTAATTATGCAATTACTTTTTGTATCCAATAATCTTGTTAATTTACCTTAATAAATTGACTAGTCTATAGTTTTATTTGGATTCTCTATGTGCACTTAATCATCTCCTTTATGAATGTTTTACTTTTTTCTTTCAAATCTTTTATTATTAATTCTTTTTCTTGCCTTATTGTCTGGGTAACAGCTCTACTGTAATATTGAATAGAAGAGATTCAGGAGTATTTTCTTGTGTTGTTCTCTATCTCAGGGGAGAGTGTTAGATGAGTTTTATAGGCATCTTTTATCAGATTAAGGAGTTTCTCTGCTATTCTTAATTTCCTAAGAGTTTTTTAAAGTCATGAACAGTTGTTGAATTTTATCAAATGCATTGTCTGTGTCTATTAAGATTAACATGTTTTCTCTTTTATTATGTTAATGTGGTGAATTACTTTAATTTACTTAGCAGGTTAAGCAACTTTGCATTCCTGAAATAAATCCCTTTTGGTCATAATGTGTTAATTTTTGGCTGTATTAATGGATTCAATGGATTAATATCTTGCTTAGGATTTTTGCATCTATAATCTTCCTTTCTTAGTTCAGATTCTGATATCAATGTTATGCTCCTCAGAAAAAAAGCTAGGAAGAGTTTCTTTTCTCTCTGTTCTCTGGGAAGATTTGTGTAAGAATTCACAAATGAAGCCATTCGGGTGCACGACTTTCTTTGTGGATGTCTTTATATTATGAATTCAATTTCTTGAATAGATTTAAAAATATTCACAGTTTCTATCTCTTCTTGAGTCAATTGTAAATAGTTTTCTCCCATAATTCATTTAAAATTTCAAATTTATTGTCGTAAAGTTCTTTATAACCTTTTCTTACTATGTTTTCGGTGTCTGTAAGATATGTAGTGAGATCCTGCTTTTTGTCTTTGGAATTAGTAACTTATGTTTTCTCTTTTTCTAAATTTACATTGCTGGGAATTTATAAACCTTATCAATCTTTTCAAACTACCAAACATTTGTGTTTGTTGATTTTTCTTCATTGTATATTTCTTTTATATTTCATTAGTTTCTGTGCTTAAGTTTATCATAGCTATTTTAAAATTTTTACTTGTGCTTAATTTGCTACTTTTCCCCCAAGCTTTTTGAGACAGCAACATATTAATCTTCAGCCTTAAAAACTTTAATATATTTACTTAATTTAAAAAATATTTTTAACACATGCATTTAGTTCTATAAATATTGCTGTAAGCACTGCTGTAGCAGGATTCCACAAGTCTTGATATGTTGCATTTTCACTTGGTTCAGAATATTTTCCAATTTCTATTTTGATTCCTTTGATGACCTATGGGGTTATTTAAATGTGTGCTGCTTATTGTCTAAATATTTGGTTATTTCTTATCTATCTTTTTTATATTGACTTCTCATTCAATGCTACTATGATCAAAGAAGGTAGTTTAATTTCAATCTTTTGAAATTTGTTGAAACTTATTTTATGGACAAATTCATGGTTTATTTTGGTAACTGTTTTATATGAACTTGGAAAGCATGTGGATTCTCCAGATGTTGAGTAGAGTGTTCTAAATATGCCAGTTAGGTCAAGTTGACTAATCAGGTTGTTCCAGCCATCTTTATTTTTTGCTGATCTTACATCTGCATGTTCTATCAGTACGGAGAGAGGTGTATTAAGGTTGGTGCTACTCTGTGTAGCCTTAGAGGCTGGCTTGACTGTACAAAGTATGTGCATGGCACTTCCTGGAGTCATAATCAGAACTCATGCTGAGTATGAATGTCAGCCCTAGGACTTGGGCCTCAATGGACTGGACATCTCCAAGTTGAGTCAGGTCTGTGTTGAAGACTCAGTGTCACTTACGAATGATAAATGAACCTCTGTCAATTACATAATTGTAACTGTAGGATTGTAAGGGTAATTTTTGTAGGGTTTTTGATTTATTTGGTCTGTTATTTCTCCTTCTTTAAGTCTGACCACAAAAATGCTCACTCTTCCCAGCTGCAGAGAATACACCAAGGCCCTGGCTGTGGTCTGTGTGAAGACAGCGAGAAATGGAAATGTGACTGGACAGAAGGCAAATGCTGGGAGTTACCTAGGAGGTACCTTCTACCTGTAGATAGCCGTTTCCTCAACAAATTCTGATTTTAAAAGTGGAGCCTAACACTGCCTGAAGCATGGGTTGAAGCATCGCTCCAAGTCTCTTTCTTCATGGTGAACACTTTCTAGATGGGCGTATATGCTGGCTCCAAATTGTCCAGTGCTGTGGGCTTGGTATTAATGAAGGACTAACATAGACTTCTTTGGAGCATCAGGCTGGAGAGGAACAAAGGTTCTTGAATTCAGAAGACCTAAAATTAAATGCTACTCTGTCACTTTCTGGTTATCTGACCATAGACAAAACTATGACCTCTTTGAGCCTCTCTGCTTTTATTTGTAAAACTGGATTCACAGAATTTACGGGTAGGATGAAATAAATAGAAAGCTTCTAGGACTATGTCTGGTCAAAGAGATAATCAATACATGTTACTTCCTGCCACTTGCTTCCCAGTTTTTCAAGTGAAAGAATTGAAGAATGTCCCTACCTTTGGGGTTAGTGTTGAAGACGGAGTATGGGATTGGCTGAGGAACCTAGCCCTGGGGTAAGGCTGGGAGTGTAAGTGGTCTGGGTTGACAGTTCCAAGACCTACGGAACATTGAAGTTTTCCCACAAAAGGAAAGGGGACCGGTTCTCAGCTGTATTAAACCCTGCTTATTCCCCTCAGTTCACGCTGACGCAGTTAAGGATCCCAGGATAATTATAAACCAGCACATCCAGGAAAGACGTGACTGGCACTTCACTTCTGTTCAAATGTGGAAAAGCCCCTCACACATCAGAAATCCACCCAAATATAATACTAACACTTTCCTTTTGCATAGGACTGGGATCTATTAGCACTCACCGCTGTCTGAGAGCTGCTGTAAAGCACACACATCCTAGGAAAATGTTATTGCAGCCATGGAAGGAGGGCTGGTAGTTCTGGCTCAGCAGGGACCCCAACAGAAATGGAAGCATCTGCTGAGGCTGGTGAGGGCAAGGCAGGGGTGATGACCTCATTTTGAGGGCCTGCAGGAGGCTTTGGGAGCCCAGCCTCCCTCTCTGCTAGAGTACCCAGGTTGTCCTAGAGTTCAGAGGACAAGTATTCTGGGCAGATCTGATCCTGTCTAAACTGTGAGAACAATTACAGGCAAAGTGTGGGATAGACACATGCTATGGAAGATCTCCTCATCCCAGGATGGGCTTCATCTCTAGCAGGCTACACTGAGAATGATTCCAGAGGCTCTTCTGGGCTCAGGTGGAAATCAGGCTGAGGTTAATTAGTGATGTCTGCCATGGAGCAGGGACACTGGTTGACCAGTTGCTCCATCATCTTTTTTAGTTTCTTTTAATGTTTAAATTTTTTTCAAATGATATATTCACGTACAAAGGAAAGTCAGTGATACTATGGGGCAGGCGTCCCCAAACTACGGCCCGCGGGCCACATGCAGCCCCCTGAGGCCATTTATCCGGCCCCCCCGCCGCACTTCAGGAAGGGTCACCTCTTTCATTGGTGGTCAGTGAGAGGAGCACAGTATGTGGCGGTCCTCCAATGGTCTGAGGGACAGTGAACCGGCCCCCTGTGTAAAAAGTTTGGGGACGCCTGCTATAGGGCACGTAAGGAAAAGTATGGTCCTTTGTCTCACCTCTCCATACTTGAGCCTTGCCCTCTACCTCCACCATCCTGTCCCCCAAAGCCAAACTCTTTCCATTTTTAAAAGCTATGATTCTTATGTCCATGTTTCTTTTTTTCTCTTTCTTTTATTAAGGGCAATTTAGAATATATACAGAAGTGGAGAGAATAGTTTGAGAAATCCATGTTCCATCATTCAGCTTCAACCACTATGAACTACCAGTTTTGCTTTCTTTCTTTCTGGAGCGCAGTGGTGTTATCATGGCTCACTGCAGCCTTGACCTCCTGGGCGCGAGTGATCCTCCTACCTCAGCCTCCTGAGTAGCTGGGACTACAGGCACACCCAGCTAATTTTTGTGTTTTTGCAGAGATGGGGTTTCGCCATATTGCCCAGGCTGGTTTTGAGCTCCTGGGCTCAAGCTATTCTCCCACCTCGGTCTCCCAAAGTGCTGGGATTACAGATTTGAGCCACCATGCCCAGCCCATATGTGTATTTACACTTGACCTCAATAGTTTCAAAGTTATATTTGAGCTTTTATTTTCAAAGCCAATAGTATGGTTGCTCTATCCTGGGGATCCATCTATGTTGGAGCAAGTCTGCAAATCACTGAGGGGCAGAAAGGTACCTGTGGGTGAGGCATGGTGGTCTCCTAGCTGGGATCCCTCCCCCTGTGGCTTCCCCTGCAGAGGTTGGCCTTCTACGCAGTTAAGGCCAGTGATGAGCTAACCCTCATATTTTACTTTTTTTATAGATAAATGGACAGCAAATCTAATTCATTTTATTTTGCATATTTACTATTGTATTTACTTAAAAGATTTAGCCTTTTTACTTTAACTTCTACTTATGACTACCTAAAACAAAAACTAAGACATAATAAAACAACTTTTTAGTCAAAAATCCTTAATATAAATTAAAAATATTACTAATGGATTTAAAAAAAATAGGTTTAGGGCTTTGTATTTTCACTTTGTGAATTTGAGCACAGTTTTAGAGATGCTTGCTCCACACAAATGTATGCGGAATAGACATGTGTGCTTGTGTAATAGCACTTAGATTTCTTTCTGACACTGGGAAGGTGGTAATGGCAATTGTTTCTGAAGTAGCCAGAGTGGTGTAATGGAAAGAACTCATGGTTTGTTGGAACTAGTAAGCTTGGATTGAAATTGGGTTCCGTCACGTAGCAGCTATGTGACCTTGGGCAAATTATATAACCTCTTTCTCTTTTTCACATGTGTCATGCAGGACAAGAATGCTTACCCTGAAGGGACATTGTTGTGAGGACCAAATAAAATAACATTCACAATGCACTGGAACAGGATCTGTCATATAGCAGAACCTCAATAATTTCATGTGCTCACCCTATCAGTGTATATACTATAGTACATAGTATATCTATAGATGTATGTGTATATATATATATATATATTTTACTTTTTTATAGATAAATGGAGAACAAATCTATTTTATTTTGCATATTTACTATTGTATTTACTTAAAAGATTTAGCCTTTTTACTTTAACTTCTACTTATGACTACCTAAAACAAAAACTAAGACATAATAAAACAACTCTATTTAGTCAAAATTGCTTAATATAAATTTAAAATATTACTAATAGATTTTTAAAAATAGGTTTATTAGTTTCATGTAATGTCAACTAATTGAAGTAAATGATTCTCTTTTGGTTGGACCTACTTTAGTGGATATATGACTCAGAGTGAAAAGTGTTTCCATCAGGGCTCCTCTGGTTGCAAGTGCCAGAAAGGTAATGCAAATTAGCATAGGCAATGAGGAATTTTATTGGCTCACATATGTGGGAAGCCTATAGGTTGAGTTGTCTACAGTCATGTCATAGTCCAGGGGCTCAAAAAACATTGCTAGATTTTTATCTTTCTCTTGCCATCTCTCCATCACTTAGCTCTGTGCATTGACACCAGTTCGTAGTTTCTTCCATTTTTCAAAGGTATTCAAAGTGACTGAAAGCATCTCTAGCTTGTGTGGTTTTTGCAGCTCTCAATCCCAGAGGCAGAACTTTTCTTTCCCAGAATCCCTAAGTCTTATCTTAGGAAAGACTCTGATTGTCGCAGTTTGGTCATGTGCTCAAACCTGTGGTGAGATGCTGAGCACAGGGACCGAATGGTTGCTAAGGTGGGCATTCTCACTGGGACCAAGTGGAGCTAACGGGGTGATTTTCCAAAGGAAAATAAGAGGGTTGATATCATATAACCAATGTTGTTCAAAGTAAAAAATAAAACATACGAGATACAGATGCAGAGACAGTATAACAAAATTCAACATCCATTCATCATAAAAACTAAGAAAACTAGGAAGAGAGAACTTCCTTAATGTGAAAACGGTATCTATATAAAATTTACAGCTAACATTGCATTTAATAGTGGAAGACTGTGTGCTTTTTCCCTAAGGTTGTAAGCAAGGCAAAAATGTACGCTCTCACCGTATGTACTCAACACTAGAGGTCTTTGCCAGTGGAATAACTAAGAAAAGTAAATAAAAGGCATACAAATTGAAGAATAATAAAGTGTCTTTAATTTCAAATGACATGATCATTTACATGGATTATTAAAAAAACTACAAAGCAGCTACTAAAAGTAGAAAGAGAGCTAAGGAAGGCTGTACTATACAAAAATCAAATGCATTTCTATAAATAAATAATTGAAATTTGTAAACAAGCTAAATTAAAATTTCAAAAAACTAACAATTGTAATAATAGTAAAAACACTAAGTACTTGGGGATAAATCTAAGAAATGTGTAAAATTTGCATTCCTCAAAATAAAAATGATCAATGTGAGAAATTAAAACATATTTAACAAATAAAAAAATACAGCATTCTTTATTGATTGAAGGGCACTCTAGTGTTAAGATGTCAATTTTTCTTAAATTGACTAATAGATTCAAGGCAATCCCAGTCAATATCCAGCACCTACAGAAAAGCTAAATTTTGGGGGGGATTTTGGGGTTTTGTGATTCTTTATTTTTTCTTTTTTGACAAGATTGTAAAAACTGACATTTTATATGAAAATTTTAATTTGCATATAAATAAAAGGAAATAACAATGTAAATATATAATAAAATGAAATGACTATATACATAATAGTCAAAGCAATTTTTAAAAATAAAGAACAGATTTTTTTAAAAAAAGAGAGACAAGGTCTTGTTCTGTCATTCAAGGTGAGGTGCAGTGGCACAATCATAGCTCACTGCAGCCTTGAACTCCTGGGCTCAGGTGATCCTCCTGCCTTAGCTCCTGAGTAGCTGGGACTTGATGCACATGCCACCATGCCCAGCTAATTTTGTTTTTTTTGGAACTGGGGTCTTGCTATGTTTCTTAGGCTGGTCTCAATCTTCTGGCCTCAAGTGGTCCTTCCATCTCGGCCTCCCCAAGTGCTGGGATTATAGGCACGAGTCATCATGTCAGGCCAAGAACAGCTTTTTAAAAATAGACACTTAATACTGGTACACTATCTGATATAGGCTACTATAAGGCTATATGAGCATGATGACATGGTGTTAATGTAAAGTTAGAGGTATAAATCAAAAGAACAGAATAAAAAAGTCCAAAAATAGACCTACACATATATTGTCAATTGATTTTTCCACAAAGATGCCACGATAATTCAAAGGAGAACAAACTGTGTTTTCAACAAATGTTGCTGGAACAATTTGAAACCTATATGCCAAAAAAAAAAAGCAATCAAACCTTGACTCCCACTGGCTTTGTGACCTCACCCAAATCTCATTTTGAATTGTAACCCCCATATGTTGAAGAAAGGGCATGGTGGGAAGTGACTGGATCATGGGGGCAGATCAAGGAAATCTTGCTGTTCTCATGATAGTGAGTGAGATCTGGTTGTTTAAAAGTGTGTAGCACCTCCCCCTTTGCTCTCTCTCTTCTGCTTGGCCATGGTAAGACATGCTTACTTCCCTTTCCCCTTCCACCACGACTTTAAGTTTCCCGAGGCCTTCTATCCACACCTCCTGTACAGCCTGTGGAACTGTGGGTCAATTAAACCTCTTTTCTTCATAAATTACCTAGTCTCAGATATGTCCTTATAGCAGTGTGAGAATAGACAAATACACTTTTCTGGGAAAAAAGAGGAAATATTATGACCTTGTGATAGGAAAAGATTTGTTAGTACACAAAGAGGAGTCTTTAAAAATGATTAATTGGACATCATCGCATTTTTAATAAAATCTGCTCTTTGAACATTGTTCAGAAACTGAAAAGCCACAGAGAGAAAATAGTTGCAAAATATGTATTTAGCAAAGGAATTGTGCCCAGATTATATAAAGAACTCTGAAAACTCACTAAAATAAAAAATTTTTAAAAAATGGACAAAATATTTGAATGTATATTTAACTTAAGGAGAGCACATAAGTACCTGAAATGATGCTTAAGATAATCAATTATTAGGGAAAGGGCAAATCAAAACCATGATGAAACACTACCACATACTTACAGAAAAGCTAAATTTTGGGGGCAGATTTTGGGGACTTGTGATTCTTTATTATTTCTTTATTGACAAAGATTGTATACACTTATATAAAAAAAGAATGTTTTTAAGGGAAAAACAATTGCATCATTTACATAACTTATTTGGCAAGTGATTATGGGTTATGCTAAAAAGTCAATAGAGTATAATTTTTGTTAAATAGTTTATTCCTCTATTTAATGCCATTCTTCTCTGCAAATGTGTTTGTAGCATTAATTTTATATCAAATCATTTATAGACAATAATAAATTACAATGTTCTTAAGCAACTAACTTGCCTTAACCCATTTAATCTTCACCCAAATTTCCATTTTACAGATAAGTAAACCAAGGCTGGGAAGTTAGGAAGCTTTTCCCAGTCACACGATCAGTCAAGAGAAGAGCTTGAATTCAAACCTGGAAAGTCAGGCTACAGAGCTGGCATTCTGAGTACTTTAATTACAAAAGGAAATTTCCATTTAGCCTGTGTCACAGGACCACAGACGATAAACCAAACCAAACCCATGTGACTTATAATACACATTATGCTATATATTCTTAAATAAAATTTATTCATCAAAGAGTAAGATGTTAAAGATGGCAACAATAGACACTGGGGACTACAGGAAGGAGGAGGGGAGTAGAGAGGCCAGGGCTGAGAAATTAACTGTGGGGTACTATGTTTACTACTTGGGCGATGGGATCATTGGCACCCTAAACCTCAGCATCATGCAAGATGCCCATGTAACAAACCTGCATATGTACCCCCTGAATTGAAAATAAATATTGAGACTATAAGGGGAAGATGATTTAAGATATTATTCTCTCTACACACTATGGTAAGTATCTTAGGGTGTGGGAGGGTCATAGCAAAACAAGATCAGGTCGTCTCCCTTAAGAAATTATAATTTGCTTGAGGAGATAAAACATGTAAAAGGGAAAGTTTTTTTTTGAAAATCCAATAAAAGCAAAGCCACTAGGAGCCTTATTTATATGTGCTGGGAAACAAGAACCAAAATCATGTCCTGGGCTGGCTGAGTTTAGCTAGGAAAGCTTTTCAGAGAACGTGAGTTTTAAGTTAGGCTGTGAGGGAAGGACACACATGGATCAGCAAAGGCTAGAGGGAAGGCTTTAATAATAATCAACACTGGGAATTACAGCTGACATTCGTTTGTGTTGCCGCGTCCCAACCACTCCACCAACTCCTCGGTGTACACGCTCATAGGCCCCTCACCATAACCCGGTGAGCCAGGTAATATCATTATCCTCATTTTAAAATACAGAGAAACAGTTACAGAGAAGGTTAGGTCACATATTTGAGGTTACTCAGCAGAACGGGGATTCATATTAAAGTTGGCCAACCCTAGAATCCAAGTTTCCAACCACTATGCCTTGAGTTTATCCCATTAAAAAAATGTTAAGCTCTGTCATGTACCAAATACACTGGTAGGACAGAAAGAGCATTTACTGGGTTCTAGATATGAGAAGTTACTCTCGGGGGCTCAGGTGACCGAGTGCATGTGTGTTGAGTTCCCTGCACTCAGGTGGTAGAGCAGGTGACCTGGCATGGGGCATTTACAGACATGAGTAGCTCAGCATGCCCCACACCAGGAAATTTCCAGTTTCCGTTTTGTCCAAGCCTGATCATTGCGATAATTTCCACGGGGTATCTTTCCCGAGGACATACATTATCAAGGCTCTGCCAGCAAAGTGAAGGTTGGACTATAAAGTGACAGTCTAACCTTAAACCAGTGAAACAGCAGGGAAAACCATATCACAGAGTTTGCTCACATCAGCATAATCTCAGTAAACCATCCCCAAGGAGAAGCCCAAATGAGCAGGAAAGTATGCGGATGAAATATAATCATCAGATGCAGTGGAAAAGACACGAGAAACTAATGAAGGCTGAATGACATTTTCTGACCAACCTTTGGTCATCGTTTTGGCTAAGTGTCCACAGGCACACCCAAAATCCCTAAGTCCTGGAAGCCCACAAAGAAGAAACAGGATGTGTGCATGTTTATTTTGTGTGCACGCATGAGTGTGTGTGTGTATGTAGGTGCGTGTTTAAATTCATGGCCAGCAACTCTGTTGCATGTGTTAAATGGCTGAAAGTTAGGAGAGTGCCAGGCTCGGCTTTAATTGGATTTTCTAAAGCATAAATAAAAGGTAGGGAAGGGAGAAGCATTCTTTGATGGATGTCTTCCCTCAAGTGTGCACAGCTGGCTGAGTTCCTCTCTTGCCTAATTAAGGGGCTTTATTCTGCTCACGCACAGATCTGCTGCCTGTGTGCTTGTCTGGAAGCCGACATCAAGCCCATTTGGCCAGAAATACCTCTAGAGGTGGAGCTGGCCCAGAAGACTGGCCCCCCAGAGTGCTATGGAATGTCTATGGGAACAAAGGACAACCGAATGGACAACAGAGAAACACGACGGTCTGGTAGGAGGTCCCTAGAAGAACGGCTTCAAGTGAGACATAGAAATACACCCAATGGGTCCGTCTTTGGGAAGCTTGATGAGAATAAACCTCCAGTAGATTTTGAAGGTCAACCCTTGTTGTGAAGGGAGGTGGGGTCGGGGTGGGCTCTTAGGGGCTGTAAGAAAAGAGAAACCATCCTCTCATCTGGCCCTCTACTGTCCGTTTTCCTCACCAGGACCAGGGATAAGGGAGGCAAGCTGGGCACCAAGGGAGACAAAATTTCAGGAGCTGCTCACTGTTGTGTACGTGCAGTACTGTAGCCACAAGAATCTTTCAAACATGCATATATGAGTGTGTCAAAGACGAGACCAAATGCCTTAATAGGGCTCTGGCAACCTGGGATCTCCTGAATGTAAAATGCAGCTTGTAGGTCAGAAGGGAGATTCTGAGAGTGTGCCTTTCTAACTAGCTGCAAAGGTGATGCTGAGGCTGCTGGGCTGGGGACCACAGAACAGTGAGGGTTCAGTTGCCAGTAAAGTCAGAGTATCAGCTGGGTCTGGCCTACCACCTATTTTTGTAAACAAAGTTTTATAAGAACTTTACATATTGTTTATGAGTGCTTTCTAGTTACAGCAGCAGAGTTCAATAGTTGCAATAGACTGCATGACCAATAAATCCGAAATTACTTACTATCTGCCCTTTACAGAAAAGTTTGCCAATCACGCTTTATGAAATCTGTCTTTGTTTTTCTCCTGTTAATCACATGTCAGTCAACAGTCATGCACTTTCCTTTCTGGGGCTTTGCAATTAAGATTGCCTCTGCCTTGATGTTCCGTCCTTTCTCTTTGTAAACTCTTACCTTGTTTTTCTGATCTCAGCTTAGATATCATTTCTTCCATGATGCCTTGCTTGAATTCCAAAGACGGAGCTAGGTGACTCTCATATATGCTTCCAGAGAGTCTCAAACTCCCTATTGTGACAAGAATGGACACTTAATATTCTAAATGGTGATTGCCTATTTCATCATCTGTTAACCATTGAATCCCAAGCACTAGGCACACAGCGTTCAGTTTTAAAGTTGGTGACTTTATGACAACTTTAGACACCTTTCTTATGTTTAGGCACCCTGAATGGATAAACGTCTTGACATTCCAGAGAAATTCAGTCTAATCTGCTTACAAATACTGGTTTCTTGGAAGACGACAAAGTATTAAATAATACCATCACACCCACCCAACACCATACATACTCACACACACGGCTGTTCTTGGCTCTCATTTCTGGGTTAGGCAGAGAACTTGCATACCTTTTGAGATTAAAATCCTTGAGCATTTAAGAATGGATCTACTTCTTTTCTGCAATCTTCTGCACTGAGACACTTTAGAGCTGTGGTAGAAGTTTCAACAGAGGGAGGGTAAAACACTTGTTTATAATGATTCTTGGTTTTTTGATTTGTTTTTTTTTTTTTAATCCCTGTTCTCCTTTAATAGGGAGAATGGAACTCTAGTTCAGGAAACTAATCAGCCATTAGGTCAACTGCCTCTTTCAAGAGAACAAACAGTAGTTTACAAAGCTCATCTGCATTCAGCAGGGCCAGTGGAATCTTGGGTGAAAAGCCAGGGTCTGCCCAGTGAATGCTGTGGGCTGGGCTGGGAGGTCTGGCTGCTACACACAGGTGTCTGTAGTTACCGTGGATTCTTTGTTGAACAGTGCAGTATGCATTCCCAAGGTGGCCCCTCTGCAGTATGCAGGAGGTGATGTCTAACGGCAAGGCTTAAAGACTTTAAGCCAACCATTGATTGAAGGTTCATTAGATTATCTGAGTGAGATGGTCTGAGCTAACCAGATGCCTATCCAACGAACGATTCTTGAATTCCTTCCTGAGAAGTTTAAACCATTGCCACAATGTTTGCACATCACGAGGCATTTACCTCTTTTCCTCACACTCCATTTATGCTCATTTATGGTCAGTTCCACCAGGCCACATTCCCTCAAGTTCAACATTAGCTATCAGAACCTGTGTGTGTCTAGGACCACTGCTTTTTTATTATCACAGATGAGTGCTTATGACTTTTTAATATCATAGGCATTTCCTCCGCAATCCCTTTCTTTTTGAAGTGAGAAGAAAAGATCCTTAGGAAAAATTATGTAACTCCAGAAACAAGAGCCAGCATTTGAGACAACCTGTGACAGTGAAAAGTCAAATTCCAGATGTTGGGTTTTGATTCTCCAAAGAAATGTGTTCAAGAGAGGGAGGGATTGGAGTCAGATCAGGAATTCATTAGAGATCTGCTGATTTTCCTCGCTGCATGGTTAAGCGCTCAGGGTAGGCAGCTGACAAAGGCTTTGGGGGACAAGGCTGAGATGGGCAGCACCCTGGGCCCTAGCTGCCCAGCCAGCTGTTGGATGCCTGGCCCATTTTCCCTCCGATGCTCTCAATAAATGTTTTCCACAGGACATCTGAGGCACAACATGCAGGACAAAGACCTTGGAGGAGATAGGATACTTACTTATTTATTTTCCTTTGTGCCAGTCTGAACATGTCAAGTGAGTGATTTCTGGACTTTTGTAAAGTTTCACCTCTTTTTCCCTTTTTTATGTGAAGTAGTTGCTCATTTCTCTGTTTTGGTTTTGTCATAGTTGGGATTTTTCAGGCCACACACAGACATACTTTTTAGTTTTGTCAAGGAGTAAACAGCCAAGGCTCATAAATTACATTCATAAATATTTAGTGTACTTAGATGTGCTGAGGATTTTTAAAGGAAAGAAAAGAAAACCAAGACTGGGTAAAAATAAGCTGTAGCCAGAGGAAAACAAAATCCTCTATTGTTTGAAAACTTGAAAGCAGTCACAGAGAATCAAATACGAACTTTGGAAGTGTTCAAAAGAATCGTATTCTGCTCCCAATGTAACAGCAAGGAAAACATACTTGATTTCAATAAAATTTTGCATTTAGTGCTCCACAATGACAGGGTGAATAAATGGTTGCCTTTAAGAGTCAATGAATCACGGAGAAAAAGAAATAATGATCTTGGAATCAGCTAATGATCCAATACCAAGATGCTCTGGGTCAAACAGTGGGCAGGAGCCAGGGAATCTGGCTTCTCATATTCCATTCCTTGAGGGGAAGCCTACAATGTCCTCCTGTGTCTGGAAGAGAAAATTATGTGTAACCCACTTTAAGAGACACTAAAGTACAGCCATTTGGATATATCAGAATGAGATAGGCATGATGCTTGCATTGGAAAGATTCTTCACTTTCTAAGTGTATTCACCCCCAGATTTGTCTAGTAGCTGCTCTAGTACATTGAAAATAAAACTGAATTTCTAAAACATTGATTTTTTTTTTAAATAAAAACACATGAAAAACACAAAGCTCTTTAGGAAATGCTCCATTGCATAAAGAGAGATGTTTTGCTGCTAATTTCCTCAGGCTTCTGATGCTATCGGCATTAACATCATTTTGTCATCTTCCTGCTCAAAACCCTCCTGTGCCTCCCCCTTGTCTGTTACAAGGTTTCTCAACCTTGGTACTATTGACATTGAGGTCATTGACTGGTTGGCTTATAAGCAACAGAAAGTTATTTCTTATGGTTGTGGAGGCTGGGAAGTCCCATATCAAGGCGCCAGTAGATTTGGTGTCTCTTGAGGATCCACTTCCTCACAGACAGCCAACTTCTAACTCTAACCCAGAGGATGGAATGGGTGAGAGGTCTCTCAGGTCTCTTTCATAGGGGCCCTAATCTTATTCGTGAGACCTCCACCTTCATGAACTAATCACCCTCAAAGCCTCCATCTCCTCATACCATCACCTTAGAGGAGGGGGTGAGGATTTCAACATAAGAATTTTGGGGGGACATAAACATTCAGATCAAATTACATCCCCACTGAGTCATGACAACCAAAAATGTTTTTAGGCATTGCCAAATGTTCCCTAGGAGGAAAAACCAGTCCCGTTTGAGAAACACTGGTCAATTGAATAAAGAATATAGATCTGTCCTTCTCCATTGCCAAGGCTTTAGTCTCGACTTCCCTTACCCTCTCCTTGAGGCACGTCTGCCTCCAAGTCCCCAAGCTACATTTGTTAACGTTCTTTTAGCCCTTTGTTCACGTGTTTTCACTCCACTTGAAACGTCTTTCCTCTTGCTTGCTCCAATCTAAACCTTACCATTCCTTCAAACTACATCTCCAGTCCCAACCCTTTCAGCCTTCCCAACCCCATTTGCTTTCCTCTTTCTGATACATGTATTATTTATTGTCCTTCTCGCTCTTTTCAGGACAACAGAAACTCCAGAGGTGTTTAGGGACATCTGTGACTAGAAAGACCTTGAGCTTCTGGAGACACCCCTGGGGAAGAACTAAGAACCCAGAGTAGAGGTTATTGCTCACGACAGCCCCAAGAGTTCCCTATACTCAGAGGGGAACAGATGTTGCTCAGAGAGGACCAGGCCCAATGAGGCATTCGGGTAAGTTTGGTGGTATTTGGTGGTCACTTGAGTAGACTGATGCTGCAAGTCCAGAAGGAGAGAAGGAACATGGCCACTAGGGAAGGATGATAACCTTGAGGACCAGCTTCATTGGATGCTAATGCTTTGCACCAAATAACCCAATTTAGGCAGTAAATGGCAACACCAAGAGGGTGTCTTTGAGGTTTCAGTACCACACAATTCCCTCAGATTTCCTCTCTAGCCATATCTAATAATAATAAAAATAATAACAATTACTAATATTATTCTATCACTTAGAGTGATCAACTTGTCTGGGATGAGTTGGACAGAGACCCTGAAATGTGGGCCTTTCTGCTTTATAACCGAGATGGTCCTGTGCATACTGGAAAAAGCTGGTCACCCTACTACAACTACCACCACCATTAATATTCTAATATTTTCTAATATTTCTAACATTCTAATAGTTTCTAATATTCTCTTTTAGGTGCAGTTTAAATATTCTCAATTTTATGCAAAGGTAGTTGAAAGCTACTTCAGAAAAAAATTTGTTTTGATCCATAACATGTAACGCAACACATAAACACCTTCCAGTGGGAACTGCCATCCCTAACAAAACTTCTTTTAGATAGAATTTTGGCTTTGCTGTTGCCAATAGAGTCCTCAATATGACACTGGGCTGGGAGACTCTTCCCTTGTGTTGTGCCCATCTGATTTGGGTCAGAACACCCACGGTAATGAGGTTCTATAGTCTTGAAGGAATGCCCAAATAGTTGAGTATGTCTTCTTTTCCACTTATGCAGCTTAGACCTCTTTACTGGTTAAGTCAATTGAGTGATCCCACTTACATGGTCTGAGATCGCTTTAGGCAACTATTTCATTTACAAAGCACCACGAGTTCCAGATAATCTTCATCAGGATTCTCCAGCAAAATGAAACAGGCCAGCAAAACAAAGCAAGTCAGCCAAACTAGCTTAATTGTGTTTATCTGAGTAGACTGGGCCACAAAAATACCTGCCTGAATTCCAGTCTCATCCATTATTGACAGGCCATATAGCTTTGCAGAGACCAACTGCTGATTTTCTCCTCCGTAAAAAAGGAATAACAGACTAATGTCTGTTATGCTAGTGATTAGTTTATATCAAATGATGTGAGAGTATGTCGAGAAGTGTAAGGTGTTATGCAAATGGAAGTCTTTGCACTGAAAGTGTTCTCTTTTGGTGACTTAAAAAAAAGTATTATGTTAATCTTATCTTGGATTTGTGTTCAAAATCTTATAATACATTGTAATTCAATTTCACATGCTCAGAGGTTCTGTGTGGTATAGCTGCTGTTTTTGGCAAATGTCATCATTTCATTCACCATGCTGAGGTTTGAGCACATGTGGAATGAGGACAATGGAATCCTCCATCCTCCAACTCCACTAAATGTGATGGGACTTTACGCAGTGGCCCCTTGATGGTAACTCTGAGCCACAGTGCTCCAAAGTGTAAACTGTCAAAAAGTATTAAAAGCCCTTACTCCAGATGAACAGAGATGATTTCCAATCTAAGTCCAACCTCAAAATTCTAGCTGAAAAGGAAACGATTCAATTCCATGATTCCCAAATGATGTTTTTGAACACGGGCTACTAGGATGGGGTAGTAAATAGGATATTGGGCCTACTTTACTTGTTCAATAGTATCTGTGGTGATGAGAACATCAAGGAGGTTATCTTGGTATATACATGTATGTGTAAGGCGAGATGGAAGACTACCAGCTTTTGAATCAGATTGACTTGGGTCTAAAGAACTCTTTCTGTAGCTGTGCTTCTGAATTAATATCAAATAAACAGTATTACAATTTCTGTTATTATTCTTGCTCATTGAGATGAGAATGCAGTCTTTGCATCAAGGATGGCTACTGGGGTGGCTCACAATAGGACAACCCTGAAGAATGCTAGTGGGTGGATGGTTCAAGTCAGAAAAAAGGTAGCTTTGGCCTTATCCAATCAGCTAGACTTTTCTGTAGTAGGAGCAGCAACTGCAAGTAAAGATATGGAAAGCTGATTTCCAGTAAGCACTACTGGTAGATGGAGCAGGAATAGAGGCAAATTATCCTTTAGCCCATAGCAATGGTGAGAAACCTTCAAAATGTGTAGCTGCAGACAATCTCCAGGTGTCAGTTGCAGCCAGGCCAAAACAGTCCTGCTAAAGGAAGGAAAGATGGACCTCAAGGTGATGCCTGTTGCTCAGGAGGATCCCTAACTCCACCAACTTCAGCTGCTCCAGGGTGCCCAGATAAACTTTACTCTTGGCTGTGAGTAGGGATGCCCTATTCTACCTTCCCATCTTATACCTTTTCTAGGCTCCATCCCATCCACAGTTGTTTCCAATTGCTGAAATCCAGCGCACCCGTCAAGGCCTGTCTCAGATGATCCCTTTACTGTGGAGTGATTCCTCTCCCTTCTCTCTAGCAATGATGCACAGACTTTTGGGGTAAAACCAAGAAACAACTTGGGGATTTGGGAAGGATCGATGTTGGATTGAGAACTTTTATTTGGCCAAGGAATGATATTTAAAAATGCACAAATGAAAATGCTTTCTATTTTTAATTTTATAGAAGTTACTTTGTTAATTTCAAAGGTAGGAAGGATATGATTTCAGAATAAACAATAGTTTTTAAAGTAGAACAGAGTTAATCTCACCAAAACATCTGTCTACTTTTTTTTTTTTTTTTTTGCATCATTTCACATTAGATTTCTGAAAAGTTTGCTGTGGGTTTAGACCCTTCTGCAGATCATGGTATTTGGCCATCTCAGCCCTGTGACAACGTACTGGTACTCTTTGGCTCTTCTCAAGGTCCTCATCATGCTGACATTTATTTTGGTTCATGCCTATTATATTATAAGCTCCCTTATGGTAGGACTCCATCCTTACTTATTTCTGTATATCCAGAGTTCTTAGCCTAGAGTTGATCCATATGAAGATTTGAATAGCTGGATAAACGTGCTGTGATTGGACAAGGCAGACTTGTCCAAGTACAGAAAAAATGCTAAGGGATTTTTCAGGGGGTCCTGTACTTCCCTATTTCTGAGAATGTCACACTGAAATCAGAGCAATAGTAGACTGATTGCATTAATGGCCCTTATTCTATACCCCTCTCTAACCTATATTCTTATAATCTTTTAGTGCTCTACAAGGGGCCCAGACATATGACTTACTCGGAATAACTGGATGTTAGCATGCATCATGCAAATGGAGGCTTGAAAATGTACTTGCTTATTTCTGTTTGTGCTCTTGCCATCTGCTATTGCCTTGAGTGAAATACGTTTGAGCTAGCCTGCTGGAAAATGAGATAGGTGAGAAAGCCAAGTCACCCCAGTCATCCTGGTTAAGCCCAACCTATATCAGTTAGCAATCAGCCAACATCCCAGGTAAGTGAGCGGGCAAGCCACTACTATTGGCGGGAGCAATTGATGGATTCGTGTGCAGCTGACAGAAACCTCTTAAGCAAGCCTAGCAAAGATTAGTTGAGCTCAGTTCAAATTAGCTGGATCCTGCAGACTTGATGAGTTTGACTAGTGTTTGTTGTTGTTTGTAACTAAAATTTTGTGGTTGTTTGTTGTGCAGCTTTATTGGGGCAATAGACAATTGATACAAGAGCCTCTGGCTAAAAGGTAAAACTGGGTGGTATATTACTTCTCAGAAATGATGTATCAAAGAACCACAAATGGTTGGCTTAGAACAACAGAAATTTGTTCCTTCACAATTCTGGAGGCTAGAAATCTGAAATGAAAGTGCTGACAGGGCTGTTCTCCCTCTGAAGGCACTAGGAAAGGATCATGCCATGTCTCTCTCTTAGCTTCTTGTAGGCTTAGTGATTCTCTGGCTTGCAGATGCATTACCTGCTCCTTCATCTTCACATGTGTCCTCTGGTCTTTTCATCATCTTCTTCTATCTTTGTGTGTCTGTGCGTATGTCCAAATTTGCTCCTTTTATAAAGACACCAGTCATATTAGAATAGGGCTTATCTTAGTCCAGTTTGTGCTGCTCTTACAGGGTAATTGAGACTGAGTAGTTTATAAAGAAATTTATTTTCTTATGGTTCTTGAGGCTCGAAAGTCCAAGGTCAAGGCATTGTCAAGTTTGGTTTTCTGGTGAAGCTGCTCTCTACTTCCAAGATGGTGCCTTGAAGCTGCATCCTCTGGAGGGGAGGAATATGATGCTTTTGCTTGGTGGAAGGTGGAAGGGCAGGCTAGCTCAATACCGCATGAAGCCTCTATGAATAGTGATTTAATTCTGTGCATGAGAGAGGAGTCCTTATGGCTCAATCCTATCTTAATGGTCCCACCTCTTAATATCATCACATTGGCCATTAAGTTTCAACACCTAAATTTTGGAGAAGACACAGTCAAACCACAGCAGGGCCCAACCTAATGACCTTATTTTAACTTTACCACCCTATTTCCAAATAAGGTCACATTCTGAGGTACCGATGGTTAGGATTTCAATGTATCCTATTTTCAGGGAAGAGGCAAAACTCAGCCATAGCAGGTGGTAAAGTTACTGTGAGTTACCGTTGAAAGCCGTGAGAACTAGTCACGTGGTATAATTTAAACCTCCTAATATATCTCCTTCCCAAATCTCTTTCCCCAACCCACTGGAATTATCCTATGGTCCACCATTTTACCATAGAAAAAATTTCTTCTAAAATATTCCTTTGAAATGTTGGAGGATCAAGATAAAAATTATTATTAGCTAACATCTGTGTTATAAACTGAAGTGAAAAAAAAGAGGACTAAGGCAGAAAGAGATGGGAAGAGAAGGAATTCTATAAGGAAGAAGGTGGTAACTCAGCAGGCATCACTGAGCCTGGACCTAGTGGCAACACCTGTATCCCAGGGGGCAGCTGGGAGAAGTGTGTCACCTAGGATTCATGCTTAGATTCCCAGGAGGCACTCCTGTGCTGCATAGGGATCCTGACCCTAAAGAACCATCCTCCAGCAAATGATTTTGCTGCTGTGAATCTCTTTACTCATTCCGAGTTAAACTAAGCTTATGTAAAATGCATCTAAATGTTTTCAAAACAGTGCACCACAAAATACCAAAGTTTTGATGCCTAAAACTAAAATAAGACAAGTATATTGCCTCTTGATGCTTCAGTTGCATAATGCTTTGTATTTTCAGACTTTCTCAGCCAACAATAGAGGGGCTTCTAAATTTTGCAGATATACAATCAGCCAGTCCTATCAGCTTTTCTCAGTTCACTGCTACAGAAGATGCTTTGCCTAGCTCTGGCTATAAATTTTCCTGCCATCTTGGCAAGATTTACTGTCTTTCAACATAAGCCTCCAACATCTCTTGTCAAGCCATAGGCCAGGTGCAAACGAACCACTTCATTCTGGCTTTTAAGTTTTAAAAATTAAACCTTCCCTCTAAGATAGGGAATTCTGCTTTGAGAGTGCTTAGATAAGAGAATACCCCTTGGGCATTCACCAGAAACCATTTGAACCTGCAGCCAAAATGGCCTGTGCATATTATGATTGCTCTGCCTACCTTCCAGCAGAACTTCAAATGTACCTCTTGGCTATACCCACAGAAACCACTCTGCTAGTTTGCACAAAAGAAGCAGTACCTGGTTTGGACAGATGCCTTGTCTATCTCTATCCCTGGGCAATTTGTTAATGGGTAGGTGGTTTCTGGTTCTGAAGAGGTTGGAGACTGTGATGCGCATATGAAACGACAGATCAGTGGTTCTCCCCATTGGCTGCACAGTGGAAGCACCGGTGCAGCTTTAAAAATACCTGTGAAGGTGAATTTTATGTGTCAGCTTGACTGGGTCATGGTATACAGATAATTAGTTTAACACTATTTTGGATGTTGGTTTGAGGGTGTTTTTTGATGAGAATACTATTTAAATCAGTAGACTTTTAGGAAAGCTGATTGTCTTCTCTAATGTGGGTGGGCCACATCCAGTCAGTTGAAGGCCTGCATGGAACAAAAGACTGACATTTGGACTTGAACTGGAACATTAGCTCTCTCCTGGGTCTCCAGCCTGCCAGCCGAGCCTGCAGATTTTGGACTTGTCAGCCTCCGTAATCAAGTGAGCCAAATCCTTAAAATAAACCTTTCTATACATACACATATCCTATTGGTTCTGTTTCTTCGGAGAACTGACTAATGCAATCACTATTTCTGAGCCCTTTCCCACAGTGATTCTGTTGCAACTGGCCTGGGGTTGGCCAGGGACACTCATGAGGGGCGTGTTAATTTTAATAGATCTCTGGGTGATTTTTAGGTGATACCAGGGTTGACTGCCACTGCCAGAGCTTCTCTCTGCCTCTGACACATAAAATAGATGCTGGCTCAAATCACATCACCATCATCTGAGTCCTGACTTTGCTGTTAATGGGTTGAATAACCTTAGGCACATAGCTCAGACTTTTTCAGCCTCAGTGTTCTTATCTATAAAGTGGAGATAATGACACCAGGGCAATCTGATAGTTGTGAGGGTCAGGAGAGGTCAAGTAAAATGGCCTACATAAAATCACAATATTTTAATTTTTATTAGATGGGATGAATGCATGTATCTTGTGTGCCTGTTACTTTTGTAATCACCATGTTGTACAAAACATGCCTCTGTAAGTAGGGTGGCCTTTTTTTTTCCCCCCCCCGATCCTTAGGTACTAACCTTTAGCCTTTCCTCTTGGACAAGCAGCTTGGTTAGCAGTTTTCCTAGTGTGGCTGAGAGCCCTGGATCTGACCTGGTTTCAGCAGAGTGGGGATCAAACGCCAGGAAGGGTGGGACCCTGGATATTTGAGATTCAGCAATTATTGTTGACTTCAGGCCTCTGTGTGGGCGTTGTGCACCGGGAGACTATCTGGGACTATGATGAAGTCATAGGTCATTTAGAAAATGTTGGTGAAACAAATTGAAATAGTGTGGTCAAATCGCAGCTGTGTAAGAGACCAGGAGACATATGTGGGCGATTTCATGGTTAGCTGAGAGGCTCACCATCGCCTGGGGTGAGAGGCTTCGGTCATGCATTGGTGAAAATGATCTCCCTCCATCTCTGGCCCGATGGGCAGCTTGGTGTTGATTATGTATTAATTTCAGGTGGTCATGCCCCTGTTCAGGTATCAGGGTGCCTGGCTGTGAAGCATGCTCCTCCTTGTGACATTTCAGAGGGACATTTGAGAGGGACATTTGAGAGACTTAGAGAAACCACTTTTCCTATACTCTGTCATCTTGAGTGAAATGTATTCAGGACATGTAAAAAGCCTGCCCTTTAATTTATGGCAACATAAACAAAACCTAAGCAGCCTGAGCTGAAACTACAAGATGAGGGAGATGGAAGAAAAGTGTGGGTGTGCGTCATGCGCTTCACGTCCATTCACTTGTGTGCGTGAGTCGGCGCAGGACGGCTGTAGAGTTTGGACCATGAGCACATACTTTGCTCATACTAAAATTGGGAAAATGGTTGGATTTGTTTACATCTTGCATTGAAAGAGGACATTTTCCATAGCTTAAGGAAGGTGCTTCATTCATTTGCAAGGATTGAAAAGTAGGAAACCTACATTCAAACCTATATTCAGGAAAGCCTATACCAGGTGTGTACATTTTCACCTCATCCAGGAAAATAAATGATTAGATGGCAGTTGGTGGAAACCACTAAGCAAGATCTGGCAGTTTTTGATGGGCCTATTTATTCATCACAGGCTTATAGGCTGCCTCTAGGTCAGGCTCTGTGCTCAACTCTGAAGGGGTATAAAGATGTGTTCATCCAGTGTCTTTATGAAAGGATTTACATTAAGACGTGGTGTAGGGTAGTGATTAACACAGTACACAAGTTTCACTTTTTACTAGTGGTGTAATTATATGTAAATTACTTTAAGATTCAGTTTCCTCTTCTGTAAGATGGATTTGATGATCATGGTGATGATGATGATCGTGATGATAATGACGATGGTGACAGCAAAGATGTGTTGAGTACTCACAACCTGCCATGCTCACAGGCGTGGAACTCAGAAGCATGGAACTTTCGTGTACTCCTCGTTCAATCCTCACAATAAACCAATAAGGTAGGTTATTATTATCTGTTTTTATGGCCTTTATGGAATACGATGAAGTTTAAATGAGTTAATGTATACAAAGCACTTAACACAACGCCTGGCAAAAGGAAATCTCAGTAAGTAATTGGCAATCATTATGAATATTAAAATTTTAATTCGTAGATAGGAGCCAGTTACCAAATAATTGTCATAGCTGCTTTAGGAGAGGTATAGGCAAAATGCTGTGAGGGTTCAGAGTGGGGAGAGTACCTGTAGGAAGAACAAAGACTTCACAAGGGAAGTGGTCTTAGAGCTGGGCCTTCCAGAAAGGATGTGATCACAACAGGCAGCATGGCTACAAAGGTGTGCAAGCAAAAGCACCAGTGTGAACAAGGCCCAGAGACCACAAGGAACAGGGGATATTTGGGGCAATGGGAATAGGCTAGTTGGCTAAGGGAGGAGAAACTGTATCAGTTAAGATTTAAAAAAAAAAAAAAAAAAAAAAAAAAAAAAAAAAAAGAGGCCCTCTTGTGGAGCACCTTGAATGCATTCTAAGAGTTTACACTGAATTTGGCAGGTAGGGAGGCCACCGAAGGATTGATTATAAGTGGTGATAACCACTGTCAGAACTGTTTGCTTCTTGAATGCAGCCTTCCAAGAGTTACCCAGGGAACACATAAAATAATGGCAAAGCCATTGGTCCTGGGATTTAAAATGAACTCTGGGCCAGGCCACAGTCCAAAGTGGATGAGAATTTGGCTGTAATAATGAGGATTAGGTCAGATCTGAAAACTCACAGGGGTTAGATTTAGCTGGTCTGGTCCCTGCATCAACAGTAGTGCCAATATTTTGTCTGTTGTTAAAGTGATTCCACCTGTCTTTCTTCTACCCTCTTGCCTAAGAGAGATACTTACAAGGACCAGCAAGGAGTGCCCGCATATCACACACAATGATAACAGGGCATGTGGGGTGAAAATTGTGAAAACTTATCACCAAATGATGCAGGATTCTCTCCACCGCCTCCCCACTTCCTCCATTATTTCTAAATGAGACAAACAGTGATCCAAGTACAACCAATTGATTGTGTATTTCTTGCATGTCTTTGATATGCAAGGCACAGAGCTACAAGCTCCCTGTCCCCGGCCCCTCTCTCCTAGGAGCTTAGAGTCCAGCGGAGAGCCCAAAGCGCAAACACTAATAGCTGTAATGTAAAGTGGAAAGGGGTAAGAACGTTTAAGTTGAGCAGCAAAGTGCTTGTGTTGGGGAGGAAGGTTTGCACTTGGTAATGAGGGGCCTTCTTTGGAGAAAGTCAGCACCTATCAGTCCCTTATTTTGTCCTTTCTATTTGAGTACACAGTCTGTGTGGGCTGTATGGTGCCGTGTCTTGATGTCAGGCACACCTTGGTCTGAATCTTGGATTCAACTTTTACTAGCTAGGATTTTCTGGTAAAATTTTTGAGCATCATTTTCTATAAAATGGGCAGTCATGCATCTACTAACAATGGGGGATACATTGTGAGAAATGTGTTGTTAAGCAAGTTCCTCATTATGCATACATCATAGCATGTGCTTACACAGATCTAGATGGTATAGGCTACTACACACCTCAACTATAGGCTACAGCCTAGTGCTCCTAGGCTACAAACCTGTATGGCATAGTACTGTGCCAACATTCTAGGCTACTGTAACACAATGGTAAGTATTTATGCAGCTAAACATATCTAAACATAGCAAAGATAGAGTAAAAATATGGTATACAAGGTAAAAAATGGTACACCTGTGTAAGGCACTAACATGAATGGAGCCTGCAGGACTGAAAGTTGCTTTGAGTGGCGGGTGGATATGAAGGTGTAGGACATTACTGTACATTACTGTAAGCCTTATGAACCCTGTATACTTAGGCTACACTACATTTATAAAAAATGCTTTCTATAATGACAAATTAACCTTAGATGACTGCAACTTTTTTACTTTATGACCTTTTTAGTGTTTTAAACTGACTCTTTTTTAACACTTAGCTTAAAACACAGATGTGTTATGCAGCTGTACAAAAATTCTTTATATCCTTATTCTATAAGCTTTTATTCTATTTTTAAAATTTTTTCCTACTTTAAAAACTTTCTTTTGTTAAAAATGAAGACAAAAATGTACATATTAGAGAGCCTAGCCTAGGCTAGGCTGCCATCTATAGCGACAGCTCTCCTCAGACGCAGCACCCTACTCACAGTAGTAACATGGGTGTCAGTTGAGCTACACATATCCTGATTCATAATCAGTTTAACTGGGCTGACTTAGGCCATGTGCCTCCTTTTGAATCAGGAACACTCTTCCTAAGTTCCTATGCCAATTACTGGCAAACTGTGTGACCTTGTATAACTCACTTAACCTCTCTGTGCCTAAGTTTTAAAAAATATGTCAAATTGACTTCACAATTGTACCTGCCTTATGCTGGTGTTGTCAGAATTTAATGAATGGTGGTTAGCTTAGATCAGCTGTTTTTCAGACCATCTGCAGCAGCCTATTGCTAAGTCATGAAATAAATTTAGTAGACTGACTAGCTTGAAAACCAACCAAACAAACAAAAAGCAAGTCCAGACCAGAGCACATTGCATATGATAAAGGTAAATATTGTTTCATGAAATTCTTGTTTACATTTTTTATGGGTTTGTATGTGTATTTGGTTGTGATAGAAGGCAATTCATCTATTGGCTCATGAAAAAAGTTGATAAGCATTAGCTTGAGCCAATGAGGGTTAATGGCTGAGGCTGGGATCATTCCTTTAATCAGGGCATTGTGGGGAGAGAAGGAATAGATGGAAGGAAGAAATACAAATTGCAAACCCTGTCTGTGGGGTTTACCAAGCGCTAGGCATATTATGCAGCATTGTCGGAGATAGGCAAATTTAGCAAACCCATTTTACAGATGAGAAAACTGTGGGAGAGAAGTTAAGTACTTAGAAATGCCATATCGTTAGTAGTGATGGAGCTGGGTTCAAACTCTGTTTTCTCCAGCCTGAGGTCGTGTAGAAGAGTCCATGGAAGGGAGGAGTTGGAAAAAACATTAAAGAAGGGCATTTCATGATTGCAAATTGGTCTTTCCAAAGCTGTGTTCCTAATAATAGCTGCTGTTTGTTCCAAGTTGTATGTTTAGTCAGATTTTGTGTCTGCAGCTGCTGCAACAAAGTAACATAGACTGGATGGCTTAGAAACAACAGACACTGATTTCTAACAGTTTTGAAAGCTGGAAGTCCAAGATCAGGATGCCAGAATGATCAGGTTCTGGTGAGGGCCTGCTTCTGGGTTGCAGATTGCTATCTTTTCATTATATCCTCATGCCATAGAAAGAGCGGGAGAGAGCTCTCTGGGGCCTCTTTTATAAAGGGATTAATCCCGTTCATGAGGGTTCCATCATCATGACCTAATCACCTCCCACAGTTCTCACCTTCTAGTACTATCACCTTGGGGATTTCAAGATAAGCATTTTGGGGGGACACAGATGTTTAGTGCACTGCATCCTGTTATCCTCAAAAGAGCTTTTATGACATAGCCAAGTTTTTAAAAGTCTCTGAGTACATGTGGGGTGACATTGGTTGAAGACAAATATAATTTCCTTTAAAGGCATCTCTCTTCCCCTGAGGTGTAGGAGGTAATGTTTTCATGATGCCTCCAGAAACACACAGTGCTAGCCACTGAGAGCATATGGGAGAATGGAGGAGAGTCCCTTTGATTCTGATGTTTAAAAGATACTCTGATCTCTTTTTGGGTATTTGGAAGGGAAATGGAAGGACAGAACAAAGTGACCTTCACATGCCCTGGTATAGGTAGGAGCAACAAATAAAAATACCCTGAAAGAAGCCTGACCTCATTTTATACGGGGGCATCTTGGCAGGCTAATCTAATGCAGTCGAGGAAGAATTTTTAAAAAGAGTCCCAAGAGGACTAATAAAATGGCTTTGAATTTCATTATGTTCGAGAGAGAGGCACTAATTCAATTAGCTACAAAATGAGCATTTTTCTACCCCTTCTGTTTGAAGCAGTTCTGAAGATAGACTATATCCAAGCAAATGCTGAGCTGCCTTTTAAAATAGTCTAAAGACAAATAGACCCTGTCAAAATTTATATAGCTCCTGAACTGTTACTTTCTTCCTCTGTGAAATGCAGATAATGGTGCTAGCTCACTGGTTTGGTGGGAGGATTATGCATTTAGCTCAGCACTGGGCACAAGGTAGCCACTCAATAAATGAGAGCTATTGTTCCTATCAGTTCTTATGGGAGTGATCTTGTAACCCCAGAACAACAGAGACTTTCATTTTTCTTTGGAGGATCTTTACTTCCCCCCATGATTTTTCTAGACCTCAAGGATCTTAATCAGTGACTATAGGAACAGTACATGGGAGAGAATAAAAAACAAAGATAAATGATATTTCACTTGAAATGCACAGCAGAGTTGAAAGGGAATGGAGGAATAGAAAGAGGTAAAGTTTGCTCTATCAGACTTTTCAGAGAACTTGGAAAAGATGCCGGTAAAATAAATCAATTAAACTACATAGCCATGAGCAGTGGCTCACTCCTGTAATCCCAGCACTATGGGAGGCGGAGGCAGGTGAATCATCTGAGGTCAGAAATTGAAGACCAGCCTGGCCAACATGGTGAAACTCCATCTGTACTAAAAATACAAAAATTAGCTAGGTGTGATGGTGCACACCTATAGTTCCAGCTACTTGGGAGGCTGAAGCAGAATTGCTTGAACCCTGGAGGCAGAGTAGCAGTGAGCTGAGATGGGACCACTGCACTCCAGCCTGGGTGACGGAACGAGACTCTGTCTCAAAAACAAAACAAAACAAAAACAAAAACACTATAGATAGGTTCATTCACTTGCCATTTACTCATATTTATATATTGGTCTGGTGTACCAGCTTAAGCTAAGGTATTCTGCAGTAGCAAATAATGCCTAAATCTCAGTGGCTTAGAACCCAGGTTTACTAGTTGTATGAGATGACGAGATCTAGAAACTATTTGTCTAAATTATACCATACTAACTGAATTCCTATTTATCATTCCTGTTTTTGTGGGGTAGGGAATCATAGATTTTAAAGACATGGCTTCTGGTCTTTGGTATTTCATCGTAGAAGCAGAAATTATATAGTAGAAGGTCCTCTATGCAATGTAACTGGGGTTGGGAGTCTGTTCATCAATCCAGAATAATCGTGTAAGGTTATACCCAGAATAAAAATACTCGAGTCTTCCAGATCAAATATCAATATGTCTTTCAGTAGTAAACCAATTTAGTCACGATAAGTCAGCACTACTTGAAAGAGATAGCGGAAAAAGCAAAGAGATAGTGGAAAAAAGGAAGTTGCTTTATAGTCAAATGTATCTTGTCATTTTTACAGAGCACAGAAAAAAAAATAAGAATGCTAGACTGAGATTATATGACAAAGAAACAGTCATTCCTAATATCAAGCATCTTTCTCAGGCTCTTCTAACTTTGTATAGGATTTAGACTCTGGTGATGAAAATTATTTCTTTATGTTTAAATTGGTAAATAATTGTATATATTTATGATACACAATGTTTTGAAATATGTACACATTATGAAATGGCTAAATCAAGCTAATCAACATGCGTTATTACACATGCAACATTTAATTGTGGTGAGAACATCTAAAGTCTACTGTCAGTGATTTAAGTATATAATACATTGTTATTAAGTATACATATGTTAATTTTTAATTTGCATGAATGCTCCTTAATATCAGAGACATAGTCTTATTTTTTGTATTCCATGGCTCCAAATCTGTTCTTCGTACAGTGTTCAATGAATGTTTGATGAGCATATGAAATGATAATTTAATATAACATTAATTATGCTAGTAGAATAATATCCAAAGAGTCAATTCTCCTTTCTACATGTTTAGCTTTCTCCCAGAGACAGATTTAGGCCTTGGGAGATGGGAGAATCTACCTCAGCTGAATTTCCAAATGACATGGCCAACTTTCTTAAAAATGCATTTCTATTCCATTCCATTACGTACTTTATTATGATCTTTGGCTGTCTTTCTGAACCTTATGGCAAGTCTTCATGGAGCACATATCTTTGAAAAGGAATGTGTTCTAAGCAAAAGAGAAACAGGATTCCACATGCCACCCCAAGTCTTTTTTTTCTTTTTTTCTTTTTTTTTTTTTTTTGCTATCTAGAAGGTCAGCTAGAAACCCCATTTTTGTGGAGGGGAACTTTTCTAAATCTAACAAGTACTGCAGAACACATCAATCCTATCTCCAGGTTTTTCCTAGAATTATTTTTTTTTTCCTTATCGGTACATTTAAACCCTGCCGTTTCCAGGCAATGTATTTGTGAAACGGATTTAATTCTGTTCCTATAAAGGCTTTAGCAAGTCTGTCAGGGGCACGCAGGAACACACAATGCTCAAAAATGATGTTAAAATTTTAAAAGTGATTTATTTGACCCTGAGGCCAAATGGCACAGCCTGCAAATGTGATAAATCTAGCAAATAAATAAACAAATAAATAAATAAACATAAATGCCTTTGAGGAGGCCACTGGCCAATAAGCAGCTCTGCAGTTGGCATTTAGTTTTACGAGAGCACTTGTTAATCCCACATGCTCAGGACAGTTATAAGGGTTTCATTTCCTCCCTAGATCTTAGTGCCTCCCAGGTGTGTGGAATAGAACACTTTATTTGAGCCTGGAATCATGAACGTACTCCCTATAAGGAGATAACTTCACGTATATTGGTATCACCAGTAGGGGTTTATTTACTTCCAAGTTAGGAACCGTGACTTACATAGCTCTTTGCACAAGGCTTTATATACAGTATGTATTCTACGAACATGTATTAAAAGGATGAATGATTGTTGTATCTCCAGCACTGGGCACAGTGTTTAGCACATGGAAAACACTCAATAAATGATTGTCACATGAATGAATAAATGAAAGAATGGTGCAGATCACAGTGTCAGCAGGTATTTCTGTCTTCAATACTCTTGCATATCAGAGATAGGCAATACTGACGTCTTTTTGGTGGCTTATTGTCATTATTTGAAAAATTCAGTGTTGAAAGGTACTGAGATAAGGTGCTAGACTGTGGAGGGGTGGGAGGATGAATGACTAGAGAGAAAAAAGAGCAAAATTAAATGTCAAACATGATCTTTTCTTTATCTTTTTCTCCCTTTCTTCCTTCTCTCCCTCCCTTTCTCCCCTTTCCTTCCTCCCTCCCTCCCTTCCTTCCTTCCTTCCTCACACATATGTAAAACTAGCTGTTGACATTCATTAATTAATGTGGAAGACTATTAAATCTACATCCCTATCTATCTTCGTCTTTATGTATAGCTTGGACCTTTCTCCTGAAGCAAGACCCTGTAGTTCAACTATCGTTGGGCATTTCCACTTGTATGCCCACAGACGGCCTCATCTCTGTCATTTGTCCTTGAGGGCTGAGCAGCTGGTTTGGGATTTAAGTCAATGGTTTGTTTCCATCTCAGCATCCACCTTGGGCAAGACGCCTCTATTTCAATGACCCTCCCTGACCCCTGTTTTATATAAAATTTTTAATGAAGTCCTTTATAGGCATGTTGCAGAGGTTAACCATGTAAAAGTTCTTACCACCCGTTCTCCTGCTCAAAAACTTTCAATAGCTTCTCATTATTTACAGGTAAAAATTCAAATACTCCAGCCTGGTTTTAAGATCCTGTGTAACCTCCCTTTGGAACTGTCTTTACTCTATTTTTAAGCCCCTCTTCCACTAGGTTTGCCCTCGCTCACCCCCGAGAGGCTGCTGTTCTTTCCATTTTCCCCCAGTGACCCTCACTGAGCACCCTGCTACATGCCAAGCTGTTATGTAAGATTTGTTTCTTCACCCGTTTACTAGCTGCAGGAATGCCACCCACCTCCCACTCAGCTGACCTAAATCTTAATCATCCTTTAAGGCCCGTCGAAAATCCTTTCTTCTCTGAGAAGACTGCCTTGACAATTGCAGTTTACAGTCCTTCTTTATTTGATCTTATATCTTACCATCTTGTACTACCATATTTTTAAATGTTTCTCTTGTTCCCCCAATTGCACTGTCTGTTTCCATGGGGGAAGAATTCTGTCACAGCCTTTTAATGCTTTTTTAGTGCTGATTGCTTGATGAAGTCACTTATTAACTGTGGGCTAATTGTGTAAATACTTTCAACAGTTTGAACCTCATTATTTTCTAAATTTGTATCACTTTAATAATCAGAAAAATGTGCCACCATGGCACAAATTATCTCATACTAAAAATTCAATTATCAGGACCCATGCAGACATTTTTGCATATGGCCATTTAAAACATACTTTCACCCTTTTTACTCTTTTTATTCTTTTATTTCTGGAATCCGGGTAAAAGACACCATGAAAATTAGTCTACTTTGGAGGCTTGAAAAGATCGAGGAAAAGTCTGCCCAGGACTAAATCTTTCTCTTGTCTTTTGTGGAATAGTGGAAGGTTCTTAAGGTAAGACCCTATTTCTCAGGAGGCTAGTGACTTCTCTCCATTGACTAACTGTGCAAGCTTGGATAAATCTCCCAGCTCCTTGTCGTTTATTGTCCTCATCTTTAAAAAGGGGACAGTAACACCAGCTGGGCCTGAGATCATGTAATGCTCAGGAAAATGTTTTCTGCATTTTTTCTTACTCTGTTGCCCAGGCTGGTCTTGAACTCCTGGCCACAAGTGATCCTCCTGCCTCAGCCTCTAAAAGTGCTGGGATTACTGGTGTAAGCCACCATTCTGTTCCAGGAAAATTTTTTTAAACCGTAAAGTACAATTTTGATGTTAGGTTTTACTGTGGCCACTGTCGAATTACCATTTCCATCGACTTACCACCTTTGTCCCTGTCTGCTATCAACCCAGTTCTCAAGATGAGAAATGTCTATTAGAGCTGATGACCTCTTAATAGGAGCCAGCAATATGGCATTTCCCAGGTACAAATGGCTCATATGCCATATCTTTTAATTTTGGTATATTGCAACTTCCGAGAAATTGAGTGGAGCCAATTATTTCTTTCTCTTGCTGCACTGCGATCCCTTCTGGTTTTGTGGCTTCAGCTCCCACTGCTGCAGTGGGCTTTTGGATGATAGAAATGTCTCTTAGGAATGGTTAGAGAGTTTTAGTTTAACATTATGAATAGCTGGTCTTGAGGCACCATATTTTGTTGAACCTACAATACCATCAATTGTAAAGCACACCATCATTTCATAAATTACAAGGAAAAGCAAAAGTGCTGCCAACTTTAAAGCATGACACACCACTGATTACAGGATGCATCCCTATTTCAGAGTGATTTAATTGTGAAAAACGAATGTCTGAGAATTGGTCAAATGACAGCAAGATTATTGTTGCAAGCATCTGCCTTGAGTCTTCTGAGCCTGATCACAGCCGGTCCTGGGGTCTCCCTGCTCCCTGCCCTTGCCTCAGCCTCTGTTGCAGCCATAGCACTGCTGAGCACCCCTATGCTGAGTTGCAACTGACTGGCCTCTTCCTTCTCCCAGGTCTTTTATCTTGTGAGGGCAGTGGTGGAGTTGCTCATGGAGACTAAGCAGAGCTGAGGAAAGAGTGCAAAACTCAGGAGATGGGATGCTTTCTGTTTTGACCTGGCAATACCTCCTTCAGTCTCCTTGTTGCTATGGTAAATCTGTATGGTAGGAAGTTGCCCAGAGGCAGTCCCTTCTAGCTCTGAGGAGGCACGTTGCCTGGCTTCTATGTTCTCTTATTCAGAGCTGCTAGAAAGTGAGGTGCCCACTTGAATTTTTTCCCAGGCCTAAGGAGCTCATTTGGTAAGAGTTCATCTTGTAATTACAGATGGGCGGCTGAGCAGTCTCCCTATTTAGTATACCTAGGGGTTATTTTAATTTGGGTTTAACTTCAGGCAACGTAAGGGTTCATCTTAGGTTACTTTCAAAGTGACAACCTGATGCCCTGGCCGTGGGCCTAAGAGCAAAGTGTTTTTCTTTTTTCTCCAAGATAGAATCAGGGCTGGAGGTGGTCAGAAGGTTCAAAGCTATTTGCAGCAAAAGGCATGATCTCTGCCCTTGTATGTAGGGAGGTGGGATCACCCAGGTTCTCAGGTGTCACCACCAACTGCAGATATTTCAGCACCTCTTTTCCTCCAAATGTCTTGGGTTTCAGACAGGGAGGTAACCAGACCCTTCACATTTGCTACAGTAATGCTGTTTCAGGCCCTGCTCCTTGACCTTGCAAGTCACCTGCTCCTCTTTGGGTATTATCGCCCTATGGGGTGAGACATCTACTATCCAGATTTTGCTAACAATATCAGGAATCATTTCTAGCTCAAACTTGTCATTGTTTGGTGTGGATCTTCCTTCGGGTAGCAAAGTATGTCATTCTACTGTGGCTGTAGTATTATTGGCTTAACTTTTTTCATTCACATGATGGATTGGAAGGTCCTGTTGGCATGGTAAGAAGTTGCCACACAAACAGACCTTCCAGCTCCGAAGAGGCATGTTGTTGGGCTCATATGTCCTCTTATGCAGAGGCGCTAGAAGAACAGGTGTCCACTTGAAGTTTTTCCCAGCCCTGAGTAGATCTTATTTGGAAAGGGTTCATCTTGTGACATGTGAAGTTAAGAGACTAAAGAAAAGAGATTTTAATCATTTCATAGATTTTCAGTCCATTTTGTGTCTCTGTTCTCTAACCACTTAAGAATGGGGGACTTTCAGAGACTTTCTAGCTCTGCATCAATAAGCCCAAACTCTTTAGCATAACACTCATGGCTGTACTAGTCAGGACTCTTTTAGCTTAAACTAACTCAAAGCAAAAGAGCATTAAATGACTCATGTAACTGCAAAGTCCAGAGAAGGATCCAGAGCTTCAGGCATAGGTGGATCCAGGGGACCACATAGTACTCTCAGGGCTCTCTCTGTCTTTCGCTGTATCTTGGTTCCTGGTTCCTCATTGTCACGGCTTCATTTTATAGAAAGGATCTTTAAATCTAGATGAGAAAGATGGCTGCTAACATCCACAAATGTATATCCCAAGCGTCCCCAAACTTTTTACACAGGGGGCCAGTTCACTGTCCCTCAGACCGTTGGAGGGCCGCCACATACTGTGCTCCTCTCACTGACCACCAATGAACGAGGTGCCCCTTCCTGAAGTGCGGTGGGGGGCCGGATAAATGGCCTCAGGGGGCTGCATGCGGCCCGCGGGCCGTAGTTTGGGGACGCCTGGCTTTTCAACCTCAGATAAAAGAGCCATTTCTTTCTTCTGATATCCTTACATTCATCCAGAAAGCCCTGACTGACCCTGCTCAGATTTGGTGCTCACCCCTGGACCAATCGTTAATGTCCATTCTAATGATCTTCATCATTAATGCGTGTTCTAATAATCTTCGTCTGAGCCACATGCTCCCTCCATGACTGTGGATGTCTGGAAACAGTGATGAGTCTCGCTGGGACCACACAGAGTGGAGAAGGAGCAGCTCTCTAAAGACAGTACGGATGGTAAACACCGTGTGTCCTCTATCAAGGTCTTTTATTGCCTGGCTCTTTCTACTTGCCCAGCTCCTCCTAGGACTTCCCTAGACTCCTACCTACCAAATACACCCGACTATTTCATGCGATGAAAACCCGCCTTCACCTTAACACCCGATTTTCTTTACTTTCAATGCTTTTTGGATTTTTTTTCTTCCCCTTCTATACTTACCAAAATTTTCCTCAGTCTTCGAGGCTTCATTAAAATGCTGCTTCCTTCAAAACCCTCACCTATACTTCAAGTTCTTCCACTTTGCCACCAAAAGATTTGGCTGATAGAACTTTTATAGAGTGTGTTTGTTCTTCCCTCTATTTGCAGTTACTTGTTTACACGTCTAAAATGTCAAGATTACTAAGCATCTAGATTCTTCCAGTGTCCCATAGGAGAAATGCAATCAACATTTGTTGACTGGAGAAGCATTCTTTCAAAGTCCTTTTTTTGAGAGGATTCAATGTATCAAATCTACCCAAATTCACACACACACACAGACACTCCATATATATAATGAGGTACACATAGGACTTTTGTATATTCCAAGCAATACACTGGGAATAACACTGTTAGTTACAAGCACGTTGTCTTATCCAATGACTTTTTAATCTCTGGGTTAGACAGGATGTTGAATTGTGAATGGGGTTGTGGGAGAAAATCTGTCAAGTGAAAAACCTGGGTGTGCTCTAGGAATGAATGCAGGACTGAAATGCATCCTTCCTGGAGAAAGAGCAAGAGCTAGGGAAAGGACGTCCAGCATAATGGTAAGAATGCAGCCTCCAGGTTAGAAATCGGGTTCTGCTACTCGTTAGCTATGTGATTTTGGGCAAGTTAACTAACGTCTCTGTGCCTCAGTCTCTGTAAAGCAGTGATACTAATTTATGTTATAGGACTATTGTGAGAATAAAACAAGATAATGCGTGTAGAATACGTGACACTGTTTGGCTTCTAATAGGGGTTCACATAGGTGCTTGGCTCCCCCTGCCTCAAAGCCAAGGTACAAGGTACCCGATTTTTTTTTTTCAGGGTAGTCAGGTCAACCACATTGTGAGAGTCTGTATTGGGAATGCATCAAAGAACACTCTCAGTTCTGACTGTAGCTACCTGGATAACAGTGTTACTGTCTATGACCGGAACAATGGATGCACTGAAAGGGTGGAATATGTGGATGGTTAGAGGTCAATTATCTCTGTTGAGAGCAACAGTGGCAGCAACAGTTTTTATTTTCACTGCATCTGAAATGTGCAGTCAGCCTGAAGAGAAAGGGGCAGAAGCCGCCTTTGACCACATGACACCCAGTGTGTGGAGGATCCCCTGTCCCTGGTTGAAGGGTCTACCTGCTGAGGGGAGGAAATTAAGCCACTTTGTGAATGAACTCTATTTATAACAGCATAATCGTAGACACTATAGGAAAGGAATTCCAGAATAGAGTCCACTGCTACATGAGAGAACTCCAGGAACTCTGCTTTTTATTACCCCTCTTACGATGCCCATCATCCCCTGCATTCAAGTGCTTCTCATGCTTGTATAGAACAGCTACAGTGCTTCACCCAGACCAATGTACATCCCTTCGGATAGGAAGAAGACACATGCGATTCATTTTCTTCAGGATCAAGTTTAAGAATTTACCTAAGGACCTAGGAATGTTGTGATATAAGTTTTCAAAGTGCAGCAGGTGGTGTGGTGATTACTGATTGGCAGGCTCATCTCATCTTCCACTAATTGGCTATGGGCTTGCATTTCCAACCAGTAACCTACCATGTTAATAATGTGATGAAATCTTTGATGAGGCAGAGGAAGCTGCACTGCTTTACTAGTAAACAGATGGCTGTAAACATGCTCATTCCCTGTGGAGCAGTTCGGGACACCAGGAGAGATGCCCTAATGAGCCAAGGCTTCCCTGAACCATAGAATGTGGACATGGGGTCAGGTTGAGGGGCACTTTGTTATTTAAGCAGGTAAACCATTTTACCAATGAAGACCCAAAGAAGCAACACTGTCTAGAACATCCAAAGCAGTTTTTCTTTTCACATCAAGATTCATCACATTGCATTGTGATTACCCACATATCCATCCCTTTGTATCAGGTCAGAGTCTTTCTGCTGCAACTGACTGAAAACTCAAATTACTTTCAGAAACAAAAAAAGACCTTATTGACTCAGTAACCAAAAAGTTTAATTGACTCTAGTCTCTCTATTTCTCAGCCCCACCTTCCTCTGCACTGGCTCCATTGTGCTGGCATGCTCTAACTGGTGAGGACAAGTGCCTGCTGCTAGCCTAGACACAGGATGTTACAGCTCCAAATCCAGAGGGGAAAAAGAGGCCCTTCTCTCTGCCAGACTGGTTCAGATGGGCTCAGAAGCACTCTTGAACTAATCTGGTGTTTCTGATTGGCTGGGCCTCGGGTAGATGCCTATGAAGCTAGGCGTTGAGTCTGTCCTACCTAAACTGCAATGACTGAGACTAAGAGGAGAATAGATCCTCAAATGATATTTGGGGCACCATTATTGGAAGAAGGAAGAATGGATATTGGGTAATGCAGGAAAAAAAAAAAAAAAGCCATTGCACTCCCTGCCTAGAACTCGAGCTTTCCTATAGAAAGACAATATCCATGAATTTTGTATCTGTCCTACTTCCTAGTACCATGTCCTGCAAAGTAGAGGTTCCCACATGCTAACTGGAGTGAACTGCTAGCTATTGGAAGAGCTGGGCCTAATTCTTTTTTAAAATTTTCTATTTTAAACTTTTATTTTAGGTTCAGGGGTACATATGAAGGTTTATTACATAGGTAAACTTGTGTCATGGGGGTTTGTTGTACAGATTATTTCATCACCCACGTACCAAGCCAAGTACTCGATAGTTATTTTTTTAGATCCTCTCCCTCCTCCTACTCTCCACCCTCAAGTAGGCCCCAGTGTGTGTTGTTCACCTCTTTATGTCCATGTGTTCTCATCATTCAGTTCTTGCTTATGAGTAAGAACATGCGGTATTTGGTTTTCTATTCCTGTGTTAGTTTGTTAAGGATAATGTGGGCCTAATTCTTCATGCAGTGCTGTCTCCTGTTAGTGACATGGTTGTTTCTAGAAAGGTTGGGGATCATCCATGTTTTTTAACATTTTGTCCCTTCCATTTAAATCATTTATTTAGAGGAAATATTCTAACTTTGCTGTTCAAAGTCAGAAATTTCGAAGTGTTTGGTTTGGGTCAGTGTGCTTAGGCAAATTGATTGGCGCTTTGGTAACTCTTGGTAACGCCTTGATATATCAAATCTGTAGTTGTAACAGGGAGCCAACCTGGCTAACCACGTGTGCATTGCATGCCTCTCATGAGCCTCTTCAGCCTGTCTCAGCTTGGTCTCCAGGCTCTCAGCTGCTCACCCTACTCAGCTCTGGCTGTGTTGAAACTCTGTGGGGACCCATGTCTTTCTGCAGCCTGATGCCATCTGGTTAACATACCTGAGCTCCTGGGTTCTCTTACCTTCTCCCAAACCGGATGAAATGACACTTGGCAGGGGGCCAGATGGTGCAACCTGGACATGTGGGGACATAATTCCCTGTAGTTATGTGCTTTCATCAATGGCAAACAGGAGATGGGAGGGAACCTGGGGGACCCATTTCCTCTCCTTCCTCTGCGGACTCCTGTCTCTTTAGGCCCATTGTGGAGTAATGACCAACATATTCACGCATCACTGTGCATTGCCTTTCATCCTTGCCTCACTTCTCTTTCACTTTCATTGCCCTGGGATGGCACCTCCCATAGAAATCATTAGGATGGAATTCCTGCTTCAGCTCTGTTATCTAGAAGAACCGGGCTAACATAGATTAT
Source organism: Saimiri boliviensis (assembly GCF_048565385.1). Lineage (NCBI taxonomy): Eukaryota > Metazoa > Chordata > Mammalia > Primates > Cebidae > Saimiri > Saimiri boliviensis. Next base: position 92,295,249 of record NC_133458.1, on the reverse strand, counting down.
TTTGTTTTCATATGACATTTTCTCTAAAAGCTGTGGAAAAAATTAAGTTCAATCATCTGGATATGTTCTGATAAAATGGGATTTCTATTTCTCTGTAAAGTGGATAAACTGAGGCACATAGAGGCTTCAACTTGTTCGAAATTACAGCCTTAATCATGGATCCATTGGAACACAGAATCCAGGTTTTTCTAACTTCCCATCAGATACTCTACACCCAATAACATTTTAAGTCTGGGTCTGCACACACAAAGTACAGAGAATAATTGGGACAATTATCCTAATCATTCAAGCCAAGCAACCAAACCCAAAATAGCTGCGTAACTGAACTCAATGTCTCTATTTTGCATTGGACCTCTGAAAACAGCCAAAGACAAGTTATTAGAATCTTGCCATTATGTTGTTATAAATGCTACTGGTGTTAACAGGTATGTATTTTTAAGCAGTTGATGCTATGTCTTGAAATATTTTGCCTTCTGGGCCACATTCCTTTGTTTTTTAACTAAAGGAGATTAAAATGAAGTTATAATAAAGATAATATAATTTTCACAATTGGGAAAATGCCTTAATCATAAATAAAACCTTTTAGATTTGCCCAGAGGTGTACTATAAACATGAAGGTACAGTTAATTAGTAAGAAGACATTTTTGCGCCCTGGTGTCGATTTCAAAGTGACTCCTTGCTGTTGTTTTGTATTTGTTTCAAATGAGTTATATTATTTTTATGTTTTAGAATTTGAAATTATACCCTAATAGGTATAGAAAACCAGTAATAAAGAGGGCTGTAATACAAAACAAATTTTGGTACTGGAATATATTCTACAATGAATCTAAAATGAAACCTTTATTTGTTTCTGATCTTTTCTGTGTGTGGTAGTTGATATTTAGAGTGGGGGCAGAGAGGGGGCTTGCATTCTTCTGTTATATCAAAGATCCTAGTCTCAAGTATTTTTAAAGCACCAATGAAGAACTGATACGTAGGTTTCAATGGTTTAATCATGTTACTATGGTCAGATGTCACAAAGTTCATTTGTCTAGAAAAGGCAATGCATCAAGTGAGCATAGAAGCCACTTCTGCAAATTAGCCACCAGAATGGGAAATGTCAAACCAATATTAAGGGCACTATGTTTTTTTTGAACCCATTTAAGAGTACAAGAGTGGTGAACCATTACAGATAAATAGCCAATTAATTATTTAAAGTAAAAATATATCAGTTTTGGTGAAATGTACATCTAAAAGAACCAAAGAAAAAATTTAATTTTCTCCATGTTTACAAACATGTCAGAATGGAGAAGTTGGTTTTAAGTTCTTGGTTGGCTCCCGTCTTGGATTTTGATTTTCTCCGTGGCCTAAATCATAGAAAAAAACAGGAAGAAAGACTAAGGTTTCATGGAAGATCATTACCAGGAAACCAACAAAAGGCTTCAAATCTATTTTATCATGGCAAAACTGAGGTGAAATATTGTTATATAGATGGGAATTGGCGAGGACAGTGACTTGGCCATGGTGTATAAGACTGTTAGGAAGAAAGGGGTGGCTTCTTTTAGTGACATGATTGTGTGGCTTACTTATTATCACCGCTCAACATTCACAGTGAGAATTCCACACTCACATATTCATCTACTAGAACTAGGAAATAGATCAGGTGTTAATCAATTCTTATGGAAAATTGAGCATTTATAATATTCTCAAGTTGTGTGGAACAAATAAAAACCAGAATGAGCTAGGTTCTCTCTTTGCTCTTTAACTCTAGAGTCTTTCAAGAAACTTGGATATTTCAAAAGGTATCTTTCCCAGGAAAGATGAGGAAGGTCTGGAAAGGAGTAAGAATTGTGAATTTAGCATCAGTAGATAAAGAAATGAATCCCTGAGGGGCAAGAACACTGAGGTTTGAACCTTGCAGCGACTTTTTAAAACAAAGATCTTCTGCCAAAGATTCTTAATGTCCACTCCTTTAAAAATTATAATAAAAATGCGATGAAATTCAGTGAAATACATTCATTTTCAACATACAAACAGCACTAGGCTTTCAGTACTGATTAAAGGCATTTTTTCCCTAGGATAGCTGAAGTCATTGTGTCAAGTGAGAATTTGCTTTTTCACAAAAGGCTAACCACATTTTAGTATAAACGATGTCAGTTCCTAAATGCTTAATAGGCAGTAAAGGTTAAAAGCTAGAAAAAAAGATTATGAGACAGAATTTCTTTGACAATTAGTTCCTCCAGGCTATGGAAGCACCACAATACCAATTTCATTTGGAAAAAGTTAAAACTTTTTCTCGTTGCTTTAAGAATTAATCGAATGTCAACATCTTGAGAAAAGTCATCTGTGGCTGGCTCAGTGCTTGTTGGGTGGGGCTCTGACCCACCTTTGGGCTCAGTGGCTTTGTCAACCCAGTGGATGAATAGACCTTTCAGAGATGATCCTTATTGACCTGAAAGACAGGCATAACTGTCTTTATTTCTCATCTTTTCCTTTGTTCTGTTTTTTTTTTTCCCTGCATTCCTTCTCCTTCTATATTTAAGAACAAAACGAGTGTTTGGAGGTTAAAGGGCACAACATTTTTATCAACCGACCAGTCATATAAAAGAAACAAGGTACATCGTAAATATCTAGATTAGATTTATAGTCTCCACTGCTATGAAGAGGGCACCGAGTACTCCACACTCCTAATCAGAGGTAACTTCACCTTTAGGTGGGCTTCTCTTAGCCGAGTTCCTTTTTAAAAAGCCAGCCTTCTCCTGTAGAGTGATTATTCAAAGTTATGATATTATAATCCATGGGATTTGGGAAAGTAAAGTGAAGATTAAAGTGCCTAGGCATCTTTGATCCCAAGTCTAAGATCATTGCTGAGGATCAAAGTCTTAACTTGGGAAAACTTAGCCTCATTACTGTTTTGGGGTCTGACAGCTGTCTCTGTGCTTTTAATAGTTCAGTTCCATTCATCTATTCAAATGCGCTCTTCAAAATGCTTCCTTGAAGTGCCAAGAACATCTCTCTCATATGTGTAGTTTTGTTACTTAAGGATGATATATTGGATTCTTTTCAATCATTTTGGTTATTCTGACACTTTCTATATATCATGTCCTTCAAAGTTATTTTTGTTTTATCCAGAGATTTCTCTGTGTGGCTAATAGAAAATGGTGGATAATTGTAACACGAGTGAAGTTTTATATATCTTTGCACATGGATACATATGACATTTTAGAAATTCATAACATTCCAAGGAATATGTTGGAGCCATCCTCACAGGATTTGTGTCCATGGGGATGATAGGTGATTATTCAAGTCTTTAATTCTATCTCATTCTGGAGATGGACTAAAAGTTGTAACATATCAATACAAAGTGGGATGGTATGTATTTATATTTGTGGCTTAGAATTTTCCTGAGTTGGGGAGGTAGAGGGAAGACGTTAGGTATCTTTATGACAAGCATGTCTTGTTTGGCTTCATAGTTAGCATGGGGATGAAACGAAAAGATGGTAGAGTGGTGCTTATGATGGATTTTTATTGCTATAAGAACCTGAGTAAGGTTAATTAAGATTAATTAGAAGTACGCTAATTTACAGTAGGGGACATCTACTCAGAAATAAGAACAAATTGTCTAAACTTGTGTATAAATACTAAATCGTAGGAACTATTTATTTAGTTAAAATTAAACTGTAACTAACAGGTTTGGTTGAAGATTACCCACAATATAACCAGTCAAGGGGAAATATTGTAAGGACAAAACTTCAACTAATATGCTACATGATTAATATTATATACATAACTGTGTTGAGGGCTCAAAGGACCCTTTACTTCTCACCTAGCACAATGGAAAGAAAAACAGGAAAGGCACAGTACCTAACATAATAGATGTTGGAACACAAGGCCAGAGAGAACTATGTAGAATCGCAGGTGGCATAAACAGCCAAGAATTGCTTCAGAAAGCAGTAAACAAAGACAGTTGTCTTTCCAGCAAAGATAATTCAATATTCAGATCTTAGACTATTGTGCCTTCAATTGAGAAGCTTTTGGCAACCACTGACTGTGGTAAGGCCAGAAGTGCGGGCATCACATCGTACAGACTCTGAAGTCCTTGTGGAAAATACAAAGGGAATGGATGGGGTTACCGGACATTGGATGATGACATGCGGCCCCAGGTTGGGAATTCATGCCACCACTCACCATCCAGGAGCTCCAAAGCATCTGCTCATTTGGGTCTACTCCAGGTGGTGTTTTCAAGATAATTCATCCTCAGTGAAATGTTCCCAATAGCCTTTGATCCAGCTACTCAGTTCTCTTTTTGGTGATGCCCCAGGTGAAAGCACTTTGTGTATATCCTTGACGGCCTGCCCAATCCCTTGGGGTTGTTTCTTCTCTGCTTCAGTCATGAAAATGTGCCTAATAACCAAAGATCTGCAAAGCAGTGTGGAAATGTTCACTCATTAGTGAACTATTAGTTCCTCCCATGACCGCTGCCATTTCTATCCATGCGGATGGCAAAGGGCTGGCTTCTGAGTGTGTCTTCCCGAGGCTGTAGAGCAGGAAGACGGCAGTCACATTAATCTCCCTCTTCCTTCCATCATCCTGTCCATTTGCTCCTCTCTGCATATACTTTCAGTGCCAAAAATCTGGTTAATTCTGAATTTCCCCACGCAGAGTCTTCATTTAGATAGTGCATATCCAGGGCCCTGTATCTGGGTGTCTAAAATCAGTATATTGCTGTGTGGACAGATTTCAGCCACCCCAGATGGAGTTTATTATGCTCAGGAAGTGCCGGACCTTAGCAGAGCTTTCAGACTTAAGGAAGAAAAAAGATCGACTTTACCGCCTTGGCAGCATGGAGACAGCTTTATGTACATGTTCTTACAGGGTTTGGCTAAACATTTTGTACGGTTCGGGTGGAACATGTGAAGAACTGTAATAGAAGCAGAAGCATTGCAACACGATGGCCCGACCGTGGGGGCTTGGCAGCAGCATGCTCCAGCTCTGTTTGGTACAAAGTGCTATCATTACTGTTTGGAAGCAGCTCCCTGTAATGTGAAAAGACTTCCAGGGAAACGCCAGGAATCACAAACACGGACATCACGGATCGCAGAGACAACCATGTATCTTTTCAGACGGCCATCGGCGGCTGAATCTACCTCCCCAAGTCTCAGGCGGAATCTGGAGGGGCAGGAGGGAGTTGAGGGCAGGGACGGAGTGGAGGTATTTTCCCCAGTCTGGCTAGGAAGCTCAGGTAAACGGACTCTTCTTTTGCAGTCTTGGGTCTTCCGTGTGATCAACTGAGGCTAAGGAATCTGAGGCAAACCCGAGGCAAACCCAAGGCAGCCCTGTGAGTCTGGCCTTGGGGAAAGTGGGGAGCAAGACAGAAAAACAGCAGTGGGAAGTGGTTGCTTGGTGCTGAGTTTGGCTTAAAGCGTTGAGCTCTCCGTTTGAGCCTTCAGGCTCCAAGCAAAACTCTAGGGGAATGAAACCCACAGCAAACCAAACAAGGTTAAGGCTGGGCAGGAGGCCGTCTGTGGGGCCACACGGCTCTTCACACACGGCTTGTGTGGGCCTTTTGGTGGATCGAGACACCTTTCATTGCAAATCGGGTTTCTTTGGACTCATCTGAGCCAGAGTCCTTGAATGTATTTAGTCAGGACTTGGTTCTTCCCAGAGCAGAACCCCCCTTCTCACACCCAAGACCATGTCCTTGGCTGGCAAGTTATTATTTACCTCATAGCTGAGCCAGACAAAGAAATCGGGGTTGTTTTTGTGAAGAAATTCACACTGGGATTGAGGAGATGTGGCGGTTGGTTGTAAAAGGAAAATATGAACAGAGGTTTGGAGCTGAGACTCTGAGACTCTGTTGGGGTGAACTCCCCCCTGCACTGTAAGAGTCCTAGAAAAACAGAGGCGATGTCGTCATAGCAGCTGCTGATGGCCTGACAGACAGTTTCCGCAGCGCTACATGAGGCCCTTTGGTGTCTCTGTCAGGAGATTGGCAGCTGAATGACACCAATGAGGCCAGGCCTGTATTCCCTCCGGGAATGCCGCCCTAATTGATAGACAGAAGGCAAAGAGGACGATTGTTTTTGAACCTGAAAAGAATCCCCTTTTTTTCTCCCGAAAGCTCATGCCCCCACTCTCCACAGCTCTATTTTACTCTCCCCCCCACCCCCACTTTTTTTGGAAGGTGTTTTGTTCCAGGGCAGTTACAGAGCTTAAAGGAACTGAATGACTTTTACCCTTCACAATCTGTCAGTCAAAGCCCGACTCCAGGACTGTTAAATAAAGTCCTTTCAGAGGCAGACAGGAGAGGAATGTGTCAGTCAGGCAACAGACCCTGTTGTGTTTTAATCTGTCAGACGGCTGATGGGGAGAGCAGCGGGCCCCAGGCAGGGCACATTCCCAGCAGCCCGAAGAGGCCTTGACAAACCCAGGTGTGGAGCCAGAAAGTCCCCTGACTCCAGCATTCTTGAGGTGTGGACTCAGAGCCCCCAGGCACTTGGGTTTGCAATCAACTGTGAGATGTTTGGGCCAATTTTCAGCACAGGTTTCATACTAAGCATTTTTAACATAAAACCAACCACTAAGTGCTGGGTATCCATACGAGGCATGGCTTTCAAATTAATACACTGCTTAGCTGAAAAGACTGCAGACAGTAAATGCTCTGGCAGAGGGGCCTTCAGGTAGACGCCAATTCCAAACCAATTTTGTCGAGCCACTTTCATTTTTTTCTAATACTTTCCCTTCATGTTATATGACAATCCATTAATCTTGCCCATTAACTTAAAATTGCTGGGCAATTTTTTTTTGGAGCGTTCTCAACAGTTGCTTTTGTTCGCTATAGATTCAGAGCTTTACATAAAAAATGGCCACTGTTAGACATACTAATGACCAATTCCTTATGTTTGGGTGACATTTCCTTTAAGGGCTTTCAAAAAAAAATTGGAGGAGTGGGGAAGTTGATTTTTAAACAAATGGGGTTTGTTTTTATCAGCGTGCGGAAGAAAAAGCTACAAAACACCAAGACAGATATTTTTACCCAGGGCTGAAGGCTTGGATGTTCAGGCAGACGAGTGGCAGTGGGTCTGGCAGGGAAGGAGGTCTGCGGAGCCTCAGCCCTGAGGGTTGTGTGGGCTCAGGATAAACTTGAATATGTTATTTATTACTTGCCTGTTTTCTTGCCTCTCCTCAGGAGGTTTTGTATAAAACAAGAGCAGTCTTTCCCACTTCCCCCTCCGCAGTTTTCTTTGACATGCCTACCTTCTACCTCCCAACACGCCTCTCAAATTAGCCAGAATTAGCAAAATTTTGTTTCTTCTTCTTCTCTTTTTTTGTCCCCTGCTCAGGTCTAGGTATTGGGGTATCTATCTTCCAGCAGCTCCTGGGACCACTCACGTTACTTAGTGTGTGTGCATTGGTCTATTAGGCAATGAAAAATCGCCCCACCCCGCCTGCGCTTCTCTCCTTCCATCCTTCTCCAGCCAAAAGTGTAGATTTTGTGTTTTTCTCTAACCATGGTCATGGGCCCCTAGGGATAAACCTGCTTCAGACAGACTAAACTGAAATGTCAAAGGCCTCTGGCCTAGGCTGATAAAGTTTGTTAAGCTGAAGTAGGTCTAAAAATTGTTAAAATAAATATGCACACTCTGTGTTACTAAAGCTAAACAATTTCCAAAGAAATGAATTTTTAGCATTTCACCCCAAACTATGAAATTAAAGAATCAAAATGGACTAAATGGGAATGGATTAACAACAAAACAAAAAACTTATTTCTGTACTGAGGTGGAGAAAAAGTCTTTTCTCAAATGATAATGAGGTTCTTTGAGCTATCTTACAGTGCATCAAGTTGTTTAGAAGGGACTATCGGTTAGATTTTATGCCCATAGGAAACTTCATGGGAACAATATTCCTCTAGAATATTAATGAAGTCTTCAACTTCAGTCCCAGAAATATGTGCTCTGAGGCTTCCTGAGTCCATCCTTCACTGGTTATTAACGATCTGGCACACTTAAAAAAAAAAAAAAAAAAAAGCCATTTCTCGGTTCACTTTCTGCCTGCCTGCCATTCCTTCTCTCAGCCTAAAACAAACATCCTATTCGGGCACTGGTGGGAAACACTGGAGCCTTCTAAACAAGGGAAACATTTTTTTCCCCTTATGCCTAAGACTTAAAATGGATGCCACAGCTTCTGTTTTTAACATTAATAGCTACACAAACACTTACGAGCAAAAGCATGCAGCTGACAGAAATACTTCTTAAAATGGCAGTGGTTGTACTAGTGGGGGAAAAACCCTTCAGATAAAGCTCTCGTTCCTTCAGTTTCTTCACAGGTGACACTCCCAAAATTGCTTTGGGTAAAAAGCAGATAAACATACACACAAACCAAAAAATAAAAATAAACCAAAATCCCACGTGTTGCTCTGGCAGCTCCCAAATTCAGTCAACAAAAGCAGTTAGGAGCAAACAGCTTTTCATTTTCCTTGTGTCCTTTCCTGTTGCTGTGGTTGAGGAGACGTAGACAGAGGCTGCTGTAAAGTCACAACCCAGCCACATAGCAGTGACCCTGCCATGGCTGGTGTGGTCATGCCCACACGTGACCTGATCATCCGTCCCACTCAGTACCGAATACAGTCAATCCTGTGGTTTGATGGTGTGTGGACATAACTTTCAGATATTGTCCATAGTAATTTTCTCAGCCTTCATACTTAAATGATGCCTGCAAAACATCTGTCGAGCTGGGCGTTCTTTAGGATGGCTGCTAAATCTTTTGTCTTTGATGGATGCCATAAGAAACATAATTTCATTTCTGGAGTTGCACACAGAAGTAACTGAAAGCTACATCTGAAAGTCTGCTTGATAATGCTTACATTCTATTTTTTGGACTGATTAAGATTTGAAATTCCTTTTTCAAGTCTCTTTATTTTAATATTCAGAAACTTAAGTGTCAATTATGCAATAGCACACTCTTGGAGTTTCATCAGAACATCTCCAAACCAGATTACCCAAAGACTTGAGGGGCCATCTCTACAGGAAGATCCAGGGAAAAACTAAACCCAAGTTTGTAGACTAGTAAATCAGTAAACCCAGGTTTGGAAACAGGGTCAGGGCCTTGGCCTGCCTGTCCATTTCCTCCATTATTAGTTCTTGTGTGATTTTCAGTCAAATCAGATAAACTTTACCATTATTTGTAGTAACAATAATTTTGGCAATAATTATTAATGATAATATAATGTATGGATTATATATTTATATGATAATAACATGTGCTAAGTGCATTCCTCACGCATTCTATATATTATTTAAAAGACAAAAGCCCTCTGTTTGAAACAATGTTTATGGTGGCTAAGAGCCTGGCCTTGGGTGGCAAATGCTCCCTGCATGTGACGTCCAGCTCTAACATTAGGGTAATGATGGCATGGGCTTCACAACTTGTTTGTGTAACTAAATGAGTTAGTGTTTGGAAAGCCCAGCGAAGTGTTCTTGGTCCATCCTAGGTGCCATCTAAGTGTTATTACTATTATTATTTTGTTCTACTGTGTAGCCTACATTAATAACATGAGGGTAGCTTCCACCAGTTAGGAACAGTATTCTTTATCAACCGCAATAAGCCCTTTCCTTATTCTCACCACCATTCATCCCCCAAATAGTGGTCGTGTTGGCATATAAAATGGCCGAAGGCTGACAACAGTGAATTTTTTGTGAGCGAATGGCTTTAAAAAAAGCTTTCTGGGAAAGTTCCCTTGTGAGCAGCCAACCCTGCAGGGAGGCATTTACCCCAGGGCAACACTGCATTAGTCCTAGGTGGCCAAAGGCTTCTGAGGTTCCTGGGGTGACATCTTGCTCTCTGGGTGCCTGTCTGTTCTTTTGGAGAAGTCTCTGAAGGGCTATGCCTGGCCTTTGAAGGCCATATTCATCTAAGATGTTTGACCTTTGTCTTGTTAAACCTGTTGTGACTCTCCCTCATGTCCATGTAGAGCTAAGACATGATATTCAAGTGGTTCCTCTGTTAAGAAGATAGCCTGGACACTAGAGAAGACCTCAGCACGGTGCACAGGCAGGAGGCAGGGCATCCGGTGCAGTGAGGCTGTTCTTGATAACCAGGCCCCCTCCTTTGGCCTCCTTTGTGTATTCCAGACCATCTCATAGTGGATGTAGTCCTACCCTTTGGGCTTCAACCACAGCCAGATCCTGCCAGGACATTGCACCCACCACTTCCTAATTGTTACCAGATTTGTCACTTTCCCTTTGGGAAGACAGTTAAGTCTAGTAGTCATAGCATACTTTCCTATTTGGCTGGAAGGACAAATAACCCTAAATTTAATCCAGTTTAGTTCCATGAATATTTATTAAACACCTATAGATGCCTTTAGCTACTTATTTCCCATCAATGAATCCCTATATAAGTATTATAAGAATGTAAGAAAATCTGCAACTATTTTAACTACATTTTCCGACAAACTTGCCCTGCCTAAATTAATTCCCAAATACCTGTAATGTTGATCTCATTTTAGAAATCAGCACAGCTTTCCTTCTGGCTCTCACCTCTTAGGGGCTTGCACTGATGCCCCCTCACACCTTTGTTTGGTTTATATGGTCAAATAAGAGGCATCTAATTCAGAAACCCTTGACCAGGTCTGACCTGGCCACAGTATAGTCCATAGACATAATATAGCTTTGGTGTAGCTCGGAACCAACTGGCTCACAGGGACACCAAATCCATCTGGCTCAGCAAAAGTGTGTCCTAAGTCCTGCAGTGCCTTGGCCCTGACAAGAAGCAAGTGACAGATACATCCTGTGGCTGGTGTTGGAAAAGTTGGGGTCATCCAAATTGGAGTAGGTAGTGATTTAGTCTTTCAGTCCAACTCTGATGCAGACGTAGTTCATGAGTCATAAATAGCTTTCGAGCTCTCAGACAGGATAGGGGCATGTAGGGATGAATCGACAAGGCGATAGTGGCCATCTGTGGTGTTTTTTTATTTGTGCAAATTTATTGGGTACAGGAGAAATTTTGTTACGTGTATACAATATGCAGTGATCAACTCGGTATGTAGAGTGTCCATCGCCTGAGTGCAATATATTTTTGTTAAGTAGAGTCACACTGCTCTGCTATCAAACGATGAATGTATTCCTTCTATCTTACTGTGTGTTTGTACTCTTTAATCTATTTGTCTTCATCTTCCCCCTGCACTTACCCTTCCCAGTCTTTGTTTTTTCACTCTCTACCTCCTTGTGTCCAAATTTTTAGTCCCCACCTATAACTGACAACATGAGATATTTGTCTTTTTGTGCCTGGCTTATTTCACTTAGGATAATGACCTCCAGTTCCATCCATGTTGCTGCAGATGACATGATTTCATTACTTCGTATGGCTGAATAGTATTCCATTGTGTATATATACACCACATTTTCTGTACCTATTCATCCATTGATGGACTCTTAGATTGATTCCACATCTTTGCAATTGTGAATAGTGCTGCAATAAACATGTGACTACAGGCATCCCTTTGATATATTGGACATCTGTGGTTTTGTCTGCCACTCCTCCTCTTTCCATTGGAACATTGCTTTTCTATATCTGATGGCTCTGGTGAATTGCCAATTATAGAGCCTTATCCCTGGCTCTGGGAGGTAGGCTCATGGTGCCTGGCAAACTCTAATCTTGGCTCTGTAAGGATTGGGCCAGGTCATATGGCCCAAGTAGGATCAGTTATATCCTTCTATAAAAGCCAGCGTGTGGGCACTGGGACAGATTTGAGATACTTTTGGATGGCAAGCTATGTATAGAGAAAGCCTAGGTATAGAGAAAGAGAGAATGAAGTCAACATACAAGAAGAGAGACCAGTACAACAGAGATGGAAAGAGAAAGATGAAGAGAATTTTCCTGTCACTTGAGCCCCTGTGCTTGGAAAGATTCCACCCTAAACGCACTTTTCTGCTTATAATTGTTTAGATTGGATTTCTTTCACTTACAATGAAAATGCTCCTAACATACAAGGTTTAGGGACTAATACACAAGATTTCTCTATTCTTCAGGTAACTACTTGGCTTTGGCAATCTCTTAGCTTATCTACGTATCTCTTTCCTCACTTTTAAGGTGGGATTAGTTCTAGCTACAGTGGCGGACACACAGTACGCCTTAGGAAATGTTTGTGGAATGAATGAAACAGCTCACAGTATAAGGGTAGTTAGTAAGTATTGGGTTTAACTATGTGAAACTGACACTCTTTGACCATTTTTGACTACAGAAGAAGCAATTTCACATGGTTTTCAGCTACTGAGCAAATACAGCCACACTATTAGTTAAAATTTGTTGAGAACCTACTATGTGTGGGTATCTTTTTAAGTGCAATGAGGGAGTTCTGGATGGAGAACACAAGGTCCCTCTTCTCAGGGAGGCCACAGCCAAGTGAGGGACTCAACTTACTGAGAAACCACTGATTATAGTGTCGGCCTCACTCCATAAACTAATGAAAAGATTCGTATTTTTAAAAAAATGATTTCTTATTTGTCAATGAAATGTCACTTGTATAGTTTGTCAATGATCTTTTTATAGTGCCAAATTTGAAGAAGAGTTCTGTTGCTACACTTCCTAGAACTCATTCGCTTGCAACCTGTCTTGTTTGAATCCTTTAGAAATTATTACACTGTAGCCCCCCAAGTCAAGAATCAAAGAAAATATAAAACATAATATGATTTTTCATTTGGTCTGTGTTAATTCACTCCACTTGCATCATAATTTTCTTTTCTTTCTCTTTGAGATCGAGTTTTGCTCCTGTTGCCCAGGCTGGAGTGCAATGGCTGCAATGCTGCAATCTCAGCTCACTGCAACCTTTGCCTCTTGGGTACAGGCAATTCTCCTGTGTCAGCCTCCCAAGGAGCTGAGTGGTTACAGGCATGCACCACAATGCCCAGCAAATTTTTTTGTATTTAGTAGAGATGGGGTTTCAGCATGTTAGTCAGGCTGGTCGTGAACTCCTGACCTCAAGTGATCCACCCCCGTCAGCCCCCCAAAGTGCTGGGATTACAGGTGTGTGCCACCGTGCTTGGCCGAATTTTCTTCTTTCATCCTTTTGTCTGGAAAAGAACCAACTCAGAATCTTACCTGTCTGCATCAAATCCCCAATTCACACAAGCAGACGGTGAATAATAATAATGGTGCATAGCAGAAGAATTACAGACATTTTACTGTCACTTCAGTTTATGCATAACTGGGCTCTCCAACTAGATGGCACCTTAGATGACCTTCTATGCTTCCTCTATTCATATTTCTTGATGTAGGTTTCCAGACATGGTGCAGCAGTGATCCAGCAGGGATAATTTATTCTAAATATCTCAATTTCAGTGTGTTTGCCCACTAATTCTCCTCCACGTAATGTGTACTTAAAAACAGAGACAATTTGCCTAACTCAGGCCAGTTTTGATCTCATGTAGAAAAAAAATTCCCTGTAGGGAGAATATGATTATTCTTCTTCCTCGAGTGGTCATTTGCTTAGATGACTGGTTGAGGACTCGCTGGAGCTTACAGACTTCTTCCCAGAAAAAAACACTTCTCAGCATTAAAGAAATGGATGGTTTCATCCTTTCCTGATTAAGTGAGGCCTCACTTTACCTTGCTCACTTCTTTCATTTCAAGAAAAAATCACCTTATATGGAATAACTTGCTTGTTTGCCAAATCTATCCATCAAAATAAGAGACCTTGGGAACATTCTAGTGGGCCTATAGAGTAAGTGCTCTAATTTATGAAAAACAGACTTAAAGAGTAAAAAAACGCATGGGGTAGAGGCCATGGTCATTTGCACACAACCCTAACGTTTTAATTTATCTTCCGCAAACAAGAGAGATGTTTTTCTTCTAAGTGAATATAAATACAGTAGCTGAATGCAATCTAAACTGCGATGTCAAGCTGCAGAGCTCCTCTGGTGTTGCCAAACCCTTGGGCTTGTGCACACGCATTTTATAAGGGACACTCCCGTTGCTAAAGGAACTCAGGCCACTTTTGCGTGAATGCCCTGTGATTGGCAGGAATGCTGGCTGTTCTAAGTATCATATTGTTTGGTGGTAGAGAATATTTTTTATTGATAGTTCAATAGCATTTCACAGTTATTAAAGTAGAGTCATTGTTCCTGGAGGTTCCCAAAGGCTCAGAAGCTTTGTGCACAAAAGAGAAATATACAGGCACAAAACCTGTCAGTTACCCTCATTGTTCCAATGTGGCTGTTACGCTCTTGACTTTTAAGGTATTTTGGGAGAAATGTTGAGAAAGTAGCTTTTCAAACATTTATGGGCAACTTGTTTTCTTAAATCAGAATTTAGGGGACCAAATTCAATCATAAAAATTATTTTGAATTTTTTAAAATCGGAAACTTTTATGGTGTGATACATCTATATTATTACAACTGGACATCAAAGCACATTGATTAAAGGACATTCACAGTATTAGCAGATACGGCCAAATATCCCATAAACTCCAAGATAAATGCCTGCCTGAAATCATTAACAGGGCCCAAGTAAAATGCTCTAAGAAGGAGATGAATGGGTGTGATTAGGGAGGGAGCACATATATTTCTTTACAAGTAAGAGCTCCCCCAGCTCATTTGGCAGATAATGAAAATATCCTCCAAGTGAGGTGGGGGGATGACCTGGTATAGCTTGCTGGTGTGACAATCGAGGACTTGCTGGGAGAAAAAAGGCAGCCTAGTGGACATTTTTCCCCTGTGTTAAACCTAAGTTTTAGGATCAGGACAGAGTACAGGGCACTAGGTTGTTTCTGCAGGGCTTACAGGGAATCAGCACAGTGTACTTATATGGGCTGCTGCCTGAAGTAGGAAACACTTAGGATCTTTCGAAAACACTCAACTTTCTCGGAATTTGACTACTGTTTTTGTTATTTCTCCTGAGAGCACCAAGCCAGGTCCTGAAGATTTTGCTCTCCTCAGCTGATTGTGTACTTTGTGTATTGTTTTCTTTTGCTTCTTCCAAGCAGTTTGTGGGCCCTGAGGACCACACTGACACTCAAGTCAGTGGATGCACAATTAATCTTCTGCTGAAAGAAAAACGTATTCTTATTTCTCTTCAAGTGTGGCTGGCAATAACTGGGCATGGGCAAGAACTTGTGTTTAGCTAAACAGAAACAGAAGATGTATGACCTCTAAGCGCTTCTGTGGCTTAGCTCTTCTGCCAGTCTAGGGCTGAAATCCGAGATTCTTCTGTTTTTCTAAAAGAAATTGCAACTTTACTTTTTTACTTTTATTTCTATTTTTTATTTTTGAGATGGAGTCTCACCCTGTTGCCCAGGCTGGAAGGCAGTGTGTGATCTTGGCTTACTGCAACCTCTGCCTCCTGGGCTCAAGCGATTCTCCTGCCTCAACTTCCTGAGTAGCTGGGATTACAGGTACTCGCCATCATGCCCAGCTAATTTTTGTATTTTTGTAGATGGGGTGTCATTCTGCTTGCCAGGCTGGTCTTGAACTCCTGATCTCAGGTGATCTGCCTGTCTCAGCTTCCCAAAGTGTTGGGATTACAGGCGTCAGCCACTGCACCCAGCCTCAGAAATTGCAACTTTAGAGGAATATGCCCCATGGCTGATATTGTGGCTGATGAGTTGATGGTGGTTACATTGGTTCCCATGTTTGGACATGATTTTCTCCTTCTCTTTGTGAAAGGGGAAATCTACCCCAAATTCTTGGATATCCCCTCCATTTTTACTTTCTTCTCCATGCATGTCTTCTCCACTCTAATTCCTGTCATTTCATTTTCCACCAAGGGAAGTTAAGTTTCCTTAACTGGAGATGTGGAAGGCCAACTTCTCCCTGAGATAACTGTGTTACAATTGCCTACAGTATTCAGTATAGCACCATGGTGTACAGGTTTGTAGCCCAGGAGCAATAGGCTATAGCATATAGGCTGGGTGTGTGTTAGGCTCTACCATCTAGGTCTGTGTAAGCACATTCTACCACGTTCACATGATGAAATGGCCTAACGATGCATTTCCCAGAAGATGTCCCTGTCGTTAAGCTACGCCTCACTGCACCTTGAAAATCACTGAACACAGTGGATGCCCCTGGGTCCTGGCGAAGATGTCCTGTCTGCCTGGACTTAGAACCACTTTCAATTCATCTCAATTGCCAGGAGGAGATGCTCATCTTGTAGATCTGGGCTGTTCAGCAGTGAAGGGGTTATGTGTAAGGGTGATCAAAGATTTAAACGGTCATGTCAACAGTAAGCCAGGGAACAGGCTGTGCAGAGGCCTTAATAAATCTGCCCTTGACTTACGGCCGAACCTCATTCAGCAGAAAATTATTTCTGCAGCTTACTGAGTGCTCTACTCTGATGGAGATAGAAATAAAAGAAAGGTGGAAATGGGGAGAAGAGAATGGAAATTCAATCCACATGCGATGGGAGGACTTTTCAGTAAATTCTCAGATGAAGTAAGAAACGGGATGTGTAGGACTCTTCGAATTGGGTATATTCTTTTGATTACTAAAATGTCTTGGGAGAAGAAAATGGACAAGGAGTGATTCTCAGAAAAGATCTATCTGGAAGGTGAGAGTGGGCAAGGAAGGGGCCAATCTCTCCCTTAGTGATTTAGATGTGATTGCTTATTTATTTATTCGTTTAGTCAGTCAGGCTTTCTTTAATGTTTGTCTACTGCGGACATTGAAATGAGCAAGACATCTTGAGGCGTTTGCAGCAATTGAGTTAGAGCCACATGTTCGATGAGCATCTAAAATGTCAGGCACCAGCTCAGTGCCATACAGCACAATGGAGATACACTTCTGGAACCTTCTCTGAGTCAAATGTGAGACTATGTAGTAAGATTCCAGGTATCAGAGAAGGGTCAGCAACTTTTTCACAAGACACTTTCCCAATTCACTGTAAGGAAAATAGGAGCTTCATTAATTGAGAATGTTGATTTGGGAAAAAAAAAAAAAAAAAAAAAACCAGTCCCTTTCTCAGATGATATGGAATTTACATCTCACAGCTTTTCCTTAGGATATTTTAGAAAGAGAAGGAAGGGTTAAGACTGAGGGCTTCTGTATTTTCAGTCCAGTTTATAAAAGTACGAAGGATCCTTCCGATCCCAGACTAGAGATAACTTGAATTCAAGGGATAATTTAGGAGACAGAACTCCTTCTCTTTCTTCCAGTTCTGAAACTATTGGGAAAAGCTTAAGAAAACACAAGAAAATAATGAAAACACTTCCTCTTCTAAATAATTTATTCACTTTTTTTTTTTTTAAATTCCTGTACTTTCATTCCTAGAGCTGTAATGAGTTTTAGAAACATAAGGTGTCAGTTACTGGCTTTTTTTTTGTTGTTCAGTTCTCCAAATTCATGACCCCTCTGGGCATTCTAGGCATAGATAATATGTAATTCAAAGAAGAGATCTGCAGCTTTCATCCTCTCTTTCTTGTAAGCTTTGGAGCTTTTTGTTCAAAGGGTGATCTGTTCTGGTGCAGTAGAACCAGCCGTGTTTTCAAAAGTTTTGGCAGAATAAATATGGTGGCCTGCGGTACCCTAAGGCTTTGGCAGACTCTCCCTGACTGGGCTCCATGCTTCTGTGAGTGTGAATTTGTCCTGTTCAAGGTTTGCACTGCTGTTCATCTGTACCAAAGACAAAGGAAGAAAGAGCAAGACAACCAGCTAGCTGTTTTAGGGAAAGGGTTGAGGCAAAGGCCCAGGCCATGTGTGCAAGTGAAGATTCTCATCAGCAAATGAGAGTAGTGGTCGGATGAATTGGGGTAAGGAAGTGCAGGGTTAAAGGGAGGAATTTTGCTCATAATAATCTCTCAGCCTTCAGAGAACAAAGAGACAATGAGTCCAGAGATGGCTCCACAAAGGACTGGATTACCAGTTCACAGAGAAGGGCCAATCACTTGACAGGGAGTATTCCAGAAGGGTGGTGTGTCTGTGTGTCCTTGAGGGGGAGCCAATTCAGAGAAGCATCTATGACTGTCTCTTGAGATGTTGCTATCTGTCTTTCTGAGAAAGGTTAAACTGAGTTGCCTGAGGAGGACCGGGGCTGTAGTTATCTCCCCAGGTAAACCTTGATAGAGCCTTGGGGTTTCAGAACTGGAGAGGTTGGTGAAACTGACTCTGACCAAGAAGACTGACTGCTATTAATGAGCTCTTCTCCACATGTTAAATATTTAATAATGTATTATTAAAAGGTATTATTCATAAGCTCAAGTTAATACATTTCTGCACACATACTTATATATTTAGTTATTTTTCACTTTATTAACTCTAACTATATAAATAAATTTCATCCCAACAGGGCATTCTGGCAAAGGGTATGGTAATATAAATGCAGAGAACCTTGTGATTACTTATGTCACTCTGAGTAAATTATGTTATCACTCTGAGTAAATTATGTCATTCTATTCCTGGCTTTCCTTATTTGTATAAAAAGAGAACTGACCCTCCCACCCTAGCCTTTTAATATGCAAATGCAGGGCACCATGATGTTCCACACATGTGGGATATGCGGGGACGGCCATGCTCCCAGGCATATGTGGGGGCGAGGGCCAGAGAACAATGGTGGACATCGCCATTTTGGGTGGACCTAGTTTCTAATGGCTTGCATTTGCATATCAAAGGTTGCCACTCGGGTCCAAGAGCCAGGGCTTTCATGCTAGACAAGAGCTGTGAGAAATCTTCCAAGAACCCCTTTTTTACCTATCTGCCTAAAATAATTTCTTAATAACTCCTAACACACTAGATTGCCTTAGTTTTTACACTGATTTAAGTAAAAGGTGTATGGCCAGCGATTGCTGTGACTGAAACGCCTTTCTTTTCCCTTTACCCTGGATGGTCTCCCCTTTCTTTACCTAGGTCAGATTTCCTTTCTTCACACTTGAATCCAGAGAATTCACACTGGAGAAAAGGATTGGAGAAATCGGAGGAAACCTCTGACAAATGCCTTGGGGTGAGGGGTGAGTAGGAGGAGGAAGAAGCTAAAGAAGAAAGAAAAAAACCAAAAAAACCTTAGTGTAAGAATGAGGCGGCAGCGGCATCGGTGACCTGGAGGCGGCTTTGGATATCATCAGTTCCTTTTAATGTTCCTGATTTGACCTGAAACAAAGGCAACTTGAAGCACTTAAGAGAAAAGAAAACCATGGAACTGAAACAAAGCTGATCAATTATAAGGGAAGGTGTTATATCAATATTCACCATGTCAGCTTATTCCATCCTGGGAGATGTAATAAAAGCAACTGATTGGCTTGATTAAAACTCAGAAGATGAAGAGAAAGGAATGTATCTGAGTACAGTTGTTCAAAATGCAAACTTGTGTTTTAGCTTGGTATATCTAAGATTGAAACATCGCCAAATAATTGCTGAGAATGTATTTGGTTAGGTTTCAAGACTGTTTGAAGAAACTGCCTAGCTGTAAAAATGGAATATTCGGAATGGCTGGGAAAAATAAAATTAAGAACTGGAAAGATGTGCTCAGTAGGCATAAGAGAACAAAAAAAATTTAGAGGAGATGGTATTTTGTATTTCCAAGGATGAGAGTGAAGGTGTCTGAGCAAGAGTTAATTTGCCAAGTTTTGAGATGTGAATTTTTTTCTTGCTGTGGTTTCCAGGAAGGATTATGACTTTCGTCTTTATGCAAAGTGGCATCTTATTATAGAATATAAGGTGACAGCCTCAAGTTACTGTATCTGAAGTTGGAATTCTGCTGCAGGCATTCATCTTACTTCTAGTTAACTGTAGAAATAAAATCAGAGGGAATTTGGCCTTCAGGTTATAGGGCTGGAAAATGCTTTGAGAGGCCTTCTGGTTGGATTACTTCTAAACTCACCCTGACAGATGAAAATTTATCTTATTTTTAAATGTTCCCCAGAGGAAGAGTGTCCACAGACTTCCTTAGTAACTCATTCTAGTTTTTAACGACCTCCACATTTAGGAAATTCCTTCTTCTGTCTTACCTAAACCACTCGGCTAGAGTTTAAGTCTATTTTCTTTTGATCTGCCTCAGTAGAGGTGGAAAAAAGTGGGTCACCTTTTTGCACAAACATCCTTTCACATAAGATTTTTAAAATTCAACAAGTTCTCTATCTCCTCTTCTTTATCTCATTGAATCTCCCCACTTCCTTTTGCCTTCTTTCCCTTAGTAGGTCCGTCTTCCAACCTCTTATGCACCTTTGTCATTGCCTCAGACACTTCCCTCCGTCATCTGCAGTCTATGCTGTGGGCTGGGAGAGATGGGAGAACATGGCAACGCATGTCCCTCCTTATTTCTTTGGACTCCCTGTGCTGAAACTCATATAATAGGCTAAATGGCCCTGATAATGTTTAAACATGTTAACATTTTTCTTGCCCACATTGTTTTTAAAGTTAAATTTTGCTCCTATAGTAGTTCTGTGGGCACTTACAAAGGCATATATTATATCTTTAGGTTTCAGAAGGGCAAAACCAAATTATGGCAATACATTAATGTACTATAGTAAGAATTACTCAGCGTAATGCAAGAGTAAATTCAGTGGTGGCTCCTAGATCAGAAAAAAATCTATTTTTGCCCAGGATGTCTTTCTACTAGATATGATCATTTCGGTGAATAGCCTCTCAGCTCTGCCCTACTGTTATTTGATATTTTCCGTGAACTAGTTTCCGGTCCTTGGGTTGAACCACTGATCTTGCCCTAGTTCTTGGTGAAGACGACCCTAGAATCTAATTAGATATCACATTTGCTAGCTCTCTACCCAAATGCTTCCAGGGCGGGGCAAAGTCTTGATGTGTTTTCTTGGGAATCAAAGCTGTTGGCTAAGCAAATTAATGGATTTTTAAAATAATTTACTTCTGGATTAAATGAGGTCCTGTCCTTATTTGCTTGCACATTTTCCAACAGGTTTAGGTATTTGGGGATCAGAGAGTCACTGATATGGATTTGACCTCACAAGTGGTATTAAAAAACAATTTCTAAAGAACTCTAAAAAGAATTTGAGACAGTTTCAGATTTCCCCATAGTTTTCAAAACGTGGTTGTGAAGGTGTTAAATGGGAAACAGGTGCTTTAAAAAATCGATTGTTATTTTGATGAATTGTGTGTTTACTTGTACTTGTGTCTTAGCAAAAGACCATGGAAAAAATAAAAGCATAGAGAAAGCAGGCTACTTTTCAATCACTCTGTAGAATGAGTTCATAGCAAACCAGGGGATAGTGCTACATTAGAAGCTGGAGTCCTAGAGGCCACATGTTTCTCCAGTGTTGATCATTAGAGGACACCTATCTTGGGCCAGGCACTAGTCTAAACTCTAAGGTTACTGTAGAGAATAAAAAGACAAAAGTCTCTGCTCTCAGAGATCTTAGTTTTGGTTTTATACATTTATCTTTTCCAGGATCTATTACAGTTAGAAATTTTCGTTCAAAAAAATTTAAAAAGAACTTTATCTTTAAAAATGCATCCCTCATTTTGCAGCCATTAAAAATTATTATTAATGAAAAGTGTATGGCCATGTGGAGAATGCTTGGGGGGTTACCATACTAAATGACAAGACAGATACAAAGTTGTATATGCAATTTTTCCTAAGTCAAAACTAAAATCAACAATAGAATCATCCCCTTTTACACACACACACACACACACACACACACACACACACAGGGCACAAAATATGTATGTGCCAAAAATACAAGAAAACGTTAATAGTGCTTGTGTTTCAGTAGCAGAAGAATAGGCAATTCTTTTGCTTTTTACTTTTCTGCATTTTTTTCATTTTTTATAGTAATCGTATATTACTTTAATTATATATAGAATGACACATGTTCATTAAAAGAAAGTAATTCCCTTCATTCTTAAAGGCTTTAAAGTTTTGCAGAGTCTTTCATTAAAATACACCTGGGATGAATCAATCCTTAAGCCATCATCAGTAAAGACTTGAAAGATACACACCTGGGGAAGACAGACAGCTCCAGGAGGGAGGAGCCTGAAAGGAGGCAAAATCAGATTTCAGTCCCATAGCACTTTTCCCTGTCCTGGGCAGCTACGCTACCTGGCAGCAATTTCATGTTGTTCTTTCAATTAGGGGTAGAGTGAAGACATGATCATTTGATAAATGCATTAGGCATTGTATATTGCATCCCATTTAACAAGTAAGGAAATGGCTTGGTGGCACTATGGAATTGCTTAAAGTAAGAAGTATAGTGAGGATTCACAGCCAGATCTGGAGAGGTGATTAACTGTCTTCCCAGAGCTTCCAGAGATGCCTGTCAGACTTCAGGATAGCTTTCTGAAGGTTCTGGGGAGGGTTGAGGTTTGACAATCACATGCCTGGAGTAGTCAGAGCAGTCCTGATTTAAAAGAAATGACCCCAAGAAGGGTCAATTGTTAAATGTGTAATCTGAGGTGTCTATAATTTTCATGTATTTGTCATAGGATTTTCCATCAATTCATTTATAAATCGGAAAAACCCCTTTCCCAGACGACATGCCTAGGTTTCATTGAGAAAATAGAGTCATACTGCAGATAATTATTTTTACTTTTCGTAGAGTCAGGGTCTCCCTATACTGCCCAGGCTTGTCTTGAACTCCTGGGAACAAGCAATCCTTCCAACCTGGCCTCCCAAAGTGCTGGGATTACAGGCATGAGCCACCATGCTCAGCCAATAGGGTCACATTGGATTGCAAAAGCAGAGAGGGGAATGTGGGGGTCTAAGATTTTCTCAAGGCAGAAGGCATTATTAATGTATGTTTATGTATTTATTTATGTGTATGTTTGTGTATATATATATATTTATTTTTTTCCAGCTTGATTTCAAGATTTGTGCTGAAGTCTCTTAGTTCTTGAAACTTTAATAGTCACAGAGACTCTAGGACTTGCTGGGTTGTGTGTTTAAGCAGAATTCTAGGAAACATGAGAAGTATTTTCTAAGGTTTGTCTTTGAAGGACCAGAGGCTATAGAGTGACCCAGCTGGCATTTTGTTTACTATTTTCTTTCTTAACCTAGAGGTCTGGGAGGTGGCTAGCAAATATATTGGAGATTCTCTTATTTGCTGCTTTACAGAAGGTAAAGTCACAGGAGAGTGAATCAATTGGTTCGGCTTTCTAACATCCAGAGGTCACTGCACAGCGTGTGGTGGTCGGTAAACTAATCTACTATTTTTGGGACACCAATAAAATAGCCGTTTAGCACACTTAGCGCTGGCCAGTTTGGAAGCTAGGGCTCAAGAACTTTCAAATTCCTGTTATAGAATATTTGAAAGCAACTTAGCACCAAACCCTTGGATAATAAGGGTTAAGGAGAAAGCAAAAGCTTCATCGGTGATTTTTCTCTCCTTTTTTTTTTTTTTTTTTTAAATAAGAGGGACATTCAGTGAAATTTTTACGTGAAACTAGGATAAAGTTCTATTGTTCAGATTTTAATGATAGCATGGAATTCTAAGTAAACATGGATGAAATACAACTTGTCAGCACAAAAATACTGCCTGTCACAGTCATTTGTATATAAAATATGACCCGCAGGTTTGAACCATATGGTTACATGAGTTCTAATTTACGTGGCATCTTCTTAAGTCAGCAGAATGCGTCCTGGCCTGCCTGGGGGAGGTGGAGTCAGCACCTCACCCAGTGAAGTGAAAAGGGCTCCCCTGGGGTGAGGCCAGTTATAGCTGTTGCAATGGAGATCAGAGAATTGCAAGGCTAAATGGAACCCTCCCCAGGACGAGAGCCCTTGCATGCAGTGGCATGGCTGACCAGGCTGTCCCTACAATGAGTTTTCAGAGTTGGACATGCGAAACTGAAAAATATTAGACATCACAGCTTGCGACTTAGCTGTTCCTTCCGTTCCCACTGTGGGGGAAAAAGTAACACAATCTCCCCTAGACGCGATTGTGAGAGCGGACATTTGGATGCCATTTTAGAGCAATGTTTAATGAAGTGAGAAAATGCATTTGCGGTGTTGTGCTCTGTGGCACATGTACGCAAGCCCCGAAGTGCACAATGGACACATTTTGTGATTTAGACATGAATTGGAAAAGCCTAGGAAATGCCATGGAAATAAAAATCAGACTTGAAAGTCTAAGCTGAGCCAGAAACAGATGTACTTTCTGCTACTTAAGAAATTCTTCTGTCCCCTCCTCTCTTCCCCCTCAAGCTGTGCCCTGTCACTATCTTAAGATGACCTTTCCACCGGGTCTTTCTGAGATGCTTTTAGAGAACTGGTTGGAGCATGTGACTCTTGACCTTTCTGCAAATCCTGTAAGGAGCCCCAGGGTTCTCCAGCTGCCCTCTGGGTGGTCCCCACAGACGTGGCTGCAGATGTCTGCTCCTGATAAGTCCAGAGACCAGGGACTGAAGACTCATCAAGGGCTCCTCTGGAGGGTGAGGTACTCAGCAGCCTGGCCTGGAGAGCTAAGGGCTCGGCCCAGAGCAGCTGCTCATGCTGGGAGGTGAGGGCTGCCGGCTCTGGTGTTTTGTTTCTTGGACAGGTGTGGGGGAGGTTACACTTGCTTTTTGAGGATTTCTTCTACTGTGCTGCCATCAGATGACAATGAAATCTTCC
Organism: Saimiri boliviensis; assembly: GCF_048565385.1. Taxonomy (NCBI): domain Eukaryota; kingdom Metazoa; phylum Chordata; class Mammalia; order Primates; family Cebidae; genus Saimiri; species Saimiri boliviensis. Next base: position 92,270,772 of record NC_133458.1, on the reverse strand, counting down.
TAGAGTTGACATCCAGCTAAAGGATACCATCAGCACTAAGACCAAAAATAAAGCTCAGATATTCATTCTAAGTTTAAAAGTGGGGATTGAAATTAACAATGCTTTGGAAGAATAAACAGTGCAGCCTTCTTAGGAACACTTTCCCTTGGTAGTGTGCAAGGGGAATGATGATGCACAAATAAAACAAAAAATAAGTCTAGAAACTGTTGTTTCAGTTGCTAATAAATGAATCATCAATACGGAGAAGAGAAGCCATCTAAGGCTTATTGAGTACACACTAAATACCAGGTATTGATCGAGTACTCTCCACGTGTGGACTCATCCAAATAGCTAACATTTATTTGTCTTACAGATTACAAACAACTCTTACATATATTGGATTCCCGTAACATTCCTGTGAGACAGGTATTAATTTTGCAGATGAGTAAATTAAGTGAAGTTCAAGTTCATGTAGTGAGATCCTTGACTCTGAAGCAGTGTTGTCAGATAGAAGCTTCTGCATTGATAGAAATGTTCCATATCTATGCTTGTCAGTACAGTAGCCAGGCCACATGGTGGCTGTTGAGCAATGGAAATGTGGTGATATAACTGGTTTCTAAATTTTATTTAACTTTATTCATTTGAATTTAAATTGAAATAGCCACATGTATCTAGGGCTCCTATATTAGATAGTGGTTTAAGAACTTGTATTTGTTTCTTTGCCACATTTTCTTTCTTTGGTGCAGGAATTCTGGAGAATGAAAGAATGAACATAAACTCTAGCATCTTATTTTGATGGATACAAACGTCTCCCCACCTCCCCCACCAAAAGGGATTCCAAGGGATTACATGAACCTTGCACAAGTTCCCTGTAAAGGTTGTTAGACTATGAGCTACTGATTTTTCTGGCTGTTTAACTATATTGTCCCCAAAAATACCCTCCAACACAGGCTAAACGAAGTGCACCAGGTTTCTTTCTAGCCATATGGTCTTATGACAAACATGACTAATTCCTACTGTTTGGTTTGAATCTTGTTAATCTGCCAATCGGTTAGTACCCAATACAAAGCAGCTTTTATCTGGAGATTCTCATTAGCATGTGAAATTAGTCTAAGCCTCAACTTCATTTTGCCAAATCCTTCCTTGGTCTGCTCTTGAAATAGAGTCTGTTCACAATAGAGGTTTTGTTCCTTGACTGCCAGTCTACTTTCATAAGGTCAGATAATTAGCTTTAAAAATTTTTAAATCAGATATTTAGCATTTTTTCCCCATAGTCTAAGCTTTGGCAAAACTAGTTTCACTTCTGCAATAGAGAAAAATGTCATCTATTGCCCAGCAAACTAATGATTTCTTATTGTATCAATTTGGTTTCATCAAAATAATTTAAAAATATTCTTTTGCTAAGTTTCACTTGACCCACTGCTGCTTCTAATTATTCTATTACCTCAAAAATCTCTCAACATTGCCAAAAAGCCTTCTTGACATTGCTTTCCTACATTTTCCCACCAGTGATGGAAGATAATACAAAGAATCAGAAGTGACTAAATTAAAAAATACAATTATAGTTAGGAGGACAGATTTGCATATATGTTTTCCTTAATTATTTATGGTTTATTTCTTTTAAAGTAACTTTGTTAGTTTTTCAAAAACAATACGTGTTACTCAGAAAAAAAAAATCAGAATTATCCAAAGACTTTCTAGAATAAGTAAAATTTTTAAAAATTTTGAAAAACTGACATAAGGTGGCCAACTCCTTATTCGATCAAGTAAGGACAATTAAGAGAGATAAAGAACACCTCTCATCATCGCTTCTATGGAGAAAGGATATTAGTGTGCTAAAAAGATTTTTAGCATAAAGAATAACCAGTTAGGGTAAACGTATTTAGTTTTATACAAAGCATGATCATTGCAGTGTTCTCCTTTTTCTCGGTTTTGACCCAGACCTGGGAAAATGTCATGCTGGAAAGCATTTGTGGACAATAGGTATAGAGAAAAAAAATAAAAGTCCCCCTGAATCCCACTTTTCATGGCTGTTCTATTAATTCATTACACTTTATTGGAATAATTAAAACTGTGGCTGTGAAAGAAGGGACTTGCATTCTCCTCAGCATTTCCTACTATTTTGTGTCTTATCTACCTCCCTTCATAGACTGTTTGCCTGAAGGTAAAATAACTGCAAGTGAATCATGAAGGTCTTTTCCCATCTTGTTGCCTCTCCTTTTAAAATATTTAATAGTGCGACTAAAACAAGATGAGAGATAACCTGAGAAGGAAATGTGTGTCACTTAAAGCCCATTCTTTTCTCTGTCCTGGCCATGAATAGTTATCAAATGGTAGGAGACATTATGGCACACCAGTTCAGAGCTTCGGCTGTGGAACCTGCTGATCTTAGCACAGTTACTCACTAGGTTGGAAAGAATTCAAGAATCAGCTTTACCATCTGTAAAATGGGGTTGTCTAAGTCTTCCCACCTATTGATGTTCTTGAGAAGAATAAATGTCAGTTGGTCGGCCTAAGATCTGAACCATAGTCAGGGCACAGTGAATGGCAGCTATTGTTAGTTTCATCTGTAGGACACTGGGCACTGGATGGAGGGAAGGTAGAGGAGCTTTTGTGTTTCTCATTGTGTATGGTGCATTGTCATTGCTCACTAAGTATCAATACTAATCATCATAGAGAGTGGGTGGATGCTCTTTGGAAAGGGCATGAAGGGTCTGTGCAGGGCAAAAGTCAGATGCTTTTGATGTGTGGCTGGGTCATAGTTGGCTTCTTAGAATCTCTGAAGGACTAAAATTTGCCTCCTGCCAAATGTCGATGTTCTCTGAGGCGCAGGATCCAGACAGGAGAATTTGAGAGAAAGCTCAAGTGTGGGTGGGACTCCCTGGAGAAAACCCGCCCGAGGAATTCAGGGACCTGGGTCCCGCATCATCCATCGTCTATTGAGAGGGGGTCCCAGATTTAAGTTGCTCTCTGGGAGGCTTAGCTTTCAGAAAAGACAAATTCTAAAAAGATTTGATTGGTGTTTGAGGGAAGATAAAGATACTTTAATTTTTAAAAATGTTTATCCCAAATTTGTTTCTGTTGAGGGGCAGAGGTGACAGGGAGAGATGGATCTGGTCACAGAAGGACTGCAAATCTCTAATCTACAAGCATTCTGAGTTGTAGTAGCTTTCGTGTCTCATGTTCTAACTGTTATTTTATTGTTTTTTTCCCATTGAAACTGGCTTGATTTCCTGTTGGGAGGTTTTTGGTTAAAAGATCATTTTTGCTGCAGATTACATTATCTTCTCCTTCCTTAGCTAGGAAAGAATAGCTGGCAGCCTGCAGTGCCCCAGATGGCATTGTTTGAATCTGGGAACAAAGACTGATTAAAACATTTGAGTCATACTTTGACTTATCATTGAACTTCCCCTAAGCTTCAGTTTTCCCATCTTTAAAATGGGCATAACACCACCCAGCTAATAAGGCATTTGGAAGGAACAAAGGTGACAATGCTGGCCAGAAATGGCGTGTAGTGGCTGATCAGAGACAGCTCCGAGTGGACGTGAGTTGATCATAGAACAGCACAAGTAGAACCAGACTTTATGTCTCCCGATTTATGTCACCGATTTCTGCTCTTCAGACAGCACAGGCGCATTTCCTTCAGCCACAATTTTCTTTCCTTAGAAACTCGCAGGGCGTGTGCTCCCCCCCCAATGCCTGCCTCCCAATCAGAAACTTTGGGGTTTTCGGAGGAACAATCACTCCTCCTAAGCACAATCTTCAAAAAGTGATTGGTACCGTCTCAACAAATTTTAGGATACGTTAAATTGAGATTTGTTATATTTATGGTGAGAAGATACTAAAGAAATCCCTGAGAAATATGTCAATGGAACACAGTTCAGGTAGTTAAAGAATAGAAATTTTTTTTCTTTTTGTTTTTTTGAGATGGAGTTTCACTCTGTTGCCCAGGCTGGAGTGCAGTGGGCAGTCTCTGCAACCTCCGCCTCCTGGGTTCAAGCGATTCTCCTGCCTCAGCCTCCTGCGTAGCTGGGATTACAGGCACCTGCCACTACACCTGGCCAATTTTTGTATTTTTAGTAGAGACAGGATTTCACCATGTTGGCCAGGCTGATCTCCAACTCCTGACCTCAGGTAATCCACCTGCCTTCGGCTCCCAAAGTGCTGGGATTACAGGTGTGAGCCACCGCCCTGGGCCAGGGTGGACACTTTCTGTGTGTGCATTCCTTAGCCTGTCCCTGGTGGGGGCACTGCCCTCTGGCCGGCCTCGCCCTTAGCTCATTCCCATTGCTATTCAAACACTGCCAATCTCTCTGCCTTCTTGTACTGGGGACTCATTTTCTTCTTAGGTTGAGTCATGCCTCATTTGGAACCTGGTGCTATGTAAGCCCTCTCTCCCATAGTTGTAGGAACTGAAGGTAAAATGAGGTAAACATGCTAAAAATAAGTCAAAGTGTGAGAAAACAATGCCTATTAATAAGTGGTGTCTGAGTTCTTTTTATGCATGGTGGTTGATTGTGTTGCACTTTTCACATTTCTACCATTGTGATCAACACTCATGGAATGGGGGTCAGGGTCTGAGATGCATTCTGGGGCTATGAACTAGCATCTGTTTTGGTTTGTTTTCGCTTTTCTTGTTAAAAGCAAACCATTCCACTATGCATACAGAGTTTGTGGATCTGGTAAACATTTGATCTGGTGAATATTTTGTTTACCAAGTGCCTCCCAAATCTGGGTGTGTATTAGCAAAAATTAGAGGCACTGGTTTTCAAACAATTCTGGGTCTTGTCCTTGAGGATAATTCTGTGGGTCTGGGATGGGGACTAGGAATGCCTACTATTTTTATCACCCGTCCTGGGAGATTCTAACAGGGCCAATTCATGGACTGATCTTTAGGAACTGCTCCATCTGTGACAGCCACAGACACACACACACACGTACGTGTGCTCACTCCTCTGCAGCAGATAATAAATCCCTCTATGGGATCAGAAGCTCAGGGCCTCCCTTTTCCAAAGGAGGCCACCTTCAAGAAGACTTTGATAAGAAGCCAAGCCTGGTTCAAGCCTGGTTCAATTCCCAGGGATGGAATTTAACAGTGACTGATTACTCATCATCTGCTATTTGAATATCTTAATAAAGACAAATGGGAACTTGGGAAAAGCTCTCTCTGTAACTCACCTATACTAGTCAGTGCACTGTAGACCACAGGGTAGGCTGCTGAGCCCAGAGAAGGGCAGTTATTAGTTAACAGGTACGCAATGAGCTTATAAAATGTTTTATTAAACGACAAAATCCTAAACATTAGACAGGGTCCTGTTTTGTGGTCCATATGCTGACTAAATTCCCAGATGACTTTAATGAGCAAATGGCAGCCCATTAAAATTACAGTAGTTTTGCAAAGAAAATAGGTCTCCAGGGGAGGACAAGAAAATGCACAAGGCTGCTACTGTGTTGATAGTTGTCCCACGAGCTGCCTTCTTTTCCCCAAAGATTGCTGGTGGAGGAAAATCTGCTGTTCTGAAAAATGTTTACCGTCGTCTGGCTTGTCCTCCTGTGTCTGAGAGACACTGCTGGCTTTTGCTAATCAGTTCCTAGTCTTGCTGACCTTGAAACAATGCAGAAAACACTTGTGTGGGTATTTTGCTTAATAAAGAAAACACTTATAGTTAACCACTGGGAAAAAATGAACTTGTTTTTCCATATTGGCATAGTGACCTCAGCTTTCTTTCCAAGAGATCATATTGTAAAGCAATAACCGTTTACCTCTACTACGTTATCCAATTATGACTTACAATTTATATTATAACTTATATAAATTGTAAGCCTCTTCCTTATATTAGAGGTCACTAGGAATTTTGCTTTGTTTTGCTCTCAGAAAATGTACTGTTTCATGCAGATGACAGGGGCAGTTTCTGATCTGAACATGGCTCCAATGTCTTAGAGTTTATTCCCAAGAGAGGGTATCTCGAATATTTCTTTCCAGTGCACATTACCATGCAAGCATCCTTCACACTGAGGTGTGGGAAGAGCTTTTCACAGCACATGAGATGATACACCTTCTATTTCAGCATCTGTATGTAATTTATACTAAATATGATGTTCTTATAACCCTTGCCATTACTGGTCCCTAAGTGGACCTTATCAATGGATGAATACCGAGAGGCAGCAGAATGAAAAAAGATACTGATTATGTTAAATGATATTATATTATACTGCACTATAGTATGTATCAGCACTAGGCAGTGAACTTTGTGATGATCCAAGTGGATTCTATCTGTGCTGTGAGAAAGGCACCTATTAGCTGCACATGGTTATTGAGTGCGTCAAATGTGAGTAGTGTGACTGAAAATGGAATTTTTAGTTTAACTTAATTGTAGTTAATTAAAATTTAAATCAAAATAGCCAGATGCAGCTAGTGGCTGCTGTATCTGGCAGCACAATACAGAGTCAGGCTTTTTCCAGTAAGAATGTGATGCAAACTAGGACAAAGCACCATAAATTTGAAAGAAGGATAAAAGGATGAAGAACAGCAAGACTGAGGACCATGTGGAGCCAAGAATAAGGCTGAAAATACTTACTTCCATTAAGGACTGGCTCCAAATCGGACTTAAATTTTCTAGCAGGTAATACATAAAAAAGAAACCGTATCAGTTACCCGAAAGAGGATCCCTAAGAATTCCAAACAAGCCTATGGTTTAAGAGAATTACAGTGGAGACTGAACAGGAATTCTTCTCAAACATTATTTCATCTGTGACATTATGCTATTTAAACCCCTCCAGTGGCTTTCTACTGTTCTTGGAATAAAATTCAAAGTTCTGGCCAGGCTTGTAATCCCAGCACTTGGGGAGGCCTGAGTGGGATGACTGCTTGAGCTGAGGAGTTTGAGACCTGCTTGGGCAATATAGTGAGACCTCATCTCTACCAAAAAATAAATAAATAAATAATTAGCTGGGCATGGTGGTTCATACCTGTGGTCCCACCTCTTGGGAGGCTGAGGTGGAAGGATTGCTCGAGTATGGGAGGCTGAGGTTGCAGTGAGCCGTATTCACACAACTGAACTCCAGCCTGGGCAACAGAATGAGATTCTGTCTCAACAATCAAAAACAAAGAATAAAAAAACCTCAAAGTTTTTACCATGTCAATTAAAGTTCTTGGTTACAAGCAAAAGAAGTCAACCCTGGATTATTAAACTGCAGAGAAAGCCATGGAAAAGATGTAGGGGTGAGGGAGCATAGTAACTCTAGGCAGAAGCAGGAGCCGGCTCAGAGAGCAGTCGGGAGCAAGACAGGATAGGAGCAGCCAGGACCACAGCCATTTAGTGAGGACACTGCTTCACCACAGTGGGACATCTCTGGCTACTGTGTGCATGACCATCTCCCACCCATGAAACACTGGACCCACTCTGAAACTGGAGCCTTTATTTTTCCCTGGAAAGCTATTCCGATACCATACCGGCATCAGCTCAATTCTAGGTGGATTCTCCAGGATTCACGATTCTTCCCTTGCTAGGGACTGGGACCTGTGGATCGACTGGCCAGTTGGATTATGTACCTGCATCCTAGCTGCAAGGGAGGCTAGCAAGGAGATCTTTAGTGTTTTTAAATTTTACAGCAAGAGATAATACGGCCTTCCATAAAGAAGAGGACGAGAGATTCCTCGAACATAACAAAGGGCTTCAGCCACTGAATAAACGAGAAAGATGGGAAGGAAAGAAAGAAAAGAGGGAAGTAAAGAAAGAATAGAGGGAAGAATAAGAGGCGGGCAGGTAGAGAAGAGAGAAGGAAGAGAGAAAGAGGGGAGGAAAGGGAGTGGAGATAAACCTGCCAAACATGCCATCAGGGTCTGCAATACCGAGCCACTGCCTAACTCTACCGCTCTGGACTTCCCTTTGTTTCTATAAATACTTCTGTCTTTTCACTTGCCATTCTCCCTGACTACAAAGCTGTGTATGGACCAAACAGGGCCCAAGAAGGGCAAGGATCAAGCAAGGCCTAGGTTCCTCATTTTTGCCCCGCCTTCATCTGACTGAAAACATACCTGTGTGTGCAAGTTTTCTCGTTAAATCACCATAGCCCTCTTCCTCTCTTCCTTTGGTCCTTTTTTGGTCAAATCTTTCATCATTTAGGTATCCTTTAAAGCGTCACCTCCTTCTGAGGCTTTCTCTAGCCAGCTACTATCACTCCTGTCGCCCCTGCCAGTCACTTTTGATTTAATCACTCTCTAGTGTATCACCTTGTTTTATTTCTGCCCTAATCCTTGCCACTTTGTGCTATGATTATGCTGGTTTGCTTCCTTGACTACTGTTTGTCTCTCCCCATCCCTGCCCCTAGAATGTAGGAGCTGGGGCCTTACGTATCTTGCCACTGCTTGTCTAGCACCTCGAACAGTGCTCTGCACAGGGTGACAGACAACAGCATTTGTGGAGTGAATAATCTGTGGAAATTCTTTATGCCACCATCATATTTGATCTGACAATCTGCTTCCTTTGACCAGTTATAACAACTCGAGTATACCTAACAAGAGAATTCTTTAAATTTGGCAAATGTTTTACAGTTCTCCATTATTTCACTTATTCTTTAAGAAATCAACTGATAAGGGGCATATAAGCATATTTGTAGCCTAGAACATGGTGGTTGTCACACCTGATGCCTTCATTGACCATTGATACCATAGACCTGTGGTCTCTTGTATAGCTAAATTTTGATAGTGCTATGTTTTGATTGGCAAGGTGTTGATAATGTTAACATTAAGACTTTTCTAAAATCTAATTCAGTAGACTCCCTGGGGAAGGGCACTTACTAAAGACTTGAAAAAAAGAGATGGTTTCCTCCTTCTCCTGCCTTCTCTAAACTGCACACTCCAAAGTGGAGCTAACTCTGAAGTCCTCAAGCTCCTCAGTCTCCACCCCAGCCTGCTAAGCCTGCTCCCAAGTTTTATTTTTGCCATTCCCTTTCTTATTGTTGATACTCTACTTTTTGAGTTGTAGAAATGGCCTCGAATTAAATTTTCTTCTTTAACCCTTGGTGAGATACTCTTTTGAGGTGAAGGAACCTCTGCCGATAGCTTTGAAGCATTATTTGTATTTAGCATTTCTGGACTTGCTGCAGCCCAATGGGAGGTCACATCGAGACTGACTATAACATATTTTGGCCAAGTTGAGTAGCAAAACCATGGGAGAAGGAGGAAGGTACCTTTTCTTTGATGCCGCATCACTGTTCCTTATGAGATTCCCAGGAAGGCAGGCATGGGAGGTGCAGGCTGGCTATGGTGAGTTAGCACCGAGACCCGCTGAAGGTCCTCAAGGCTCAGTGGGTAAAGTAGGTCAGGGGAGGAATTTGCAGGCTCTAAGTCAGATGCTGCCTCTTAGCCTATACTTTATGTGTAGATTGTGGCATGGAGAATGGAAGCCTGGGACAGAAAGTCCACACTGGTGATTCCTTGGAGGCTGTAAGAGATGATGGCCCTGTGGCCGATAGGGTTTAGGAAGTGGTGAGAAGTGTACCAGGTGTGCAGAGCCTGGCCACGGCCCCAGGCACAGATTCTGGGTCAACTGACTTTACTATAAAATGTCTTTGATGGGTCCAGGGTGGATGAGTTCTGAAAATGTTTTCTAAAATAGTAGCAGCTAGGAAAAGGCACACCAATATGCCTGGTAACTGTGCTATCCCAAAGTATGTTTGGCATGTGGCTGTGTGAGCAATTCCTTCTGCAAGCTGTAAATGACACTGGTCTTGTTACTAGATGGTCATTTCTTACTGAGGACACTATTATTATTTTCTTTGCATCTTGGAGATAGTTGCTATGATTTAAAGGGAAAACTTATACATGCAGGTATGTTTTCATTCAGATGAAGCCGGGCAAAAACAAGGAAGCTTCCTTGATTCTTGCCCATCCTGGTCCTTTTTTTGGTTCATGCATAATGACCTATAGGAGCATATGAGTGTAAGAAAGTTTCCTTCCAGGAATGTCTTCATGCTCTAGATGCCCTTGTGTTCAGCGTTCCTGAGGTCATTACCTCTACCCACCATGATTTTGGGTGACTGTAGATTGAGAGAGAGTTGGGAGAATGCCATCAGGAACTAAAATCTTGCCTTCTTATTTGAAGAGTGAAATCAACTTTCTGAAGAATGAGTAGAGAAGAATGATTTTTTTTTTCCTCTTAGGTAACCTGATCTTGAAGGTCATATGCCATAAGCCTCTTATGCCATAAGCCTTGGCTTCCTCCTCTGTAAAATGATAATAGTGTCTATCTGGACTTTTATACAAATTAAATGAAATAATATAAAGGTAGGTGGGGGAGTCAGGATAAATTCAGTACCCAGCCATTTACCAGGAGCTAACTGTCATGTGCAGGACACAGCAGACGTGCCAGGAGCCAATTGATCAGGTGGGGAAGCAAACATATAAGAAGAGAATTTTAAGTAATTAAGCCGAATGTCTGTACGAATTTCTTTTAGGGGAAGGGCATCCGACTTAACCTGGTAAGTATTTGGGAGTGAGTGAGCCTGGGGATAATGTCAGGCAAGGGGAGGTGGGAATGCAGTTCTGAGTCTTTAAAAAGAAGGAAGAGGAAGACACAAATAGCCAGAGAGGGACTCTAAGCAGAGAGTACGAGCTCACTCACCTTGAGGTGCAAGAGTGGTACTAAGGGACTGAGCTGGAAAGCACAGAGCTAGGGTGGATGAAGAGGAGGGTGATATTATCAGAAGAACCAGACTTTCTGAAGAAACAAACATGGCAGCAAGGTGGGAGGTCTTGAACTGGTTGGAGATCTACAAAACAATTCTGCTGTCAACTAGTTCACTGAGAGAGGTTGAAAACAAGATCTATGTCACATATATCAAGCTCTTACAGATATGTGTTGGGGGAACCGAGAGACTTAAGAGAGTCAAACCCAAGCAGTATTATTAATATTCTCCATCATCAAATGTTGGACCCAGGCCAGAGAGGGTTTTCTGTAGTAATTTTTTTCCTTGGATTTTATCCTGTGAGATACAAAAAGTTTAAGGCCGTCAGTGGAGAACCATTCGGTAAACCAGCAACAACTGACATTTTGGTCTTTAGAAGCTAAGTAGGTATGGCTCCAATCTGAGAAGGATAGACATTATTTTTATTTAGCAAAGTGTCTTTGTTGGAGAAACAATAGAGCATGCTGCAATCATTAAGTCGTTGAGCCTTCCTCTTTGCATAAAATATGTGCTCAATTGGCCCATGTATAAATCTATCTCTCTTTTTTTTTTTTACCCAAAATGGCAGAGAAGAATTGATATGGGATGGGAATTGAGCTTAATAGGTTCGGAGATAAGCATCAGTTACATATCAGACACTCTTCTAAAGACTGATCTGCAAAGAACTGTCCTCTTTAACACATCAGGGGTTATCCAGCCTGCAGTAGTTATTCAGTAATTCAGCAAATATTTAGAAATCAAATAGCCTTGATGTCCTAGGCTCAGCACCATACTGTAGATCACAGCGGCCAATAAGATGGACAAGGCCCCAATCTCATGAAGCCCAAGCTCTGGTTGGGGGACTCGATAGCAATTAAATCACAAACAAGAGAATGTTAGATGGTGGGTGATGCTCTGAAGGCACTCTAACAGGATCTGGATCTGGAGACAGAGGCGGGAGTGGTTAGAGAAGGTCTCTGAGGAAGTGACACTGGGAAGAGACTTGAATAAGGAGCCAGCTGTGTAAAGCTACAGGGGAGAGAAGAGCAAAGGCCTCGAGGTAGGAATGGGATTGGCAGGTTCGCCAAGTGCTGTGGGGTGACTCAGGCCAAGAACTCTGAAATCAGGCTGTTTTGGTTTGATCTCAGTGCTGCCATATAATAACTACTAATTTGGGCACGTTACTTAACCTCTCTAAATCCTAGCTTACTTTTCCATGAAAAGGGAGATCTTATAGAACTGTCATAGGATGCTTTTGTGAGATAAAGCAGAGTGTCCGACAAAGAGTAAGCATTAAACAAATGTAGCTCTTCTTTCTCAATCATTAAGCCAACAGATGTTTACTGAGCATTTTTCTACGTCCTAGGCATTATGCTGCAAACTTATTACCAGGGGTATCGTCTGGGGCTGTTATCTAGTCCTAAGGTTTGGGGAAAGATTTCCCTCTTTAGACTATGGCCTTAGGTTACACACGGGACATGCACACGGGGAGAAGCTATTTATTGTATATGACAGATGGTACTCATGAGGCTAAATGTTGGATTATCATGCTCAAAAACACTGGCTTCCCCAATAAATATTTGTTGTGTGCCTGCTGATGGTTAACCAATATTTTAGGTAATGGGGACAAATAAGATAAAGTTCCTGAGCTCATAGAGTTTACAGCTGAAAACTCTTGGCAAAGACTTATCCGTGTTTAATTTGATTATATGTTTCAACAAGTAACTCTGAAAAGGCATGAGATGCATCTAGTGTAACCTTTCTCTGGGTATAACTAAAATTGCCTGTTTGGAAAAAGGATTCTACTTGGCCAAAGTTTTTACCACTCTTAATATGGAACCAATTTTTCGGTATTTAAGAGGTAATAATATAGGGAATTGGAATGGCAATCTAAGCCATTGGCTCTTTTTTCCATCAAGAAGAAATCCCGAGGAAGCACATGATATGTATTGAAAGAGTGTGTTCTGAAGTCAGACCTGAGTTTGAAGGCTGCCTCCACCTCTTAAGCCTTAAACCTCACCTTTTTTCCGTAAAGTGGGGATAATAACTACCTGGAGTTTTGTGCAAATATCATGAGTTAATAGAAAGTTTCCATCCCAGTAACTGATGTTGGCATGCAATGAATATTAGCTTCTGGTCTCCTTCCCTACTCACTTCCCCTGCCTACTTACATTCAAAACTGGGGTTTCTTATGCACTATCACAAATATCTAACCCGTCTTTTTCTCATGGTTATGTCAATGACAAATTTGTTAGGGCTAGAGATTTGAGGCATCATTTTAGAAATTGTTATCTCAGATGCCCTTCACCTCCTGGCCTGAGATGCAGTTTTCTCATTAGGCAAACAAGGTGACACTACTGACAGCAATCACATGGGTTGTGAGAATTAAGTGAGATAATATGTATAAAAAGGGCTTAGCATAGTGCCTGCACAAAGGAAACGAAATGCCACAGCTGCTCTGCAGATATTTCAGGCTCTCCGACCAATTTTTCACTACTGGATGGTCTTGGGAAACAGCCACACTTACCGAGAATCCTTTTGTTCTAAATTTGAAACTGAGAATAGGCAGTGTAGGCTGCTACCTCATTTGTTCTTGGACAATGGCAGTGTAGTATCTTGAGACAAATGTGAATAAAATATTACTTGGCCCTTTTGACAAACAACACTTTGCCTAAGTGTGATCAAACAGGAAACTCATGAGTTAAGTTTTCCTCTAGGACACAAATGGATAAAAACTTGAAGAGAGTAAGACTTAAGAAAAATCCACACTTCAGTTTTGCTAGACAGAGAATCTTGAAAATTTGAGTAGCAAGAATCTTGAAAATCATTCTGAGTATAACCAGTTTTAAATTTATATTTATTCAACAAATACTTATTAACACCCACAGTATTCGGGCCAGTATTTCCTGGCTTTCTGTTCTAGGAGCTAGGGCCTCCATTTCAGGGTCTATCTTATGTATTAATCCCTAGCTTATTTTCAAAGTCCAGCTAACATTCACCCAACTTCCAAACAAGTTGTTATATTAATAGGAAGTACAGTATTCAAAAGGAAGTACACTTTCTTTTGATTAAACTTTGAAATCTAATTAGTCTCAGGAGAGTGCCGTTGACATTACTGTCAACATTACATAGTAGCTGATCCGAAAGGACCTTGGCCAATCGTGTTCTCATCGTGGAAAGCAGGGAGAGGAAGGCTACAGGCTTTGCCAGAGCCAGCTGTCACAAGCTCCATTTGTTCTTCAGGGAAGGACAGAATTTGGTTTTAAGAGCAATTGTACGCGTGTCAATGTTTTGAATTCATTTTTCTTTTTACGTTGTTCAGTTTATATACTTCAGCTTCACTTTCTTTCATCTGATGCCTTGATTTTCATCTTATTCAATCTCTAAAGTGATAGTCTTTAGAGGCATTTCTCCACTATCTCCTCTTCTATTTCGGTATTCTACCCTTGCTAGTACCAACAAATAACCCTGAAAAGACATGAGATGCATCTAGTGTAACCTTTCTCTGGGTATAACTAAAATTGTCTGTTTGGAAAAAGGATTCTTCTATTTGGCCACCAAAGTTTTTCCCACTCTTAATATGGACTAACTATAGACTAATATCTCTCATGAATATAGATGCAAAATCCTGTGCAAACTATTAGCAAATTGTTTCCAATAATTTAAAGATTAATATATCAGGACCAAGCAAGGTTTATTCCAGGAATGAACCCAGAGCATTCAGTCTGGCTGGTTGAACATCCACAATCAATGGGTATAGTTCACCGTATTAGCAGACAAAAGAGGCAAAGCCATGTGATCATCTCAATAGATGCAGGAAAAGCATCTAACAAATTCAACATTCATTCAAGACAAAAACTCTCTGCAAATCAGTAATAGAAAGGAAATCCCTCAACCTGATAAGGTCTTCTATGAAAAATCTACAGCTAACATCATACCTAATGGTGAGGGACAGGAAGCTTTCTCTCAAAAATTAGTAATAAGGCAAGGATCTCCTCTCTCATCACTGTTCAGTGAACTTGAGACGCAAAAGAAAGTCCATGCATATTGGGAAATAAGGAACGAAACTGTCTCTATTTGCAGATAACATGATTGTCTATTTGAAAAAAGTTAGATAAATAAGGGAGTAATGCCAAAATAAACTCAGTGCTGGATTGCAGTCAGATATGTCAGTATGAAGTCATGTTTATTTTAATACATATATAGCCAAGCAGATACAGGAGTAAATATACACGGGTTGGTTTACATACACACACATCCCAGTGCTGTCCACTGAGAGCTAGCAACGGTGACATTCCTGAGCAATGAACACACTTAGCTCCAGATTTTGGTTTCTAAACATTGTTCTACAATAAAAGGAACCAGTGTTCTTGGGAAAATGGCTAATTCTAGGGCTGGGGCAGTGAAAATGCAAGATGAACTTGGAGCATCTCATAGTACCAGAATTTAAAGAAGTGATTAAGAAAAAAAGGAAAGGATGGGACATATCCAAAGGACACAGGATCCAACCTGAAAAAGTTTCTAATGGCTAAACCTGAAAAATTTGAGAAGCAAAATTAAAAATGATAGATTATAACCCCCCAAATGAAACAAATCTATAAATCCATACTGATACAAATACAAGATTAAATACATACATACATGGGGAGAAGGAATAAGTTTTACTTTCATATTTTAAATGTCAGTAAATGAAGGAATGAGGGAAATTGAAAATCACCGTAAGAACTTCACAATAATGGTTACTGCAGGCAATATCCACCAAGAAATGCTAAGAATCCTATTTTTATTAATGCTAAGAAATAGTGAAACTTTAAAGAGAAGTGGGATATCTATCTAGCCTCAAAATGTCTATCCCAACGTGATTGTTTATTACTGTGGTGGTTTTAACGTGTCTGCAAATTTCATATATGTCTCTCTAGGACTTGGAGTTTAATACGTCTCCCCTTGAATGTGAGGTGATTTCATGACATACTTCTAATGAAAAGGAGAAATTAGTAACTTTTCCTTGAAGAAACCTCATAGATACTATCTTAAAGTGATCAAGGTTAAGTGCACCAATAATAAGAGATATTGATAAAATATCCCTGAAATGTTGCAAAGGGCTTATCACCTCTGTGGCGTTCCTTCCAAAAATCTCTAACTGAATCTACTCCTGAGAAAACATCAGACAAACCCAAATTGATGGACACTGTACAAAATATTTGCCCAGCTGTTTTGAAATATGTCAGGATCGTGAAACACAAGGAAAGATGGAGGAACTGTCACAGACCAGAGGAGATAATTAAGTGCAATATGGTGTCCTGGACGGAATCCTGGAACAGGAAAGAGACAACACTAGAAAGATCAGAGAAATCCCAACAAAACCGTAGGTGAACAGAATTGTACCATGCTAATGTCTGAGTTTTGATAATTGTATCATGGTTATACATTGGAGAAAGTTGGGTGAAGGATAATGGGGGACTTTATGGTCTTTTCAACTTCTTGCAAAAAGTCTAAAATTATTTCCAAATAATTTTTGATTTTTGAGATGCAGTCTCATTCTGTCACCCAGCTTCAAGCACAGTGGTGTGATCACAGTTCACTGTCATCTTGACCTCCTGGGGCTCAAGCAATCTTCCCATCTCAGCCCCTCACGTAGCTAGAACCACAGGCATGCGCCACCATGCCCAGCTAATTTTTAATTTTTTTATTTTTTTGTAGAGAGAGGGTCTCACATGTTGCTCGAGCTCATCTGAAATGCCTGGGCTCAGGTGATCCTCCCTCCTTGGCTAAATTCTGACCCATTGTGGTATGAAGTGAGTAGTTATTGTGTAAGATTAATAAATCAAGTAATAGTATTTTAAGCATAATATTTAGCAATACATGAGTAACTGAAGAAACAGCTGAAGAGATAAAAGTGGTTGCATCCAGGGACTAGGCCTGGCATGGACAAACAGTGAACCTTGGGCTGCTGCTTCTCGTTGTAGGCTTTTCTGCATCAATGCCTTTTAACAAAACTTTTTATTCTGAAATAATTTCTGACTTACAAAAAAGTTGCAAAAATGGTACAGAGATTTTTCCAAACGTTAACATCTCACATAACCATGCTGCAATGATCTAAAACCAGAAAATTAACACTGATAGAGCATTGCTAACAATTTGCAGGTTGATGGTTAACTACTGTTAATTAATTTACAAGTGTCTTTGTTGTGCCATTACGTTCTTGATCTGGTCCAGGATCCAGCCCTTGATCTCACACTGCATGTCGTTGTCTTTCCTTTCTTTCAATCTGTGACAGTCCTTAGTCCTCGTTTTTCACAATTTTAAAGATTATGGACTGCTTATTTTATAGCCTATTTCTGAATTTTTTTTTTTGAATTGGGATTTGCCTGATGTTTTATGCTTTTCTGAACAGATATTCCTTGATCTTGATTTAAATAAACTAATTATATAACCTAACTACATTATTTTTCCTTAGTGTATATTACCTGGGTGATCTTTTCTGATGTTCAGTGTACTTTGCCAGGAATTTTATTTTCACTGTATATGTTAAGCCTTTCCTAAGTTTCTTAATGTGGGTTTTGTTTCTTGCTGGTTCCGTCGTTGGTAGAGTGAAGAACAATCTTAATTTCTAGCCCCCTCCTAAGGATTCAAGCTGACAGCAAAGGAACGGGTCTAATTTCCTCTGGTCGTGGGAGGAGACCAACCACAGAGGCAGGGCCTGCCCTCGGCCCATGCAGAGGTGCCTGGGGGTTGTTGAAATGAGGGCAAGCTTCCTCAACCAAAGGTTCTGGCAACCTCCCCAAGGCACCTCTTCTCCCCCCAACCCCCTCCTCCCTCCTTGGGTGCTGACCTTTTCAGGACTTTGCCTGTCAAATGCTTGCCTGTGGCCCAATCACAGCCTCTTAACTCCCTTTAAACAAAGAAAGTAGAGATCATCGTTGTCTCCGAACATGCTGTTTTTTGAAGCTTTGAGAGACTTTGCCGGCATAAATCAGAGAGAGAGCGCGCGAGCTTATTCATTTAGCTCATCAAAAAAAAATCCCACTGTCATGTCACATACAGGAGTTTATTCTTTTAATAGCTTTATTCTTTGCCTGTTAAGAAATGAATTGTTCCAGGGCACTCATTCCATACTGTATATTAGCCATTTCATTTTTCACAGATGGAAAAAAGTACCTTTTCGCACATGATTAATTTTGCAGTTGAATACCAGAAGAGCCGACCATGTGCTGGCTTTGGGCCATCCGTCAGCAATCTAACATCTGTAATCCAGCCACAGCGAGTCACTGTTAACATCACGAACAAATCATGGCTGGTTCATGGTCTGAGCAGTTTATGGACCTTGTGTGGACAGAGCTTGCATTCTCCCCAGGGATTTGAAAATGAGGATGATCTGAAGTAAGGAAAGCTGCATATGAAAAGAGGACTCACAGAATTTTGTCTTTAAAACATTCCTATTAGATTCTTACCAATGAGAGTTCAGAGCTCTGTCCTCTCCCTCCTTAAGGGAGAAGATCAGGGAGAGAAGAGTGGGGCTTATACTTTAGAAACGAGGGGGAAAGCATGATTAGAAGTTTGAATTAAGTAGAATCAGAACAGTGGCATAAACACTATTTTTTAAACTTCTTTTCTTCCAGGGATCTGAATTGTTCAAAAGAATTATCACTCACTGCAAGTCACAGTGTGAACACTTCCCATCAGATGCTCCAACAGCACAATGTGTCATGGAGCCAGGGGGACTGGGTTCGAATCTCAGTTCTGCAGCATGGCAGTTATCTTTGGAAGCATCACTTAACCTGTCTGACCTCCTGTTTTCTCTGGGAGAATAATATCCACCTCACACAGCTGATGTGAGGTTTCATGAGGCAGTGCTAGCATATGTGCCAGCACCTGACACTTAGTAGGTGCTGCTGGAACTTAGGTTTCTGTTTTTTCCCTTCTCTTTCCTCTCCAAAGAGAACAAGGTGTCTCTGTCAGGATTAACAGATCAAGACAACCTTTCTGGAAGTTTAGTTCAAGGGCAGATCCTTTAGGGGAACACGAATAGCTTTATAAATTGCCTTCAAAAGTAGCACCAAATCCTTCAGTTTTAAAGGAACTGTTTACCGCTGCATATGGCAGTCATTATTTGGAATAATAAACCCTCTGAGAATCTGAACATTCATGGGCCAACAGATGGGTCAACCTGCTTCGCAATTTAACAAAGTAATTCATTTCAATCACTGGGACAGGGCATGTGAAGATTACTAATTCAGTTCACAAGCAAAAGCAGCAAACACCACTCGGTTGCTGAATTGTGTAGCCATTATGGAAATGCACACCTGTTCAGTTGGTTTTGGGACAGTCTTCATTTCGATTAGGGTTTCGTTTGCTTCGAAGGTATGTATTAGATTGCTGTGGATTCTTCTGCTGAAATGCATGTGCTAATTGGTGTCAGGATGAGAAAAAGATCTCAGTGAAAATTTATACTGTAGTGTAGATGAAATTAAGGTCATCAAAGTTGACTTTGAGAAGTAGAACAGGTATATCAGAAGTATATTCTTTTATTAATTGGCCAATGTGTCATTCCTTCTTTTTGAAGCATTCTGCCAGGGTTTATTGAGGAAGAAAGAAAAGCCAGGATTATTTTTCTCTCATCTTCAAATCTGCTTGAATCTCCCAGATCTTGACTTTCTCTTAATCCATGCTCACTTTGGAACCAAAAAAAGAGAAATAGAAAAGATGGTCAGAGAGTTTCTCTGGAGAAGTTTCTATGAGCTCAAAAGCTGAATCCAAGGAGCTAAAAAAGAACTGGGTGGTACTTCCCTTGATAGTTCTCATCTCCTCTCCCCAATCCCAGCACTGAGTTGAATAGAACTTCTCTGACAGTGTCGGGAAGCTTCACACAAAAGATGGTGCCTGGTTTGTATTTGAGAGCTGCCATATGTTAGTTACAATGACTAAAACCACAAGATTGTTTTTGTCGCCCTTATTAAAAAGGAAGATCCTTTTTCTCTTCTACAATGTTCTTTTCTACTTTGATGTCTGTACTTATTTTACTTAAATATAGGTGAGTTACCTTTCTTACTACCCCTCCCAAATTATTTAATTTTGGGTTACCTTCTTTCTGCCAGATGTTACATTAGCTACTGGAATTTCAACTAAGTACAACACAATTCTATTCCTCATGCAGGCAGGAAGACGGATAGGGAGGCAGCAGTTATAACTCAGTGAAAATATTGCTACAATTGGAGGTAAATGCAGATTATGAAAGGACCCCTAGCCCGTGTTCTTGGAAGGCACTTCTATAATATTTTTACATTTCCATGTACATTAGAGCAGTAAATTAATATCTCTATAGGGCTGCAAAATTGTGGTATATTTTTAAAGTTTGAATTTATCAAACTTCAACACCCACATGAATTCAAGGACTGTATACATTAACTTATCTTCGCAGGCTGTTGGTGCTACTACCATATTACAATACTTAAGACTAGGTAATTCACAAGGAACAGAAACTTAGTCCTCATAGTTTTATGGGATTCAAGGTTCAAAATCAAAGTGCCTGCAGGTTTTGTGTCTGACGAAAGCCTTGTCTCTGCTTCCAAGATGGTGCCTTGTTGCTGCATCCTCTGGAGGGGATGAACTCTGTCTTCACAGGGCAGAAGAGCAGAAGAGCAAAAAGGCCCTACGCTAGTTCTCTCCAGCTTTTATCAGGCATTAGTCCATTCATGAGGGCATGACTTGATCATTTCCCAAAAAACCCCATCTTTTACTATCATCCCAATGGGACTAAGTTTTAACCTATGAATTTTATGAGCCATTCAGATCATGGCCCTCATGTAGAGGCAATGTCAAAAGTCTCAGTCTGAGAAATTAATGAATACAAGGCCTGGGCCAAATAGTGCTCTTTCTCCTCCATCCCCACCCTTACCTAACAGCTCTGCATTACCAGCTCCTTCTTCGTTGCTTTTGGACGTCTCCTCTCCCCAACTCCCTCCCTGCCCCTCCCAAAGCTCAAAATATCCTAAACCCAGTTTTTCTCCTTGTCCTGAGCCACCAAATCAGTTCTTCCTCACAAAATCTCTCCTTCTGTGTGTGGCAACACGGTATTGTCATTCACTTTGCACTCCTCCTTCATCATCGTTCCTTAAAACGTGACCAGTTGTCAAGAGCTATTGGGCTCTCCCTCTGCCCTATGCCCTGAACTCTTCCTGCCCTGTCCCTCCTCACTGTCATTTTCTTCATTTAGGGCCTTGCCATTCACCTGGATGGTTATCATGTCTTCCATGAGGCTTCTCCTCTTCCTGCCTCTCACTAATGTATTTCGCCCCCTACTCGCTTGGTAAATTGATCCCCTTGGTACCAAGATATCTCCTGGCTCCCCACTGCCGACGGAATTAAAAAGAAACTTGCCAGCCTGAGCACTAAAACTCTTTCTGGAATAGTCACAACTCCTGTCCCTCCCTCCACCCACTCTAGGCACAAGATAAATGAGAATACTGACTATTCCACAAATACATCTTTGCCTCTCCACCTCTGAGCATTTACATATGCCTCTGCTATACCAGCAGTGCCATCCCGGAAATTCTGCTTGGTGAAACTCTACCCTTCCTTTAAAGTTCGCTTCAAATGCTTCAGGAAACCTTCCCTCCTCCCCAACCCACTGCGTGGTGCTCCCTCTTTACAGCACTAGTAGCTCTTAGATTCTTTTAATATCTTACGGCTCTTACTTTTTCTAATGTACCTATTCCACAAATACCTAGCAAGCATCTATTAGGAGCTAGACACTGTGGCATGTGCTGGGGATAAATGAGATCTCAAGGATCCCTTTCCTCACAGGATTTATAGTCTAATGAAGGAGGCTAACAAGGAAACAGACAATTCCCATAGGATGATGAAGCAGGAGAGTGTCTGATGGTAGCACGGAAAAGGGCTGCTCCATAAGCCAGGACAAAAAGGCAGAAGAGTTCATAAATATCACCCTCAGCTATCTATGTTTTCATTTATACCTTCTAGGTGGACCTGTTCTTGAGGGAAACTGGCTCTTATCACTTCATGTTCTTGAAGTCTAAGTATTGTGCCTACACATCAGCACTTATAACTTTGGAAACATGTTTTTGCACAAAGCACCTGAGTCTGAAATTTGTATGAAGCTTCCTTGTGGAGAAATAAATGTCTCAGGGGAAAAAAGTAACAGAATAAAATGCCCAAAGGATTTTCAACTCCAAAGCTTGAACTCTTTTCCAGAGCTTCAATTAGTTAACTCGCTGTCTGCATCATTAGTTCCATTTTATAACTTTCACAAATAAGGCCACAGGCTTACGAGCTGAAATCATAAAAGAGTGTGTCAAGTCAAGTGGCTTTCCTGCATCTGTTACTCACCTCAGAAACACCCCAGTACCCATAGCAGAGTGCTTGACAGAGAGCCCACAGTCAGGGTTGGATAAGCCAGTACTGAGCACTGTCTATGTTGGAACCTGGAGAAAGAGTTTAATCTTGTAAAGTGCTGGCTGGGATCTAAGGATTGGCAGCTGTTTGCCAAACCCTTTCTTTTCCTTCCTGGGACAATTAGTCTGCAGTTCTCGACTCCCTTGCAGCTGAGTCACATGATAGAGTTCTAGCCAATGGAATGTCCCCATCCTAATGGGTCACTTCTAGGCCTCGCACTCTTTCTCCTTGCTGCAATACTCCCTGTTGAAGACGGCAGAGACAGAGGAGGCACCGTCAGGGTCCCCACACCTGCATACCTGTCTCTCTGGCACACCACATTGGACTGATAGGTGATCAAGAAAACAAGTTCCTACTACGCTAAGCCATTGGGACTTAGGGTTTATTTGTTGGACACCTGGCATAACTCTAACCGAAACAATCCACTTTACGTTGTGTTCAGAAAGTGAGGACAAAGAAGCAAAATATCTCTAATGAGTTCTCTGTGAAACCAGACTTGCGCTGAGGTGGGCTGCTTGCCTTGTTTCTCTGAGTGTCTTCAGTGGACCTTTGGAGACTGCTGCTATTTTGGAGCAAATTTACGTAGTTTCATTAGTATGTTTGAAGTTTTCCCGTGTTAAAATTTAAAAAAATTAGTAATTTGTGGATGTAAATTCTTCATAGCTTTCACAACTGAAGAAAACTTTCCAGATGTTTCACAAAGCACTAAAATACTGTACATTGTTTTCTTTTTCAATGGGAAATTATTCACAGAGCAATAAAAGGTTGTTTTTTCAGTAAACAGATTATGTTTCAGTCTGCGGTGTGAACACTTAAATGGAACGATGCAATATGCCACTTTTTAAAAGAGGGTTTTAAACATGTCAGTACAAACCTTTCAATTCTCTGTCCCATAAATTCAACTTTTTAAAATGAAATCAACCTGAGCCCTGTGAAAGCTCATACTACTATATCAAAACCAGTGAAATTTGCCTGTTTATTGCCACCTTTGGAATGTGGCAAAGAAACATTCTTTTCATATGGGACAATTTCTTCAACTTTACACCAAGTGAAATTTAATTGCTTTTCACTTCCTGGAATCATTAGGCATTAGTTCTCCTGGAGGTGGAGCAAAAGGAGAAGCTGAAAAATAAGTCTCTGTTTAATACATTTCACCTTCGAATTTTATCCTTCTTCCCTCTACTACTGGTTACGTGGCAAGTTTGAGCCTGGGAAGCCACTTCAGAAAACTTGAGGAGTTCTCATCAACACAGATACATTGACACAAAGCAGTTCTTCATGTCTCAACCAATACTGACAGTGAAACAACTGGAATGTGAGGTTCTTCCAAGTTAGCTTTTTGGAATTTTTTCCCCCAAGATAGAGTCTTGCTCTGTCACCCAGGCTGGAGTGCAATGGAGTGATCTCGGCTCACTGCAACCTCGGCCTCCCTGGTTCAAGCAATTCTCATGCCTCAGCCTTCTGAGTAGCTGGGATTATAGGTATCTGCCACCACACCTAGCTAATTTTTGTATTTTTAGTAGAGATGGGGTTTCACCATGTTGGCTAGGCTGATCTCCAACTCCTGACCTCATGATTCGCCTGCCTCAGCCTCCCAAAGTGCTGGGATTACAGGTGTGAGCCACAGCGCCCAGCCGGGATGTTTTTCATCTTTACAGAAATGTAGTAAGTGTAGTAGCAAGTAAGCAAACAGGAGCCCGAGCAAAGCCTTCTTCAGGCTATGGTTGTATCACAACGCATAAACAGAATTGTACAGAACAAGTATAGTAATTTAATTCATATCACAACAGATCGTTTCACTCTTCAAAGGAATTTGTAGGTTTTCATACTTAAATATTTTTTTGTATTTAATGATAAATCATATATTAAAGTTCCTCATAGAGTATTTGAATGCAGATTATGGTAATTACCTAACAGAGGATGAGAAGGGATAAAATTAAAGACCCTTGTTAAAGTCACTGCCAGAAATGTGGATGAACAATCTGCAAAGATACGGAAGACAAAGGGAAAGTGGGAGTCAGGGGGAAGGAGCACAGTGTGCCAGGTCACAGCCATGTTGTAATGTGAGGTATACTCATGCTGCATTGTTAATGTCTTCCTTTTTGGGATCCTCACCCCACGGTAATGTGCAAAATGCTCGTGGTAATTACAAGACAGGACACTGCTAATAGCTGGCTGAGACTGAAAGACTTTAACTTAACATCCCTCTTTGGGAGGCACCAAAGATGAATATTGGAAAATGTAGGATGAAAGCTGAAAAATGTACAAAGGAGGAACATAGCATGGCTTTTTATTGGGGTAGATATGGAAGAAGAAAGATGATTAAGTGAGAGCAGCACTTTCTTTTTGGGCAAGAACTCCCATGTGTACACAAATTGGTTTTGTAGTTCAGTAGAACTGGAATCTGAGCGTCCTATAAATCTTAGATTTTTTTTTTTTTTCCAAAACAGTGGCAACCATTCTCAATGGATAACTACATACTGCATGTGTGTGTGTGTGCATGTGTGTGCACATGACGAAGATTATCTCCCACTCAAGAGTTTTTAAATGTGGGTAATTTTGGTGCTAAAAACCCAATTTGATTCAAGTCTCTATATTTCACTATGTTTGATTATCGAGACCGCCAATTTATTTGAAGGCATGTTTTCAGGATAGGACTAGAGGACATATTTCATTTAACTGTTTATTAGCATGATCCAAAGCTTATAAATATTCAGGCCAGTGGTTTTGGGACCCCCCACTGTACTCTTGAACTAGGTCACTAAATTGTTGGGGAACCCTGGCCCTCCTAAGTCTGCAACCAACCAAAACCCCTTGGCTTCTTCAATTTCTCTACCTTACAGCCAATAGACTGTAAAGACTTTTCCCCTCTGAAACACACTTTGATCTGTACTGAATTTCATCTGAATGTAACGTTTAGTCAGGAGGGGTTTGGCCTTGTTAAAAACTCTCTTGCATAGTGAAGGAATGTTTAAGTGCTTATATATAGTTCTAGTCTAGGCATTGGGATGGTTATGCTAGCCAAACAGACCTAATCTTTGCATTTTTTACTAAGTCGGGGGTGGACATTGAACAGCAGGCTATTTCAATAGCTTGTTAGCTATTTACTGTTACGGTCAGTGCGATGAAGGATGCCTGTGGAATCTGAGTGTGTATGAGATAGAGCTGGTAAAAACGTCCTCAAGACGGTGACTCTTATGCCGAGACTTCAAGGTCAAGTAGCATTTGGCCAGAAAAACAGTCACAGGAATCACCTTGGGTAGAGTCTTGGTTCAGGGTGGCTAGAGATGGGCAGTATGGCAGAAGGAGGAGGCTGGAGCAGATAATTAGCTGGGGAGGAGCTGGTCTGCAGAAGGTCGAGTTCAGTGGTGGGAAGCTGGTGTCCATTACTGGAGCAAGAAGTTTGAAATGGGCTTTACCTAACTAAATATTACTTGCAAAGATTTTAGCCTGTCCATCCTTGCTGGACTGGGTTTCGGGTTGGAGGGGATGGTCTATCATTTTTCAGCTGGGCCTGACCTATTCTTTTTTAATTTTAATTTTTTTTCAGAGATAGGGTTTTACTCTGTCACCTAGGCTACAGTGCAGTGGCATGATCGTAGCTCTGTGCAGCCTTGAACACCTGGGCTCAAGCAATCCTCCTGCCTCAGGTTCTCAAGTAGCTGGGATGATGGGTGAGAATGACCATGTCCAGCTAATATTTATTTTTTTATTTTTGCAGAGACAGGGTCTCACTATGTTGCCCAGGCTGGTCTCAAACTCCTGGCCTGAAGCAATCCTTATCCTCCTGTCTTGGCTGCCCAAAGTATTGGGATTATTGTCATAAACCACCACATTTGTCCTCTGACCTATTCTTGATGGGGTTGCAAGCAGAGCCCTGAGGGCCATGGCAGGAATTTGTATAATA
This sequence comes from Saimiri boliviensis, assembly GCF_048565385.1. Classification (NCBI taxonomy): domain Eukaryota; kingdom Metazoa; phylum Chordata; class Mammalia; order Primates; family Cebidae; genus Saimiri; species Saimiri boliviensis. The sequence goes on along the minus strand of NC_133458.1, from coordinate 92,244,806 downwards.
TCCTGAGAGCAATGAGAAGCTACTAGACAGTTTTAATGAGAAGTGTGACATATTTATCAAGTGCTGCCAGCTTTTAATGTTAAGGACTTGGATGAGGTTTGGCAGACAGCATTTTAATATCTGAGTGTATTTGTAGTAAGTTGTGATAATTACATTTTTAAAAGCCGTGTAAAGGAGGAAGTAGCTGGTTAAACATGATGACATTTGATCTGCCGCATTCCTGTTCAACCTAACAGCATATAATTGTGTTAAAGAGAATATAACTCAATATTAGTATCTGTAATTGTAGTAGACTGACTGTTTTGAACCAATTAATTTATTCAGTAATCTCACTCCTAAAAAAAATGTGTTCTTGGCCAATTGCAGCGATTCACGCCTGAAATCCCAGCATTTTGGGAGGCTGAGGCAAGAGGATCACTTGGAGTCAGAAGTCGGAGACTAGCATAGGCAACACAGCAAGACATTGCCTCTACAAAAAATTAAAAGTTAGCTGAATATGCTGCTATGTATTTGTAATCCTGGTGACTTGGGAGGCTGAGGCTCAGGCTCTCTTGAGCCTAGGAGTTTGAGGCTACAATGAGCTGTGATCACATCACTACCCTCCAGCTCAGATGACAAAGCAAGACCTTGTCTCTAAAAAAAACAAACATGTGTTCTCAAAAGCAGCTCATGGTGGGAGGAGCAGAAACCAATGCTGACATATCAGTCTTTGATACTGAGGTATAGTAGGCAGGCATGAATTTTCCTAGATTAAAAACAAATGTGTAATGAAAGTTGAAATAAAGAATTTCTCCATTTATCTTTTTGACTAAAGAGGGAAAAAGATCATACACATTGTAGATCATTTGAGTTTTAGGCCGATGATTTGAAACATTTTTATAGTAATTCAGTGGCTTTTTGAATATCCAGATGTTAATAACAGTTCCCTGCTATGTGATTAGGAATGAATCTGCCAAGGAAAAATGAAGGCTTTTCTCTTGGGGGAAGTTGAGTAACTTCTGTTATTTTCCCAGGCTTCCTGGGGAAGTCCATCAACATGTGAATAAATGATGGGAACTGGAGTCTGGCTGGTCACCATGGAATTATCAGCTTTGTTTTCCAAGTTTGACCTTAGTTATTTACACACTCAGCTTGAAATACAGCAAATGTAGTCACTTTTCAGCTATTTTATTCCTTGAAATCTAATAGTCCTTAAAGTGTTTGAAATTGAAAAGGCTGTGCTGTTTTCGTAAAGGTTTCTGCTGTTATTGGTTGTGAAGGCCATGACTTTTGCCCAAATAAATAAGATGAGGACCGGGGATTCCCTCTTCTCTATTAAATTTTTCTTGGGAGAGAAAAAAAAATTATCCTCTTGAAAAAGAAGAAACATTTAAAAGCCACAGATCTCTTTTAGAGGTAGAAACCCGGTAACTAGCTTGGATGGATGATTTTCGTTTCATTGTTGCATTTCTGATATGCTACCTGTTTTAAATTTTTCTTTAACACTAAAGATTCCATGCTAGGGTTGTCCGAGATGTAGGTTTTTCTGAGTAATTACATTCCAGCATTAAAATACTCCATTTGGCCTTTAGAAACATGATAGTCCTTTATACTGAGGAGCTGAAGCATTTCTGGTATAATGCCTAGACAAAGATGCATCTGCAATGACCTCTTCCCATATGGGGCTTTCTATTCAGTCCACCAACATTTATTGACAGGATTTTTAGGAATTTGTTGTCAAATGAGATCTTGTTTTGGCAAAATAAAATCTTATCTGAGAAATGAGAAGATCATTCCTTTTAGCAGCATTTAAGAGACATTTAATATGTATAGTATTTTGCAAAGGAGCAGAAAGTAATAACATTAATAACAACAGCTGGCATTGAGGTAACATTTGTTGCATGCAACGAGCCAGGCACTGAGGTAAGCGCATTACATAGTTTGGCTTATTTTTTCCTCCAGCACTCTTTTGGGATAGGTACTATTATCTCTATTAAGGCATGAGGAAACAGACTTACTAAAGTTTAGTAATTTGCCTAACACCATATAGCTGATGACAAAGCCAGGACACAATCCTAGGAAATTTGTTTCCAAAGCCAGGAACTTTCTAGATCACAGGCTCTCCAACTGTGGTTCATGGACTGTTTTCTAGGCACCCATGAGATCAAAGCATTTTCATATTATCACTAAGAGGTTACTTGCCTTTCTGTGCTGACGTTTACGCTAATGGTGCAGAAGCAATGACAGGCAAACTGCTGTTTCTTAGCACCAATCAAGGTGTTAAAATCAAGTTGTGCTAGTGGTCCTTGTGTTCTTCACCACCACGTATTTGTGGTTAAAAAAAAAAATCTCTTAACGTCCTTGATGAAGGATTTAGAAATTATTTTACTAAAATTTTAAAAGATTTTAAATTTTAAATTTTAAAAAATATTTTGTGTGACAAAATGAGACATGGGCACAAGGTCCTTCTGCACACTGAAGTACAATGCTATGGCTGTTTGATAGTTTGAAATGTGAGCTGTTTTTACTTGAAAACAGTAATGGGGCCCCGTTTTTACTTGAAATAAGACAAATGATGGCTATTTAGACATGGCAGATCTTTTTTTAGTGGAGCGTTTTTACAAAAATAAACAAAATGTGCTTATTGTGTCAAGAAACTCACCGATAGCATATGACTAATAAAATTTGAGCTTTCAAGAGAAAATTAGTATCTTGGAGATCCTGTGTTCACCACCATGAGCTTGATAGCTTCAGAATACTTAAAGACTTTTCTGAGCTTAGAAGTAATATTAACACATGGAATTTTGTGATATAAGACCTGATACAAGATCTGGAAAATTGCTCAACTAACATAGTGAACCAATATTTTCCCAATGACCAATGCTTGATATTACAAAATCATGCATGGGTAAAAGATTCAGTCAATGTAGGAGGTAAACCATGGGTAGTAATGTTACAGAATGTAACAGTTAATATGCATAGTTTCAGATTCCACATTATCACTAACCTTTAAGAAGCTACCACTTGTTAAATTTTGGTGTGACACCGAAGAATATCTGTAGCGATCCGATAATGCTATCAAAATGCTCTTGCTTTTCTAAGTACATAATCACAGTTAGAAAAAAATATCCGACGCTGGATAATCTTCATATACTTCAATCAAAACAATATATTGCAACAGATTGAATGTAGGGAGCATATTTAAGAATCCAGCTGTGTTATTAAACTAGACATTTATGAGATGTATAAAAGTGTAAAACTCATTCTTTTTACTAAATTTCTAAAATTAAAAAATTGTGGTAAAATACTCATGAACATAAAATTTACCATCTTAATCATTTGAGTGTACAGTTCAGTAGTGTTAAGTACATTAACATTGTTGTGCAACATCTCTAGAAATTTTTTCATCTTGCAAAACTAAAACTTTGTACCAACTAATAACTCCTTATTACACCATCTGTCCCTCAGCCACTGGCAGCCATCGTTCTACTTGCCGTCCCTGAATTTGACAACTCTGGGTACTTTATATAAGTGGAATCATATAGTATTTGTCTTTTTCTGACTGGTTTATTTCACTTAGTAACTGCTTTTTTTGAAATAGTCATTTTCATAAAAATGTTATTTATGTTAACGTGCAATGGGTTTATTATTTCGATGAACAATAAACACTTAAAAATTCTCAGTTTTAAATTCTAATAGAATAAACATCAATAGATATAGCCACTCTACATATCTCTATTATAACACTAGCTGTATTACTGTAATTATTAATTTTAATGTTTGTCTTTTTACTATACTATGACTATTGTGGCAAGGACTGTGTAGTATTTATTTTATATCTATGGGGCAGATGTTAACCGAGTATTTGATAAGTGATGAATGCTGAAACTCAAATTATAGCCAACATACTTTGAAAGTTACAGATCACCTTGTCGTATGAGTGCATAATGCATCATTTTAAGGAGTGCTGGAATAAACATTTTAAATAGCTACTAAATAGTTTAATGTGTTTGGGAAGAATGTAACTTACATATTCAACTTCTCATTTCACCAATTTCGTTGTTTAGTATGAAAGTAAGATGTCAGGTAGATAATGTTGTATATTGGAAAATAAAAAATTGTGAAGTTGGGACTCCAGTGCTGGAGTTGGGAAAGCTATCGTAGTTATGAGTTCTGATGAATTTTCCTGCTATCTTCCTTATGGACATCTGCTGATAAGGAGAAACCCGTTGGTAGAGAGTCCTTGAAATTTCCCTAATATGTGCAAACATGAATACACAATACAACAATTATGCAATATGGGACTTGAAAGCCAGTATTGTACTATGCCCACTGTGATGGTTAATATCGAGTGTCAACTTGATTGGATTAAAGGATGCAGACTATTTTCCTGGATGTGTCTGTGAGGGTACTGTCAAAGGAGATTAACATTTGAGTCAGTAAACTGGGAGAGGCAGACCCGCCCTCAATCTGGTGGACATCATCTAACCAGCTGCCAGCATAAAAGCAGGCATGGAAAAAGACCACTTGCTGAGTCGTCCGGCCTCCATCTCTCTCCTTTGCTGGATGCTTCCTCCCCTCGGACATCAGACTCTTAAGTTCTTCAGCTTTTGAACTCTTGGACTTACACCAGCGATTTGCCAGGAGCTCTCGGGCCTTCAGCCACAGACCGAAGGCTATACTCTCGGCTTCCCTACTTTTGAGGTTTTGGGACTTGTACTGGCTTCCCGGCACGTCAGCTTGCAGATGGCCTGTTGTAGGACTTCATCTTGTGATTGTGTGAGTCGATTCTCCTAAAAACTCCCCTTTATATATGCATCTATCCTATTAGTTCTGTACCTCTAGAGAACCCTAATACACCCACTAAACAATATGGGACTTGAAAGCCAGAATCAGTACTGGCTTTAATTACAAGGCTTTCAAGACCCAATAACGTCTTAAAACCTCATCTTTTCCAGGGAATGACTATTTCTCATTTGTTAAAACCCTGCCTTAATGTCTTTCTCTTGATGAATGTTCTTAGTTGCCCTAGAGCCATGGAATCATCGAGAAAACCTATTGAATTTGATTATAGTTTGTGTTAAAAATAAAAACACAGAATGATATATTAAGTCCCTACCTTTTCTGTATTTTACTAGTCATAGATAGTGAATAAATACAGTTACTGCCATATAAAGCAATTTTTGATCCTATTAACATTGTTTTCTGATTTACTGTGACTTGGGTATTTATTGATCTAGGGCTGTCACTGGCCTGAAATTACTGGTGTTTAAGTTCTCAATTAGGCAGGATCTCACAAGATCTTAAATTCCGTCGAGAATAGTGTCTGAGAAATGTGTCTTTTGCTGATCTCGGTGGAGTAAAGCTTTTGATCTTCTGCATACTTGGATCTCGTTTCCTGCAAAGCCATGTTGTCCACGTTGGTGCCAATGGCTAAAGCTCAGTTTAATGACAGCACCGGCTTAAATTCTGGTTGCATTCAGACCAGTTGCAGTCTTGTCTCTGCTCCCTGCCCCCATATGAAGAGTTTGGGGAAGAAACATGAAAATATATATTCCTAATCCAGGGCTCAGAAATTTCTGGAAGTGACTTGGCCTGATCTCTTATCTAACGGTCTAATTTCGAAAATCAGATTGTCTGAACTTAAAAGGAATCAAAGACAAAACAAGAGTGCGGCTGCTGAGCTGCAGATGTAGTGATACAGATGTTTGTGAAGATCCTCACAGGCAAGACCCATCACCCTTGAGGTCGAGCCCAGTGATACCACTGAGAATGTCTGAGCCAAGTTTGAGACAAGGAGGGCATCCCACCTGACGAGAAGCATCTAATATTTGGGGCAAACAGCTAGAGGATGGTAGCACTCTCTGACTGCAACATGCAGAAAGCGTCCACCCTGCACCTGGTGCTGTGCCTGTGAGGTGGCATTATTGAGCCTTCCCTCCGCCAGCTCGTCCAGAAATACAACTGCCACAAGATGACCTGCTGCAAGTGCTGTGCTCAGCTGCACACCTGTGCTGTCAACCGCTGCAAGAAGAGGTGTGGCCATGCCAACAATCTGCGCCCCAAGAAGCTAAAATAAGGCTCTTCATTCCCTGAAGGGCAGCCTCCTGCCCAGGCCCCATGACCCTGGGCCCTCAATCAAGTGTCCCTTGCATTGACTAAGGAAAAACAAAAGATGAAACAATTCAGCACACTTTTTTTTTTTTTGAAGTTGAAGAAACAATCAGAGAGGCTAAGTCACTCGCCCCCATCAAGAGTGAATTGGTGACAGAGCAAGGGCTAAGCCCAGGGCTTCCATTGGTGGTTTATTTTCTTGCAGCTGCCCGCTGATGGGAAACATTTGTGGAACTTCCTTAATGCAATCTTGGGAATATATATTGAAGTGGGATCAACCCCATCCCAACTCTGTTTATGTCTCTCCCTCTCTCTCTTGCACGCACGTAGACACACAGTATTCCGGTCACAGTTCCAACAGCTCTGTGACTTCACTTGGGTCACTTAAGTGAGCTAAGGCTTAGGAGTATACTCTGCTTCAGGGCGATGGTGATAGCTGTGCTGGCTGTTGCATGTATTCCATGAGATGATATATGAGGAAGTCTTTCATGATATATAAAACCTTATAACTAGTGTAACAGAGTGGTAGTAACAGGTTTTAAAGCAAAGCTCTGAAATGCTTGTTCGCACAGTTTTTTGTGTAGGTACAAGAAATCTCATGAGGTTGCGAATCCTGTGGTTTCATTTGCATAATTCATAACTCTGTAATATGATATTGTCTTAACCAAATAGGCTTTTCTCCTGTTCTTTTCTTCATCCCTTTCAGCCTTTTAAGCCAAATTCTCAATTTCAGACCTTGCTGGAAGTCCCTTTGGACCTTTGGTTTGTTATTTCAAAGCTAGGATAAAAAGAGTTTAAGGTATGGACATGTCTAAGACAAATATACTTGTTGCTTTGGGCCTTTTCTTTCATTCTGTGTTATTTGGCAAGCTTGTTCTATTTGCTTGAGCTGTAGGCTTGGGGTTAGGAGACTGACTGGGTTTTGATCCCTGCTCTGCTCTGTGTCTCTTTGGACCTGGTACTTAACGACTGTAGAAAGTACAAAGGCTGGTTCTTGGTCAGTTCAGGCTGCCAAGACAAAGTGCCATAGGGTCGACTGGGAGCTTAAACAACCGAAATGTATTTTTTCACAGTTCTGGCGGCTGGAAAGTGCGAGGCCTCCCTTTGTTCCTTGTGGATGGTCATCTCCTCACTGTATATTCACATGGCAGAGACGGACAGATAGACAGTTGGCAAATTCTCTAGTGTCTCCTCACTCTGTCATTTTTTTTTTTGAGACAGGTTCTCACTGCCACCTACCCTGGATTGCAGTAGTGTGACCAACCCCAGCTCACTGCAGCCTTGAGCTCCGGGGCTCAAGTGATCCTCCCACCTCAGCCTCTCGATAATTGGGAGCACAGGCACACGCCCCTATGCCTGGCTAATTTTTTGCAGAGACAGGGATTCATCATGTTACTCAGGCTGGTCTTGAACTCCCTTACTCAAGTGATCCACCCACTATGGGCTCCCAAAGTGCTAGGATTTCAGAGATGAGTCACCATGCCCAGCTGGTGTCTCTTCTAAAAAGGATAGCAGTCTCATCATGAGGGTCTTACTCATGATCTCATCTAAGCCATTTTATTTCCCAAAGGTCTAATATCCAAATACCATCACATTGGGGGTTGGAGCTCCAACATATTAAGTTTTTGAGGGGGGCACAATTTAGTCCATAGGAGGCCACTTGCAGTCTTAACGCTGCAAGCCTATATTACATGTGAGGTGTCATGCTAAGTACTGTGAGATACCAGAAAATTTGTAGCACAGAAAATCCAAAATACAGCTCACTCCTCAGGAGCAGAGCTGTTTGGAAAGCAACCATAACACAAAGCAATGTGAGAGGAATCACGTGAAGGGAGCAAAGACAACAAGGGCCTGCAACAGTTCTCGTGAAACAGAGATCAATTCCAGCTGGAAGAATCAGGAAGGTCTTCCTGGAAGAAGTGGTGTTGAGTTGGATTTTGAAAGACGGCACAATATCCACAAATGATTATGGACATGGGGTGAGTGACAAGCAACAAGAACAAAGATGGAAAAAAGCTTTTTGGACAACAGATGAACCTGAAGCTTAGCTGGAGATAGTCCTGGAAATACTGGTTCAGTCCACCCAGTTCTAAAAGCAAATCTAAGAACTTTGGGACATGTGTGATGACAGGAGAACCTCTTCAGCAAATTAATAAAGTAGGCTTTGGGGGAAATTAACTACAGAGAGGAGAGTTGCTTAGGGCAGACAGGAGATGAACAGGGAAGTCAGTTTGGAATCTAGCGATGTGGTTTGTAGGTTTCTCTTAGACATCTGGAATGTATATTCAAAAAAAAAAAAAAATCAAGCCATGGATTTATTCACTGCTGGAAAACCACCATCACACTTTTGGTTTTGGCTTCTGCTTTGGGTGATCAGATTTATTTCCTCTTGTCAAGAGTTATATTCCCTTTGCGTAATAGGCAGAGTCTCTGGGTGCATCCGGAGAGGTGTCTGTACTCAAGACAAGCTGTTGTTTCTAAGAGCAGCTGAAACAAGGGTGAGGGCTGGCAGTTCACTGGTCCCTGCATACCTCATTTCTGGGAAGGGCAGGAGTGAACTTGGTGGGGCAGGAGAGCCTGAGGCAGAATGTGCTCTACCTCATTCGGTTTTGGGAGCCGTCATCCTCAGGGATGAAAGACAGTTGATTCAGTTTTCAGTCCCCTTGACGTGTCTGCAAGTTGCTTTTGTAGTCTGAAATTCCTCAGGCCTCTTCTGCCTGGCGTAAAAAGGCTGCCACCTTGACGTGAACCATCAGACTTGGCTGCCTCACTGTATTCGGCCATGTGACAGTACTGCCTCTGCCCTCTGCCCTGATTTTATTTATGGTTGTGTTTCACATGGGCTCAGGCACAGTTCTCATAGGTTCTTTTCTTAGGGATCCTTGTTAGTGTCTGTTTCCCGCAAAGCCACTTAAGAATGCTGATTTCTGGGGACTTTCATGCCCTCTCCCCTGTGGCTGCCCTGAACACCGATTGTCAGAGCTTCCAGTGGTGCCAGAAGGTCCCGCCCCTTTCCGAGCTCATTGTGCTGAAGCCACTCTCTGTTCTCTCCTGGGGCATTGGTGCCTCTGCTCAGGGCCTCAAAGCATGAATATTCCTCTTTCTAGGCCCCAGTCCTCATGCCAATGAACACCCAAGCCCTTTGGTTCAAAAGTTCTCCAGGCATGGACAGACTCCAATTCCCAGTTTAAGCCAACCCTGAGGACTCCCAACGCCACACCAGCCCCTACAAGGTGTGTGGCTACTGCACTTTGTTTCTTGTCCGGGGAAGCACATGCTAGAGGCACCAGCAACACCACTCCCAAGGTGTCAGGGTTGAAAGTGTGGCAGAAAGTTGCGTGTCGATGTGAAGTATCCTCTAGGGAAATTTCATTTTCAAAAATGCCAGGACTGACTGTTTTCATAGAACCAAGACATCTTCTGTTCTTAGAGGGTGGGCTTTGTAAATAAGATGGCCTGCTGCTGAGTCCAGGAGTTGTCTCCTTGGGCATGCATTCAGGGAGCCCAGGGGACCCCGTTGCTGGTCGATTTCCCTAAGCAGGAATTTCTCATGCAGGACCAGGGGACTGGGGTCCCTGGGAAGGAAAGTGGGCTGGGGAAAATGCCCTCAGCTGCAGGTCAACCTGCGCCCTGGTGTTGGGTGTAAGATGATTTGAAAGAGTATGAATTGGTGGAACAGCTACCCTATTTTTCCGTCATGACTTGGGGCTTCTTTTCAGTTCCGAGCCGAGAGTGAATTCTGAAAGGGTGGGGAAGGAAGGACCCTGTGGTAAGGAGGAGTCTCCTCTGCCATTGGGGCAGCACAGTCCCCAAAGGACTTACCCACAGGACTGGCATCCCTGGGCCCTGCTGGGCAGTGGGAGCTGATAGTTTGGGCCCAGGGGGCACGTGCTTTGAAGTGGCTCTTTAGCCGATGGTTATTAAACCTCTCAACTGAATGGCTGCTGTGGGGAAACAAAGATGAACAGATCCCTCTCCAGGGAATGAACATTTAGTATGAGGAGACAAGTAAATAAATGCAATGAAAAAGATGCTGTGACTGAGATGTCATGTCACAAAGAGTGTTCCGCAGCAGCAGACAGAAGGTGGTAAACATCCTGGAGGATGGTGGTTAGGACAGCCTGTGACCTCCAGGTGGATGGGTGGGGCTTGAGGGCATAGAGACAGCACCAAGCATGGGTGAGGAAGGCCATGGGGCACCCCGATGCCAGGGGTGCACAAAACACAGCTGAGGGTGCTAATGGATGCAGAAATCCGAGGAATTGAGCTTTTTCTCAAGGTGGCAACGATCGAGGCAGAAAGAGGGCAAAGGTATACCAAAATGCTGACCTGGGAAGTGAGTCCATAGACCCCTGGAACAGAGTCACCCCAGTCCTCTCTGTGGAGATCTAGTTTTAGGACTTGTGTTCCAGAATGAGCTCCTTTTATTTGCTGGGCTTCAAACATGGCAGGACCTTGTAGGAATGACTAGTTCAATAGTGTGCGTTGCACACTCCCTCAGATCTCTAGTGTGGAAACATGCCCTTCTAGAAACCTTCCCTTTAATTATTTGAATAAGTAATAGATGCATCTGGTACAAAAGGTACAAAAGGAAGGTAGAAAATGAAGACTGATAATAAACTTACCAACAGTCTCCCTTCCACCCCAGAGACCCAGCCACCCTCTCACCCTCCCTAGGAGGAGCCACTGTGATCAGTTTGTGTCCTCTTCCAGGAATATTTTATGCACAATATGGCTCTTTCTCTACACACACACAGCACCTCTTTAAACATCAATAGTAACATACCATAAGGTCTTTCTGCACCTTGTTTCTCCTAGAAATATATCTGGCTCTGGTTCCATATGAGCTCATAGAGCTTCCTCAGTCATTATAGCTTCTTCTTATTCAGAATATACGTGTCAATATGCATGTGCCTATTGACACGTATGCCCCATGACTCGACAGTTAGGTGGCTTTTGATCTCTTGCCATTACGACAGTAGCACTACAAATATACCTAACATCCATCATTTCACACAAGTGAAGTACTTGTAAAGGGCACCATGTTTCCAGAAGAGGAGTTGTTGAATCAACTTGTACACGCATTTAAACTTCAAGCAAGCATCACCAGGTTGCTTTCTGTAATGGTGGTATCTCTTCCGACGCCCACCAGAAATGTCTGAGTGCCTGTTGCTCCACACTCTTACCAACACACTCTATTATTAAACCTCTTGGTCTTTGCCATGCTGATTGGTGTAAAAATGCTTTTTCATTGTAGGTACCATTTGTGTTTCCTAGCATTTTGACAGAAATTGAGCATCGTAAGAGGGTGCTTTAAAAAATCCTGTACCACTTCAGTCCTTTTTGAAGTAGGCAGAGGACAGAAGGGAATCATATTCAGAAAACAGAGGCCCCAATCAGCTGAAAGATAATTGTAGTAAGTTCCTTGAGGACAAAGCACGTCTATTTTTCCTTTTTATCTTTTTTGGCACACAAAATTCACTATAAATGTGTGTCAGATTGAATTTGTGTCATTTTGGTGTAAGAGGGGAAATGTTTTTGATGTTTCCCTTTCAAGAGTTTGAAAGTGCTCTCCTGGAAAAATTCTGTTCAAAGAGTGCAAGTTTCATTTGTTACAATGTTATTGCCTGAAGGTCCCATTCATCTGTTATCTCCGTGACTGCCTTGTTGTCTTTCCTAAATCGTCATGTATCGTGAGGAAGGTGTCAGAACTGCATTAATCTCAGAATATGAGGAGAAATCCTTTTGTGAATGACCTGGACTCCAAATCTTGAAGGAGTGTTTCTCTACAGACTGCATTTGCTACCCAGTTTTTCATATCGCATTAACCGATATTAAATATCAGTGAGTTACAGCTCTTTGGTGCATTCGCCTCAACTCTAGGACACTTACCAAAGGAGTTCTGATCATGGGATCCCATGGGAAACATTAGTATTATAATCTACATTACAGCCAGTATTGAAAATTTTATTAGAATGCCACATGATATATCAAGATCTCTACAAATAATCATTTTTGCAATTTGACTTTGCAACCATTAAAACTTTCCATAAACATAGATCTATGCATCCAATAAAGAGCATACAACATGAAGCTTTTTGTACATTCAAATATTTCACATTTTAGGATAAAAAGCTTAGTGGCAATAAATTGGATATCTATGTCTCTTGCCCTGCCCCCTTAGGAATGAAAAGATGTCTGTTTTTAGTCACCAAGTCTTATGCTGGAAGCCATGTGAAAAAAGATTATGGAAACCTTATTTCCTTTCTTTTTTTCTACTTTCTTTGGTCGTATATTAGGCAGCTACTATGTATTGGTCACTGGGATAGAGTCAGAAGTGTATGTAATTGTGCTTATACATGTCGCTGTTTTCACAGTCTTCATAAGGGAAAATTATTTTCTTTCTGAAAACCTTTTTGTTGGCAACACACACCAAGGAAGGAGCTGATTTTACAGCCTAGCACTAGTGGTAAATCACTAGTTTCTTGTACAAAAATGTTACATTCACAGAGGTGCCAGAGTACTTGAAATTCTACTACTAGAGTTTTTATCCATTTGCTTTAAAGTATTAACCCAGAAAGTCTCTGTTCAAGTGCAAGTCTATAATTTGGAAAAAACATACATTGATATGTATTGGGATAGTTGAGATTTTAAAAATCATACAATTAATCATCTAACAGAGAACCGACTCCCAAGGAAAAGGAAGCACCAGGTGAGTGGTGCCTGACTGTGGAAGGGATGGACCAGAACATGAGATAGCGCTGGGGATTTGTGAGAGTGCACAAGACAAGGGCCCTGCAATCTAGGTGTATAGACATTGTCTTTGGATCGTAGAAAACCAGGTCATTGTGTGTCGCCTTGTTCCTCTTCTAGGTATCTGTCTGCCTCCCTTGGATGGTGACTGGAATTTGCTGAGTAAACTCCCTGCCACTTGCAGGATCAGGACTAAGCTCCCCAGCTGGCCTATACTCCATTTCCAACTCAAACTGTCACCCAGGTGTCCTCTCTTCTGCTGACCCTAAGCCATGGGGGAGGGAGAATTATTTGTTGTTTCCCCCTAAAACCAGCCTGATACACTTCTTTCTATTGCCTCTGCTCACAGTCACTTGTGGAGATGGTCTGCCTGCCCCATACCAATCTATTTGTCAAGTCTTAGTTTGAGAATCACCGCTTCTTCAAGACTTTCATGACTTTGCCATCTTCACTCCTGCCCCAAGTAGAGCAGACCACTCCCTTCCTTGGGCACTCAGTGAATTCTAGAACACTTCTAGCACAGCATCTACCATTTTTTTAATAGCAGTTACTGGTCTACCTGTCTGTTTCTTTACTAGATTCTAAGCACCTTGAGGGCAAGGACTATGTCAAATATCTCTCAGTATCCCTGGCTTCTTTTAACATTTTTTTTTTTTAATCCTTAGCAAACTAACATAGGATTAAGCCACTATTATGTTGGGATTTCTGCTACCTTGACAGTCTAATCCTATGTATGCGTAATGTATGGTAATGTACGTATAATGCTTTTTGGCTGAACAAATAAATGACTAAATATTTTAAGAGACTGGTGATATATAGGATAATTCATAGATTATGGACATGGGGGTCTTGCTTCCTGAAAACTCCATTTGATTAGGTATTTCTGGAGCACTTAACACCTGTGTCCCTGTGACTTAGTCACAGTTCTCACTTGCTATCAGCTTCATATTTAGGTAATAATACATACCTAAAAGGTATGTATTTTTTTGGATGAGGAAATTGAGACTTGGCAAGATTAAATAATTCGCTCAGAATTACAGTTACTCAAAATTTCAGAGCAAGTCCATTCGAGTCGAATGCACTTGCTTTTCCTTAGCTGCTGCATGAAGCTAGGTACTGCAGAGGATGCAAAGGTGCTGCAAGCACTTCTCAGTCTAATGGCAGAGGACAAACATATGCCATGAACTCTTCTAATTCCAGGCATTGGATAACACCTACAATAAGGGTATAAAAAAAGGCTGATAACCATGTCTGCATATATACAGAGTAGCCTAGTTTTACCCTCATGATGTGCAATTAACCTTTATTCAAGTATCTCATAAACAGAGATGAAGAACAATTTATCACAACTGGAAGCACACACACCAGTTGTTCCATTACCATGCTTTGGTTTTGTGCAGAGAACCACATTTTAGCCTACCATCGTTGGTCCAGGGCTTGCCCAGCTCATGCAGTGTCTGTGGGTGACATAGCCCGAGTTTTGCCTTTGTTTGAATTACTAGCCTTGGCACCTAGGATTTAAACATGGAATTGGACTGTCAGGACCGTGGTAGCAGATTAGAATATCTTTGTTAACTTAGAAGTTATGTGTGGTTGAACTGGAACCAAATTATGCTGAGGTCCTTCAGAATAGATGGTGTGTATATACTAATGAACAAATTGGATGGTTCTTGTGGGAAAGGCACCAACAGTGAATGGGAACACAGCCAAGTGAACACATGAAGACAAAATTTGGAAAACTCAGGGAATGGCTATTTGGGGTACAGAGTGGGAAAACATATGGCCACTCAGACTAGACCACCCAGTTGGATCTGCTGATGTGCTAATCACTGTGGTGTGGAGACTTGCCCAGCCATCCCCATCTCCCCATCTCCTCAAGAAAGGTCTTGAGTGACAGAGGATCTGGATACAGGGGGCTGATGGTCATCAGGAGAGAAACTCCAGTGGGGTCACCCTGAGGCTAACTTGTTCTCAGTCAAGATGACTTTCTGAGAGGTTGTTCTAGGAAATAATCTGTGCTTTAAGTTCATTCTTGAGAGGTCTGAGGGGTTAGCTGAAGAGAGGGACCAAAGCAGTTAGGATTAGATTCTGTCAAGGTAGCAGATCTCTCAACATAATAGTGGCTTAATCCTATGTTAGTTTACTAAGGATTAAAATAATAACAAAAAAAAAAAACTAGTGGCTTAATAAAGTCAATTTTTCTTTCTCTGAAAAGAAACCCAAATGTGTCAGCCTAGAACATGATTTTACTCTGCGGTACCAAGGGCCCAGTCCCCTTCTATCCTGCTCATGTGGCTTCTACTTCATGACCCCAAATAGCTGAAGTTCTTGTAATCACATCCTTGTGTCAGCAGTAAAAAGGAGAAAAAGACAAAGCAGCATATGCTCCCTCCCTTTAAACATAGTTCCTAGATGTCGTACCCAGCACTTTCTGTAGTTGCACACCTAGCTGCAAGGAAGGCTAAGAACTGTAGTTTTACTCAGAGTGACCACATGTCCAGCTAGAAATCTGAGGTTCTTTTATTAAAGAAGAAAAGATTTTGTAGGACAACCATCGGTCTTTGCTACATTAATGCAGACAGGAGGAACTTCTTGGAGTTCACTGGGTGATAGTAGTAGTATAGTGACTTGAGGCTGGTAATTCTAGATCTGCATCTTGGGCCTAAACAGGAATTGCTGTGTGCTTGAGTTGAAGAGAAGGCAAAGAAGATGGGAAGGGAGATTGTTTTTTTCTTGGAAGTTTGTTTCTTGAAGCATGGCACAACAAGCACTTGGCTCCTGGGTAGACCCTCCGTGTAGATCAGCAGCGTGTCTTGAGACATGATACTCAGAGCAGTTCTGCAAAATGGTAGAAGGTATGACTCAAAAGGCAAGATTCCATGGTAAAATAAGTTGGTGCAACACCAATTTATAGGCAGTTAAGCAGCCACTTAACAATGAGAAGCCTTAGGACCTTCAGTATGGACTAATGAGCACTGCAGAATTCCAACCAAGAGTGGAATGCAGCACACAGCATCTCCCCCTTGGCAACACATCTCTAGTGTCCTGTGGAATGTGCCCCATGGATTCTGAGAGAGAGGCAGGACAAGGAGCTCTGCAGTTTTGTCACATGTCACCTTTGACAATGTGTGATGGCAGGCCGGTGCCACAGAGGGAGATTTGATGGGGCAGCAAAGAGCAGAAGATGCTGAGGCTCATGTTGAAAAATGAGGGAACAATCAGGCCTTACGGAGAAGTTCTTTACGGGCAAAAAAAAAGAAGCCAAAGACACGAGGATTAAAGCAGAAACTCTTGAAAATAAATTGGGTGTGGAAAGAACTATGACGGATCCTTCTCCCAGAATGGCAGAGAGGGGGCCTGATTGACTCCACCAAGGCAGTGACCAGCCACGTGCTAAGCCCTGCTGGAGCGGGCTCCCTCCATCTGCAACCTCTGGGGCAACCACAAGAGGAGAGCTGATGGGAGTGAGCATCCTTCCCCAAGCCGTAGCTGCTCATGGAAAACTGCAAGCTAAGACATTTAATGGCAAGCTGCTGAGACATTTAGTTCTCTTAAGATAAATAGTAATTGTCTTTCCTTCAGGTTTAAAACTTTTCTTTCAGATGAAACTAGCCCTATCCCCTTAAAGGTGTAGGGAAACTTTCATAGTAGTGATTGACAGTGGTGGTGGTGATGCTCAAATATGGTGGAAAGGTGGGTCTGGTCCCCGGTCTTCCCCTTTTCTCTCCATGGGCTTCTCTATTACCTATGTGATGGAAGTAGGTCTATATATATATTTTATGTATTTTGTTTTTGTTGTTGTTGCTAATTCCCCTTTGGCAGGGTTGTAGAACAGTTGGGGAGGGACAAAAGAAAAGATTGAGACAATATTTCTCTCTTACAACACACACCCCTGTCCCCTCATCATACATTCTCCTACTTCTGTAATAGTGGAAAGACAGTCAGAAGTCTGCTTATTTGACACAATCTTCTCAATGCCCCTGAATGACCTCCCAGTTTTGGGGGTTCCTATTGTGTACTTTGTCCTTATCGGTTGTTCAGAGCTTGCCTCTTGCTTTCTCTAAATGTTGAGAAGACACAGCCATGGCTTTGTGAAACTGGACCCCCCCAGTGGAGCCTCAGTGGTGGCCCAGGCTGGAGGGGGGAACCGGTTCTCAGGTATGACTGAGGAACTGGCACTAGAAGAGGACTGAAGTTCCTGTGTTCAAACTTGCCCCAGTTACCTTAAGCCCCCTGAAAGCTGCCCGTGTGATTACTTGAACCTGGTTTCACTGGAGCTTGCTAGATTTTACTTGCCGATTTTACTGGATATGGTCAAGGTAAGCATTAGTGGTAAAGTTAGAGACACACACATGGCCTTTCCCGCTGCCCATCACGTCAACCTGGCCACTTTTTGCAGCTCTGCAGAGTGGAGCAGAGAATTCCTTAGCCGTGTTTATTTCTAGGTTCATTGCAATCATAACATGGAAAGTGATTGTAAGTTCTGAGGAAGCCTCTAGTTTCTGCATCTGAAGACTGGTTCTACTGTGTGTATTTCTTGATTGACTTGATATCATCTCATAACTTTACCAGCATTTCCCTAGGGACACTGTTCCATGCCAAGTGTGTCTCACTAGGTATGTTAATTTGCCCAAAGCTGTGGAAAACTAGCAAAAGGACAAATAAAGAATTCACCAATGTATAATTCAAGCCTAGGCTGATATTTATTGGATTCATAAGGCTGTATTACTGATACAAGGAGAAATAAGCAGAATTGTCAGCGCCGTTAATACTGCATGCCAAAGGGCAGAGGCACTTACACAGCCAGAGAAGACAATAAAAAAAATAAGCATTAAAAAAACCATAAGCATATTAAGGACTGAAGAGGCTCAGTCATTGCTGCCCAGTGCGGCTCAAATACATCTATATGGGACCCAAAACTTGAGACCTGATAAATGTGCCACTTTATTTCTCTAAGTTGTGTAGTTTATATGTGGCCAAACATATCAACATTTCAGACCACATCATTTCTGATTTTAGAATTTTTCTAAACAGAGCAGGTATTAAAACCCCAAATCTTGCATTCAAGAAAAAAATTTCTGTGCACGTACCAAGCCAAATGTTCAGCTGCCTGTGACTGCAGAGCAGGAAGACAATATAGGCATTTAAAGTCTAGTCCTCGTGGAATACTCGTTGAGAAGTGTAAGATGGAGGAGCCTCCATAGAGAGCCGCCCACCTCCCCGTCCCCAGTCCCAGACGCCACTTTTCTTTGAAATCACACATATCAGCAGAAGTAGAAGGCTGCTTGCTTTCTCTCAATGAGAAAAATATCCTCAGATTTTGTGATTTGTATGGAGCAGGGAATTTGAAATTTTTAAGTTTAATTTTTTTAATTCACCCTCATGAAGTATTTTGGAATCAACCATCATTCAGCACCCCTCCTATTTCTTATCCCTTCCAGAGTGTGCATAACTTTTAGGTCTGGAACAGTTTCAAAACCCATGAAGAACTTACTTCCACCAAGCCACTTGGTTTTCAATCATAAAAGTCAACATACATAAACAATATATGTAGCACTGTCTCACATAACACAATTAAAAGATGTAAATACAGCCTCTTTCAGCTGAATCAACTGCGTGAACAAATATACTATTGAATGTTTTACATATGTGCATCTTTAAAATCAAACAAGCACATCTGTTTAAGTTTTGTGTCTACAAAGTTTACACACAAGTAATAGTTGGTGATACTATTTTTTCTACCCAAACTGTTTAAAAAATGTGTTTGTATACGTAGAAAATTCAGGCACAATCTAAAAGCTGTATATGTTTCCATCCATATATATGTAAAGTTAAATTATCCATCTTACTTGGGATTTACATTACCTCCTTTGTGAACAAAATCCTTAAAGGTTGGTTTTATTGTTTATACTATGCTTGCTGAAATCTGTTAAATATAATCGTGATTTTTGAGGGATTAAGGTAAAACCAGATCTCTGATGCAAGCTCAGACCCCTCCCTCCTCTGGGCCAATTCTGTGAAGCAGTCACACAAAGTGAGTGGGGACTCAGCGACACCAGAGGCTGCATCTTCTGGTAAATATTAGTACATCCTGGACACACTGCTGAGAGCTGCCAGTCATACTGCCATTTCCATGGCAGCTGCAGGGCTTGCAGAGGCCAAACTTTCTGTCAGGCAGCTCAGCACATGATCTCAGAAGCTGGGTGTGGAAGGGAAGATGTTTTAATTCTCACATCTACTTCTTTAAAGTCAACACATTTTGTGGGTGCCAGTTTCTATCATGCTGCAAAATAATCAGCACTTCAAAAGAAGTTTGAAGTTGGGATTTGGTTACCATTCTAAACAAACCAGAACCACACCACAAACACATTGGTAGTTGGGGCCCCTGAATGCAAAGTGACCTCATGTGCAAGAGGGAAGTGCTATCATGGATTCTGATCCATGGCTGCAAATACCCAGGAGCTCTCAGGGCTTACATTCATAAGCCTGAGGCCCAAGCACCCTCCATCTCTCTTTCACTCTTCAGTGAAAAGAGTAAATTGGACAAATACGTTCTTTCAGTCATAGGATGTCCTATGATGGTGGGTCACACACTAATGTCTTGATCCGTAGGACCCAGAGAGGCTGTGATTTGCTCAAAGTCAGAGATGGGTCTAGAAGCCGGGTCCAGTCATCTTAAAATTTGAATTAACACTTGTTTTGAACAGATTTTGGATTACAGATAAAATTGAACCAAAAGTACATAGAGTTTTCATATGTCCCCTCTTACAGCCACCCCAAATTCCCCCGTTTTTACTATCTGGCATTAGTATGGTACATTTGTTACAACTAATGAGCCAACATTGACATATTATTAACTAAACTTCATAGTTTACTTTAGGGTTCATTCTGTGTGGTACAGCCTATAGGTTTTGACAAATATATGACATGTATCTGCCATTATAGTATTATACAGAACAGTTCCACTGCCCTAAAAATCCTTTGCCTGTTCATCCTACTCTTCCTCTAATTGTTGACAACCAAGGGTCTTTTTACTGTCTCCACAGTTTTGCTTTTTCCCAAATGTCATATAGTTGGAGTCACACAGATTAACTTCTTTCACTTAGCAGTATGCATTTAAGTTTCCTCCATGTCTCTTGGTGGCTTGATAGTTCATTTTATCACTGCATAATATCCCATCATATGGTTGTACTTGTTTGATCTATTTACATGCTGAATGACATCTTGGTTGCTTGCAAGTGTTGGCAGTCATGAATAAAGGTGCTATTACTATAGCACATTCCTTCCACATGGACTCAGTGTCAAATGTCAAGTCTTTGCAAAATCTATTCCTAACAGCGGTTGCATTTGGCTATGTTTGGGCCTCATCAAACCTTTCCACCCTTATCTGCCCTGTGTAAACTCTGCTTCCAAGAGACTGCTCTATTCCATCTCTGAACCACCCTTAATGTAACACCCATTCCAGAGTTGTTCTTTTATTCATATCCTTTAGTAGTATTTAGAATTTTTTTTTCCCCTCTAGTTTTCTAATCTGTAACCTACTCATCCAGGCCTGTTCGCATCCTGTCGCTGCTGTGGCACTCTTCCTTGGATTCCCACAATTTTAAGGCAAAAAATTTAGAAAGAAAATGGGAAGAAAGAAGTAATTTACTTTCTCAATGAGAAAATCCCCTCAACATGGAGAAGAGCATGACAATGTGCTTCAAAACTTTGCTTCACTGTCTTCCTGGCTCTATGTCCTTAGGCAAGTTACTTAGTCTTGAAGTTCAGTTTTTCTATCTATAAGATGGGTTAAACACTATCAACCTTTCGGGTTGCCGTGAAGATTCATGTAAAGTGCTCAGAGTACTTTCTGACAGCAATAAATGATGCTCTCCTGTTCTCCTCCTTCCTCCTTATCATTATCATCTCCACATCCAGACATTTTATCTCCCTCTTCTGCATCCTCACAGCCTTCTGTGTGTGTCCTTGTCATGTCTTGTCATATGTCATAGAAAATATGTGTGGGGCTGCTTAACCCCTTTGGCATGCACAGTGTCAGGGACAGGCTTTTTGTATGTATTCCTTTTCATTTTAAATTGGTGAGGTTAAACAGTAATACCTACTGTGTTTGTAGAACCCTGTTCCAGCTAACCTCTTTCTGTCTGTGTGGGTTAACATCCCTCAATACCCATTTTTTTCCCCACTAGAGCTGCGGGAGAATGTTCCTGTTGGATGTTCAAACCATTTCTGAAATAGGAAGAGGACTGTCAGTCTCGATGGGGAGTAGGGGGCAGGGAGCTGTCTGAGAATTTGTGGCTAGGGTACACTAATGTTTTTCTTTCAATTACTGATGGCTGAGGATCCAGTTGGAGGATAAACCAGACCCTTCTGCCTTCTATGGTTTTGTATCCTCAATTCAGGCTAATGCTGGGGAAGGAGATTGAAAGCAAAGCCCAGCTTTGAAACCACCCGATGAATTTTATTGGGACAAGAGAGTTGTAATAAGTGGTAAGATCAGAAAAATAAGTAACTTGTAAGTGACCTCCCACCAACCTGGTGATATCTGAGAGTAGCAAATGTAGAAAAAGTGCAGTGCAGTGTTATTTATCCACTTTTCCTAATCACTGTGGGACCTAGGACCTCCAGGAATCATCGAGTCTGTCTTTTGTGCAGGGCACATACTTGGTTTTGGGTATTATAGTACAGGCCAGCAAACCTTTTCTGTCATGAGCCAGATAGTAAATATTTAGGCTTCGGAGGCCATATAGTCTTTGTCAAAATTAATCTGCTGCTATATTGCAGAAATAACAGTGGCCAGTATGTAAACAAGTGGACATGGCTGGGTCCCAATAAAATTTCATTTATGGACATTAAATTTAACCTAATTTTCATGGATCACAAATAGTATTCATTTTGTTTTCCTCCCAACCCTTTAAAAAGGTAACAAGCAGTCATAGCTTGTGGGCTGTACAAAAGTAGGTGGCAGCTGCATTAAGCTGTAGGTCGCTGATCCCCACTTTACAACATCACAGGGGAAACTGGCTTTGGCAGAACTGGGGTTAAATCAGGTCTAATTTTTTGCCGAGGTGAAGGGAAAATGATGTAAGAGGAATTTGATACCCCTTTGTCTCATTGCTTTCACTCTGAACATTAACCCATAGATTGATCATGTCACCTCAAACTAAGTTGATCATTAGTGCTGTATTTCTCAGCACTGGCATCATTGACATTTTGAGCCAGATAATTCTTTGCTGTGGTGGGGTAGGCGGTTCTACGCATTGTAGGTTTACTAGCATCCCTGACCTTCCCTCATTAGATACCAGTAGCCCCTCTCCTCTCTGCAGTTTGACAGCCAAACAACTCCAGACATTGCCATGCACCCAGCCAAAAACCACTGAGCCAGTGAAACAGCCTGGGAATGACAGGAAATTCAGCGAACCCTTGGCACCCAACTAACTGGGATGGAGGAGAAGCACACATGTATGTGTGTGCACATGTGTATGTGTACAGCTATCTCGACACAGAGCAGTCCTCCGTGGATTCTCACAATTTTCAGGCAAATCCAGAAAGACTACGGGAGGAAAGAGAAATGAGTAATTGACCTTCTCAATGACAAAAGTGTAATCACAGATAATGGGTTCCTGGAAGGGGACACTCCCTCAGGGAAGGCTCCAGTCGTCATTAGCAGGGTGTTCCTAATTATCAAATAATCAAGTCAGGTCCACAGTGAGTAAACAGGACTCCAGACCTTTAATAAGGCCTTTCTTGTATGATTACCCTTTGAATGGCCATTAAAATTCTTGTTCAGTGAGGGAAAAATATTTCCTTTTTTAAAGTTTTTTTATTGCACCTTATGTTCTGGGGTACATGTGCAGATCATGCAGGATTGTTGCATAGGCACATACGTGGCAATGTGGTTTGCTACCTTTATCCTCCTGTCACCTTTATCTGGCACTTCTCCGAACTTCAGTAGGAATTGAATCATTTCCCTTCTTGACCAGCACAGAAGAAAAAATAAGTAGGAAAAAAAAAGGACTTTTTTTTAAAGGAGGCAATGAAGTTCTTTAATTCAAAAAGAAAAAGTTGCATGTATTGCTTTAACCTGGGTTTTCAGTTATTAATAGAAAATGTTGAACTGAGAACTGCAGTATTGTAGAGACTGGACGTTGTTCAGAGGGTGGCCTTTGGGGTATTACCAAATGCTATCTATGATAGATACTGTATTGAGAACTTATCATTTAAACACACGAAAAAGCATGGACTGACAGACAGTTGGCATGGCTTTTTACCATTCTGTACTGGTTCTTAGCAATTGTAGATTAAACTGACAGATGAATAAGTAGTTTAGCCACCGAAACAAATAAATGCCATTTGATTTTCTTATTTGGGCAGATATCTAGGAACAAAAGTCAAAGTTCATCTATTTGCCAAGAGTCTCCCACACTCACAGCCACCCTTCGAAAAAGCAAAATTCCAAAGTGAATAATCAGAACACCCTGTGATCCTGTGAAGAAAATTAATCGGAATCACCCAAGTGGGTTACTGTTCCTTCTTCACTCATTTGCCACAAATCAGCTTGTTTTTATTTGCCTCAAAAATCCCATTAAATAAAATTTGTCTTGTAGCCCACAGATCATTTCCCATGACCAAAACAGAGATCTGTCTTCTTTTCCTACTAAAGAATCTGAGCTATGTTTCTTTTCAACAAACCCCTATTCCCTGACCCATATTCTACATTTCACCATGTTTTGTCTGCTTGTCTTCCGATTCCAGCTGTGTCATTTTAGTTATCACGCCTTTGTGTCTCAGGACAAACATCGTAGAGTGGGAGCGAGTCAAGGATGCCGTCGACACGACATTAACCCAAACTGGGCAGCTATGTGACATCCTAACCAGTGACCTCCACCCGCTCACTGTTGACAGGAACATTTTTTCTTCTCCGAATGCATATTTTATTCTTGATTGACCATCAACCATATGACAGGGTTGTCCTGTGGGCAAGTTGACTATTAACAGCTCACAGCTGGAGTTACAATAACTACACACGGCTGTGACACTGCACTAATTGACCAAGACACTTCTGAGAACAAGACACAGAAAGTGGCCATTGCAAATTACTTCAAGCACAAATGGAGGGCTTAGTGGGAAACACCAGTTTCAGATTAGAGGTTTCTATATATGTTGAGACCAAATTGGTGCGGGGAGAGGGCCTGGCTAGAGGAGAACGGAAAAGCGAGGTAGATAAGTGCAAAGTCATTCTTTTGAGCCTCCATTAGGTTCCTATTTCTATAAATTATTTTAAATACATCCCTGTTAATGAGAAAGAAACAACTGCACTTAAGTGGAATTAATCCTGAATTTTTAAGTGCTCAGACAATTAAATCACTAAATCCATCAGGTGCCTTCTGTTCATATTTCCCTGTCTAATCCTGCTGTCACAGTCGAGGCTGGGCGTGGTCCAAGGACAGCATGTGCTGTGATGGCTACATCACTTAGCATTAGAGACAAAGAAGCCGAGTTTGAAGGGGACCTGGGTTTGTCTGTACCGGTGAGTGGAGTGATGGGGGCAGCGACATTAGCTAGGGATTGTGCATGAGTTAACTGGCTACTGCCGGGTCCGCTGGGGGAAGGCTCCTGAAAAGTTACGAAATGTGAATAGGCTGTCTGTGCATCTCTCAGTAAATTTCTTTCTCAGATGTTTCCAGCCAGGGCGACTCGATTGAGAAATGACTGGGAGAGAACAGAGGATAAAGCCAATGAGCTCAGTGTCTTATAAATCAGCCGCACTGAGCTGAACAGGAACTGTCAAACTGTGGCAAAACCTGCTGCTGTGCAAGCTTGTGAGGCTTTTCAAAAACAAAACCTAACCCTCGCCTTGCTCTCTAGATGAGAGAGGGCTTAAAGTTCGCAGAGGAGTGGAAAAAGAAATATGGTTTGCTCAGAAAATAAAGAACAAACTCAAGGGAGCACATGTGTGACATGTCCCAATTCTGATTTGGCTCAGGCACAGGATTACAAGTGAGGCCATGCAGAATAGCTAAATGCTGTCATTAGCAAATCCTGCCTAGAGCTCCAGTATTGCTCTGTACTCCAAAGCAAAGCTAACGAAATTACACTGTATTCTCCCAATACTATTACCCCTATTTTATGGATGAGGAGGCTGAGGCACAGGACAGGTGAGTCCTCTGCCCAAGGTCCTATAGCTACATAGATGGAAGAACTAAATAGCATTTGAACCTGTGAAGTCTGGCACCAGAATCCATGCTCCCAACCACTATACCATCAGTCTCTTTAGTGACATCACAGACCCCAAGTTAATAACCCTGCTCTAGGCAATAGAGCAGAAAGCAGGTCTGATCCTGACACTTTGTGTTCTCAAAGTCCTGCTCAGCCATTCTGGGTCTCAAGTGTATCCAGTGTCTGGATCTGTGCCTATAAATCTCAACCATCTATACTTGTCTGGGGTTATGTTAGTGCCTTCCCCCACCCGAGTCTTTATACCGAATGCTGAAAATCAGCTTTGAATTTGGAAGCATAGGATTTGGGAGGAAGACTCACTGAGGTTTCCCATGGCAATTGTAAGTCTGCCAGATTGCATTGTCTCCATCCACGTGAAGGCGTGAAGGTCACCCCCTTGTGCACCAGAAAACAGGGCCTGTGTACCGGGCCTGAAGTTACGTTACTGTTGCTGGGGAGACCATAATTGAATTTCCTGAATTATGCACAGTGTGATATAATGTTGAATAACCATATTTATTTGCCTTCTAGGCTCTGTGGCATCTGTTGTTTAGTTCACAAAGCTCCTATTGACTGAAGGATTTGTTGATTCAGAAAGCTGTGATGGGCCCATGAGGCAGTGGGAGCTGGAGGACTCCTGGGTAGGACTGAGAATTCTCATCTAGTTCAGTGATCACCAGCCAAATGGCCTGGCACGGGAAAATCCAGGGAGACAGCCTGAGACCCTGGTGTGAAACTGACCCCTCTCTTTCCTGATATTCTCACTTCTTGATTCAGGGGAAGAAAGAGGCGGTGTGGGAAAGTGGTTTCATGGAAAAGGAGGGGTAGCAGGAAGGAGGCAAAAGGGCTTGGAGGCTAGAGACAAGCGGCGGAAGAGGGTCGGAAGGCTATGGACAGAGCTCATGTGCATTGTTCACATGCACTGGTGTGAACATCAGGCAATGTCTAGGGATGGGGGTATGACTCAGGGCATGGATACACATGTGTATGAGACACAGTCCAGCCCTGGAGGAGTTAACCAACTAGTTCATTCCCTAGATCCTTAAGTCTTTTAAGAGCTTTACAAGCAGAAAACTGTTGGAAGAAGAGGAAGGGTCCCTTAGCTCCGATGAGCAGGTTGGGAAAAGATCTGCAGATTTGGCGATGGCGAAGGTGAGCTCTTAAGAGATCAAAAGGAATTCAGTGGTGATTGGCTTATTGAGCTCAGGAAACGGTGTAGGTAAAAACAAGCAGAGAGGGAGCAAAAACCTTGGATGCTGGGTTTCTGAATTTGCTATCTCTAGTAACACTGACGTAGGCTGAAACCCCAGAAGTTTTCAGGCATGTGCAATTCAGATGACTGTGAACCAAAGTCAGTCGGTCACAGGCTCTTGCCTGTAGTTCCGTCCCTGGCCAACCTTCCCTTTACCCAGGGAGCTGCAGAGGGCAGCATGGTGGCCTTCCCCTTGTCGAAGCAGGTAGGCCAGGGAGCCCAAGAGGGCAACAGTGGACCTGGATGGAAACCACATGCCCCAGTATGAAGGAAAGAGTTGATGGCTTGGAAATAAAGAGTCCACTCCATAGTAGTCTGAATTTCATTTTAAATATTTTTCCCTAACGCTTCTCAAAACATTTACTGGCATTGCCACTCCTAAGTTAGCAGACAAATGGGTGACTTCTCTGGAGCAGAGGAACACAGAATAAAGGAAGGAGAAGAGTAGGAAAAATGGGCTTTATATGGGAGCTCACTGAGGCACAGAACCCTATCCCAGAACAGAGTCACAGAGCCACGACAGAAGCGAGTTTTGCTGCCTGAAGTTCTTGAGTGTTTCAATTAGAAATCATTCCTTATTGAGACATTGAGGCTCTCTACTAACCCATCATAGTATGGAGTGATTTCTCACCTGGCTTCAATTTGGTTGTTTCAGTTACTGAAATAATATAATCACACCTCCATTACTCCAAGGTATGCTTTTTCATCTATCTTTGTATTCACTATTGGATTTTCCAAATAATTTGTTTTTAATATTGTTCTGTCTACCCTGCTGAAGATGTTCAGAAATAGTTTCTTCCAAAATAAGATGAAGAAATGACTTCTTCCCCCTATTTTTAAGCTTTTCGTTAGAGACACTTCAAGAATTCATCCACAGTAGAGAGCATGGCACTGAGAACCCACAGGTGCCTGTCAGTTAGCCCTCAGAGCAGCTAAGGGCTGATCCGATTTCCTCTCTCCCCAAGCCCTTTCCCCGGCTCTTCCATGGTCCACCACCTCCATCCACTGGATTGTTTTGAAGCAAACACCAGACATTTTATTTATAAATCCTTCAGTATATATCTTGATAAGGACTTTTAAAAATGTGTAATTACTATGCTGTCACACACCTAAAAAATAGGATTGCATTTCCAGTCAGTTTTTAAACTTCCCCAGTCGATTCATTAATGTCTATTTACCAATAAGTAGGACAAACCTATACACTGGATTTGGTTGTTGTGGCTCTTAATATTTTAAAGTATAGCTTTCCTTTCCTGCTGCCTTTTTCCTAGCCATTTGTTTAAAAAACTAACTTGTGCTGTAGAGTTTGCCACATTCTGAATTTAATTTCTAATAAAATAATAAAACTAGGTGACCATAGTTAGTCACTGTGAAACCATTAGGTGAAAGGCCAACAAGGAAATGTTATATTGGATAAGGCTAATGATACCTAAGCCCTCTGGTCAATCCTAACATGCTCAAACAATCTGATGTGTGTATTACCTCCCAGAGCAAATTCTTACCCAAAAATTTAACTTGAAACTGATTGAGCCTATAGTTCTCAAAACCAGTTACAGAAAATACAAGGCATGGACAAGAAAATCACATGATAGGCTTCCCCCACTTTTTTATGTAGCAAACTTTTATTTAAAATTTCCTTGATTATTCTGTTCTTCACAGGCAGTATGCTGTAAGGTTTTCCCCAAAGGTTACCGAGGACTAAGCTCCTCACTAAATGGAGTCAGACTGATGTAATTTTGTGGTTCTTTTGCCTGCTTTTTGTAGATTTTCATCTACTTCTAATGAGCACTGACTGTACTGTAACGATTTTCACATGCCTCAGTGAACTTCCTCCGTGGTCTTCTCCACCTTGGCCCCTACCCACAGGTTTTTCCCGTTTTACTGTGGATTGAGAAACCAACCATCGATCTTTGTCAAACTTATAAAGTTTAAATAGCTCTCAGTGAGAGCTAAATAAAGGCTTCAATTAGTAAACACAAATATTAGTGACAAGACATTAGCAAGAATCATTGAGATTTTTTGTTCCCCCCCTCCCCCATTCTTGATTGCAGTCTGAATAGCAGAAGCATCTGGATAAATGAGATATAACCCGGTGTTGCTAAACTGATCACTTTGGATAGAAAGTTCGGTTCTAATATGCAACACTAAGCCTTAGCTGTGCATAGGCAAGTTGGAAAAACTCTGAGTTAACAAAAACCAGGACTGCACACAATCCTGAAAATCCCACAGGAATGTAACCTAGATGAGATCATTAAGGATAAACAAATGGCACACTTCACTTCCTGACACATTACATCCTATGGGTCCCGCTCTGCCATTCTGTGCGTCGCTGTTGGCATCACCTTCTTAAAACATCCTCTTCCTTTGGATTCCATGACCTGACATTCTAATTTTCTCCCACCTCTTGGGACTCTCCCGAGTCTCTTTCCTGGCTCATTCTCCTCTTGCTTACCATTAAATATTAGACAATTTCAAGGCTTGATCCATTGCCCTCTTCTCCTTCATATTCTACACCCTCCCTCTGTGACCTCGTCCCTACTCATGGTTTTAATTATCTATACTCTGGTGACTCTTAAATTTATATTTCCAGTTTAGGCCCTCCTCTGAGCTCCCAATCATAAATCCCATGGCCTATTCCACATCTCGACTTGGCCATCTCACAGCACTTCAAACTCTGCATGTCCGAACACTGGACTCACGCCTTCTTCCTCAATCCCGTTCCTCCCCCCCAGCATTCCGCCTCAGTAAACAGCAGCGCCATCCAAGATGAGCAAATCAGACACTTGGCAGCACCCTGGACACCTCCCTCCCACTCACTTGCCATAGCCAGTGAATTAGTAAAGTGCTGTTGATTCTCATTTCTACATCTATCCGCGTCTCTTCATCTTCACAAATGCCACTATAGTCTGAGCTCTCACAGTCCCACTCTTGGGTTACCTGGAGAGCTTTCTACTCTCCCCACATCTGTGTCCAGCCTACTCTGCAGCCAGGATTTATATTTAAAAGAATACAAATCTGTTTATAACTTCATCATCTTTCTGGTGCCTTAAAAAAAAAGACCAAAATTCTGGCTTACATGGCCCTGTCTTATCTGGGTCCTACCTCCTTCACCAGTCTCATTTTGCAACCCTCTTCTTGTTCTCTGGCATCTACTCCTCCTGGTCCTCAGGACCTTTACACATGCAGTTGCCTCCAGTAGGATCTCTCTCTTCTCTTGACCTGGTTAATTTCTATGCGTCTTTCTGAACTTTTTACTTCTTAAAGTACGTACTTATACTTTTTATAGACTACTGGCTGCTGGTAGGTTTTCCTGATGTCATATTCACAGACGTCATTCTTTATGATTTAAACAGTTTTACAGGTGAGGAAACTGAGGCCCAGAAATGTTAAGTCACTTGCTTGAGGGTCAAGGTAGTGGCTTTGTGAACACACACACTGGATCATTTTCACTTTAATAGCAGCTCTATCTCTCGTCAACAATTAGAGTTCTGTGTCAAGTTTTGGTCTCTAAATGATCTGTAGATGCTGGAATGAGTTGAGAAAAAAACTAAAGGGTAGATGAGTAGGACCTTTGAAGAAAGAGTAAAGAAGGTGGGATTGTTTAATATGGTGTGGGGACATGGGAAGAAAACAAGATTTAAAGTTTGTGGAGGTTATTATAGAAGAGATGGTAATAAAAATATTTGTGTCTGGCCACAGGGTACAAAAGAGGATATTTCTCCTCTCTATAAAGATGAGAAATTGTAGTTGGAGAGGGTTTGGTATCACGAAAGAAATGGTGATTAAAGACTTGAACAAGACAGTTTCTAGAATGTCTTTTTGCAGATGTGGTTAAAAGCAGGATCATTAGCCTTCTACCTTACCTGGTGGCTCAGGCATTGACCTACTTCAGGCAGGGAGCTGGGCCTGCTAACCTCCTGAGGTTGTTTTGAGTGAACGAATGAATGAATGGAGAAAGTGAACCTTGCTATCTGTCACAGGCTAGATTGTGCTCCTGCCCTGCCTGGTGAGGAAAAAGAAATATTGAGTGGCACGTGTCCCTAAGGTTTCCTCAGCTGCTCACACACAGTTGGCCTTATCTGGCACCCAGGTGTTTCCATTTATCTCTGATAAACTGTCAGCCAAGAGTCAGCTTTGGAGTAAGAGGTGGGAGAATGAGTGGAGGGGAGGGTAATACCCCAGATGTTTTCCAAGAAGACAGGAGAAAGTTATTCCTCATTACTAATACATTTCGTCATCCTATGTGCCTGCAGATGTTAAATTTGGGAACACTTCCAGGTTCTCTTTTTGCTCTTAAAATAAGTGTGTATTTAAAAACATCCAGGACCTAATCTTTCCTGGGGATGTATCCGTTTTGCCTATGGATGAAGCTTTGCGGACTTAAGAGGATCCTAAATTTTCCTGGCTATGTTTCTTCCAGTCTCACCAGTCCTGTCAGCTTTCTCTGTTGGAAACCAGGAAAAATGATGATAATCACAATGCCAATTACCAAATGCCTACTGTGTGTCATACAAAATTAAATCGCTATGACAATGCTGCAAGGGCTATATTAACATCCATTTCACCCTTGGGGAGGTTCACCCAAAGATTGAAATTTCTCCAGGTTCTCAAAAGTGCTAAGTAACCAAACCTAGCTCTGACTTCAAACCCAGGTCTGTGTGACTTCAAATAATAACTGCCACATTTTAAGAGCTTTCTAGTGTCCCAGTCACTCATTAAATCCTATGGAGGAGGCACTATTAGGTCCATTTTGAAGGTTAGGAAACTGAGGCATAGGTTGCACAGCTAGTAAACGCAGAGCAGAGAGGCAAAGCCCCAGCAACCTGGCTTGTAGAGCTTATGACCCTGTACTGATTTCTGTCCACTTTCAACACTGCATGGAGAGCTTGGGTCGCCTGGATGCAAGTTTTACTCAAATGATCTCAGCTTTAGTGTCTCGAGGAGGAATTTTTTTCCCTGTGTTGTCTTATCTTTCCAGCGATCTTCTGTTACAGGAGCAGCTGCAGGCTCCCCACCCTGTGAGAGCCTTCTCGTGCCAGATCATTGGCTACAGGTGGCAAGGTTGTGGCTCCAGTTCAAGTCTCTCCCCTGGAGTTGGATGTTCCAGAAAGGACACTCAGTTCTTCAGGGCTGTCTCTCCGATGCATGCTTTGATCTGGGAAATGTTGTGCCTCCTTGCCGAGTTGAAGCTATCTCCCTGCTTTGTTTACGTGAACACCCTTCCAGTACTGTCTGCATTTGGGGTGGAAGTGCCCTGCCAAAAACTCAAGCTTTCCATGCTGGCTATGTGGCCAGCATACCTCCTGCCTTTTCAACGATTCCTCCGCCCTGGATACAGAGCCGTGTCTCCTAACAGTTTGGAAACTACAAAAGTTTCCCTGGCAGGATGAATGATTGACTCGGCAACATGTTCTTGCCTTTTGGAGTTGCCCTCCAATTTTTCCAGGCTTGATTCCGTAAATCATTTCATCTTGTACAAATACTGGGCTATAAGCACAGATGATCTCAAAGGTGAGGATTATTTGAAACTCCATTTGAAAATCTATCCTCCTTTCAACAGATTATTCTTGTGAATAAAACTTTTCTTGTGAGCATGCCAGTACACAGGTAGTTTTAGGGCCTTTGAGAGGAAGTAGAATATGCCTCTGCTCCAAGAGGCTTTGGAAAAAGTAACTCGTCTATATATTGACAACTAATTTATCATCAAAAATGTTAGGCCTGCTCTCTGCAAGTGCTCCTGGGGAGGTGTTGGGGGATGAAGTGGGGAAAACTGAAATGTTTTGAAAGAGATGTCAAACCTGTAAACCTGAAAATGTCATTTAGAATATCCTCTTGCTTTCTGCCATCTCAAGTACCTGGAAATCTATTGTGGTTTTCAAGACAGGTTAAGATTATGTAACTCAGAGTTAGAAGAACATTTTGGGCAATGATTTGAAGTATTGCATGTGTAGTTTTTGGTCATTTCCCCCTTTTTCCAGCAAAGAGAACTGGTTGAAGTCAGGCTGTGACAGAGAAAGTCCAACAACCCTAAGTTGGTGGCTGATGTCAGAAAAGAAGCTTATTTGTCTTCTCTGCTCTTCTTTAACTTGCTGATCGAAGAGTAGCCCATATGCAGTTACCATATGCTTTTGAAATGAACATTCTTGAATGTTAGAAATTGTCTAGCTGGTTTTATGGAGTAAAGGCAAATGTGCCTATCTTTTTGCCATACTTAGGAGACCTAACTCATTTTTTAGAGTATCTGCAATTTAGTGTGATCCAATGAGTTTAACAAAAATGTACCCAAATATTGGGTTTAAATTTTTTTTAGATATGAAATCCTTTCAAGCTATATCCTAGAAAGGTAGTTTTATAAAGTATGTTAATGATGTTATAATGATTGAAACTGATCACAAACTAATATAAATGGATTCGCTTGGGGGAGAAGACCTGAAAATCTCCTGTATGTTTGTGAAGCATTAAAAAAATGACATTTCATTTAACACAAAATTTTTTCCTTTTTGCAGATGAGGAAACAAGCTGGGAGATGTCAGTTAATATTTCCAAGGTCCTGCAGCTGATCAGTGGCTAAGCTTGTGAAGGATCCTATAGCTTTCAAACTCTCAACTGATACTTCTTAGATTCACCAGGCTACCTCACTTACTACCTAAGTGAAATCATCATAGAGGGCTCCCTGTTCACCTCTTTGCAATGACCCTAAGGACCTGAGACACACCTACCTCTCGACAAAGGAAATAATGTCATAGCTAGGAGGGGCAGTAGACCGATTCTTGAATTAGGCTGCTTGAGCTAATACTCTCGGCTCTGCTGTTCACATGCTATGTGGCTTGGGGGCAAATTACTGAAACTTTGTACTTCAGTTCCAAATGTGTGGATAACACATATGACCAATTCATAGGTTTTGTGAGAATGAAATGGCAAGTTGTTTGCCAAAGGCCTGAAAAAAAAAAAAAAACAATTATTCAATATATCCACACATTTTCTCATTTTATTTGAAGCTTGCATTATGTTTAGTTATTAATTTCTTAGCAGACGGCCACCCAGAATAAAGCATGCAGGTTTCTTATGAGAGGAAAAAAAAACGCTTGGGAGCCTGATTAGATATACCAAGGAAGATGCGGGTAACATGGTCCAAGAGAGCATGGTAAGGTGACCGATCATGGTTTTTGTTTTTTCCCCAAATTAGAGACTCCAAATTAAGGAGCAAGACTAGAACAAAGGTGACAATTATGAAAACCTTCTGTGAAGTCCAATTCTCTATAGTAACCCATTAGCAAAGAGCTACTGAGGAGGAGAAAGGACCCAGACTATGGCAAGGTCCATGGTCTGATACAGTTAATGCTATCACTGTTGTTACTACCAGCATATTTTCAAAAAAAAGTTTAAAAAGACTCAATTCTGTTAAAAGGTGCCATATAGTCTCAAAAGTGAGCATGAAATCTTGTCCCAAGCCAGAAAAAAACAAGTTAACCATCTTGCAAGAGTATTCTAAAAAAAATTTTTTAAAAACCCGTTTCTTACAAATTATCTGATTTACATTGAACGTTTTGAATTTTCCATTATGTGAAGGGTCTAAAGTCTTTCGCCAAGAGCAATGAAAGTGGTGGGAAGGAAAAACAAAACCCACAAAACATCCTTTGTATAAATTCCACCAGTTTCTGCACAATTAGAATACATATTAGTTTTTCTTGCCCCAATAGAAAACGTGCCTTTGGAGAGGATCCATTCTGGATATGTCAAAATAGGACCTTTCCCAAACAACTCAGACTATTTAAAATTTCTCCATAAAGTAGAAGCTTATTTTTCCTCTAGATTTTATTGTTCAGGAGTGGAGCTCCTGACCATGCTCCCTCTGCAACACTGCATTTCAGGGACATTTTATGAAGCATTTCACCTTCAGTGGCGATAGCATCCCTTGCTGTTTGGGAGGTGGGGTAGGATTAATGAAAATAAAGGTTAGGCCTTCGTGATCTCTGTGGGGGCCATGTTGTCTCAGTTTTGATCATTTCCCCCAAATTAAGATTTCTGCATAGACCCCTGGTGTCTGTGTTTGGCTGGCAGTTTTATGGCTGACCAAATTGTGCACTGGCCGCTGTTCTGGTTGGCTGAATGTTTATACAGGCTGTTAATCAGATTGGGGAGGGGGCTGTGGATACGGGGACTGTCTGAGCTGGAGCGGTCCTGTTTGCTGTCGTGTGGAAGGGCCTGCACTTTGTTACTACAAATTACATAATGACATGTTACATTTCAAAGTGTATTTTTACTTCAGGGAAAATTAAACCAATAAACAAACAATGCTGGTGGAAAAAAAAAGCAAAAATGAGATTCCTGGTTTCCAGATCTTCCTCTTTGGAAAGGTTCTTAATTAAATTGTAGCTATAAACAAATCTTTGTTTTATTGCAAAGAGAGCAATTGTGTATAAAAGCTATTTTAAAAAATTAGGATGTGAACATTTGCCGGACAAGGGTCTGGTCCATGTTACATATTTTATGATCTGTACAAAATGAAAAGGCAAGCTTTTGTGGTGATGGTAGATTTTCAATTTTTGATTGCTAATCCCTCTCAAATGTGGCTCCTGCCTTGCTTGAATAGAGCCTGTAAACACAGGAATTACCTTAATTTTTCCAGGTACTGATTCAAGCAAAACTGTTTAATATGAAATTGCCGACTTTGAATAGTCATGTAGAAAGTCAATTCGCTTCTTCATACTATCTGCATTTTAGGAACTTTGAAATTGTTAAAGAAAACCAAACCAACCCTCTAACTTCCAAACTTTTCGCAGTACATTTATGCACGTAACATTTTTTGTCAGCTGTTGAAATTAAGTATATGTTCAGGATCCAAGGTTATGACGACACCCCTTTTGGGTAGTAGGCACACTTGTATTATTCAATTAAGCATGTATGTACTTGTACAAACTTTTCAGAATAAACTACATTATCAAAAGAGAATGTGTTTTCACCGTCTTCTCCCTAGGTAAGTGGAGTCCTGAGAAGGAGGACACCTATTAAGCTGTATTTTGAATGAGTTATCTGATCAAATCAATCCTGCCCAAGATCTGCTGTTATCAGAACCCTTCGGCTTGGAATCCCTGGGTTTGTTCAGGTGTTTGGCTGCTACTAGGAAAAGCAGCAGCCCAGGAAATGGCTGGGTGAAAGATGGCTCCTATTATATTTTAAAAACACCTCATGATGCTCACATTTCTTAGGCAAAACTACCATGTGACTTACAGTGATTTATCAGTATAATCCACAAAATGAGAAATCACTAGATCAACTGAAATACAGTCTGAGTCTTCCTGTTGAGTCTATTTACTTTTCAATTCGGATGTTTAAGGAAACCTTTTCCCCTTAAATTTTGGAAATAAGGGGGTTTCGAACCTTCAGTTAAAATGTCAGGTTCCAGCAATGGATGGAAAAAAAAAAAAAAAGGGTAGCAAAGTAAAGGACAGATACATAGTGGAGATTTTTGTGGCTAAAAAGGGACCATTTGAGGTAATGCTATTTGCTGACAAAGAATACTTTCCCTATCTCATCTTGGATCCTTGACGGTTCTGTTTGAATAATTAGCTTAGGTTACTTTATTACTTACGATGGTATTCAACCCTGTCCCAAATTAACCATCCACTTTTCAAGTGGTTGTGTTTTTGACTGCTACCTGGGACATTCTGATAGGACTTGACCTTGACTTTAGAGGGAGAAGAAAAGATCACCAGATTTTTTCACTGCGGCTTGAACTTACTTTCACTGCTATCAAATAAAGAATAGCCCAAAGTGAAGAGTCAGACATTAATTCACAGCTTTCATTCTACAAATGACTAATCCAGTAAGAAAGATTTCCATCCAAGGAATAGTCTAGGAATTGTCCAATAAACAAAGATATGCCCATGAATAGGTAAGATGCCTTAATCCTTGTTTTGTGCTTTGCCAGCATTCGAAGTGATAGATGGAATAAAGGTCCATCATAGCTTGTTGAATGAATGAGTAAAAACGGGCAATGTATAATAACTGTATCACGAGGACTTTCCTTTTCATTCTTTTGTATTGACTGCTCTCGATTTACCCAGGTTGACAAACTCTTTCCTCTGCCTATTTTGCCATTCATGTCATGGTTCATGTCAAGGCTCTAAGAGAAGTCTGCCATCAGCACTGGAGCTCCTCTGCACAAATCCAGAATGCCAGACTTAAGGCAGAAGGAAGGGTAAAAGTTCAATTCTCAGATGGCAATTCAGGTTTAGAAAGAATGAGAAAGCACTGGTGTCCATCTCTCCTCAACTATGAATTCAAGTCTTAAAATGTATCTGCATCTCTTTGTCTCCATCCATCCATCCATTCATCTTTCCTTTTTCTCTTTCTCTCCCTCCTTCCTTCTCTTCCTTTCTTCCTTTTCATAAAGCTAGTACTAATGCAGAAGTCTGAAATTATACCTTAAAAACGTACTACACTTTCTTTGAGTTAGTGATTTCCTTCCTTAACAGTCTTAGTGTCTTATGATACTTATCCTTAATGTGACATAGCAGAGAACCTCTCTGAAAATGTTATAGCTTAATGGGGCTCAGAGAAATCAAAGCCCACTTTTAAAAAGGCAAAATAAAAAGCTTTCTGATATGGACTTGATAGTTAATTTTTGAGAAAGTCCACTTTCATATGCATGTAAATCTGTTTAGAAATGTTTTAAATTAAAAAAAGGAATGTTTCTAATTTTAAAGCATGCATATACATGTAAAACTGTTTTAAAACGCTGTTTAAAATTTTAAGGCATAGAGAGCAAGAGAGAATACTTAATATGCATCATACTAGCATGAGACCTGAAAAATAATTTACTTGTAAACTTAACTGGCTTTGCAATGCAACAGACTAGTCAAGTCACATTTTATACAATGTGTATGTTTGAGTGCAACATGCAAATGTGCTATTTAGATCATTTTCCTCCTTGAATGAACAAGCCCACATTCACCATTTAATATTTGTTCTCTTCAACATGAAACTCATTTTGAAAATACTGGCTTAAATGGGCATTATTAAGTCTTTATCAGTTCTAAGCATTTCAGCCTTTTGCATCCACAAATTTCTCAATCTGACAGAATAAGAAATGCATTTACATGGCCTAAGCTCTTAAATTGTCCCTTTCAATTAATGCCCCATCATGGAGCAATCTGGAAACCATTACTCAGTAACTCTTCATTGTAATTGCTTGCAGCTGAGTATCCAGCCCTTGGTAATATAAGAATAAAAGAAAACTCAGTAACAAGTGCAATTGATTCCATTCAGAATTCCCTTGGTGCTTTGCCATGTTTGGGCCTGCATAAGAGGAAACATGAGGGTTTTTTTTCTTTTGGGGCCAGGAAATGAATTGGCAGGCATAAGACGGTTTGTGTGGTGTGTGCCTTCATTTTTCAGCTGTTCCTTGTTAAAAATGAGACGGTGGGACTCCTGCTTTCTCCCCGACTGGCTACATTTTTTGGGGGAGGGCTTTTCTACTAACAGATAAAACCACAAAACTTCAATTTGCTGCAAACTAACAGCATCCAGAAACTGTCACCTTCTGTAGCCATGGTCGATCCTGGGACTTACTACTGCTAAGGAGTGGGCTTCAGAATTTTATTCACTTCTACCTCGGTCCTGACTTTATCAGAGCAGAGTCCCTGGTGCATTCTGTACAGGTGGAGAGTGTTTGTGTGTTTGGAGGCTATTAATCACCAACTCCAGAAATGTAAAGATCTAAATTATGATAGATGAAAATTCGAAGATGTGATGTGGTAAACTAACTACCTCTCCCCACCATATTTCCCCTTCCAGCCCATGAAAATCAAGGACTTGGTTTTTAAAAATGGTGAAGGGAAACGTTCTTATCAGCCATTCCTGTCAGACGATTCAGCGCCTTGCTGACGCTGAGATCCAATGTCCAGTGCCTGAGTCCCCCTGCATTCTGAGCACTGGGGCTGACTGTGGTGACAATCAGTTCATGACATCCTGTCCCCATCCCTGCTATAGATGACTGAGGGCAGGTGACAAGGACATTCAATTTCACAAATTAAAAATGTGTGTTTTCACATTTCACATTCACATTTTCACATTTCACATTCAATTTCACAAATTAAAATGCATCTTTATAGAATTGATGTTCAGCATAGAAAAGTGGAATGTAATAAAACTCATTTTAATTTTCATTTGCTTTGTCATTAAAAAACCACCTCAAGTTAAATGGGATTTCATTTTGATTATAGAAAGATTAGAAAATCTCCCATGACCAAGGAAAATTGCGGAAAAATATTTGATATTGTGTCTATGCATTCTATTTCGAGGGTTTTTTAAATATTGCTGTGACTATTTTGTATTTCCTACCCTGTTGTAAACTTAAAAAAATTGCTATTACTAAGTACATAATTTAAAATCTCTAATCAGGGCTTTTAAACAGAAGCACTCTTATACCCCTAGAAAAAGAACAAGAGGAGGAAAAATCTTGACCTCCAGAAGATCCAGGATCACGTGTGCAACAAGCTGACAGCATCAGCTGGCATCACCGACTCTCCTGCAACCCAGAATCCCACTTCCCCAGGCTCTGAAACCCTGCAGCAGTGAAAGAACCACGGACAAGCCATAAGGAGAATTTTTCTATTAAAAAATAAACACAAATGCTTCTTTAAGAGGCAGGTTTCATGAGGACAGGGAGAATCGGGTTTTGTGTGTGCCCGATTTTGTTTTTCTGTCAAAGATATATAAAACAATTATCTTGAACTTACAAAGATTAAAAATAATCAATTCCTGTTACTGTATTCAATTTTTCCCCAGTTTCACTTCTTTAGGTATGAAGAAATATAGCCTATTAAAACTTGGATTAATAAAAAAAAAACCTTTATTAACTTTTAGAAGATAGGGATAATGAAATCAGTTTAAGTCTAATAACCTTGTCCAGTGACTATGAATTTAGGCCAATTAATTAGTGATTTCTAACCTAGGGATGAGTTTGGAGGTAGAAATGGGATGGAGTGAAGCCTACACTTAGTTAAGATGCAGTATCTAGTGGTGTAGACATCTGCGTTTGAATTAACCAGACCCCAAACTCGGGCAGACTCTGGCCCAGGCCTTTGGTCAAAGGGAAAGACAGCCACAGGCATGTCCCTCCAATTTTCCTTATGAAAGCCTCCTTGATCCTTTAAGGCAGGCGTCCCCAAACTACGGCCCGCAGGCCACATGCAGCCCCCTGAGGCCATTTATCCAGCCCCCGACCGCACTTCAGGAAGGGGTACCTTTCATTGGTGCTCAGTGAGAGGAGCACAGTATGTGGCGGCCCTCCAACAGTCTGAGGGACAGTGAACTGGCCCCGTGTAAAAAGTTTGGGGATACCTGCTTTAAAGGAACCCATCATGTATGAGTCATATTCCTTCTAAGTCAGGCAGGCCTGTCTTCCCAGTTATCTAGGCTCTTCACAGGATCCTTGCTTCATCTCAGATTTTCAGCATTTTTATTCCAATCCTCTCTTGTCCTCCTGAGCCTCTATTTAATCATTTCCCCTTTTTCAGTCAATCAGCACATCTTCCTGGAAGTCTAATTGAGAGGAATTCTACACACTTGTCCAACGCTACATTTAGTAATGTCTGTGTCCAGGCTTCCTAAGACCAAATTCTTGGATTTTAATGACTTTAAGAAATTTTTTCAATGAACATTACATCCAACAGTGTTGAGTAATTTAAACTGCTGAGGAAAGACCATGGTTTTATAGAGAGATGAGGTAGATTCTTACTTTTCACCATACATTGTGTTTTATCTGTATTCCTAGTTATGTGTTATTTCTTTGATCTACTTATATTTTTAGAGACTGATGCTCACTTTGGTGTCCAGTAGATTCAGTGGTGCTCACAGGAGGCCATAGCTCGCTGGCCTCAAGTGATCCTTCCGCCTCAGCCTCCCAACATGTTGGGATTATAGGCATGAGCCACTGCTCCTGGTCTTTAGTGTAATGTTCTTCATGAGGATTATTTTTTTTACTACTGCACATGGAAGTCCTATGACCAGGGAATGTATAAATGAACAAGAAGAGCATGTCAATAGTGGCTGGCCCTGAATTATTTGTAGAGGCGTAGACTTACAGAGGTTGCAAAGTGAAGGCCCCATGGACATCCACCATTAAATGTGTCTGGGTCAGCCAGCAGAGTATTTTTGACAGCATGAATTAATTTTCATCATTGGAGAATGCAATGTTTCATATGGGAATCTTTTCCCCTGCTTCTCTAGAAAATCAATGGATCTAGCAACAGTGGCTGCCCATTTGGCCTGGCAGCCATGAACAGATGTTGGCGGGTGGTGGCCTCTTCTAGTGGGCCAAGTGCTCTTCAGTTTACCCCTAGTCTCCTCCCAGTCAATTTCACTCTTCATTTCCTGTTTACTCGTCTGCGAGAACTCTGTATTAGAGCTACTTGAAATTCCCCAATTGCTCTCCTTTTCATCACTGATGACAAAACTTTTCTTTTTAATGCTGCTGTATAGACACTTGGGTGTTGATTGTGAATTAAGACCTTCGTGATCAACTTGGAATCCAATGTCTCTCAGTAGAGAATATAAAGGAATATCTGGAGAGGGCCCCTCCTCATTCACTGAAGGAAGGAGACATTCATTTATTTCCTCTTCCTGCTCACTGGCTGTGAAGATAATGATCGCTTAAAGAAATGTGATAGAGGAGGCCAGAGAGAAAAAGAAACAAAGTAAGAAGTATGACAAATCCTCAAATGCATTTAGAGCAGTTGAATTGCATGGGGCACTGTGATAATGTCACAGGAAATTTTTTACAAAGATTTGAACACCAGGCATTCTAATCCTAAGCACTACACAATCAAATATTTGAGCGGTAGGCTGAGGACTGTGGATCCCCAGATCCATGAAAGAGCAAGGTCAGCAGGTCCCCAGTCTCTTCTGGGGTCCAGTTTGTTCTATGTCACAGCCCTTTCTTTGACCTCTCTCTATCCTTCAGCCTTAGCAATGAAGGCTGGGAAGAAGAGGTGACTGTGCGTTTGTGCATCTCCCTGCTTCCAGATCCCTTTCCTCCACGGAGTCCGAAAATCTCATTTGGATTGGCAAAATCCGGCTGAATGATGCCCAGATTAAATCTGAGAACTTTCTCAGTGTTAAAGGTTTCCAGTCTTTAGCATCCATAAAAGCAAACAAGATCAAGTTACACTCAAAATAGGAATGTTAGGGAAAAAGCTCTCCCAGGGTTTACCATAAAAATCTAATTACTCCTGGGACCTTGGAGACTTAACTCTCAGGCTTTCTTACATGGCACTGAATTATTGCTCTGACAGTCTTTCTCACAGTCCTCCAGACGTTTTGTTATATCTGGGTATGCACACACCACCCGGTCCATACCATGCATGGTGCCGACATCTCACAGTTGCTAACAAATGAGATGACACCAGATAATTGCTTTGTCTAGCTCAGCAAAACTAAACTCCATAGTTGAACTTCTTTCTGATGCTGGAGACCAAGGATACGAAGAGTAAAGGGCTGGTGACTTGGCAGATCTGTAGCAGAATGCCAACCCCAGCTGTGTACTAAGGAGGTGCTGAAATTGTGTGGGACACCTACCAGTTACTTCTCGGAGCTTCTCACTGTGCACACTTAGCTTCCTATAATGTCTGCTTCATTTTAAATTTATGCACACATGTCTCCGACAATGAAAGAGCTATAATTTCTTGGTAATTTATTTTGCCATTTTTTCTTTCTTTCCTCTCTTCTCTTAGAAGATGCTCCCCATGGGCAGGATCAGGATTCCCCTTACCCAGAAGTCAGAAAGCCAGGAAGGAGAAGTCTGCACACAGCAAGCAGGTGTGTTTCAGTCCTATGGCCATCTTCCATCAGTGACAATGTCCAAAAGGATGCACACTCCCTTGTGACAGAGGCTGCTGGGGAATTACCAAACCCACTTTCTCTTCTTGCTGGGCTGACATAGCCCATTGCATTTTCCAACCTCCATTGCAATGAAGTGGGTCTGTGACTGGGTTGGAGCCTGTGAAACATGAATAGCAGTGATTACACCACTTCCAGGCCTGTCCTGTTCAAACTCCCTTGTGAGGCTCTCCATGTTCATTGCCCCTTCAGCTGGTTAGGATAGAAATGATTCTAGGGCAACTTTGGGTGTTTCCTGATGAAGATGCTGAGCCACAGGATGGAAAGAGTCTGGGTCTCTGATTCATCAAGTGGAGGGGAGTTTCTGAATCGGGAATAATCTCACTGGGCTGTGACATGAGCAAGAAAGAAACTTTCCTTTTGCTAAAAACATATTTCTGGGTTCTGCTGATACAACAGGTAGCATTACTTTGAAAAATACGACATCTACATAGGACTTCCTGAAAGAAAGAGATAAGTCAATAAAGCCTAGGAACAACCTGTAGGAACTGAAGAACAGTGCTTATCATGGATGGAGAAAAAAGAACTACAGGTCCTCCACAATCTTCAATCTAGATTACCATCTGGAGTAAATAATATCTAGTGTGGATCATATATTCTCCAAACACGAAATGCTTGTAGCTTGGAGAGATCAATATTTCTTCAGACCATCAGGCACTAACAGTATTTGTGGATATTCACTTGGGAAATGTCAGAGCTCCGGACGGTAAAATTCTTGGAAAAGCTTGCAAGTGGCACAGAATGGAAAATGGAACTTGGTAATTAGGTCTACCCCATAATTGCAACCTTTACCCATACTAAGCTGGAAACAATAGAAAGCATTTGAATGTTGGTTTTGAGATGAAGTCTCACTCATTGCCCCAGGCTGGAGTGCAGTGGCACCATTTCAGCTCACTGCAAACTCTGCCTCCTGTGTTCAAGCGATTCTGCCTCAGCCTCCCGAATAGCTGGGACTATAGGCATGCACCACTACCCTAGTTAATTTTTTTTGTGTGTGTGTATCTTTAGTAGGGATAGGGTTTCGCCATGTTGGCCAGGAGGGTCTCAATCTCTTGACCTTGTGATCCGCCTGCCTCA
Source organism: Saimiri boliviensis (assembly GCF_048565385.1). Lineage (NCBI taxonomy): Eukaryota > Metazoa > Chordata > Mammalia > Primates > Cebidae > Saimiri > Saimiri boliviensis. The sequence continues at coordinate 92,201,509 of NC_133458.1, read as the reverse complement.
GCCTCCCAAAGTGCTGGGATTATAGGTGTGGGCCACTGCATCCAGCCAAATGTTAGACATTTAAATTACAGAGTAGGAGGAAAAAAAAAACCGTAGTATATAAAGATGTGGTATATTGGCTATAATATTCTTAGCAAAGTAGGAAGTTAGGATTTCACAGTAATTCTCAACAGGTTCCTCACTTTGATGGGAGGAGACTACAGGTATGGAAGCAGTAGAGACCTGAATGACTGACATTTTAGAACATTTCTCGAGTCTTTCCTGGATAATTGAATACTCTTATAATAGATCTATCACTTTGCAACCATGCGATAATATTGAGTTTGCAAGAATGCTTTTGCAGAGGCCACTGTGCTCCTGGAAGACAGTATTTATAATAGTCACTTTGTGTGGTGGTATCTGTTTGGGACAGCATGAGCCCCTCACTACTCCCAGCTTTAGATATGGAAAACTGAAAGACACAAAGGAAAATACTTCTATTTTCAATTGAGAAAATCTTTTGTTTAAAAACCACTATTCGTTAAATATTAGTGTTATACAGGCATAGGCATGAATATAGATATTTTTCAAAAATTCAAATAGCTTAGCACAAAACTCTATTCTCAACCAACACTTCTTAGATGTTTCCAAAGGATGAAAATTGAATTATTTCATAGGTTCAGGAGTTCTAGACTCCAGGAAAGAGGCTCTCTGGTCCTGATGAGGCCATAGGTTAAAAAAGTTTGTTATTTTCTTTCTCCTCTGTAAATTGCCTTTTATTAGCTCACTTAAATTGCCTGGGAGAGTCAGTTTCTGAGTTACCCTCTGAAACCAAGGAATTAGCTGGGAGGTGGATAGCTCTTTTTTGTTACTAAAAACTTTAGATCTCAATTTTTCTCATTGGTCGTAAAATACATTCAATCTAGTACATCACAATTTAAGTGATGCCAAAAATGCACTCTTAGCATGAATATGATGCTGAAAAATATGGTATTACCTTGGACGGACTGAAGTATTTTAGCACTACTTGTCCCTGAAATAAACACACACACACAACTACACTTCTCCTTTGTGCTCTGAATCCTATAATAATCTTGTGAATAGTTACTGTGCCTTATTGAAAACTCACTGACACTCAGGTTGAATTGAATGCACTGTGCCATGTATGTTATTTACTTCTCTGTGGCCTTTGTGCAGGTAGGTCTTGACCAATAATGGAAAAAAAAAAGTGCATGTGAGAATGCCTGAATTAGCTCAAAGGAACAACAGCAAAAAAGAGTATTGTCCTACATATTTAAGTGTTGGTGTTCTGGCAAATCTAGGCACTGTTGGTGGGGTGGTAGAGAAAACTGAAAACCAGTATCGGCAAGAAGTTAAAGATTGATGACATTTTTTAGACATAAGGAAGGGCATCGTACATTCCACTGCTACCTTGGGGGAAAAAAAAGGCCAATAATAGAATGAAGCAAAGCTGGTAGAAACTATAGCTAGGGACAGATGATTACTTCAAGAGTGCAGAAAATTGAAGTGTGGGTACAGATGTACCAGAAAAGGCAGCGTGGAAGCACAGGAAAGTCGTTAGCATAGAAAGTTCTTCCCATGAGTCTACACAAACCCCCAAATCAGTGGTTTGCAGAGTTGGTCACAGCCTCACTGGGAATGTAAATTCTTTGGCCCACCTCAGACCTACCGAATCAGAAACTGTGGGGGTAGGACTCTTGATCTGTCCTTTAACCAGCCTCCAGTGGTTCCAATGAGGGCTGAAGGTTGAGGACCACTGGGCGAAGGTGTACATGAAGTGGGAAGCATAACTTTGCTGTTCTCGCAGATATCTTCGGTCTTCCTGGCCCTTCACAGCATCAGCCTTTTTTAATGCTGTGTGCCATTCTACTGTTTATAGGCACACAGTTTTCATCATGCCAACTAGTCCCTGAATAGAAGTTCAAGTACAGACATAGTCCTATTTCAATGCTAGAGAAAAATCTAGCCGGGCTGACTTTAGCGAGAGGCAGTGTATCCATCATCAATGGGCACCATCCTATGTGATTATCAAGGATAATTTTGGCCATAGTCAATCTTCACCATATTGCGATGACTTTGAACCCCAGACTCTACTCCACTAGCCCACTGCACCCACACCCATCTCACTGTTCTGTTTTACAATACCCAATGCACACTTAGTCTCTTCCCATTTTGCTTGTTAGAGGCTTTGCCTTACAACGAAGATTTACTGCCACATTCAGCTAAAACGCCAGCTAGAGAACCTACCACACAGAATACTTCTGAAGGGTTCAAATGAATGCGTTGCTATTTTTCAGAGTGCTTTAAAAGACAATTGAGTTTTTACCCTACTGTTCTTCTACAGTTGGGATAATTATCTTGCATCACAGTTTAGTATTACTAAAAGGTTTTTTGTCCGATGACGAGCCTAGAGGTCCCAGCAAAGAGGGAGATGTAAGAATCGTTTTAAAGTCCAAAGAGAATATGGAAGGATTTTTATGTGCCCTGTGAAATAAACCCTGAAGTTGTTGCTCAGGGAAAATGCAAGAGAATCCTGCTATTTTGCTGATCTGGAAGACAAGGAGGATTTGCAGTCAACATCCCTCTTTATGTGGGGAGCCAATCCGCTTACTTGAGCCCCCATCACGTGGCAGTGCAGTCTGCCTTGTTGGGTTTGACCGTATTTCACCGATAGGAATGAGGGGACTGAAAACTGATGAAGAGGGCAGTGAGAGCGCTTCAGCTGATAGCGTGTTGAGTGTTACAGCCTGTCTGGCACCCGATGTCAGAGAGAGATTGCACTTTGTAACTGCCTTTGGATGTCAGACGTTTCCTAGACAACAGTTCCATGGGGATCCAGAGAAGGCCACCTGCACAAAGGTCTTGCTTTGGCTGGCTCCTTTATGTCTGCTACCCAACCAGAAACCAATAGCAGGAAAAGATTTACAAGTTGGTGGGCTAAAGATAAGTGATTTCAGGCTCTGGATGTTTTAAGAGCACTTTTTGTACATCAAATGGTTAAAACTGATCTCTCCATTGACTTTTGTATGGGGGATGGGCTCAAATGAACGATGTTAGGTGATCAATGAGAAAAGGCTGTGCATCAAGAATTAAAAGCCACAATAATGGATTGCTATGGAAAAGACTCCTTATGGCAAAAAATAAGTGAGGACTACTCAGACTCAAAGAAGCCTGGACCAAGAGCCATCTCCCTTGGCTCTGACATACCGAGCATGTTCTATCACAGCCTGAGACGCATGACTGATGAACCCTCTGATGGTTCCTATTTCTTTCCATGGAGATTCTCATTTCTCTATCCGTGCTGGTGTTTCCTGCCGTTGTAACCTTCCTTTATTTCTAAGAAATAGCTCCCAGGGTGCTGCTGTTTGTTATAATAAGCTGCGACTATAAGCTTTTCTGGTTTAAGCCAGTGTGAGAGGACCAGACTTTGTTGTAACTCACAGGGAGGGACTGGGCATTACTGAGCAGTGTTTTGCAGGCTCCTAACATATGTACCTATCCTCCATAGGTGACTGTAGAGCATCCCAGGGTATCTGGATCCACCAGGCCAACCCCGCCATCCCACCCCTGACTTCCTAGCCAACATGCGGAGAATAATACCAGGGCGTTAAATTAGACCTCATTACCTAGGCTGTTGGGCTGTCCAGCTCTCCTGCACATAATGGTCTGATTTATTGTGATCATTATTCAGGCATTACGGGTCACTAAATAACATGCTCTGCCCACACATGTCTTCCGAGCTAATAAATATCCTGAGAGGAAACATTCTTGAGGGCGTGGGTCTCAGGTTCAGATTAGTAACTTCAGGCTTACTAACTAATTGCATGAAGGCACTTTGCCTGCTGCTCATGAAATATTGGGATGGGAAAAGTCTAATTAACCTAAGGGGATGTGAGTGAGAGGCAGGGAAGAGACTGTGGGATTCTTTGGCTTATGGGACATAGGCCAAGGTGGGCCGCTGGTAGAGGCTGACCACAGGTGAGTCAACCATAGTGCCGATTCCATACCATCTCATGCAGGGCCTTTTGGGAGCAGGACTGGGGGCTCCTCATTTGCCTTCTTGCACCGTGTACTCCCGACATCTCACTTAGGACTTCCCTGTCATGTCTGTCTCACCACTGGGCCTGTGCACGTGCTGTCTAAAATGCTGCACTCCATTTCCACCTCCCCTTATGTGTGTTGGCATGTATTGGAAACTCCGCTTAGATGTATCCTCCCCCAGAAAGAATTCTATGATCCTGTCATACCAAGTATCTACTCTTACACAGTGTATGCCATATGGTTCTCATTGACTTGCCTGTATTCTCCATTAGACTGTAAGGCTCTAAATGACCCAATATGGATCTCACCGATTGCTGTATTCCTAACGCCTGGCACAGCACCTGGGACATGTTATTTGCTTGGAGAATGAAAAAGTCTACATGGAAGGAAAGGATACTGAGAGCAATGTGGTGGTGGTAATAGAGCGTAGAGACTTTTCTAGCCCTAGCAATATCTAGTCATGGAGAAGAGCCACCCTGGACATTATTTTCCCAATCCTCTCATTATCCAGCCATACATCTAATTGGAAACGTCTAGAAGGAAGAAAATGTTGTATCCTTGAATGCCTGGCCTGGGTCTTGGCATATAGAAGGTGTTCATTAAATGTTGCATTAATCTGTTGGCTCTAGTAGCCAGTGTTGCCCACTCACCAGAGGCTGGGCCACTTTCCTTGAACATGAGGGGAGAATGTGGTTTGTGGCTGAGGAGACTAAGGCTTCTTTCTGGCCCTACCCTCAAGTGGAGCTTTGCTGGTAGGTAGGGGAGAAAGGGGCTCCAGCAGGGTTAACTGCTGTCTGTAATTCCATCTGCAGTAGGTTGACACTTTAACAATGCCTGTCTATAGACTTTTCCTTGCATAATCTCAAATCATAGCATATTGAGGTTTCAGTTTTGGACATAATGCAATTCTAAGAAAATGAGGGCATCAATGGATCATCACAAGTTCTAGTTTGGTAACATTCATATGTATTTTTAATGGCCTATTTGTCTCAAGGAAGATACTGGGGATTGGGAAAAGGACTAAAAATTTTCTAACTAGTAATGCAAAACATGTAACTGGAAAATACTAAGTAAATCTGACTATTTATGAAAATTTAAAATCATTTGCTTTATAGAAAATTTGTTGGAATGCTTTAAAAGTTACTGAAATTAAATGAAATCAGACTCCTTGAATTATTCATGAGTGCAGTCTCACATAGTCAATACTTTAACCATTCTGGGATGACAATGCATCTCAAGACTATTTTCTAACTTAAGGTTAGAAACAATAAACTGGTATTTCTTTGTGAACTGAGGCCTCTGACCTGATCATTTAATGCCTTCATTACTGCACTGGAAGAGCTCTTAGAGACCCACTGAGCCTCACGTCCTACTCACAACTACATTCTGTCCAACAGATAGCCTGAGTCCTTGTTTCCTTTGGATATGGGAGGTTACGTGCAATTGAGCAATATTCTTATTTTAAAAATGCTCTGAGCATTATTTGAAGGACAGAAGTATATATATTGGAAATGGAAAACTTTTATTGACTCGATAACAGAGACCAGTAGAATATAAGATGACTTATTCCTGAATTGTATTGTTTTGGATATTTTCACATTGGCCAAGAGGTGACTTCTGCAATGGGGCCGGGAGAGAGTTTGTTTTTATCCAGTCTGGGCTTGCTTCAACTGCGATGGTTTATGCTGCTTCCTGCTATCTGGGAGAAAGTGAAGGCAGGGGTGTTAAATATCTGAAAGTGCTGTAGGTCTGAGGGCTGAATTCTTATCCCATTTTCTCATGAATTCTGTTCCTGCCTCTTCAGAGTTGAGGAGTCTCTTGAGCCTGACTGTGTGAAAGCACTTTCTCACGAACCTTTGCCGTTGCCTTTGCGGCTTGAATAGAATTTCCTCCTCTGCTTAAAATATGTTAGGCCCACGCCTCTGCCCAGAAGGTTTATCAGAGGCCTTTCTGGGAGGCCTGTTCCCAGAGTCACCTGTGGCGAGAAGCCAAAGGAGGACTTCATTCCCAAGGTTATGTGCTGGACTCCAACATGGAAAATGAATGTGGATAAGAATGTCCCACGTAAAGATTCTTCTGACTGGGAAGGGCTGGGCTAAAAGAGGATGAAGCATGTTCTATTTAGGGAGCCCCATTTAAAACGCTGAACACGAAGGGCAGGAGGCAGTTACGAATTCTTGAATTGACCAATAGGAAATTGAAGTCTCTCTGGGAGAATGATAATTATTTGTCCACTCGGTCTGTTGGCGACTTGCAGAAAGAGCTTTCGGTGCTGATCAAAGTCATGTGACAGAGCTGACGGGCTCTGTTTTGGGCAATGAGACAGTAACAGTGGCACCCACTCTGTGCTGGTGCTATTTAGAGTACTGCCTCCATCCTCTCATTTGCCCCTTACATAAACTACAATTGTATTAAGTGGGCCACATTTAAACACTTGGTCAGACGGTGACTTTTCCAAGGTCACCCAGGTGGAAGGGGTGGAGCTACGACTCAAATCCAGATTGCCTATCTTGAAGGTCACGTGCTCTAACACACAACTCTATCATTTGGACATGTCAGAAAGATATAAGAAAAAAACGTGCCCAATACTGCCTCAGAATCTGTGGCTTTCCAGAGCAAATAGTTTATCACTTTCTCACATAATTGCCTCCAGCTTTATAGACTGTGGTACAGTGTTTTCAAAATGTTGCAAATAGGAAGCTATTATGTTGCAAATGGTTATTATTCAAGAACAGTGCATACTCTGGGCTCTTCTACCGAGATCCTAAATGTCCTTGGCAATGCCTGTGCTGGGTAAAGCTGCTTGGCGAGCACAAAGCAACTCATAAGATCCGAGATGAGACGCATTTTCCTGAGGCCCTGGAACACCTATGCCCATGGGAATTGGAATATAGCAGGGGAAAAGCTTGGTTACTGACTGGTTCCATTGCAACGTCTTCTCCAAGGTAATACACTCCCCACTTAAGAACAATGAAGAAACAGCCTCTGAATGGAAAACCAGAGACTTGGGATACTACATGGCTATGAGAACAGTGGAAAACTCCAATTAGTCTTTTATTAATGAGTGCAAAATTGGAGATTCAAATAATGATCACTCTGACATTTCTTGAGTGCTTACTATGAGTCAGACACTTTTCTAAGTCCTTCACGTGTCATGTTAGTTCATACTTCGCAAGCTTCCTATACCCAACTTTGTGAAGCAAATGTCTGTGTATTATTTCTGCTCATGTTGTATAGGCTGACATGAGTCACATGGCACAGCTGGCTGCAGAGCAGGCTCGAGCTAAGTGGTCGGTGCCCAGATAAAACTCTTAGCATGTTATTCAATAAATAGGAAGAATAAAGCCAGGGGTCAGTGAACACTTCTGCCTACCCCCTAACCTACCGAGCAGTGAACTTATTCCTGGAGTGGTCTGACAAAGGGGGCATTTCTTGTTTTCTCCTTCATCTATGTTTTTGGAAGATGACTGTAGGAAAACCAGATTTTACAGAGTTTGCTAATCTTACTCGGATGCTGGGCACTCTGAGTAGATAAAGACAAGAAAGGATGAGTGAAGGAGATTAACAAATCTGAGCATTGCCTCTTCTGTAAACTTTCTGATTTTGAGCAGAACCACTACTTGTGTCCATGAGGCTTTTGCAGCTTTCTGCCCGATTTTAGAAATTATAGCAGTTGTTCATTTATTTGACTAGCATCAATTGGGAGTCCAGGATGCATCAGGCCCTGGGCCTACAAAGACACACAAGATAGACAAGGTTCTTGCTGTTGAGTTTGCAGTCTATTTGGAGAAGACAACTGTCAACAATTAAGTGGAAAGGTAACTTCAGAAGTTGATGCTACGAAAAAACATAAAACCACCCAAAATTTAGTTGCTTGTAATAACAAACGTTTATACTTGCTTGCAAGTTACATAATCTGGGGGCCCAGTAAAAAAGGAAAATTAGGGCCCCTTGTTAATATTAAAACATTCTAAACAGTAACAGAAGAACATTAAACCAAGCATGAGGCTCTTCCAAGCAAGGAACCACGCACGACTACACATGTTAAGCACCTGTTTGCAGGCATGCGGGTTGGTGGGGCTTTGCTTCAGGATTTGGGTTGAGCTCAAATTTGCTCCACAAGTCTCCACATTTTCTTTGGCACAGGAAGTACCAGGGCTTGACATCTCAGGGCAGGTCAGCAAAGCCCAAGGGGCATGCCAGTTCATACAGCACATATCAAGCCTCTGCTTTGGTAATGTCTGTTAACAACGTATTGGTCAAAGGAGTCATATGGCCAATTTCTAGGTCAAGAGGTGGACAAGTACATGATTCCTACCAAGAAGCCATAGCAAGGGTATGGATGCAAAATTCTGTTAAGTAATGAGGTGAAGAATCGCCCTCAATCACCCTCATTGGCCTGGTAAGAGTGTGATAAAGAGCAATTATTTTAAGAATGGAAGTAACATGCTCTTTTTACATTCTCAAAAAATCGCTCAGCCTGTTATGGGGAGAATAAATTTGTAAAGGGCAAGAGTGAAAGCTACAAGACTATTGAGTCAGAGAAAGATGCTGGTTTGGATTATAGTGGTAGAAATGGAGATGAAAATGAAGGATATTATAATTTAGAGGTAGACTCAATGAGACCTGCTGCTGGGTTGAAGGGGGTGAGTACAAGATCAATGAAGAATGAATCTTTTTAAATTTGAGCCATAGAATGGAGAGGGAGGCAAGATGGGATTAATTAGTGGGTCTGTGTCCTCAGCCAGACTACAGACTTCACAAGGAAGAGACTACATCATCTTATTCGCCTTGAAATTTCTAGAGATCTGTATAGTGATTGGCTTACAGTAGGTGCCTGACAAATCAACCAAGGGAGGAAAAAAATCAGATGCTTAATATAATGAGTGACATCCTTGGAGCTCCTAGAGTAACTTGGATGAAAGGTCATTAATTCAATTCAACAACTATCTGTCAATCATAGCCCCAATAGTCATTCATTCCATTAACATTTATTGATCATCTTATGTGCAAGGCCCTGTACTAGATACTGGTAAATAGAAACGATTACACTACCTGACCTAAAGGAGCTGATGGTCTAGTAGAACAATCAGTTAAGGAAACCCATGATTTATAACTCTAATAGAGGATGAGAAGAGTGCATAAAGAGGTATGGAAGCAGAAAGGAATGTCCTAAACTCAGCCTCTTGGGGAGGAGTCTTTGGAAATTTTTCCTGAGGGAGTGATGCTTAAACTGAGTCTTCAAGGAAATCAGGAGTCAGTCCAGAGAAGAGGCTGGAATTAGTGTTGTAGGCACAGTACAGCACGTGAGAAGGTTCAGTGGCTTGACTGTATGACATGTCTGGCAACAGTCAAGCAGCTGGAAGTCTGGGGAATGCAAGGTGTGTTTGGAGGCGGCGGCTGAGGCTTTGCATCTTATGCTCTGTGTTTGGGGCAACAGTTTGTCGATAGGATTTTAAGTAAATGAGTGACATGATTTCTATTTTGGCAAGATGCTTCTTGGAGCAAGGCAGAGGATGGATTGGGATTGGAAGGGACTGGAAACAGAGTAGGAGCTCTTGGAGTAACTGGAGTCAAAGATCATGAAAACCCAGACCATGGCAATGGCAGTGGGAATGGGGAGAGTGAGTGGTGTGAGTGACATCTATAAGAGTCAATCAATATGACTGGCTATAGGTGACAAGGTAAACTGAGGCAGTGACAATGATTTCCTGGTTTCTGACTTGAGTGACTGCATGGAGAAGGATGCGGCCATTTACAGCAGTGGAGACTGTATTGCGGAGAGGGTTTGGCCTGCAGAAGCCCATTGAGCCAGCACCCACATTTGGTAGGATTATAAACATTATCAGGGAGAATTCAGCAAAGCAGCTATTCTAGGTGGACGGTGTGGGATTGCTTTCATGCACTTCCCCGATTCTGTTACTTGAGAACTTAAAGTTAGCCTGAGAGACATCCCTTCAAATCCAGTGAATCTGAAGTTATCTCCTTTTTTCTATGTAACAATGGAAAGCCTGCTCTAAGGGTGATCACACAGCAGTCAGGGATGTGGTGCACTGTGGCAGTAGCTACATTCAAAACATACAACCAACCTTGATACTATCAACATTTTGGGCTGTATAATTATTTGCTTGGGAACTTTCCTGTGCATTATAGGATGCTTAGCAGCCTTTTTAGCCTCTACTCACTAGATACTAGTAGCAAACCCCAGCTATGACATTCCAAAATGACTCCAGACATTGATGTACCTTAGGGAGCAGGTGTCTAAGAACAACTCTTATCCTTCCTTGGCCTCTCTCAGACACCGTAATAGTAAGTATAGCTAAATACGTATTGAATATTTTTCGAGGTACTCTGCTAAGAACATTACTGGAATTATTTAATTCCAAAATAAAATTCTATTTGGAGAATTCTAGTTGTTTCCCATTGTATAGCAGGGCAAACCAAGGTACAGAGCTACACAGCTACACTGCTTTAGTGCTGAGGATGTCGAGTGGTTTTCTTGCCACTGTGTTTTAGGTTAACTTCAACCCTACCATCAAGATAGCTCAAGGAAGCTGCCCGGTAATGACACCTATATCCCACGGAAAAATTAACATAGAGTCTTTGAATATTTGTTATATGTTGCAAACACTCACTGCATACCAGGTGCTGTTAAATGCCCTCTCCCATGTTAACTCATTTGATTCTTATCATGACCCAGTAAAGTCGGTCCTATTATCACCTCCATTCTATGGATGAGGAAATGGAAGCAAAGAGGCTGAATAACTTGCCTGAGGTCACATGACCAGTAAAGCAGCAGAGCCAGGGTTAACCCACCATTGAGCTCCAGAGTCCAGGTCTTACCCAGTATGCCATCCCCGATACCTTAAGTAGCAGCTGAGACCCACTGGGCTGTTTGGTTTGGGAGAACACTGAGCAGCCATAATCAAGTGAGGAAGAGAGGTGGTAGATGGGTCTTTGGAATATAATCATGATGTACAACTTGTGCAGGTGCGTTAGAATTCATCAACAAGGGCATCTGAAGCGCTCCCCAGCTGCCCACCCACTTCCTGGGTCCCCTGTGGTTCAGAAAGGCCCCAGAGAGTTGAATCGTGTTTTTGAGAGCTTGCATAGAGCAGGCCATAATTCTCATTCAATTCTCAGATTTTTAGCCCAAAGGCAAGGCTGCCCCTCATTGCAGCTTGACCAGGCAGCTCTTTGTGACTAGGGAGGCACTACTTTATCCATTGTCACCTCTATACAGGGAGAAAAGAAAAGCCCTGCTGGGCATCATTTTCAGAATCTGCAGAAAGTCCTGTTGGGCACCATTCTCAGCATCTGCAGAGCAGCAAAACCTGCTGTGAGCACAGAGACAAGCCAGCAAGTGGAAAGGTGACCACGCAGGTACTGGCTCTACAGACTGGACAGAAAGACAGATGTGGTGGGCAGTAGGCCATGGCGGGCCAGTGACCACAGGGCTCAACTAGTATCGGAAGTAAAACATTCACAGCACAGCCTCCAAAGAAACAGGACAGAGTGATGACAAGGAGACTGGCAATGGCTAAATCAAAGCAGACCCAGAGGGTCCTCTTCCCAGCTTGGGGTGACCTAGGAGGGGCACTTCACTATCGACCTGATCTGTGACCCAAACCTAAGCCAAACTTCCAGCCGGCTGAAAAGACATTTTCTTATCATGGCAGTTCCTTTCAGATTGCTATGCCCTGGCCAGGCGTGTGAGCATTCAAATGTCTTAGATAAAACTCGGAGGAAGCATCTGTGGTTATGCTGGAGCTAGTCCTGCAGAAAGCAAGAAGGAGTTAATAAGCCACAAGGCCTCTTTTCTCTGAAGATTCTCACTGCATTCCAGACTGGAAGGGTCTGAGGGGTCTGAGGAAATAGCAAATGCTGTGTTCCCTGCAGCCTCCTGGGAAGGGTTACACACTACACTGACTTGACTCTCCATGATGCCCAAGCAATTTGTTAAGATGTTTACAAAAATCACTTCCCCAACAAATGTGTACAAGAAAGGCTCTGTTTAAGACAGTCAGCTGAAGGTGGAGGGGAAGCTAGTAGATGAGGAATACAAGACTGCAAAGCTACGACCCTACTCGAAGGGGTGCAATGATCTCAACACCAACTCTTATGTGACTAGATGGTTCCTTGCTTTTATGTGCTGAAAGCCAATAACCAATGACATGTAACTTAAGAAGTATTTTTTTCTTTTAATTTTTGAGATAGAGTCTCACTCTGTCACCCAGGCTGGAAGGCAGTGGTGCAGTCTCTGCTCACTGCAACCTCCCCCTACTGGGTTTAAGCAATTCTTCTGCCTCAGCCTCCCAAGTAGCTGGGACTAGGTGCGCCCCCATAGCCGGCTACTTTTTGTATTTTTAGAGATGGGGTTTGGCCATGTTGGGCAGGCTGATCTCAAACTCCCAACCTTGTGATCTGCCTGCCTCAAGCCTTCCAAAGTTCTGGGATTCCAAGCGTGAGCCGCTGTACTTGGCATGAAAATAGATTTACTCCGTTAATCGCCCCCATGAGACAGTTGGTTACGGTCAACAAGGGAATATTCCCTGTGGGCATCTTCTTGAGCCCAGGAGAGAAGATGAGGGAGCAGAGGCAGCAGGTTCCTACTTAGAAGTCTGGCCATTGTCTATGTAGTGCCTTGCTGGCTCATCATGCTTTCACTTGTGTAGACAATCTCATTGGATCATTACAATAACCTTATGCTGAGAAAGAGCAGAGCCTGTGGCATTATCCATAAGAGGATGGTGATATTAAGAAATTAGACCATCTATTGAATACTTGCAATGTATGGGGCCCTGGCCCTGTATTCTACGCACAGTTGCTTTTTTAATCCTCACTGCAGCCCTGTGAAGAGTGTACCTCTTTTTGGTCATGTTAACGAAAATGAGGCTCAGAGTGACTTATTCAAGGTCAAACAGCTGGTGAGTGCCAGACTAGATTTGAACCCAGATCTGGCAGAATGTAAGTCCTTGCTCACAGGCACTGAACTCCATTCACAAGGCATTCATAACTTGCCAACATGTACCCAGCGGGTGATACAGGCCTGAGTTCCTGCCTCCTGCTTTGGGATCCTTCTCCCTGCCCATACTTGGCTCACCTGAATCCCTTGGAGTGGGTGGTTTTCAACTGCTTTTGTCCCACCCACCAGCTCTTCAACCCCCTCTGCCCAGATGTGGACAGTTTTCTTTCTGTGGGCACTAATGAGCTCTCCAAGCCCAGGCAGTGCCCTGGGGTGCCAGACGTTAGGGTCACAGTGGCAGGTAGCCAGGAACATAGGCGTCTCCTGTTTGTTTTGGGAAGGCACCAATTCTGGACCACCCAAACTGCTCTTTAGCCAGAGCTTGCTTGGGAACTCTGACATGTAGTTGGCAGCTTTCCTGGTCCTCCCGATAACTCCCCTGGGCCAAAGGCTCAAGTACCATAAGCCTCTCAAAGCCCCAAACCAGCGCACTGCTGGTGCTCAAGGCACAGCCCTTGGCTGGGGATGCCCAGTTTCCTCCATTCAGACAGGAGACAGCTGCCCACCCCTGCTCTGGAAGCCCCAACGCGACACCAGTGGTGTCTGTCCCTTCCTTCCCGGTCCACCTGGCTTCAGCCTCAGCCTGTACCGGTTTTCACCTGAACGGCCCATCTCCACAGGAAGGCCAGAAAGAGCTCCGAGCCTGAATCGTCTCCACGCGTTGTCACTGTTGGTGTTACCGATGTGCACAGATTGGGTGGAGAATGGGAGGCTCACTGTGTGACTTTAGAATCGGAACTCTGGCTCTGATGCCCAATATGCCACTTAGGAGCTGCAGGACCTTGGAAAAAGCCACATTTCCTCAACATGTTGCAGTGTTTTTATCTGTGCAGTGGGGCTCATACCCTCATACCTCTCAGTGCTGGCATATGGATTACAGGTGATGCGATGCTTCATGAGAGGTGTCTAGGACAAGGTCTGGCACATCAGACCCTCCATGGATGTGACTCTCTCCTCTGTACTTATCCACAGGAACAATCACTTCTCTTAAGGACACCTGTCCTGTGGCTGGGTGGCTTCTAAAAATAAATGGGGACTTCTGCACACTCTCCTTGGTAGCGATAAGGGAGTTCTGTTGGCTTGGTTTTAATGGGTTTAGTGTTGGGCTGCTAGTGGACATGATCCAGTTATTTCTGATCCTTCACTTTCAGGGAGGCCTCTGTGGTGTGCAGGCCCATTTAGTCCCAAGCATGCAATGTCCACATTCAGAGAGGTGAAAGGGAATGTTTAATTATGCCTCCTGATTAAGCCAGGGGAAGAGGGGACACTAGAACTTCAACACACAAAAAGGATGGAGACCAGTGCCTCTGCCTCTGTGCCTTGGAGATGCTTCCTCTTCAGATTCAGATATTCTCCCAATTGTGGTTTCCGCTGCCTCCACACCCTTCGATTCTGTATTCTTTGTTCTCTTCGTTTAGAAAAGATTGGAAGGGAAAGTGTTCTAATTTTGGAGTACAAGTGGTTTGTTACATAGCTTAATTGTATAATGGTAAAGTCGAAGATTTTAGTGCACCTATCACCTGAGTCATGCACATTTTACCCAATGTAGAGTTTAAAAATCCCTCACTGCATTTCCTGCCCTCCCCCTTCAGAGTCTCCAAACTCCATTATATCACTCTGCCTGCCTTTGCATATCCATAGCTTAGCTCCCACTTTTAAGTGAGAACATATTTGATTTTGCATTCCTGAATTACTTCACTTAGAAAAATGGCCTCTAGCTTTATCCAAGTTGCTACAAAAGACATTTCATTCTTGTTTTTTATGGCTAATATTCCAGTGTACATACCAATCTTTATCTAAAATGTAACCCATTATCTTCCTATCAAAGACCTTTTAAAAATCTTATTTCCAGAGGATAGTGTTATAAATAATAATGAAAAGCACCGCCCTTAAACTGCTGACTATAAGGAGCTCATCCTTTTTCCATCCCTCCCGGAGGTCACCGAAAGAGAGATATGATAGAAGACAGGTGCATGGTGCCTCGTCGGATACTTATTTGTTTTCTTCTTTCTGGAAGATGGCAAACTCCATAGAGGCAGAGATTATATTTTACCTGTATCAGCTCTATCCTAACAGTACACTGGTCCAGGCCAGGGTTTCTCAACCTCTGCACCATTGACATTTGGGGCTAATTCCTTGCTGTGGGTCTGCCCTGTGCATGGCAGGATGTTTAGCAGCATTCCTGGCCTCTACTAACTGGATGCCAGTACCACCCTGCCCCCTCAGTTGTGGTAGCCAGATGTCACCCCTGGTTGAGAACCACTGCTTTAGTTTCTCAATACATTAAAAAATGTTTTTAATAGAAAAATGTTAACTATAGATAAAAGTAGAAAGAAAACTGATGATTAATTGTAGATATCTACCACTCCTCTTTAATAATTAGTGTTTTGCCAGTCTTGTTTCATCTACCTACTATTACTTATTTCATCTACCTACATTACATCCAACACCTATTATTTGAAAGCAAATCTCAGGCACCGTATCATTTCACTCAAATACTTCAGTATGTATCTCCAAAGGGTAAGCACTTTTAAAAATGCTATGATGCCATCACATCTGACAAGAGTAATAACAATTCCTTATTATCTAATACCCAGCCAATGTTCAGATTCTCTCATATCATGAACTTTTTAACAATTTGTTTGTTCAAAGGCTCAAAGGCTGTGAAATACATTTAAACTTTTTAATCTATCTTTCCATGCCACAAATTTTAATGATTAGTAAATATTTTAAATTAGTGAAAGTGAGGGGTGCCAAACCAAATTGAGGCAAAAAAAGACGGTTTCTGAAAGTTGGCATGAAATTTCCTCCCCTGAAGGGTGAAAAGAAACTCTCGTGTTCATTAGCATTTGTTTAGTTTTCCGAGTCACCATTGACATACTTGCCTAAAATATCATTTATGAGTGAATACCTTCAATTTTTACGTATATTTCCAGTCCTCAAAAATTGAATTCAACTCTTTAGACAGAACAGTCCTATGTATAACAGAATAATCATAATTTGTTATTTTCTCAACTTGGTTTTCCAATCCAAAGTCAAGTAGAAATGGAAAAGCATCTCCTACTGATACTGTTTGCATTTCTAATAACCAGGAAGTTCAGATAGTTGAAGCAATTGTTTGGCCAGGAGCTTTTAATCAGTACTCTATACTCGTATCTAAGCATTTGTTTTCAGACTTTAGTGACTTTGTGCTTACAAAATTACTTCTATGGCAAAATAAGAGAATTTATTTTCTCTACAAGAGTAACCTCAGGGTGATAGGAAAAATTATGTATCATGTTGCATTGTTGTTTGCTCGTAGAAGCTGCAATTTGTTTTCCTCTATTGAAATGTTTGCTTTCCTTATGACAGATTATTTGGAGATTTATTATGTCTGCCTTTGCTCTATGCATATATTCTTCCCTTTGGGTAGAAATCTAGAGTCCATGGAACAATGTGCCATTTGATTGAAAGCCGGCAAGCCTGGTAGTTTTCCAACAGTCACAGTTCATGGTTCTACTTGAAGCAAATGCCTCCAACTGTGGACAATGTGCCTTCCTTGAGAACCTGAGACAAGTTGCTGGTTAATGTCTCTGAAACAGCCTGTTAAGACTGTTACTACAAATTAGAGTCTGGATCATTCCAAAACCCAAATAGACTTCTTTCATCTTCCAGATGGCCGTCTGATTGGGAGCTGGGCAGGATCACATTTCAGGTTGTGACTTAATGATTCAGGACAATATTTATGGTTATTACTTGACAGAGGGCAGTAAGAAAAATTAAAGCACAGCCCCATACTTCATTTATGACAAAAAACAAATACGTGGCAGGGTCGTAGATTAGAGATGGCATCTCTGAGCTCCAGGCAGAGTCCAGGCACACTTCTGAGATGACCCACTTGAACAGGTACCAGCTAAGTTGGCATATCCACACTTCAAAACTTCAGTCAATACCTTACTTTGGAAACATCCAAGTAATTCTCTAATAGATCTTGAGAAAGGTATAGCTATGAGCGAGTTCAGAGGAGACAAATAACAATTATGTTCTTCGCTGGTATCATGACTACATGCAGCTGAAATATGTTTTGGGGCAGTTTTGACTATTACTACAGTTGGTAATATCAACAGGAGAAAAAAAATTACTTCTGCCAGTTGTGGGCATTTGTTTATGTAGTGTGTAATTTCTACATTAACTTCTCCTTCTAAAACATGCTCTATGTAATATTCATCTCTTACACTACCCTGAATTTTAGGAATTCTGTAATTGGGTGCTTTGGGGAAGAAAATGGCAAACTGGGGAAGATGAGACATAGGAAGGTAAAGCTTGAGTCAGTTAATGAAAGTATAGATTGTATACAAGAAAAGCCAGCAGAAAGTTTATCTTGCTCCATTAATCCTCCACTCACTCCGTGAAATGAGAATGCACGTATTGTTCTGGGGGGAAAAAAAGCTAAACCATATGCCATTAATACATTTGACCAACTGTGACATTTTTTAAATAAGATTTTAACTGGTTTTATTACACCAACTGTAATTTCAAAAAGACTTCGTCATCTATTGTATCTATTATAAACAAGTACTTTGTTTAACCACGCCAATAATAACCTTCACAGGGAAGGCTGAGACTTAAGGGACAAATTCTGTTTAGATAAGGGAAAAGAGATTCTTTGGCTAGAAATAGAACATCTTGAAAAAAAAAATTTTTTTTTATCACAGGATTCCCAATAACTTGAGATTCTTTTGTTTGTAGGGTTGACTTCCACTGCCCGAAGCCTACCCCCAAGTTAGCACCATCTTGGTTCCAGCACTCATGGTCTGCTCCTGGGCTCCCAGCATCCAAAGGGACTACAAAGCAGGATGGTGTAACCAGCACTTGGGGTGTCCTGCCGCCAGTGGGGAGCTCGCTGGTCAAAGTGTGGTCAAGCTGACTTTGAGGAGTCACTACACCTCTTCATCTTTGACACAATGATTTTACTTAATTATGGGGGTACAATGTGATGTTTCATGTATGTATACTTTGTGTAATGATCAGGTCAGGGTATTAGTATCTCCATCACCACAAACATTTCTTTGCGCTACCTTTTCTTTAGACCTTGACCTTGTCAGCCCAAACTGAAAGTGACCGCTTTTGCCAGGTGGACTGGAGAGAAGGAATGGGGAGAAATCTCCTTGCCTCCTTATATCTTCTAAGGTACGCCTGACACCCTCCTGGCTTCAAAGACAAGGCTCTAGCTCCCTAAAGTTTTCATTTGGTGGCCTTTCTTCCTCTCAATGTAGTCTTTTAAATCATTGCTATGCATATCCATTCAATTTCTTTCCAGATGCTTGTCTGTTCCTGCTTTCTGGAGATGCTCAGGCCCTTTCATTTTGTAGGAGGGTAGATTGGATTCTCAGGCACCTATTTTCTTCAGTGGGAGGTGCTCAAGGTGAGTGAGACTGAGAGCTAATGTTCCTCACCTGTCTCCTTTAGTATAGCAAACTGGGGTAACTTGGGCCAACTCCTTGGGGAACACAGAAGGCTGGGTCTGCACCAGACCAGAGCATGGGCTTTAGAATGGGCAAAGTTTATATCGTGGTTCTATTCTATACGTGATCAGAAGAAATTAACTCTGTCTCCAATTTTATCTGGAACGTGAAATAATTCATTTCACAGGATTGTGATAAGGATGACATTAAACTGTGCTTGAGACATGGGGAAAACAGTCCCTATTTGAAAAGTTTACCTCTAATCTCTGCAAAAGGAAATCCATTTTATCGGGAATATGGCACTTTCTGTGCCTCATACTACATAGTTGTAGTAGGAACCATAAACCCAAGGCTATAGGACCAGCGTTCGCAGGTTGCCTGTGCTCTGGGCTGTTACCCTTTTCCCAGCGCCTCTGTGCTCTACATCTGCCAGTGACCCATGGCTTGCACTTCCCTTGAATCAACTGTGCATCGTATCTTCATCACATTGTCTGTGACGTTCCTTATGTTGTTCTTTGCTGGAGTCACAGAATATCGTCAAGCTAAAATTTACCTCGTTTACCTTCTGGGCCAAGGCTATCACTTTACTGCGTAAGTCCTTGAAGCCCACTAGATTGTGTGACTAAGGGTACTAAAGCTAGCTCATGGCAAAGCCAGGCCTCTTGATGCACAGGCCAAGTTTATCACCGGAGATTGTTATTTAACTTCTTATGTGGACATGTTTCCTACCCATGCCCACACCCCTAACATACACAGGCATCCACACACACCCCCCTTAAAGTTCCATGCAGGTAAATCGATTCCTGGGCTGTCCAGCATTTTAAGGAGGAATTAATAAGTGTCCTGAACCGATTCAGTGGAGGGAAGGAACAATTTCTGGACGTGTCAGCAGACATTTCATCAAGTAGCCTCCCTTTCAATTTTACAGATCTATTGATCTGAAAAGCATAACATTTTATAAATAGCATAATATACAGGTAACATTTTCATGTAGGAAGAAGAGTTTTATCTGGAGCCAATGGCCAACGCCTTCCTTCTCCAGGGGGCTCAGTTGTCCTTATGAAGGTGGGAGTCAGGACATCTGGATTGCTTCACACTGGGGGAAGGTTCCTAAGAACAGGAAGGCCAGGAGACACTCAGTGCCTTCTCTGCACCTTGCGATGAATAGGATCTATTTACGACAGACTAACTCTGTCCTCAACCTCAATTAGGCAGCAGCCCCTAACCCAGTTAACTTTCGAATGTGATAGCAATGGACAAAGGCACAAAACCAAACGGCAAGTATTGCACAAATTCAGTGAGAGGTGGATGCAGGCAAAGGGGAGGCCAGTCAATTAGGGGAGATGTGAAACAGATGACTCCTGACGTGGCTGGAGAAGGCGGAGGGTTTTCTAATGCATATTAGATTCCGTTTTCAAAGGTCAGCTTTAATCAAGTTCCCAATATAAATATTACCAATATAAACCAAGTAATGGAGGTTAAACGGCTATTCTCGAGGTCAGCGACTGTTGGTCAAGCTGGAAAATTTCACATGAAGTGGACCAGTTGGAATTTACCTGGAGGTAAATTGCCTGGCTGGTGCCTGGCCATGAAACTTGAGCCCGCCCTGACCCTCTTAGCTGTTGGATGGAGTGCAGACTGATGCGGAGCATGGCAGAATAGCTCCGCTTTCCAGCTCCATGGCTGAAAACCAGATGCATTGGGCCCTGGGGTTTTCATAAACACACAGGTTTCAGTTTCTCTGTGGCTGAGGTTATAGTGTGAGGGTGGGGTTACGTGAACGTCTGATGCACAGGCAGATACATCCTACTTACTGACTTCTACTACGGAGAAACACCTGATGATCCTGGGATTTCCCTCTCCTCCTAGGTTCTGGAGGCTGAGGTCCCCAATGAGCCCTCAGGCCACCCTTCATAGGAGGTGCTGCAAGGTCTTCCTGTAGAGACACAGCCACTTTATCAAATGCCACACCAGCCTGGCCTGCCACACATGATCCTGATCATATTGGCATTTTTGACTATGCCCTTTCCTTACTGCCCTTTTGCTCCCTCTTAGCCATGTGGCATCACATGTCTACATCATTGTCTTTTTCTCTTGTTGTACCTGCTACTCAGTTCTGAAAATCATTGTCATCGTCTCTTTCTGCTGGCTTTAACCATAGCCTGAACTTCTCTGCTGCCTAACTGTATATATAGTTCTTGCATTAACTTTTCCTTCCGAAACATGCTCTATGATCTACTATGTGTATAAAACATCAAACCATATGTATTTGTCAATTGACTTTCATTGTATAAAAAAGATTGCAAAAGTTTTTGTACTTCCAATGTGCCAATCACTATGCTAAGTGACTTACATGCCTCATAGTATTTACTTTCCATAGCAATCCCATTAGGCAGATACTCTATTATTCATAATTTACAGATGAGGGTATAAATTGCCCAAGGTTACGTGATGGTAGAGACAGGGCTTGAATTCACATCTGACATTAGTCTGCTCTTAACTATAACTTATATTGCCTGCTTAAATGGTATCACAAAGCTGGTATGTTTTCTGCATGGATGGTTGAGTTCATTCATTTCTGACCAGGTTCTGTGTAAATACTCAGTCTTCCATCTACATACGTAGCCGCCTCTTCCAAAAACGGGCTAATCAGAGACTTAGAGTTTCGCATCTCTTAACAAAGATAAATCTACGTGCATAACAAACATTGTGTAGAAGCATTGTGTTAAGGTAACATTTAAGGTATTCAATGGTGGTTCCACCCAGCTGATGCTCAGTAGCTTCTGGGATCTTCATGACTTGCTCATCAATGAACCACACGTCCAGAAGGAAATCATGGATCCATCCCATAGCAGTTGCTTTGGTGCCTCATCTACAGCACAAAACAGCCTGGGGAGAGGAAGGCTGCTGCCTGCAGAACGCACCTCATCTTTATGGGCATGCTAGAACATAAAACTGGGAGAGATATGACCTGAATAACCATGTTACCGCTTTCAAAGCAAAAAGGAGAGGCGGATGGAACACGGAGATTGATGTACAAAAGCCGAAGTCTAAATAATCTACATAAATTTGCATTTGTATAAGAGCATTGTTATAAAATGTGGTCTTCATTAAAGAGGCTGGTGATATACCTTAGGAAGGCCTCACGTGTGATTTCTGATCTGGCTTTCTCATCTCCTTAAAGTCAAATTCTGTCTATGGAATATTTACCTTGTTTAAATAATGCAAAAAAAACCCGCCTCAAATGAGCGCTTCTCAGATCAATTCATGACACTATTATACATGTAGTATAATTTACAGGCAAGGATAAAGATGTACATTCACATGTGCCATTTCCAGGGGTCTTAGATACACAAGTTTCCTGGTAATAGGTTTTGGAAAAATCATTTTACAAGGGCATTCTGGCTTAGAACTAAATATTCTTTAATCCCAAAGGAAAATGAAAAAGAATTACTGTGACCAAAAATAATTTCCTTTATAGAAGGGGGAAACAGTTGCTTTTTCTCTCTCTCAACTCATGACTGAATAAATAAGGGGAAATGGATTTTAACAGTATGAGGGATTTAGGTTAGAAAAATGACAAGCCTTCTTTTAAGAAGATTGTTTTGTACAGGCTGTCATCTGTTCTGGTGTGAAGCGATGAGAAAAAAAGCAATAGATGGATTGAGATCCTTCCTCAAGAAACAAGAGGAAAATAGTCCCAGTCTCGCTAAAGTCATTAGAAAGCACTGCCATACTGTGGAACAGTCATTGGAGTTAAAATTTAAAGAATAGAATTCCAGACCCTGGTTTTTAATTACTAGCTGTGTGACCTTGGCTAAGTTATTTCACTGCTCTGGACTTCATTTTTCTCAACTGTAAAACTGGAGCATTAAACTAGAAAGTATCTAAGGTTATCTTCAGTTCTAATACTTTGAGGTTCCTTATGGCATGAGATGAATACGTTATGGTTTGCCCGAGATGGTCCTATTTGTGCCAATTGTCCTGGCATAATTAATAGAGCACCATTTCCTTCTTAAAATGTCTTGGTTTGTCCCATAAGTTACATAGTCATCGTAACTAGATTAGTTAACAATTTTCACTTGAGACCAGTTTACATTGTTTCCCACAATACTGATTAACCAGAAGTATTTAGCCCAACTACTAAGCTCTTCTTCCAAGAAACAAACATTAATAATGGTAATAATAGCTCGTTTATTGAGTTGGAATGTTTTCCAAGCATTAGCTAATGTAATCCTCATTACAACCCTAGAAGTCAGATGCTACTCATTTCTTTTACATTTGGAGCATTGAGCCTCAAGAGGTTAAGGTAACTTGCCCAAGTCAGGATTTGAACCTAGGTCTCTGACTCCTGGGAACCAACATTTCAGCTTTCTACCATGGTGCTTGCAATATAATGTATTTTACTAATACCCCTAGCACCCTCAACTCAAAGTACTTTGACTGTTTTTAGCAGCTCATCTTCCTGGCTGAGAAAGCAAAGCCTTCGCAAGTTCCAAGCCATTCTATATGACATGAAGAGTTACAGATGAAAATCTTCCAAAATCACTGACTTCATATGAGTACCATTTTTTTCTTTCCAACAAAGATACTCAGACCCCTGGGTCATTGTGAAAGTCTTTGGAGCTCTAAACTTTGATATTTACTGAACAAGACCTGCCCAGAGATGGAGAAATTGTGATGTTAACTATGATGTTCCTGTTACCCAGCAAGCAAATGGTTGACTGACAAAAGCAGTTCAGTGTCCTAAAGTCATTTTCAAAGCAAAAGAGGGTCTGAACAAAATAAGTGATTTGAAAGCAAGACAAACAACCAAACAGACCTGCAAACAAGACCAGTCATGAGGCATCTGGGACTTTAGTTCTGCTTCTGATGCCTTTCAGGACGAGCCTTGATGCTTTTCAGATTTTCAGAGAAAAATAAACTGGTGACAAGAAGAGCAGCTGTGGGCACAGTAAGGAAACTAGTTGAAGCAGATTTGTAATTAAGCACTGATAATTGATCAGTATGATCCCTCCCTGTGTACAAGTACCTTTTGCTTTTTGCCTCTTTCTCAAAATCCCCTTTTTAACAAAATTAACACTTTATCTTCAGTCAAGCATGTCTTGACCCGGGATATTAGCTAAAGACTTTTTTCCTGGAAAAAAACAAGACATTAGCTCACAAGCAGGGCAAAATCCCATGAAATAAAGTTGACTTTGGGTTGATTTTTGTCATTTTATAACTTTGTAAAAAGACCAAAGAGCTTTCTCCACTCAAAAGATTGTATATTTGTGTATAATGGAGAGCGAAGGATCCTGGGGCATTGTGAGGATAATTTTTATTTCCTAATATAAGATGAAGATGAAAATTTTATGTTCATAATTATTCTGATGTTATTCAACAATCCCATCACAGCCAAAGAAAGCTTAGCCTCTAAGGATGTTATATGTTGAAAATGTTTTAGAAAATAGCAGTATTTTTGCATGGAATGAACTTTTGTGTTAAACATATTGATGTCTTCTAGGCTACAGATGGCCCCTAACCCCCAGCCAGATGAACCCTTGTGGCTTAATGTGGCATTTCATGGATGAGGTGCCCCGCAGCGCTTAGAGGGAGACAGACCTAGACCCTTCTTGAACTGGAAATTAGTACATCTCTCAGAGAAGCTGATTCCTACTTCCTGGTCCACCCTGGAGAGTGGGCCTTTCCTCTTGCTTCCTGGTTCCTATCCACTCTTCCTGTTCTTCCTGTAAATCACTGAGCTTAGAGAACGAGGAGTGGGTCCACCCAGGTGTCCTGAGTCATTAGGCACACTGGCTCCTCTGGGGGGCCAGACAGAGCTTTGACAGCAGCGAAAGGTGACAAAGTAAATATCCTAGTGCCTCACTTAACCAGAGGTCAGATGTCCCCCAATCTCCACCTTCTGGAATTCAGCTTAGGAGGAAGGAAGCCCAACAGGCTCGAAGCAGCGGAAACACCAGTCACAAATCAGTGCACTTTATGTCTGACTCGTAATTAACACATACTCCTAACAAGGCAATTTAAGTAGTCTCTCAGCCCATAATGAATTAAAAACAAAATTGGAGGGGCCAACGAAGGAGGTAAGGGACACTGTAGGGATAACATTGAAGGCAGTAAGAAATGGCCAACAGGCTGACATCAAAGGAAGAGTCAGAAACAAGCCCCTTGAAAGTGGTCCCAGAATTAGCAGAATAAGCACTCCACAGCCATGTATATCTGGCCAAACATCTGGAAAGCCCCCAGGGCTCCTTGTGGTACTGAACACCATAGTTACTGCTCTAAAAGCTGACCTAACGTGAGAAGGAGCCGGCTTGTGTGGAGACCTCGGCCTCTTCCAGCTCCCACAGTTCTCCAATCCAAGTCTGAGAATCAACCAGGGAGCTTGCTGGTAATAACAAACTGGCAGATTCTGACCAAAAACATCTGTATCCTCAACCCAGGATCCTGCGTTTTCACATGGCTCCACCCACTGCGAGGCTAACTCAGTCCCCCTTTCAAAATCACTGCTAACTCCTTCACCAAACTGGAAAACCACTCAGGCAGTCACTTCGTGTTAGGGAGCCTCGTTCTTTGGTAAAGTAAAAGGTCAGTCGTCTCTAAATTCCCTGACAGCCAGACCTGCATGGAGCATATTCTAATTTTCTGATGAATGCCCATGCAGCTGCTGAGTAATCGAGGAAGTGTTTGTGAGGATGACTGACCCCTTTTCTTAAAAAGGCCTAGAAGAGTGTGTTCAGTCTCTAACCTTTGAAAACTGCACATCCCATCAGCAAACATTTGGGGGGGCTCCTCACTCTGTACAGACTTGTTCTTATCTATAATTTATACATGTGCTATTAAATGAATATATTGTTTATATAAAACATACACCGAAATAAGAAAATTAGATGTTCTAATCTTTGTCACATATACCACTTTTAAGATGACTGGAATAAATTTTAGAACAGACTCTATTCAGCATCCATTAGAATTTGAATTTTAAGGGCACTTTTTGCTTAATTGGTCATGGTAGTCTCAAGGCCCAGCTCATGGTCCAGGAATGCCTTTGAGTATTTTGGAATTTGAAGTGGCTAAGCTTCGGTGATCCAGAGTATTCATTTATATGGAATCTCTTCCATGGGAGTCAACAAATACAGCATGACCACATGTAGAAAACAAAGGGCGAGTTTGGGAAGTATTACTCATATTTGAGGAAAACACCTGTTAGAATTTAGGGAGTATGATCAATATTTATGAAGCTCAGAAAACCCTCTCCAGGGCAGGGAGATGACTCATAGTTCATGTAAAGGTAAAAGCATCAGTTCCATAACAGATATGTATTAAATACCATATGTGTCTATGAAGGGTTTTGTGTGTGTTGAAGACATTCTTTAGGTAGTAGGGATTTCCTTTTCCAAGAATATGCTCTGTCAGATGCAATTTAACCGATTTTTTTGTTGCGGTGGGGTGGGGGGGGGGTGGTGTTTGGGAAAACCAGGTCATTTAAAATGCACTTTAAAAATATGTACTGCATCTTTTTTATGCAAAAGTTTAATATTTATAAGCAGTTTAAAATTGTCGATTATACTCAGGGTACTTTGTGGCTTATGTCATGTGATGAGTGACTTTGCAAAGTCCTAAAGGTATCTTTGCTACTCTGCTTGCCACAATGACCAAGACTGAATTATAGTTATCTGCCCACTAGTCATTGGCATGGCAGTCTCCTTAGTGAGTTGTAAGGATCACACTAGCCATTGCTGGGACTGTGAGAAGGAATTATCTGGGAAAGATGACGGTAGATTTCTCTTTGAAGAAACAGAAATGCTAATAGATACCTGCTTCACTTAGTCAAGCACTTTTCAAAGCTTCTGTTTTTAGAACCTCTTTACATTCTGAACGTTGTCTATGACTTCAGAGAGCTTAGCTTATCTGGGCTGTATCTATAAGCTATATTAGACATTAAAATTGAGAAATTTTTAAAATAGAATACTCATTCCATTAGCCATCAGAACAATGAAATCTTTGTCATGTAGCCTTTAGAAAACTACACTGAATTCATGAGAGAAGAGTGAAAAGGACAAATAACATTATTAAAATAGTTTTAACTGCATAAACCCACAGGAAGAGTCTTGGGAACTCCCAGTTGCCCCTAGACTACACTTCGGGAACCACTGACTTAGTCCATCCTAGAAGCAAAAACCTGTCATACGTCCGTGCCTGGCAGAAAGGGTCAACCAAGTTGTAAAACGGACACCGGGCTAGTGGAGGTTGAACAATTTCATCTGGATGATGTCTGCCTTGGTGACAGCTGGTGGCCCACCAAATTATGACAAAGCACATACCATGAGGTGCTGAATGTGGAGGACACAATTCTAAGAGTGACTTTTCATCTCTGGAATTTTTGGACCCAGTAACCTTCCCTTGACAACTCGTGATACAGTGACCAATGTTCCTATAAATTTGCTGTGGCTGCCTCTGGAAATCATTCGCTTCTGGGTGTGGGTCAAGGATTCTGAAGGGATAGATGCTCCAGGGCTCAGTCCTCATGTTTCACTGATAGGATTTCTTTTGAACCGAGATCTTGACATTTCAGTGGGAACTTTGTGTTGTCAGAAACGGGGCAAAATAGGTAACAATTCCCTTAAGCAAATGTCTCACATTATTTACATTGAGTCAAACACACAAATACTTAAGTGAAATATGAAGCATGCCATCAATTAAATATGATTAACTGTGGTCTTCGAAGGACAAATTATCTCTTAGGGCAGGATGAGAACGTTTTCCCCTTCTTCCAGTGAGAAGATGGCGGGAAGGACTTACTCCTCAGAGACATGTTAGTCATATTGGACTTGAGTCAGAGGACTGGGGGCAGCACTGATTACAGTGTCAAATAAAAACATGGGGCACCTTGTTCAAAAAGCATTAAAGTACATTAAAGTTACCAAAGTAGAAAACTTTCTCTATTTTTTCTCTCATGTTACTTGCTATCTGACGTCATTTTCAGTAAAAATTAGTTTGAAATTAGTACAAGTTTTCCATTTGTATTTATATTGTGCAATGTCAGTTTTAAATGAAAATTTAAGAGCATGTGTGCAGAATCACTGAAAATCTATGATTTGGTTTTCATAATACCTTATACATGCATAGGTATTTGAATCTTGCCAGAACAGTGAGAACACTACACAAAACTCCGTTTTTCACTTCTTGAAACATGTATTCTACCACTCTGGAAGCA
This sequence comes from Saimiri boliviensis, assembly GCF_048565385.1. NCBI lineage: Eukaryota > Metazoa > Chordata > Mammalia > Primates > Cebidae > Saimiri > Saimiri boliviensis. Next base: position 92,173,782 of record NC_133458.1, on the reverse strand, counting down.
GGTAGCTTCCATAACATTCTCATCTTGTATTCCGAGTATCACTGAACTCTCTGGGCCCAGTAGAATTGCTGTGCTCATGAGGCATTAACCAACAATACATATGAATGTGACAGCAAGAAACAATGGATACATGTACTGTGTGAATCTTCTCTGCTCACGTGTACATTCTACTGTACCATCAGACTTTGCCTAGAACGTACAAGTTCAAAGAATTATTAAACATTTCAATATTGCAACATCTGAGAATTAACCAAGCACGGCACCCTTTCGAGCATGAGACCCTATGGCACTGCAAAGATCACAATGTCCACGAAGCTAACTCTCATCTGGGTTCATGCTACTGTGTTGAGAATGAAGGCTCATCCTGACCAGTGGAGCCATGCTTCGATTAAGGTGTGTGCAACTCTCCCGAGAAAATGGGATATCCGGCATCCCACAGGAGAGCACTCCTGCAGGGCCAGGGAGGCTACAGAGAAGAGGGAGCCCTAGATGATTAGTTGGAGGGCATGAAGAAAATGATTGCATTTTCTGTTAACTACTTTCTTACCTCATTCTTTTAAAACTTGTGTATTACGCGTGTGTTTTCTGAATGCGGAAAACATTAACAAAGCACTATAAGCAAGTAATTTATAAATATGTAAATACATATTGGTGGCTGTGCTAAAAAATGTTTAACTGATAGGAGTCTGAAAGACTAATTGAAGGGCTCCACCCTAAGACAGCATGAGGAATGGGTCAAGGAGGAAAGCAAAAGACCAAAGTGAGGAGGAGGCCCACTTTACTTAGCAATGACTTCCTGAGAGTTACATGCCATTGAACTCTTCTTACAGCACTATGAGGCAGTCTTATTCCCATTTTTACAGACGAACAAATGGAGACACGGAGAGTTACCTAAGTTGCTGAGGGTCACAGAGCTGATTGTGGCCAGGTATGCCTATTGCCCTGATCACATATAGATTGCAGCAGGCTGGGCACACAAAAGAATCTGAGCAGAAGTATCCCCATCAGTGAGAAACTGTTTTCCCCGTTTTACAGATGAGGAAACCAAAAATCAGAAGGTGGTGGCTGGAGCTTCTTGGGGGCAGGGGTTGGGCACAGGGTGCATAGCAAAGTCTGGAGGGCAAGTGCTGTGGCCGAGATGGTCACCACCATCCTGTGCAGCATAGATCCAGTTTCTAAAGGTTGGGGGGACCCTTCACATGAAGATCGCTGGCCTTAGAAATGGCTAGGCAGAAACTTTAGCCACCGGACTGGAAATTACAGGCTCAATTTTACACAGCAAGCTCAAGGGCATGAAGAATCAGTTTATGATGATCTCTTTGGTATTTGCAATAACCGTAAAAGGTAACAAAGCAGCCTCATCTCATATTTACATCTACATGGAGTTAAGGAGCTGGGACAAGGCCTTCCCGCTTATGATTGAGACACATGCTGTTCAACTCCAAATCCCTGCTCTGGCTCTGACACAGGCTGCAAATAAGGCAGCTTCTCACTCTTTCCAATTCGTATTTTACCTCATTTGGTTAAGCTCAGCCCGAGGAACTTCCGTTTTCTTATCCTGAACATCATGTACTGTTCCAGCCCACAGCCAGCCACCCAGGAAGGAAGCATTTTGTTCCTTTTAGACAGAGGGTCTGGCTAGCCATATGGCCACGTTGTTGAAAGACCAATTCATCTCTGGCCTGTTTACCTCACAACAAAGAAAAACTGCAGAGGCAAGGGAGAGGGAGGGTAACGAGGAAGAGAGCGAGCGAGAGAAAGGAGGGAACAAACCAAGCTTGGGCCTCTTTTCCTACGCATTGAGTTTTCCTAAATCCTACTGCCACTTAATAACGTCAATGTTAGACCTCAATCTGCCAGATACTGTTGGGAATCTAAACTACATTAATTCTTTATTGTAGTCAACTCAGATTGGTATTAAATGCTTGCCATTTTTAATATTACATGAAAGATGTTTATTCTTTTGACTTTTCTAACTTGGTTAAGTATTTTGATGTCTATATAAAATACATAGACATAAGTTCCAGTAAATGCATTGTTTCAACTAGAAAAAGTAATTTGCATGGCAAATTATCCTGTATTTTTATTTTCCCGAGACAACTGGCTTCTTGGAAACTATGCTTTAAGCTACCTATTGCTTTTGTTTTACACTGCAGAGAATTTTGAAAAGTGCTAAATGAAATAAATATTTGACTCAAAAATGTGAAGAAATGTAACATGGAAAAAATGCCTAAATCTGTTCTGCTAAGTTATGTCAAATAGAGATTTTTGCACTGGCAGTCAAAATGGCCTGGTTAATGAAATATAGTAGGCAAAAGGAATTAAGTTGTGAATTGGATGGAAAGAATCATTTTCTTTCTATTGTAGGAAGCTAAAACATACATCGAATTCTAGACTACCAGGAGTCATGGTGGGAGCGGAAGGCCCATGGGTGATCCAAAAGCACTCGTGTCTATTCATCTTTGGCTTGTGTATCTGCACACATAGGGGACATTAGCAGGACTGATGAGACAATGTATTATGTTTCAAGTAAGAGTTTTACTTTAGAAACTTGATTGTGTGGTAAACTGTCTAGTGAGCTCTTTCTCAACCTGTCCAGCTCTCATCCTCTCCCTAGCCGACAGGTAGATTTCAATAAGGCACATGCTTTACTGAATTCCTCTATCTCCCTCTCCCTTGCCATCTACCTTGCTCTACTATCTGTGCATCTTATTGACCTTCCCTGGACAGTCTAAGAATGAGGAGAAATGTTCCAGTAATGACAGCTGGTTCTTCTGAGAGTTTACACTGAGCTTTTCTATTTGCCTTACCTGAGCTCTTATATGTTATTATACAGCCCCTCATCTTCCCCATCATCTCACGAGGTTCTATCGATATTACAATTTAGAGCTGAGAAAACTGAGGTGTAGAGAAATTAAGCAACTTGACCAAGGACAACATTTATAAAAGGGGTACTGGGATTTCAACCCAGATCATCTACCTCCAAAGCATGTGCTCATAGCCAACCAAATTTATGATTGCCCCCACAAAAGAAAAGGTATATATTGGCTGGAAACGAAGACAGGAGTATAATGACAAAGTGGGTAAAGAGCAAAGGGCTTCTGGGTTCAAATGATCTATTTGATTTAACACGCACATTGTGGAAAATTCATGGGACTGAATACTTACGATGCACTTTTGTTTATTTCAATTACCTTAAAATAGGAAAAACAAAAATAGTTAAGGTATATGTATATGATAAGTTGAATGCCCGTTGGGTATTCAATAATCTTGAAAGATCGATGGAACAGGGCTTACACAAAGGCGGCCTCCCAGGAAGTTGAAAACATGCACCTGGGATCCAGAATGAGTTTAAGTCTAGGCCATGCCATTGGTTAATTTTGAAGAAAATAAGTTGATCTCTGTCCAGGTCTCAGTTTACTCTCCTGTATAACCGCGGATAGTTTAGCCCAACTTCACAAGGTAGGGTTAATTGAGCACAGTTACATAAAAATTTAGAAGTGAAGCGAAGACAGTTTCCTCTTGTTGGATGCCTGGGGAGCCTCGGTAATCGGAATGTAGCAGCTGCTGCAGCTAAGGAAACATTGGGCTAGTAACCGTGATCCTTTCTCCTAAATAAGATGTAGGTGTTTAAAAGCCATTTTGTTGGGAGGATCAAGGTGTGGTTTTTCCCCAAGTAAAAGCCTTTTCATTCAAAACAAATTGTATGACCAGATGCAAGGTTAGCCAGCTGACACTAATAAATCCACTATGTTCACAAGTTCAGAAGGTGCAGAGAGTACATTTCCTCCTACTCTACCTTGTAAATAGTGTTCTATAAGTAAAATGCAGAAGCAAATATAAGCCTACACAGTCCCCTAGAGGTTGTGACAGAAGCCGAATTCCAGGAAGAAGCAAGCCAGTTAAATTACATTTCTTGGATTAGATAAGACTGGTTTCTGTGTCTATCCATTGGCCTGATGTGTTGAAAACTTATGAAGTCTGAAATCTTCATTCACTTCTTCTGCACTCTCCATCACACTCAACTGCCCCACGAGCATTTGTAGGATACCTACTGTGTGTATTCCTTTCCCATGTCCTTCCATGTCTGATATCCTGACCTTGGTCACAAAGGCCCATTCTAATTGTGCCAGTGGCCAGTCTGCTTGCCACAATTCTGCCAGATAAATTAAACATGTCAGGTGACATGTGGAAGAAAAGGCTTTCTGATTTATTATAGAACTCTTTACGGATAAAACTTACTTCACTTGGCCCGATACCTGCTCTGAGGCTTGATCACATTTCAAGGCACTGTAGCCATTTCCTTAAATATTCTGGATTCTCAGATGTTTGAGTGCATGTGTCTGAACAACGTTGTTGCTGATTGCAAAGTAAGAAAGGAGGGAAAAAGTTAATCTCTGCTGCTCTCGCTTCAATTACTTTAAGCGTCATTGTTACTATCTCAGCTGGGGAAAGAAATTAGGGTCACATTGCAATAAAAAAACCTTCACACAAGTTTGAAAACATACCATTTGTAGAGGTATACAGAGCTCTATTTACTCATTTGTGTTTTCAAATAGAGTGCTTTGTATCTTTTCCCCCGATGTGGTTATTTTAAAAAGACCTACTGGCACAGGAAGGTCAAGTTTGGGGTGATCATTCTCCCTTTAGCTTTTCAGATGTCACAACCAGATGAAGTATAATTTAGGAAGCACAGAACTGGGTGATGGGTCTTGCAGAGCTGCCTGTCTGTTGAACCTGGAAGAAAGTTTATCCCCAGCAAGGTAATTTATGACACAAGAGTAGTTCAGCTCCCTGCAGGCAGCACAGCCTAAGTTCTCCAAGAACTCCTGGTTTATTGGAGAGAACTGTAAGTCTGGAGCCAGGATAAGTTATGGCTTTCTCCTTTCTCTTGTTGTGATATTTATCGTTTGTGGATGGGGATGAGAGGGTTCACTCTGCCAACTTTTGAACTCTAAATTCATGGCTCCGAGTTTTGAACCATCCCTGAACCTTCCTGTATTTGAGTTTCTATTCTCGGCATTCTGCAGCGTCCTGTTTAGAATTGAGAAAGGCTTATTTTAAAAGGTGGAAACAATTCCTTAAATAGTTTTAAAAGTCCAACATTTTGATGAGCCAAGTGTAAATGAATTGGAAACATATGCCCCAAATTTCTCCAGTTTATGCAGCAACTTCACGGCTGAATTATTGTTAGGTTTCACTGGATTCAAAGAAATTATAGGACAAAGGATGGAGGGGCCCATTTTTTTTCTTCCTACTGCTTTGTTCCTTCGTTTATTTAAAATGGGCTTTGGCTGAGTTCTAAGAGCTAGAGAAGGGCTCAGGAGCCGTTTATAAGTAGGGTTTTGCCAACGAAAAACTCTTAGGAAATAGGGCGTTTTGGCTCAAGATTTAAATTCTTGATGTAAAGGCTATAACCTTAGGAGGTAGAACTAACTTTGAAATCTGGGCTTCCTACCTCTCCACTGCATTGGAGCCTGTCTCATCCTCTTCACACCTGGAGCTCATTTACTGCTTCCTCTCCAAGCTTCAAGTCCTGTCCTTAAGGTTCATTTGGATCTAGAGCTTTCTACCACCAGTTGCCTTAAATGTCTTTTTGAAAGTAGGCTCTGTGGGTATTAGAGACAGCTCTGCAAAGGCGGTTTAGGAGAAAACAGAGGAAGTCCTCTGCAATCCTGCTTGTCTCTGCTCACCATGTGAAAGGTGCCCAAAGCTGCTTCAACCTCAGGACACTTGTGTGGGAGCACTTCAGCCTTTTAAGGGTCAGAGTGCATGGTATGTGGTTTAAGAGATGCCCACGGGGTGACATTTGGGATTGTGTGATTGGCTGAGTGTAGCCATGAGAATACAAACTGGACTGTGTCACAGAAGACTTATTCTTCCTGCTGACATCCTCCAAGACATGCCTGGGAGAACAATTTGCCATTTTTCTGGGTTTGCCCATTTCCCCAGCTGAAAATGATGGGCTCACATTGATTGCCACCTATCTGGTGAGGTGGGCGCGGGATCAGTATGAGAATTTCTGCAGGGAGCTTAGGAATCCCTGGCTTCCAGTTTAGCATCTCTATAAAGCATTAAGCACCAGTAAAGTACACTTGTAAGTGTGAGCCAGACACTATGGGGGAAGCAGGTCTATTTTGCGTGCAGTGAGCCACCAGCTCAAAATCTGCCTTCTACTCATTTGTAGAGAGGAAAACACAGTTGTTAAAAGTTACTTTGCGATGACAGAATGTGCTGAAAAGAAACTGCCAAGAAAACCCCTTTGCCCAGCCCTGGCCCTGGTATCCCGTGGCTAGCTGGGATTATCTAAAGTGGGTGTCCTTAGAGAGGGCAGGCATTCTCTTCAGACTGTTGAAACCTCCCCATTCAACTGTTTTAAAAGCTGCGGAGAATTAAAAATAGCTTTTTGGAGGGAGGAGAGGGCCCTTTGGGGGCACTTTATTTGCTTTGGTTTCTATCTCCCTCCCTGGAATGCAGTAGTAAAAACCTGGAGAAGTCAGCACGCAGAGTAGCCTTGCAGAGAAACGAAACCCCCTCATGCCAAAGTGAAGGCTGAGGGGCTCTTTCTGGGTTCTGGTTTTATAATCATTTCTGTTTATAGTAGCAAAGAAATATCCCTTCTTGAATTCAGCACATGGAGCCTTTTCTTCACTGCCCCTCTCCTTATACAAACATCATAGGGCTTACTCCTTCAATGGGTTATTGAGGAGCTAATGTTAAATACAGGCAGACACAGCCCGTTGAATGGGATGCCTGTGTCGCTCAAGTGGTGAAAGTACCATTCATGCAGAGGTGGTGATTGCACATGGTGGCCACCAGAGTCAAAAACAGTTGGCTAAATGGGTAGGGAGCAGAATGACTTCCACGCTGTTTTGAAAGTTCACTAGAGGGTGTCAGGGTGGGGGAGGAGAGGACCTCCAGTTGGTGACTGGAGGACACTGGTCCCTGGAGCACTCAGTTTAGCTGAGGTCCTGAGGAAATGAGAACGGATGGTATGACTTGGGTCTGAAGCAGGCCTTTGGCTATTTCTCTCTCCTCTGTTGTCTTACACACACACGGCCTTATGTTCTCCTAGTTCAGATTATATAAAACCAGAACCGTACCAAGGAAGGAAGAATTCCAAGTGTTACTGTATTACTTTGTGAAATAATTTATTGGGGATCCCAGCAGGCCATCTGACCCTGGGACTTGAATCCCTTTCTCAGAAATACCTGTGGGAAGAACGCACAATCAAGAGTAAATACAGAGAAGATGAATGTGCTGTCTTAGGAAGTATTCCCAGAGCCATCCCAGACCTGGCTCACACAGGTAAGCTGGGCTTCCTCCTACCACCTTCCTCCTCAGCACCTGCCTGGCACCGATGACGTGGTGGCAGTGGTATTGCAGGATGCCCGTCGGGCTGTGCCCTGGGGAAGGGGGCTCTCTACCTTCAGAAGTGGAGCTTTGAGCTAGATCTGCTGGTGACTAGTTGAGGCCTTTGTGGCATTTTAAATGCCGAGATGGATATGCCTCAGCTACTTTCCTTGTTAGGAAGCAAAATGTCACTTCTCATGCTGCAGTGGAAAGGGGCTTATGAGAAGCATTCCGCTTCTATCCAACAAGAGTAATTTGAAAATGAGAAAGTTCATGTTTTTGATGGGCACTGTCACTCAGGTGACAAGCACAGCAGTGCTACCTTTATTATGGTTATTGCCATGTCCCTGTGTGTTCATTATTCCGACATCACAGGAGTAAGTATGGTTTCCCTGGGAAGACACCAGTACAGACTGCTAATGAGGACATCCACAGGGCCGCACTAGACAGCCATTTTCAGCTGCAGCCATCCTTGTTCTATGGCCCTCTACTTCATTGTACTTTGCAGATACTGCTTTTTTCACAAATTGAAGATTTGTGGCAACCCTGTGTCCAGCAGGTTTGTTGATGCCACTTTTCTAACAGCATATGCTCACTAGTTTGTGTGTATCACATTTTGGTAACCCACACTATTTCAAACTATAACATGATTGTATCTGTTTTGGTGATCTGGGATCTTTGATATTGTCATTGCTTTGGAGCACCATGAATCGTGCCCATATAAGATGGTGATCTTGTTTTCTGACTACCCCATTGCCAGCCATTCTGACCAGCCCTTCCCGACTCTCCCCCTCTCCTTAGGCCTCCCTGTTCCCCCAAGACACAAAAATATTGAATTTGGGCTAATGAATAACCCTACATTTGCCTCTACGTGTTCAAGTGAAAGGAAGAGTCACATGTCTCTCCATCAAAAGCTAGAAATGATTCATCATGGTGAGGAAGGCATGCTTAAAGCTGAGACAGGCTGAAAGCTTGGGCTCTCACACCACTCTGCCAAGTTGTCAATGTGAAGCAACAGCTCTTGTAGGAAATTAAAAGTGCCACTCCAGTGAATGCATCAATGAAAGGAAAGTGAAACAGACTTATTGCTGACAGAACGTTTGAGTGGTCTGGATAAAAGATTGAATCAGCCACCACATTCTCTTGAACCAAAACCTAATCCAGAGCAAGGCTGTCACTCTCTTCAATTCTATGAAGGCCAAGAGAGGTAAAGAAACTACAAAAGCAAAGTCTGAAGCTAGAAGAGACTGGTTCATGAGGTTTAAGATGAGAAAGTACCTCCATTACATAAAAGTACAAAATGAGCCAGCAAATGCTGATGGAGAAGCTGTAGTAAGTTACCCAGATCTAGCTAAGGTCATTGAAGAGGGTGGCTACAGTAAACACATTTGCCATGTAGGTAACAGTTTTCTCTTGGAAAAAGATGCCACCCAGCACTTTCAAAGCTAGAAAGATGAAGCCAATATCTGGCTTCCAAGCGTCAAGGGACAAGATGACTCTCCTGTTAGGGGCTAATGCAGTTGGTGACTTGAAGTTGAAACCAATACTTATTTGCCATTCTGAAAGTCCCAAGGTCCCTAAGAATTATGCTAAATCTAGTCTTCCTGGGCTCTATAAATAAAACAGTCTGTATGACAGTGCCTCTGGCTACAGCATGGTTTACTGAATATTTTAAGTCCACTGTTGAACACTACTGCTCAGGAAAAGATGCCTTTCAAAATATTACTGTTCATTGACAATGCACCTGCTCACCCAAGAGCTCTGATAGCAATGTACAAAATGTTTTTATCCCTGCTAGTTCCACATCTATTCTGATCAAGTATTTTCATCTTTCAAGCCTTATCTAAGAACATTTCATAAGGCTATAACTGCCATAGAAAGCCATTCCTCTGGTGGACCTGGGCAAAGCAAATTAAAAACCGTATGCAAAGAATTCACCATTCAGATGCCATTAAGAGCATTCGTGAGTCTTTGGAGGTGGTCAAAATACCAATATTAATGGGAGTTTGGAAGCAATCGATTCCAACTTTCACAGATGAGTTTGAAGGGTTCAAGACTTCAGTGGAGGAAGTCACTGGATGTGGTAGAAATAGCAAGAGAACTAGAATAGGAAGTGTACCCTGAAGATGTGACTGACCTGTTGCAAATTGGAATTGATAAGGAGTTACTTATGAACGAGCAAAGAAAGTGGTTTCTACTTCTAGTGAAGATGTAGTGAACATTGTTGAAATGACAAGATTTCAGAGTATTACGTAAGCTTGTTTGATAAACCAATGGCAGGGTTTGAGGATCGACTCCGATTTTGGAAGATGTTCTACTGTGGGCAAACTGCTATCAAACAGCATCATATGCTACAGAGAAATCTCCTGTGACAGGTAGAGTTCATTGATGTGGCAAACTTCAATGTTGTCAAACTGTCATAGCCACTCCAGCCTTTAGTAACCACCACCCTAATCTGTCACAGCCATCAACAGAGGCAAGACGCTCTACCCGCAAGAGATTGGCTCACTGCAGGCTCTGATCATCAATAGTTTTCAATCAATAAGGTGTTTTCAATGAAGGTAGACACTTTTTTAGACATCCATTTAATAAACTACAGTATAAACTTCTGTATGCTGTGGGAAACCAAGACATTTTTGTGTGACACTTTATTGCAGTAACTGGAACTGAATCTCTGAAATATGCCAGTATATTTTCCAAGACATGCCTCCAAGATATGCCTGTATAATTTGCTCGGGCATTGATCATGATTCATTCCAGAGGGAGGATATCTGAGAACCTGGTCATCTTGAAAAGATGGGACACACCTAAGATGTTTTAATATTCCAAATCCTGCAAAGCTTAGGTAGCTTGCCAATGTTTGGTTTCTGTAGACTTGTGCCGAGTAGCCACTGGCCACATATGGCCAGTAAAGCATATGAAATGTGACTAGTCTAAATTAAGATGTGCTGTACGTGTAAAACATACACAGGCTTTTGAAGACAATGTAAAGAATGTAAAATATCTCGATGTTGATTCTATGTTATCTTTTGCACTTACATATTTCATTAAGCTTAATTGGAACTATTTATTACTATTTAAAACGTTGCTACTAGAAAATGTAAAATTTGTAGCTCGCATTATATTTATACTGGACAGCACTGGTGTTATAGCCTTTAATAGACAGTGGGGGTCTTGCTATCTGAAATTCAGTATTTCTTCCCAGTTCACAGTATCAAGGATGCGATTGGCCTTCATAGACTATTGTTGTATACATTGCCAGGGAAACTTATGAAGCACTTTGACAGATAAAAGTGTCCTAACTATACACGGGTATAGTTGGGGTTACTATTGTTCGAGTTTTTCCATAGTTTTCCAAGTTGTAGCAAACTGGTAAGAATTATCAATAGAATTCAAATGTATCATGCCTGGCGGAATGTAATCATTGCCTGCAGATAGATCCTTTTGCTTTTTGTTGTAAATTATTTCTGGCATTCCTTATTGCCCATATATGTGTGGTTTGTTGAATTCTTTGATCTGATGGTAGCATCTTATTCACTCCTTATTAATGAGCTAAATGAAATCTTGGAAACAAGGTCATCTTTTTAAAAGTTGTCATAGTTTTATCTTTTTTACACGAGATTGGGTGTGTTCAGGGTGGTATGGTTGTGGACATTACTGTTCCTAACATTACAGAACGTAGGAATTTATGGTGGTCAAGATTGGCTGACCTGTTCTTCCTGCCTCCAACTGCTAGCCACTCCTGACTTGTTATTGAGCTACTTCTGGCACCCCGAGATGGAATGTAGAGTGCATTTTTCTATATAAAGTGTTTTATCTGACCGTCATTTGCTGCTTAATTATTCATGTATAAGGCAAGCTAAATTGTGGGTTTTAAGTAAAACTTCAATGCTGCATGGTTATGCAAATCTCCACAAGGCATTACTAAACACACATCAAAGCAACAACTTGAGGTGAGCCAGATCTAATCACATGAATAAGATGGGGAGTAGTTAAAAGAAAAAAAAGGAGAAAAGATAGACTAAGCTTTCCTTAGCTTTAACTTGGTAGTGTCCGATCCTGGAACAATAGCCCAGGATTCTAACGGTGATGGCACTTTGACTCAGTTGTGATGTGTCCATCTCTCTTTGCTGCTGTATGAATGGCAGTCTTAGTGGCTAGCAGCACAAGGTAGGGCTATTTCCAGGCTGGCGCTGGTGTACTGGAAACCTCAGGGTGGCACCTGCGCTAAAAGACCTTTCGTTCCGAGAGAAGGAAAGTGGAAGATAAACCAAGTATATAAACTGATTTTGTTTCAAATGTAGGGAGATCAGTAGCAGAATCTTTTCGGGGAGCGTTCGAACTTTTAACAGCATAATAGGCCTTCCTGCTTTAATAAAGGTGAGTGCCAGGGAGTACAATATTTCCATGCTATAATCCAGTATCTGGGATTATTTCCCAATGACATGTGCAGTAAAATGAGTCCTATTATCTGAATTCAAATACTTTACATGACCAACTGGAGGCACCTTTGTGTAATTAATCTGGATACTGTGGAATGGCCTTAAGCCTGGATTCCTTCCCCCGAAGGGTAAATTTTTTTTATAGCTTATTAGTTTTCTTATATACTGAGCAACTATCTGTAACCCCTTTGGCCAGGGTATAAATTCCTATGCACTCAAACTCTGAAGACTGTCACACATGGCTTGGAGCCCCCAGTGTGTCCCTAGATACAGTTGGAAGCAGATTCCCCTCATGAGGGGTTTGGCTGTTTCTCTGGTCTGGCAGTATCCATTTTCCTTCTGAATTCTTTGTAGCACCTATTTGTTAGTTTTTAGACCAAGGAAAGCCGAACATTTTATATTTGATGCTTCCTGTATGATTTTATACCATGTAAGATAAGTTTCATCTTTGTATTAGTGTGCTGTTAAACTCAATTTTAAAGAAACTTTGTAGACATTTATCCAAATTTAATGTCTGACCATAAGGTAAGATTTTTATGACCCTTTGTAACCTTGTTTAATTTTTGCTAAAGAGGTTATTGTGTTTTTAAAAAACACAACTGTTGTGCTTTCAATGTCCAGTTCACACAAAAACCTTTAACATTAGCCAATGTTTACACAATTTCCTTCATAACACTTTAAAACTCGCTTAAACCTTCGAAACCATCTATTTTTTACTTTAAAAAATAGAAATCTACATTATACCTCCTTATAATCCTTTCACCAAAAGCATATTTTCCTTACACACCTTGCATGCACGTGTTTCCTTCAATAGTTTTACATTCAGGAGGGCCAATTACTTTTAAATTATACAACATTTCTTGCACAAATTTCCTTTGTTTTTCATGATTTTCAGTCTTCAACTTTGACTTGTGAACATCCCTTTCCTTAAACAGCCAGTTATTTTATTTCAGCACAAGAATTTGCCACAAGATTCTTGTTACGTAAGTTTCTTTTTAACGAAAACTTTTCTAAAGCAAACTTCTTTTCCGTCTGTGGACTTGACTGCCTAAGGCCACAAGATTAGAAGTCAGGATAATAGGCGTTACACTGTTAACGTTTCGCCAACTGTATAAATAAGTGTTGTCCTGTAGTGCATTTGGGCCTTCTGCCGGTTACCAACGTTCAGGATTTTTGTTAAGGCTACCACTTGTCAGTGGCCTCTGTGCCTTTGGGCAAGTATTTCTAAGGCTACGCCCTTGTTTACACTGACAAAAAGATGGAATGGCTGCTTAAGGAGGTAACTTTTCAACCTGTTGGATTTCTGATTAATTGCGAAATAAGACGGTTTAGCCTCTTGCTAGAGCTTTCTGTATAAGGGCTTTATTTCTAGAGCCTGAGAGTCTATCCTCAGACTCCACAAACCCCCGGGATAATACTTGTCTATTGGTATTGCTATTTTCGACCTGAGAGTAAGGGTCTTCTCACTCGAAAGCAAATAGACCCTGGCTGTCTTCTGCCAAAGGACAAGCCCAGAGGCATCTTTTAAACTTATTATTGTAAACTACTGGCGATTGGAATAGTATAAGGATTGGGAACAACAGGTTTTAAGAAGCCCATCACGGAGACCTTCAATTACAGGTTTTAAATTTACCCTGGCTTTTAAAATAGGGCACATTGCCTTCTCTTTACTACTATTTCTTCCTTTCTCTTGACTTTTGCTCCCTCTGTCAGTCTTTCTCTAGGCTTTTTCCTGACTCTTCAAAGTTCTTTTCAACTTTCCCTTTAGGTACTTGACTTTCAAGTCTCCTGGCGGTATTTAGCCTTAGCTGGAGTTTACCGTTTTGGGCTGCATTCCCAAGCAACCCGACTTCAGGAAGACCTGGCCTTGTGTGCCAGGTGCTACCACTATCCTCATGCCATCCATGGGCTGGACCTCAACCAGAACAAATTGAGCCCCCCACAACTGGCACCTGAACTACCTGGGTCCCAGGATTCGGCCTGTGCTGCTGCCGGGGGACTGCAACATTCAGGGGGTGAGCCACCTTCTCTGCCGTCTGGGAGGGGTCGCAGTGGATAGGCGCCCAGGCTGCTCCCGGCTGGATCCCACCCACTCCTGGGCTGGAGCCTTCCACTCCGTAGAAGAGGGGCGGCGGGGGGAGGGAGTTTGGGAGGAGGGATACCTCAGGAATTGGTGGGAAAGATCCACCAGACCACTGGCACTGCCTGACCCGCCTGGGGCAGGGGGTGGGGGGTTGAATCCTCCGGGTTGACTATGAGGAGCCCACCAGTTTGCCTCAGTTTCATACCCTCTTGAACTCACTCTTTTAGAAGTTTTAATAGGTTTCTCTCTAGTTGTCTATTTTTCCGTAATTTGTTCATATTTGGCCAACTGTTACTGACAAAATTAAGTTTCAGCATATCCCACCCAAGAGGATCAAGACCTAATATTTTCTTGGACTGCCTATTGTCCTGCATGTTTTCTTGGACTGCCTATTGTCCCACCTCGGGTCTTGGGTGGGAAATTTTTGATCCGCTGTCGGTCGGTTTTGGCTGGGGGCGGGGGGTTGTTCACGTTCCTAGGCTCCCATGTAGCAGCTCTACAGATTATATCCGTTTCTTCCCTAGGAAGAGGGGAAAGTAGTTCTGCATTTTTTTGGTTGCTCTAGCTCCCGTTTTCCCCCACTTTCAGGGCAAGGCTCAATTTCCGACTGGAAATATCTCGCCTTTCGGAGTGAGGCTGTTTCCCCGACTGGAACTATCTTGCCTTTTAAGGTAAGGCTCGATTTCCCTGACTGGAAATATCTCGCCTTTTGGGGTGAGGCTCAATTTCCCTTACTAGAAATATCTCGTCTTTTGAGGTGAGGCTCACGAACAGAACAAGGGCGGCCGCAAGGTTGGGCAAGCGTGGAGAGGTATTTATGCTTGACGGAGAGAAGCGCGGGTGGCGTTTCTACTGCTGTGTCGTTCCCTTATTGGCTAGGCTTAGACTACACAAACTAGACTAATCCCGATTGGCTATTTTAAAGAGCAGGGATCCGAGCTGGAGTGGCAGGGTGGGTGTTTTGGCAGGAAGGACGGTTATGGGCGGGTCAGAACAGGTACTGGAGCAGGTGATTGGGATGAGTCAGGATTTGAGCTTTTTTGTATAAGGGCTTTGTTTTCAGAGCTTAAGAGTCTATCCTCAGATTCCACAAACCCGTAGGGTAACACTGTATTCTATTGGTATTGCCATTTTCGACCGAAGTGAAGGTCTTCTGACTCAAAGGCAAGTAGGTCCTGGCTATCTTCTGCCAAAAGACAAGCCCAGAGGCATCTTTTAAACCTATTGTAAACTACTGGTGATTGAAATAGTCTAAGGATTGGGAACAACAGGTTTCAAGAAGCCCATCACGGAGAAGACCTTCCATTATTAGAGGTTTTAAATTTACCCTGGCTTTTAAAATAGGGCATATTGCTTTCTCTTTACTTTTCTCTCTCCCTTTCTCTTCTCTATTCCTTTGTTCCCTTGTCAGTCTTTCTCCTCTAGGCTTTCCTTTTTCTGTCTCCAAAGTTCTTTTCAACTTTTCCTTAAGGTACTTGACTTTGTCTCCTGTCGGCGTTTAGCCTTAGCTGGAGTTTACCACCCACTTTGTGCTGCATTCCCAAGCAACCCGACTTCGGGAAGACCCGGCCTGGTGTGCCAGGTGCTGCTACCAACCTCCTGCCGTCCACTGGCTGGACCTGAATCATCAGGACTTGAGCCTCCCACAAGCGGCACCTGGGCTCTCTCGGCCCCAGGATTTGGCCTGTGCTGCTGCCCGGGGGCTGCAACATTTAGGGGGTGAGCCACCTTCTCTGCCGTCTGGGAGGGATAGCAGTGGAAATGCACCCAGACTGTGGCCAGCTGGACCCCACCCGCTCTTGGCCCGAGCTTCCCATTGAGGAGGCAGGGTGGCGGGGTCCTCAGGAATTGAGGTTGGGAAAGATCCTCCAGGCCACCAGCTCGGCCTGACCCGCCGTGGGGGGTGGGGGGTGGGCGGGGGTTGAATCCTCCAGGTGGACTGCCAGGAACCCACTCGTTTGCCTCAGCGATTTCATGCCCTCCAACTCTTTTAGAAGTTTTATAGGTTTTTCTTTCTAGTTGTCTTTTTGTAAATTAATATTTGGCTAATTGTTACTGACAAAATTAAGTTTCAACATTTCCTGTCCAAGAGGATCGTCAAGACCTAGACCAGCATGTTTTCCTGCGTATTTTCTTGGTGGGCTGCTTATTGTCCCACCTCGGGTTTTGAGTGGGAACTTTGATTCACTGTAGGTCGGTTTTGGCTTGGGGGTTGGGGGGGTTGTTCACGTTCCTAGGCTCTCTCCCATGGCAGCTCTACAGATTATACCCGTTTCTTCCCTGAGAAGAGGGGAAAGAGAAATTCTGAATATCTTTTTTTCCATTGCTCTAAGCTCGTGTTTTTCCCTTTTGGGGGCAAGGCTCAGTTTCCCTGACTGGAAATATCTTGCCTTTTGGAGTGAGGCTTAATTTCCCTGACTGGAGAGACCTTCCCTTTTGAGATAAGGCTCACAGACAGAGCAATGGCGGCTGCAAGCTTGGACAAGCGTTGAGAGATTTATGCCTGATGGAGGGGATAGGCGTAGCAGCTTTACAGATTATGCCTTTTTTCTTTAAGAAGGAAAAGAAGTCTGAATCTTTTTTCATTCCTCTAACTCGTTTTTTTCCTCTTTTGCGGCAAGGCTCAATTTCCCTCACTGGAAATATCTCGCCTTTTGGAGGGAGGCTTAATTTCCCTAACTGGAAAGACCTTCCCTTTTGAGATAAGGCTCACAGACAGAGCAATGGCGTCTGCAAGCTTGGACAGGCGTTGAGAGAGATTTATACCTGATGGCGGGGGTAGGCGTAGCAGCTTTACAGATTATACCTCTTTTTTTCTGAGGAAACAGAGAAAAGTCAATTTTTTTTTTATTCCTGTAACTCGCGTTTTTTCTTTTGCGGCAAGGCTCAATTTCCCTGACTGGAAAGACCTCTTTTGAGATAAGGCTCACAGACTGAGCAATGGCGGCTGCAAGCTTGGACAAGCGTTGAGAGGTATTTATGCCTGACGGCGGGAGTAGGCGTAGCAGCTTTACAGATTATACCTTTTTTTTTTTTTTTTAAGAGAAGAGAGAAAAGAAGCCTATTTTTTCATTCCTCTAACTCGTGTTTTTTCCTCTTTTGCGGCAAGGCTCAATTTTCCTGACTGGAAACATCTCGCTTTTTGGAGTGAGGCTCAAGTTCCCTAACTAGAAGTACTTTGCCTTTTGAGGTAAGGCTTAATTTCCTTGACTAGAAATACCTTGCCTTTCGAAGTGAGGCTCAAACTCTCTGACTAGAAGCTTCTTGTCTTTTGGGGTGAGGCTCAATTTCCCTTATTAAAAATTTACTGTCTTCTTGAGTGAGGCTCACAGAGAGCAATGGCGGCAGCAAGCTGGGGCAAGCGTGGAGAGAGGTATTTATGCCTGGCGGAGGGAAAGGGGTGGGTCGTTCCTACTGCTGTGTCGTTCCCCTATTGGCTAGAGTTAGACTACACAAACTACACTAATCCTGATTGGCTATTTTAAAGAGAGCCGGACTCCGAGCTGGAGTGGCTGGGTGGGTGTTTTGGCGCCAAGGGCGGTTATGGGCGGGTCAGAGCACGTACTGGAGCAGGTGATCCGGATGAGTCAGGATGGCGCCCCGGGCGAGGCAAACAGGTGTGAGCTATTGACTAGAACCGGTGTAGAAGGTTGTTTACTCGAATTACAAGAAAGTTTTCAAATGGAGACTTAAAGAATAAGAGAGCTGAATATACTCACATACTGATTCTTTGAAGAGAAACTTAGGGTTTAGTATAACGTTTTGAATTTTGTTTGTCAACCAGAGAATCCTCCTATCCAGTGGAATATTTGAGTCTAAGAAAAAGTGTTTTTTTGTTCCAAATAACGAAAAGAGAAACTTAGCACACTACTCATTTGTAAGGCATGGCAGCGTGGATATTGCTCAGGTACCTACTTGCATAAAGTCCCCAGAGTTTAATGGTAACACCTGTTTAAAAGAGAGTTGTTCCTGCTTTTTTTTTTTGTTCTTGTGGGGTTGTTTCGTTTCATAACCTTTTTTTTTTTTTTTTTTTTAAAGTCCCGTTCTTATTTTACCTTGTTGTCTTTTCCCCGTAAGAACCGGTTTCCTTCAAAGCAAAGTAAAGGCAAGATGAGCCAGTCACATCAGTATATATTTAACAATTCTATTCATTCCCGTAAATAGAATGATTTCAGCAAACATGAGCAAATTAAAAATATGGAAATATAATTTCACATACTCTACTTTTTTAAAAATTTGGAAATATTACACTTAGGATGTATATGTTTGATTTTTTTCTCATAAAAAAATAAGTTGGCTTTTTAGCAGAAATATCATTGCATTTTGTGAGTATTGGCCTCCAGCATTTAATTTTTTACAGAACATGAGGACGTTTACTGGTCTTTCGTAAGCAGGGAAGTGTGATTTTTTTATACATCTGTAATTCTGAAGATGAAACATTCTCTCTACTAATGCAGAAGAGTCCACTTATAAATTATGTTTTATGGACTTTTTTTTAATATAAAGCAACCACCTTGGCAACTCCATTTAAAGTTTACTTACACAATATTCTCACCATATAATCTGCTCATATATAATTATTTTCTTTCTTGTTTCTTTAAGAAGTAACATGAAGCTTTATGGCATGAGTAAATCCCTTGACTGAGGTATTTTTAATACCATAATTTACCTTGGGATACAATCAAGAGAACCAAAATACATGCTTTTTATAATTTTCAGTTGTTTGAAGACAATTTTTGAAGTTTAACTTGACTATACCTGCTTTTGATATTTTTATACCAAGAAGTGTTTTTTAAATTTTTAAAGAATATGAATTTATGCAACTATTTATTTCAGAAGAAAATAACATCTTTTTAATAAGTCAATTTAATTAAATGAAAACCTTTAGTAAAAATTGAAAGATCTTTATGTGCTTTTGATGTTCTTATTTTGAAAAGAATTGGTGACTCATAATTCTCAATAAAACGAGGAAGAAAAACTGGCACATTGAGTCTTCTGCCATTATTCCAAAATAATAGAGTACTGTATTTAAAAAAGAAAACCGAGTTTTTACTTGCATAGACAATTTATTTCTAATAAAAGCCCTTTTCTCCTGGCCCATTTTCTACAAAAAGAAATTACTATATTATTTCCCTCCGTCTTTATCTGGGATTTCTTTATTTAGGATTCTCCTCTCACATTGGTTTTACTTGTTTCGTCACTAAGAAAGGGTTCATTGCAGTGATGAGTGATAATTAAATTAATAGGTAGATACAGAGATGTAGATTCTTTCTGGAAAGCAAAGCATTGGGGAAATCTTTTCCAGAAAATAGTTTTACTTTTTATTTTATTTATTTATTTTTATTTTATTTTTTATTTTTAGAAGAGGAAAAAAGAGAAAGAGGAAGAAGGAGAGAGAATGGGGGTATTGTTTTGCTGCCCGGGCTAGAATGCAGTCTAAATATGGGTAAGCCTATAATTGTCCTTAATAATGGAGACATGAAAGAAAATGAGGGAAGAGAGTAACAAACAAGGAGCCAACCAACATTTCGTTTAAACTTCTAAGTTGATATAATGTGGTACTGATAAGAGTGTATATTTTGTGTAAAGTGGAGAGTTCTATAAATGTTAATTACGTTTACTTGTTCCAGATCTGAGTTCAAGTCCTGGATATCGTTGTTAATTTTCTGTCTCATTGATCTGTCTAATATTAATGTTGAAGTCTCCCACTATTATTGTATGGGAGTCTAAGTCTCTTTATAAGTCTTGTATGTCTGGGTATTCCTGTATTGGGTGCGTGTATATTTAGGACCTTTAACTCTTTTTGTTGTTGCATTAATTCTTTTATCGTTATATAATGTCTTTCTTTGCTTCTTTTGATCTTTGTTGCTTTAAATACTATTTTATCAGAGGCAAAAATTGTAACTTCTGCTTTTTATTTGTTTATTTTTGCTCTCTGGTTGGTTGGTAAGTCTCTCTCCATCCTTTGTTTTGAGTCTTTGTGTATTCTTGAATGTGAGATGGGTCTGGATGCAGCATACAGTTTTAGTTTTTTGTCCAAATTGCCTGTCTTTGAATTGAGGAATTTAGCCAATTTAAATTTAGAATTAATAATGATATATGTGAGTTTAATACTGTCATTTAATATTAGCTGGCTATTTTGCCCATTAGTTGATGTAAATTCTTCATTATATTGATGTTTTTTACTTTTTGGTATTTTTTAGAAAGGCCGATACTGTTTGTTCCTTTCTATGTGTAGTGGTTCTTTCAGAAGCTCTTGTAAAGCAGGCCTGGTGGTGATGAATTCTCTGAGTGCTTGCTTGTTCACAAAAAACTTTATTTTTCCTTCGCTTATGAAGCTTAATTTGGCTGGATGTAAAATTCTTGGTTGAAAGTTGTGGGCAGCAGCACAGGCCAAATCCTGGGGCCAAGAGAGCCCAGGTGCCGCTTGTGGGAGGCTCCAGTCCTGATGATTCAGGTCCAGCCCGTGGACGGCACGAGGCTGGTAGCCGCACCTGGCACACCTGGCCGGAATTTCCCAACTGCAAGCTTCCTTTGCCCGCCTCCCTGCCTGGCCTATTTAAGCTGTGAGCTCAGCAACAATAAACGAGACTTGATCAGACTCCTGTCTTGTCTCCATTCTTCGCGTCTCCTGCCCATCCATCCCCACTCCCTCCCTTCGGGCTCCTATTGTTGTCCTGCAGGTCGGGACAGAAAGTTCTTTTTTTTAAGGATGTTGAATATTGGCCCCCACTCTCTTCTGGCTTGTAGGGTTTCTGCTGAGAGATCTGCTGTAAGTCTGATAGGCTTCCCTTTGTGGGTAACCTGACCTTTCTCTCTGGCTGCCCTTAGTATTTTCTCCTTCATTTCAACCCTGGTGAATCTGACGATTATGTGCCTTGGAGTTGCTCTTCTTGTGGAATATCTTTGTGGTGTTCTCTGTATTACCTGGAGCTGAATATTATCCTGCCTTACTAAGTTGGGAAAATTTTCCTGAATAATATTCTGAAGCATATTTTCCAGCTTGGATTTATTCTCTTCGTCACATTCAGGCACACCTATCAAGCGTAGATTAGGTCTTTTCACATAGTCCCATATTTCTTGGAGACTTTGCTCATTCCTTTTTATCCTTTTTTTCTCTAATCTTGTCTTTTTGTTTTATTTCATTGAGTTGGTCTTCGACTTCTGATATCCTTTCTTCTGCTTGATCAATTCGGCTGTTAAAACTTGTGCATACTTCATGTAGTTCTCGTATTGTTTTTCAGTTCCATCAATTCGCTTATTTTCCTCTCTAAACTTTGTATTCTTGTTGACATTTCGTCAAACCTTTTTTCAAAGTTTTGAGTTTCTTTAGATTGGAGTTCTTTTAATTCACAGGAGTTTCTTATTATACACGTTTTGAAGCCTGCTTCTGTAATTGGAACACACTCGTTCTCTATCAAGCCTTGTTTCGTTGCTGATGAGGAACTGGGATCCCCTGCTGAGGGAGAGGCGTTCTGATCTTGGATATTCTCAGCCTTTTTTGGCTGTTTTCTTCCCTTCGTTGTAGATTTATCCATCTGTGGTCTTTATAATTACCGTCTTTGTAATTGGGTTTCTGAGTGGATGTCCAACTTATTGATTCTAAGCGCCGAAATCTGAGCAACCCACTGCGCCGACCAAATCAGCGGCGTTAAGATGGATGGTGCCTTTCTGACTCTGCACCAAGAACCGGCGCTCCGAGGCGCCGGCAAAACCGCCTCGCCGGTCACAAGAGTCGCGCTGGCGACCCGTGGGGCTCCTCCGCTGGGAATCTCCTGGTGCGTGAACAACAAGAATTCATGTGAAGGTGAGGCGTCCTCTCGTTCTTTGCGCTTTCACTGGGAGCTACAATCCCGAGCTGCTAGTGATCAGCCATCTTGGATCTCTCTCTCTGCTTTTTATTAACCTTATGGCTTTTAAAAATGAATAAAAGGATGATGTTTTGTCCTCTGCCGACCATTAAGGGCTAAAAAGATTTAGAAAAAAAGGTTACTATTTATTACATATGACTATACTACTTAGCAATACTACTGACCACATAAATCATATCACATACTATTTATGACATGGCTTCATACGTAAGGAGACTGTTCATTGTTAACATGTCCATTATTCATGTGAAAAACAGTTAAGGGGTACATTCAGGAGGCACAGAATACTTCAGCTATTTTTAATATGGGGGTCAGGCAAATCACAAAATGCCTCAATCGGTAGGCAATGTTTTTTATTTGCTTTTTGCTTGAAAGAGGAATCTTCTTCAGAGTTTCAAAAGCATCCTTGCCAATGTCCCTTAGACAAAAGTTCAGAATGACTTAGTAGCATTGCTAAAGTATCCTGCTTGTCTCTTTAACATATAGATGAAATTGAATATTTTAAAGAACAGCTGAGTATGGCCAGTCCAATCCAAAGACTACACCTTCCACAAAGACTCTTAGCAGTGTAGATAAACTGAAGAAGCATAGTGCTTTTGTATGCCGGCTCAGGCCCTCTTTTCTCAAAATCTAAGGCCCCCTTTCTTTTGAGCACCGTGTTGTCTTGCCTGCTGGCCTCCAGTCTTTACACCCTCCTCCTTTTGAATTAGCTAAAGAAAATCCATGCCACTTCTGCCTTCTAGAGGATTTGATAATACCAACTCCATTGATAGAAATGCAGTAATGTGATCCATTTAAGAATGCAGTCCATATACGTTCATATAATGGGTCTGTGTTAGGAATAAATTATTAAAGGAATATTGTGCTGTTGATAAGGGGTTTTATTAACTTACAAACTCAGAACTCCAGTATTTCTATCAGTAACATGAATAAGAAAGTGATTAATCATTTACAATCAACCCTGATAGAGACAATATTATCAAAGTTTATATTTGCCATTCAAAAAGTTTATCCACGCTTGACTTTAATTTCTGTTCTTAAAAGCTTTCCTTATATCCTAAAAGAAAGGCATGGCTTTTTTTGCATGTGAACAGAAATTATAGGAAATTGCAAAGCAACCTCTGAATAATGAACATACTGTCAGGAAAATGTATCTGATCTCTAAGGAAAGATGTTGGAAGAGATAGGAGATGGCAGTAGAATTGTCTCAAAAACAAGTTTGAGTTCTTTTGACGACAACAACGTCTCCCAATTTATGAAATACAGAAAATTCTGCTCAAGAAATAAGGAAGTTTTGGAGACATAATCAGAAAGAGAAATGCAGACAAATAAGTTGTTCAGACTAGCTCACTTCTCACTACGCTATTTTCAGAATTTTTCTCTACATCTGACGCTAAAAACGACCCTGTGCAAAAGACAAAGCTTTTCCAGATGTTTTGATGAAGTCACTTTTTTCTCCATGGACAATAATAACCAGTTTTTGTTTAAGGCTTTACAATTTAAAAAGCATGTACCTTTAATAATTACAATAATTTATTGAATGTTTATAAAAATTCCTTGAAATTGCTATTTTCATCTACTATTACCATACTGACTTTTTCAAATAAGACAACTGAAATTCAGCCTCTTTTTAACCATCTAAATAGTAAGCAGTGGAAAGGGCACTTTAAAATTCAAATTATTAAACTCCAAATTCTCTGCATTTCTTCCTCCTTTTGGATGACAATAGGGTAAAATGAGACAAGCATGTTTTAATAAATTTTATTTGCTTTTTTGAGTAAGAACTTGGAGAAAACTAATATGTCATTTGGTGTATTCTTAAAAATCCTTTGCTTGAAGAATCTAATGACTTTTATGCCTTCGGATTTATATATTATTTGCACCATTTTGAAATACTTAGGAAAGGAGAGAATATAATTATTTGCCATGAAAATAATGCCATCAGGCCGGGAGTTGATGCCAACCAAAGCATCCTATTGTCCCATACACTGTTGCTGGCCTTGATAACAGTTGAGGATTGGAAGAAATGCAATCGGCCAGGATCATGTAGATTTCAGCTGGAATCTGCGCTGTTCCTTCAGGGTGTACCAGGGGCCTTCCTCCTCCCCTCACTTTCTTCTTCCATTCCCCACTTAGTAGCTTCAGAGGTTGATAAGAATTCAGCACGGACAAGCAAATGTTTGTTTGTAACATGAACACTGACCATTTCTATCTTACAATTGAGAGAGGGGAAGCAAAGAGAGGTTCCCAGACATCAACAGCAAATCAAAAGAGGATGTCGGGATCATTTGATGATGCCAAGTGCTTGCTACTGATGGCTTTTTCTCCTGAAGTAACTTTTAGCTAAATTTACAGATATTCAGAGGAAAGAACCTGTATCAATGAACTGTATCAATGTTTTCCCCCAAAGATCAGGCTCCCTTTCTACCTCAGAATGGCTTCTCACTAATAACAGTAGTTTTTCAACAACAGATGGGTCTGTGAGTGGAAAGAGACCTTGTCATTGATCCAGTGGCATGAGGACTTCTTCAAATGCACATGTGGTTCTGACAGTCATGGAGGGACCACATGACCTTGATGCAATTCCTCTTTAATGAGCCAACTCTTCATCAACCCTGATGTTCAGGCACCCATATTTAAGATGCAGGCCTCCAGCAAAACCGGCATTAGTGCCACAGAGCTTTGTGGAGACTTGCCAACATTACAGGCCAGCACTTGGAGAGCATAGTGATTATGTGATTTCAATTTCATACCATCTGTCCCCAGATTTCTTTCACTACCAGGCTGGCCACAGGCTTTGGAAGATGGTCAAAATCTAGGGTTCTGGAATTCACTGTTTGGAGTTCAAAGGAGCAGACATCCCCAACTTCTTCATGGCTGGATGTTGCCATAGAGAAGTGGACCGAAATGGCTGGCTTCCAGCAAGATATGTACCTGAAAGTCCTCATGAAAGCGCGTTAAGCCTTCAGAAGCTGGCTCTGTGTCTGAGAGGCTGGCCAAGAGATGTTAGATCACTCCAAGGGTGAGAGAGAACATAAGCAACCGAGGAAGAGGGAGGAAGAGACATGCTGATGTTCTTCTCAATAGGAGCATTCTTTCTTCTTGGGAGACCATCAGCCTCGTTACTTGTTATCAGACTGTGACCACCCTTCATTCCCTTTCTCCAGCAGGAGCTCATCATTCCAATAAGAACCTAAACCATAAAGGAAAAACAAGAAAAATAGGGCTTTTTGGTTTTGGCTAGAGGGTCAGAGGTTTTTTCTTTTTCTTTTTTAATGCTGGCTTATTTTATATAGGCTCTTGAATGATTATTTTCTTTGCTTCTAGGCAATCTGGATTAATTGATACAGTAAAGATCTGGAAGCCCTAAAATGTCAGGTCAATTCCCAACTCCAACACAAAGAAGCTAAACAACCTGCAAGACAATATGTAGAAAAAGCAACCACAATTTTTCTATGTACAAAATAGAGTAGGGGTGCCACTGGGAAGCTATGTGACATTTTAGAAACCTTGTGTTCTTTGCGCTAATTACTCAACAGCTGGCGTTCCAGATCATGCCTCTTGACATCAGTAGCTTGATTGCCAACACAGTGATGATACTGGTTTCACTTTTAAATATGGGTTTCAAAAGTATAAGTTTTCATAGTCGTCAGAGAAACAATATTGGATGTGGGGGGAAATAAAAAAAACCTCAGGCAGAAATCCAGATGTCAATCTCCCTCATTTCACAATGAGGAAGCCGAGGCCCAGAGGGGTGAGTGACCTGCCCAAGGCCACAGTCAGAGTTAGAACTGTGCCAGGCCCAGGACGTGAAGCTTTCCTTTTGATCAACATCACATTTCATAAGCCAGCTTGCCTTTTATATGCTTGCTTTCCACAGTGATTTCTGGGGAAAGAATTTCTCATGACAGAGATTTTTCACGGCTCTTGATGGGTGATTTGGGGCAATATAGAAGGGTGCCTTTTGATCTGGCTGCTTCCCCATCAAGTACAACACTGCTTCCTCAATGGCAGAATAGCCGGCCTCTCCTATCAGTCGCTGAAGTCTTAGAAGACGTGAAAATAAACAAAGCCTGACAACTCTGTTCCCCGTGTTATGACCTGTTCACCTCTCCTGCCACTTCCAACTTTGCTTCTCCCTGAGTAGCCCCCACGTTATTTAAGTCAGCAGGGCTTTCAGAAGTCCGGCAGTGCTGAGGCTGCCAGAAGGAACAATTGCGTGGCAGGCTCATGTGGGTCTGAGCTCTTTAAACTCTGGGTCATGACTAGCATAGAAGGGGCTCCTGCTGCTCTTCAAATTGCTCTTGGTCTTGAAATTTCCTTTCAGTGGTTCCCTCCCTTATGCTTAAACACTTCATGCCCTGGAATCACTGAGGGTCTCACTCTGATAAATATTATTTTTTGAAGCACTCAGGAGTCTACTTTATTCTGAAATGTTCCAGTAGGCAGCTTTAACAAGAATATGGGTAACTTCTTGAAAAAAGTCTAAGCCCTGGACAGGTGCGGTGGTACATGCCTGTAATCGCAGCACTTTGGGAGGCTGAGGCAAGCAGATCACAAGGTCAGGAGATCGAGACTATCCTGGCCAACACGGTGAAACCCTGTCTCTACTAAAAATACAAAAATTAGCTGGATATGGTGGTGCGCACCTGTAGTCCCGGCTACTGAGGAGCCTGAGGCAGGAGAATCGCTTGAACCCAGGAGGTGGAGGCTGCAATGAGGTGAGACCATGCCACTGCACTCCATCCTGGGCAACAGAGCAAGACTTTGTCTCAAAAAATAAAAAGAAGAGTAAGCCCAACTTAAAGTTGCCTGTGAATGACAATAGCAATCTGATCTCCAATTCATTAAAAAATACCCATATGTTCACAGAAGGTTTTTTCATAATAGTGGCAAAGTGAAAGTGACCCAAATGAATGCCTATCAGTGGATGCCTGGGTAAACAAAATATGGTATATCTACACAATGGAATATTACTTGCAATGAAAAAAAGGATTGCTACATGCTACCTGAACACATCTCAAAGTTAGGCAATGTAAAAAAAGTCAGACCACATACTGTATGATTCCATGTATATAAAATGTCCAGAAAAAGCAAATCTATAGAGACAGAAAAATTAGTGACTGCCATGGGCCAGAGGTGGGACCAGGGAGGGACTGCAAATGGGCATGAGGTTTATTTTGGGAGTGATGGAATTGCTCTGTAATTAGATTGTAGTGATGGTTGCACAACTGAATAGTTATGAAAAAAAATCATTGAGTTATAGACTTCAAAATAGTGAGTTTTATGGTATGTAAATAGTACCTCCATAAAACTGTGCAGGCTAACAACTATGTAGCAGACACGCCAGCTCCTAGCAGGAAGGACATCTTTGGAGTAGAGGGATGTCTGGTGTGGTTGGGCCACCAGATGAATTCAGCCATATATTTCCCCTCACACTGACTGCTCTTCGTGATGGGTGACCTTCAAGTCTTGCAGGAGCCCTTGACATGATGCAACAATTTATTAAATAGACAAGCTGCCCTTACAAGGTGAAGTCTGACAAAGCCTCAGTTCAGGAACATCTGCATTCAAAGTGAAAAAGCAATGGCAGCTGCAATGATTTAGATCTGCAATTAAGACATTTAAAGTGTTTGGGGCTGACAAGGAGTTAAAGTAAATGTTGATTCAGTTGTAAAGTCTTCAAAGATTTAGGCTTGCAAAAGGGCCTTGCGCAACTGTAGGGTTTTATTTATTTATGGATTGTTACTGACTTTAAAATACTCTTTTTGCTCCCCCCAGCAGAACTTTTCCAATCAACAGTGGGACCCGTAGCAGGGGAGACTGGAAACATGTTTGAATAATGCATTCAGGATAATTTTCAAAAAAATCATTTAATGAGTACCATATTCCCTCCAATTGTCCCTTATACATGATTCACCATTTTGAAGATACTGATGTATAAAGAATGCAGTCAATGTGGCAAAAGTTGAAGATAGCCCCTGTGGATAAGCCCTAATGGACACCATCCTGAAATAATACATACAGCTCAACCCCCAGACATGTGTCTTCAATTTAAAATAATTCAGCAATCATGTTCAACCAGAACCTGATTACACAAAATGGGACTTTTTAACTCCCAGACTTGGATCAAATTTTGGAGGCTACAAAAAAGCAAGGGGTGGGGGTAGGGTAGCAAAGATAATATGTGCCATGTTTATATATTCCAGATATAGTGATTAAATGATTACACACTTGCCAGGCGCAGTGGCTCACACCTGTAATCCAAGCACTTAGGGAGATTGAGGCGGGCAGATCACCTGAGGTAGGGAGTTCCAGACCAGCCTGACCAACATGGTGAAACCCCATCTCTACTAAAAATACAAAATTAGCCCAGTGTGGTGGTGCATGCCTGTAATCTCAGCTACTCAGAAGGCTGAGGGAGGAGAATCGCTTGAACCTGGGAGGCTGAGGTTACAGTCAACTGAGATCATGCCATTGCACTCCAGCCTAGGCAACAAGAATAAAACTCCATCTCAAAAAAAAAAAAAAAAAAAATCCACACACAAATTTAACTGTTTCTTTGAGCTTATCAAGGCACCTAGTATCCTTTTTTCCACCTGTAAGTATTTACCTTCCTTTAAGAGAACTTGCATGAAAGTCCTGACTCTGATTGGGATGAAAAAGAAAAAATGATGAACAGAAGTTGAGCCTCTGTTAGAATATTATGGCTTTCAAGCCACTGAACTGTATAGTCTTATTCTCCACTTTTTCAGAGGTTCAGGAGAGAAGGGGACTGAACAGAGTTAGCTTTCTTGGATGGCACAGAGGACCTAGTACAGGACCCAGAAAATGGCATCCACTGTAGTTCTTGGAAGTGCTTGGCATTCCTTTCATCTTTTATTTAGTTACTGGCTGCCTTCTCTTCTCACCTGTGATAATGTGGGTCCCCTTCCATATAGGCGAGTAGAGCCCCCGCTTGTATTGTGATTTCTGAGATGCTAAGAGGTCCCCAATCCTTCTTCTTGATAAGCTGCCTAATGCTTGAACTGCCACCATATTACGTACTTATTTCTTCAAATCCTTGTGATCAGAAGTAGTGTTTGGTGAATCTCAAGCAATGGTCTCTAGGGATAAGATTCCAGATAAAATACAAAACACCCAGTTCAATTTGAGTTTCAGATAAACTACAAACATTGACTGCATCACTAGAAGAATGATGAGTCAGGTCATTTTTTTTTTTTTTTTTTCCCCAAGATGGGGTTTCACCATGTTGGTCAGGCTGGTCTTGAACTCCTGACCTCAGGGGATCCGCCCACCTTGGCCTCCAAAGTAGGTCATTTTACTCAACCAATGTTATTAAAGCCTGCTTCCCAAGATGGGAGGCTTTAAAAATTAGGCACTATAAACCTGGATATACTAGAAATGAAGCTTTGTGTTTTTAAATAAATGAACACATTTAGAATGGATGGTTTTCTTTTCATGTTGATAATGTTTCTGCTTTTCCTTTTGTTCCTCTTGTTTACAGATTCTTTATGCTTTGAAATAAGAAAGTAGAACAGTTTCTGGGTCCCAGCTGCAGGAAGAGCTCCTGTTGCTGTAGATTCTGACTTCTGGGTCTTGGGGCAGGGGATGGCCAGCAAGCTAAGCTGTGCAGAGGGTGTGCTGGGCCAGGGGCTGAATCGGTGTTGGAGCATCCACAGACTGGTTTGTCTCAAGAAGCATATTACTAAATATGAAACACCAAATCTGCAAGTGGGTTTACTTTTCCCCCATAGATTAGAATGGATTCAATATTATCTCTTTATTAGCTTCACTTTTAATCACTTACATCGCAAGTAGGACAGAAAGGTGGCTTGAAAGTCATAATTTGAGAAATCCAGATAAACTGACTTTGCCCACAACCATCTGTTGTTATTCATGTGAATATCAACTGTCATGTATGCTGGGGCTAAAAAGAAGATTAAGATTCACTGTTCTTAGATACTTCCAGGAGAGGAAACTCAGGGTTGAACCTTTTTAGCCTTCTATGGTAAAATTTCCCAGTCTGTGGGTGTCCCGAAGCTTTTTTTCAGTTTCCTAAACTCCCATATTCAAGAAGCCATTTTCTCTTCTTTCTTGTCCTTCCTTGACAAAGTAAAATGTATTCTCATTGTCTACTCTGTGTCATCCAGGCTTGGTTCCTGTCCTCCCAGAGCCTATAGTTCAAATAAAGGAGAGGGAGCATTTTATGAGGAAATTAAAAGTGCAAGATTCTGAAAGTCAATTAAAAGAGTTGAGAGGGAGGGGTCAGGAGAACAGGGAAGCACCTGAGTGCTGGGTAGAAACACAGATCAGAGGGTAGAAACCACCACAGTGTAACACCAATTAGTGGGTATAAACCAATGACAGCAAGTATATGAGGCATGGAAAACTTGGTGCATTGTAAAGTTTTCAAAATATGAGGTCCTTTCTGTCTATTAGGGAATGGGAGTTGTCTTTGTATATCAACCATGGAAGAGCTGTTTTGAGACATTATTCTTTGGTCTATGTGGGTAGACCTTGATGCAGCCGTGTTTCCGAGGAAAGGAAAGGACAGCTGTTTTGTTGTTATATTTAATAGTAGATGTAGTGCCATGGAATGATGCAGATTTCATGCAGATATTCTTAGCTCGTCGTCCCAGGACTCATTCTTCCTTATATGAGCATTGGTAGTTACAGGTTTTACCCTTCCTTTAGTTGTAAGTCCTTTGAAGGCAAAAACTGTATCCAATTTGCCACTGTTTCCTAACAGTACTTATCAGTGTCTGATCCATCACAGGGAGTTTGTAAATGTTTGGATGAATAAAGGGAAAACAAAGAACCCTTTCTTTGGCTTTAGTAAAAATATTTTCACTAGTTTCCACTGGCATGTTATAGATATATTCTAAGAAACAATCTCCTCAAATTATGGCTTCAATAACGATGAAAAATCAATTTCCTAATGAATTATTTTCTAGAAAGCACCACACACACACACACACACACACACACACACACACATACCCCATCAATAAAAAAGTAATTTGTGAGTTTAAGAACTATAGGATAATAGGTGATCCATATGAAGTTATGACAGCTTGTAAGGCCAGGGAGGGCATGAGGAAACAAAACTCACAGAATTTGATGATCAGTGAAAAGCCTGCTGATAGTTGAGTTTTATCTCCTCTGTATAATCCCTTTTCTGGTAAAAGCGGAGATGTCATGGACAATGTAGTATTTCATCAAATCTGAGAGGCCATTGATTGTAAGACAGCATTGTTTTAGGTACCATTAAGAAGGAAAGGGAAAAAACCTTGCCAAGTAAACTCATATTCAGAGACATTCAAATGTTGAAAAATAAATGTTTCAGAATCTGTGAAATACAGACAATTCTCCCTAATGCTTGGCCCAGGGCTCTGCATACCACAGGTGGTTGACAAGCATTTGTTGAATGAGTGAGTGAATAATGTTGACAAGCAGAAATGTCTGGTTTATAATGCCTAGAGCCCATCTCTGAGAACAGCGGGCTGGATCCCTTATTGATGTTTTAAGTAATCACTGAGAGAATAGCTGAGCGATTGCTCTTCTGATTGCTGAGAACAAAACACAAAACTAACAAAAAACAGAGTTTCAGAACTGCATCCTGTTGACATACCACTGGATTTTTGCGTCCCACTGTTCTAGCCACACAGGGACTTTTCTCTGAATAATCAAAGAAGGGATTATTCTGTCTAAGAATGGACAAATGAGTGTGTGAATGTGTGTAGGCTAAGGAAGGCAGGTAGAAAGAAATAAATAAAAGGGTAAAAAAATTCCTTAAATAAAGCTTGCTGGGTTGAACACATGCATCATTCATACATCAGAAAACAGTATACACTTGTGACTCTGTACCCACAGACCTCTGAATTGTAGCTTGCAGCTCCATGTCTCCTCACAGTGATAAATATGAGCAATATTAATGTCATCTTCTAACCCCCCCCCAAAATATAGCTGACTCTGTTCAACAGAGCTGGTCAGACTGCTGCAGATAAATCATATTCAGATCAGAACTCCATGTACACATAATCTTTGGGGCATCTGCAAAGTCTAGGGGCACACAGTGACAGATCTGCATTATTGATACCACTTCATAGCCTGTTCTACTTAAGTTTTTTTTTTCTTTTCTACCAGTAATAAGGATAGAATCTCTGATATTTACCTTATAAATTGGCTTCTAGTTTATCTTTTCAGAGGTGCCACCAGAGAACCAAGAAGCAATTTCAATTAAGAGTAGAATTATGATTTTGGAACATACCTTTAGAAATGTCATTTTTAAATTTTTTACTTATTTTCATAAATAGCTGTATAAGACTCTCTTTAAGACCATTTCAATTTTCGTGCGGTGACTGCAAGAGTCTCACTGGGCTTATCTGACTGCATCAAACAAGGTCAGGGCTTAAGAATTCATCCACTGCCAGGCTCTTTAACAGGAGGATCTGTACCTGATTCCAATGGGTATTTCCTTAACACCTGGCACAGGTTTTTGAGACTAGTGTCTGCCCAACTGAAATTTATTAAGTAAATAAATGATGAATAACTGATGCTTAGAAGCACAATCCTCTTGGTACCAATGCAGCAGTTAAAGACTTTTAGAGTAAATTTTTCTTCCTAAAATGCATTCTGAGGAGAGTAGATAAGTATTAATGCAAGAAAACAAACTCGAGTCCAAAAAAATTGTTGAGCATCAGTGGATTCAGCAAGGATTCTTAATCTCTTTTTCTTAGATTTCCTTGAAAGAATTTCGCAACTAGGGACCCTGTTACACTTTTAAGTTAGCTTCGAAAGTTTTAAATCACAAGTTCTAATAGTTACAAAGTACGCAATTTCTGGCATGTTTGACAGTTACGAAGGTCACAATTTCTGGTGCATTTCTACTGTTACATTACTCTTTTATTTTTTGAGATGGAGTCTTGCTCTGTCACCCACGCTGGAGTTCAGGGGCATGATCTCGGCTTACTGCAAGCTCCACCTCCCGGGTTCAAGCAATTCTCCTGCTTCGGCCTCCTGAGTATTTGGGATTATGGGCATGCACAACCATGCCCAGCTACATCTCTTGTATTTTTAGCAGAGATGGTTTCACTGTGTTGGCCAGGCTGGTCTTGAACTCCTGGCCTTAATGATCCTCTGCCCACCTTGGCCTCTCCAAAGTGCTGGGATTACAGGCATGAGCCACCGTGCCTGGCCTATAGGACTCTTTTAAATGTATCCACAGAATCTAAGTATCATAACAATTTGATGCCTATCTCATTATTTTTAAAAAGTATAGAAACAGGCTCTTGAAACTTTACATTTCTTTATCTCTATAAATGCATTCTTTATATGCTACTTCTCCCTTAGTATTTTATCTTAATGAAAAGTATTTTCATGCTTAAAAGACTTGTCTTGAACACTTTGCTTTACTTCTGTGCAACAAAAATATGTATCTAATTTGAAATTAATATTTTTATTCATTGCGCTCATGTTTTCTATTTAAAAAATTCTACCACTGATACTTGACAAATGACAATATATTATAAACTTTGATAAAACTATTAAACATGAAACGTAAAAGTACTGAATATTTACCTCTTAATGAGAGGGAAGAGGCTGTTAAAATCAGAATTCAAACAAGGTTCATACATGGCAATTGGTTTGTATGTTTCTTAAGTCTCCTAGCCTTTCTTAGTCTTTAAATATCTTTCCTACACTTTTTTTCCCCGATTTACTAAAAATATAAGCTCCCTTTCCCCTGTATTTCCCAGTAAATTATTAGTTA
Source organism: Saimiri boliviensis (assembly GCF_048565385.1). Taxonomy (NCBI): domain Eukaryota; kingdom Metazoa; phylum Chordata; class Mammalia; order Primates; family Cebidae; genus Saimiri; species Saimiri boliviensis. The sequence continues at coordinate 92,140,260 of NC_133458.1, read as the reverse complement.
AACCTAGAAGCATGATCAGACTCAGGTTCAACTTCCTGGTAAAATTCTTTTAGGCAATAATGCCTTCTTTGCATACCTTTCTCAGCCTTTCAAATTTAAGTCTGTATCTGCCTTTCAATCCAAGCTCCATCCTCCCTCGCCCAATAATCTCTGGCAATGGAAAACTCGGGCAACACAGTAAGGCCAAGGCTATCAAGCACTCAGATCATCCCAGATTGAATGTTCATCCCATCAGATAAGAGCCTACCCGACTGAGTTACTGGCAGTGGGTAGAGACAACATAGAAAGGGTGGGGAGAAGGCAGCTGTGATGACCAGGTTGGGCTTCCTGACCAATTACAGAAGTGGGAACTGAAGTAGGATCCTACGCTCTACTTCTCTTTGTGTATTTCCCCAAGTCTGAGAAGTACATCTATGGAGTGGACCTTCAGCAGTGTCAGAAGTGGTGGCCATTGCCATCCCAGATCTCATAGAAGGGCAATACTATTTGGGGAGTGGAGGGAGGCATACAAAACATAGCTAGGGTGGCCATGGGCTTGTCTACTTCAGTCTTCTCTGCAGTTGGAGTAACAGGCATATCTGTTGCCCTGAAACACAGACATATCTCCTGAAATGAGCATTAAGTCTCTCAGACAGGACTACCCAATCTCTTTAAGAAGAGCAGAGACATTTCCTGTGCTGTAATTGGATAGATATGCCTAATCTCCATGAATTTCATGGCATATTGCTTGGTTCTGTCCTCGATATCCCTCTCTCCAAATATTCTTCCTCCTCTTTCATCCTTTGATGGACATTCCCTTAGTTTTTGAGAGGAAAGAACTGAAGATTACTATATGAATAAGGCTTGGCTATGTTCTTAGCCAAGAGTCCTAGATCTCATTTCCTTCTCTGAGAGAGAAGGAAAAGGGCTTGTTCTTTCTTATAAAGTTTGGAAATCCATACTCCAAATTGCACAAGAGATTGTATCAATGTCTAGCTAGCTGTACCAAATTAAATGTATGCTTCAAGTATTTGAAGAAAGTGTTTTGTGACAAGAGGAAGATAAAAAATAAAAAGTGGGAAGAAAGAAAGGGTCATAAAGGGAGTGAGAAACAAAAGGAAACAGAAGTTCGTGGCACAACAAGCAGATGATTCCTATTCCTTAGCTCCACTTCTCTACAGATATTGAAATGATTTCTTATTTTTGACCTCATGGGAAAGACTGTTTTCTGGGGCATCACTAGACTGCTGCTCTGGCTTTTCCAGCAATCTCTTTAGGTTGAGGATAGACATTCAGGAGAGCCAGTTGAGGGTTCTAATTTCAAGTGCTCAGCACTAGCTTTCCAATGCTGTCTGCAATTATTCACTCTACTTGACCTCACTGCTTGAAATTTCATGATAGGAAATTACCCTCTGAAGTAATAAGAGTAATATTTCATACCTATTTCATGATAAGAAATCACCCTTTAGAGTAATATGCATCCTGTTTAATAATGCAAGCATCCTGAGAAGAGTATTGAATTAAAGTCTCATAGCTGTCCATGCCTTTCGTCCTAGTAGAAGGTGAGGACAGGTACCAGAGGAGTGAACAGGTGGAGGGTGTAGAGAGGGACAGTTTGGAGTATGGGCCTTTTCTACAGAGGCAGTGTCAGGATTGGGCACATTGTGGGTTGTATCGGAGCATGAGAGCCCTTGCTGGAGTAATTTTATGAGCTAATGAAATAAAGTCAGTATGCCAGAAACTCTGCTAGGCACGGGGAATATGAAGACGTATCAGCTCCCTTAAAGAATTTATAATTTGGGAAAGCAAGTATGTAAGATGAGTAATGTAACATTGTCTAATAAGGGATGAGCAACTTGGCATAAAAAGAGGAGAGGGAAGATGATCAGGGAAAGCTTCATTCATTTATTCAACAATATTTGTTGGGTGCCTATTTCTGTCCCAGGACCTATTCAAGGTACCAAGGATACAGCACTGAGAATAAGGCAGATTAGGTTTTTTGTTATTTGTTTGTTCTCTCTCACTGTAGACAAGATGCTTGACTTGTGTCTTCTTTTTGGCATTTCAGCTTGAGAAAAGAGGAAATTCAAAGAGGAGAGAGCTTGAGGCAGCAGGGCCAGGTGGAGAGACTAAGAACTTGGTGAAGCTTAGTAATCATTCGAGAGTTTTCATTTCAATTACGGAAACTGAATCAAACTGGCTTAAACAAAAAGGAAATGTCTGGCTCATGGAATTTAGTAATCTCGAGAGTAGTTGGCTTTGGGCTCAGCTTGAGGTAAGAGCTAAGAGAGTATCAGAGACCCTGTGTCTCTCCACCTCTCCATCTTAGCTGTAATCTGGCCCATAGTGTCCTCATTCTTGAGATGACTGTGGATAACTCCCACCTCATGTCCTTAGCTCTGGGAGCTCTGGTGAAGAAGAGAGAATCTTACTTCTCTCTTGACAGTAAAAACAAGTCTTTTTCCAGCTCATGGCTCTGAGGGGAGCACATGCCAAGCTCATACATGGAATGGGATGCTCTAATGGGCCAGTCCTGAGTCACATGACTTCTCCTGGAGCCAAGGGTATCTCTCCAGGAGAAAATCGGTGCTGTACCCAAAGAAGAGTGAATGCATGTGGATAGCCAGAAAGTCATCCCCAGAATAACACCTTCAGTAAACAGTTCCCTGGGTGTCAGGCTGTGTGGCAGAATAGAATATAATGGGTACAGCCAGGGTGAAAAGGCAAATGAGTGCCACCTGAGGAAGAGACCAGTGCATAATTAGAGACTGCTAGGCGAGCACACACAGGCTAGCCTCCTCAGTTCTGTATTTGATTCTCCTACAGCAAGAGAATAGAAAGAGTGTGCATGAGATCCAGCTGGCAGTGCATTGCCCCTAGGTCCACCGATCCACCCTGCAGCAAAAGCAGGTGATATGGCTACATGCACCCCACTTTGTGGAGAATAGAAGGACCACACCCTCTTCCCCATGGGGGGTCTGAATTGCAGAAAAGGGGTGGGGGAGCAGGTAAGGGGGCATACCTGAGGGCCATCGATGCATGAGCCCGAGCAGTCTAGGTGCATTCATTGAGTTTGAAATAGAGGAAGATTCCTGCACAAGGTGATGGGCCCAGCACAGGCTGTGAGGGCTGCTACCTCTTGATAAGGATGAGCTCTAGGCCCAAGGCCCATTCTAATATGGGCAAGCAGGAGTCACAAGACTGCCCACACTAGACTGCCTTTCCCAATACCAGGCTAATTTTCTGGGAGTAGAGGCTTTATGTTGCAAAATAAGAAATTTGGGCATTATTCTATGTGGAATGGGGCAGCTTAGTGAGGTTGGAGAACAGAGTGGTTAAATCGGGGAGTCTCAAACCAGGCTACCTGGGGTTGAATCCCAACTCTGCTACTTGACTTTAGGCAAGTTATTTTCCTTCTCGGTGACCCAGTCGTCTCATCTATGAAAGGAACGTGATAGCAACAAGTCCCAGTGAATGGGTATTTTAGGAGGATTAAATGAGATAATACATGCGAAGTGCTTAGAGTAGTGACTGATCCCTTTAATGTTGCTGTTTTATTGGAGAGATTTTAAGGGTCAAATAAAATGACAGACCACAGAACTAGCTGGTGGCAGTTCTGTGACCTTGGTGAACCATCATTGCCTGTTTCTGTTCAGTCTCTTCCTCGACAAAACGTGGAGATCAAATTAGACCTGGTCTGAGATATCCTTGCTCTGATGTTCTTCAGCTGTAGTTGCAATGTGGCAATGGGCTTGTGTTTGAACTTTAAAATGAGCCTTGGTCCCTTGCCCTGCCCTTTCAAAAGAAGGGTACTGACAGCCCAAATGGAACCAAAGCTCTTTAAGCAAAAGAGCTCACCTGACTGTCCAGGGTAATCCTGAGAACCCTCATGAAAAGCCATTTTCCAATGCTAGGAGCAAATGCCCACTTTTTTCTAAGAAACAGATGAGAGCAAAGCTGTCTGATGGTTTTTGAGCTTACACAAACCAGGTTCTCCCCACCTCCCAATTCTTCATTATCTTTTGAGCATTTCAAGCCAAATGAATTCTTGATATCGGCAAAATTTTACATATGTTATGCAAAAGCCATCACCAGAAACACAGAGAAAAAGACATAAAGAATGCAAATTGAGCATCTGTCTTAGCTCTGGCCAGATGAAGTGGGAGTGGGGGCTGCAATTAGCAAGCTGGGGACCAACAATGGTCATTGCTACATAATCGATAGGAGGAACCTTGTTAGACCTGCACGTTTGCAAGGTGGAAATACTGTGCTTAATGAAAGGGAAGGACAAATAAAAATTCTGAGGGACTCTGAGACAAGATAGGAGGAGAGAGAAACAGAGATGCAGAGAACGGGCCAGAAAGAGGATGAACTCACAAAAGATGGGAGACAATGGAAGTGCTGCCCTTGAAATCTTTGCCATGGCGTCTTGATCAAGCTGTTGATTCTGTTTGAGCCTAAATTACAAAGGACTGTGAATCATACATGGAAATTGTCTGGGTGCGTCCCTTAGCAGATGGGAAAACTGTGGTGGCAAATGAAATTAGCAGGCTGCCTCGTGGAACGAGCTCCTGTGCCTGTTCAGAGTCTGCATGGGGTACAAATGCTGGGATCATCAGGAACAAAATAGCCATTAAAGAAAAAACACCCTTTTTCTTTTCTCAAGATGTAAGAGACCGATTCTCTTTTTCGAAGAAATTGCCAGCTGGTTTTTCTTAGAGACTTGATGAGGAGTAGGCATGAGAAGAGGCCCGGAGACTTCTCCTCTACTTCCTCACTGCCCACCCTGGCCACCCTGAATTTCATGATCATTTCCAGGGAGTTCAGCACTGGGCACAGAAGCAACAGCAGAAACGAACAGAAAGTCAGCTGTCGCGGGAGTGAAGCCAGCTCCTCTCCTTCAGGGGGCAATGCTGGCCAAAATTCTTGGTTTCTGCTGAAATCACAGTGTGAAACGACACTTCCTTAGAGAGTTCCAATTGAGGAACAGACAAGGAGCTCAGGGAGCTCCCAGCAGCCAGCACAGCAAAAATCTAAGGAGAATGATACCAAACAGCATGGGGAGGCAGATGGGGAACTCTTAACAATTGCCCTACTCTGATCAGTAGCCTCTGCTCTGCCAATGAGTGTTTCCACAAAGGCTAGACATTTTTGGACACAGTTTCACTAGATGTATATCCTAAAGGGAGTTAAAACCCAGCAGACAGGAACTCGATATCATCATAAGCATTGAAATAAACTAGTGTTGTGGTCATCAATACGCAAACATAATGAGAGCTAATACTTTAACACTTTTCTAGTGCTTACTATGTGCCCAACGCTATGTTAAGTACTTTATATGTATTTTCTTATTTAATTCTCAAGACTTTGAGGTGGATACCTTTTATTAGTTCCATACGAAAAGTGATGAAACTGGTGCAAAGAAGAGAAACGTCTTTCAAATATCACTGTGGGAGATTGATTGCAAAGTGGTTATAATTCTTCATTATTCCTGGCATCCACACTCTACAATGTGACTTCACAGCTTTTGACTGTACTTATGGCTTCTGTTTGAACAATAGAACCAGGCTTTGCTGACAGTGTCCTAGTTCTGAGCCTAGGTCTCAAGAGACCTCCCACTCTTCTGCTTTTTCTCTTGGAAACTGCTGGGCTGCCAGATGTACAAGCCTGGATTAGCCTGTTGGAGGATGAGAGACCACGTGGAGCGAATAAACCTCTCTAGCAGAGACTGTCCTAGACCAGGCAGCCTCCTCCTGAAGACATAGGAGAGAATCCAGATGAACTCAGATGAGCCTGGCCCAGATTGGAAGAATCATCAAACTGATTGCTGAACAGTGAGCAATAATAGATAGTTGTTTTAAGTTACCAAAGTTTGGGTGCTTGTTATACAGTAATAAATAACTGCAACCATGGCCTAGGTAATACTATTACTCTAAATTAGGTTTCCTTACCCCAAAGCCCTTTGCCTTTAACCTCTAGTCTCTAGTGACACACTCTCATGTACTCTACCTTGTTCACCAACACCATCTGCTTTAATTCGGCCTTTCTGTTTCCGGTAGGTTCCGGTAGCATCAATTACTGGTTGCCCATGACATTCATTTGCTAGCAGATCCCCGTGACACTTGGAGAGAGATTTCTATCCCAATTCTAAGGGTGAATCTTGATTTTAAAAGCCAGCAAGTGGTTGCTGCAATCCCTTCATGGACCATTAATCAAGGGTGCACATGTGACCCCTTTCTGACTGTGAGATAGACCAGCACACCAACTGGGAACATCTGGGAAAGGTTTCCTCTTTCTAAGGACAGAAACACCAGAAAAATACAGCTTTTTAGATTTTGTATACTGCCCACCAACTTGCAACAATAAGGGGCCCTGACTGAGGCTGAAGTTAAGCTGAAAGGGGCAAAGTGCAGACATGGGAGAAACATGGAACCCTGTTGAGGTCACCAGGACACAGGTTGAATCAAGCCTGGGATCCCCACTACTCTTCTTTTGAATTTTCCCTTCTGTTAAGTCATTTGAATCTGTTTTTTAACTTGCAGACAAAAGCATCCTAAGGGTTAGAGTTTCCATCATCAGTTAAAAGGAACCCAGCCTCTTGCTTGTCCTTTATTTTCTACAAAAACCAAACCAAAGTGCACACAGAAGCTTATTCCCTGGAGGCAGGCCCCAATTTCTGGGAGCCCCATGCTTGAGACACATCTTGTCACCATTTGATTGACTTCAGCAGTAATCGGTTGCCTTGAGCCTCAGAGCAGGATGGCTGCAGGATGGGAGAAAAAGGAGAGGAGTTTTGAGAAGTGCTGGGACCATGATTGAAGTGTGGTCAGAGATCCAAGGAAGCAAAAATGTTCCACCAGTATATGTTCTCAGAGGCAGTTTCCCTTTTGATTGGTCCCAACTTTTTCTCACCATTCCTGGACTCCCAGGAAGCCTGTGGTATGTGTCTTTATTCAGGGGTGGCACTTTAGTATTTAACTACTGTTCTGCCATAGATGGGTCCGTGCCCCTGCCAAAATCTCATGTCAAGTTGTAAGCCTCAGTGTTGGAGGAGGGGCCTGATGGAAGGTGATTAGATCAAGAGGGCAGATTTCCCCCTTGCTATTCTTGTGATAGTCAGTTCCTATGAAATCTGGTTCTTTAAAACATCTGGTTCTCTTTTGGTTTTTGAAAAGATCTAGTTCACTTCTTCCTCCTGCCCTGGCCATGTAAGATGTGCCTACTTCCCTTTCGCCTTCCACCATGATTGTTAAGTTTCCTGATGCTTTCCAAGCCATGCCTCCTGTACAGCCTGTGGAACCATGAACCAAGTAAACCTCACCTAGTCTCAGGCATTTACAAACCACCTAGTCTCAGGCATTTCTTTATAGCAATGTGAGAACAGATTAATGCACACCCCATCTCTGTGTCCCCAGTAATTGGTTGATCATGATGCTTAGTACATCTTAATGGAATGAATGAATGAATGAATGAATAGAAGCCTGGAATTGGATGAGTTAGAATGCTTTGGGTAAGAACTTTTTGATTAATTGAACTTTCTGGTTCATTGGCAAATACTTTTTGCTCTGGTTTCTATTTTTAAAACACTTTCTTGGTAAAGTACATTTTGTTTTTTATCTAGTTTCTATTAATTGCAACCCATTGATCACTCGATTAAAAGATAGCCTTTGTTCAAGTATGAGACATTCAGCCACATCTGTCCTAAAGGAGATTGTCCCAGTTTCCCAAGTGACAACACAGCAAAACCGAGAATATTATTTTGAGAATTTTATTATTGAAAATGAATTTATTGGAAACCACATGCAAAGAAACACAAGTAAAAAATTATAGCCTATGAAACATGACAGGTATATGCTGTTATTATTTTAGAGCAAATGTAATTATTTTTATTGTTAATACTTAAGCACGTCGTGTTTGACATTACCATGAGGATAATTGGTAAAATAGTTCAATATCAAGCTTAGACTTGTTCAGGTAGAATTTGCCAAAAAATACAAGGAAAATCATGTTTTTTTTTTTTAATGAGAGAAAAGTAAAAAACATCTACCAACTGGTTTGCATACTAGGGCCAAGCAGCTGGAATGAATGATTCACAGAAGTCGACTGACTCTGGCTAAAACTCCATCGGCACAATGCCAAGACAACTCATGATGGTTCTGTTCAGTCCCAAATGGATTTAATTGATTAGTCAGTCGGAGTACCTTGGAAATCTGTCATAACATGTTTGTCTTGAATATGAAGGCTCGTGTCTTTTAGGAATATCTTCAGCCACACAGCATCCCTACTTAATGGGGAACAAAAGTCCTGTGGCTAAGTAAATGCAAAGATACCTAGGGGTACCAACAAGAAGTTGTAATTATCTGGCTCGGAATCTCCTTTATGATTCAGGTCAGCTCATGCTTATAGAGAATCTGACATTCCTGGGTTCTTAGGAAAGAGGGAGGTGGATCTTATGTGAAAGACTGAGAGAGAGAAAAAAGAGAGAGGAGAAACTTGTGATCTTATTAAAACAAAGTTTTAAAATGTAAACTCAGGAAGACCTGAGTTCAAATGCTAACTTACCTGTTTGGTCATAGGATCATTTTCTGTAAAACAGGGATAATAATAAATCTACTCCCTAGGCATTTTTTAAGGATTAAATAAGATTGTGCATATTAAGCACTTATTGTCATGCCTAGTGTTTAATCAATATTAGCTATTTTTGTTAGTTACTTTTCATCAATCATAGAGCTTTCCTTGAATCATCCAATAATGTCTCCTTGGTGTTAGATATTTGAGTTAATATGCAAAGATAGAGAGTGGATGCCTAGTGGCAAACTCTTCACTCCAGTGCTGAATTTATATCACACTTTAAAAGCTGGTTGTGAAGGAAATAATGATTTTCCCACCCAAAATATATCATCCTTGGAAATATTCCAGTTGATGGCCATGAAGCCAAAAAGCAATAGTAATGAGAGTATCAACTCTGCTAAGAAGAACAAACTAAAGAAGATTCCAAACCCATGCCTGCCAAGTTTTCCCTCATTCGGAAGTAGGCCATTTGAAATTCTGGAACTCTGTACAGCTTATTCTCAGTCTGCCCATTGACTTTCCTGTTTTCTGTCGTCTTGTCTACCTAAGTCAACCTTTCTTAATATTTAACCACTTTTCAGAAAATTCAGTTTTAAAATGGCAGCAAAACAGCTTTGAATTTGCAAAAGCTTCACATTTCAGAGGTGATACTAATCTAAAGAAACACGCTATTATCTTTGTAATTTCCAATTGTTCCTGGAAGCATTTTGCTGCAGAGGCCATTGCCAGCTATTAAGTAGAGGAGACTTGCTTTGGTTGCCAGAATTAGCTGAAATTAAGATCCTTTGACATCTTCTTACAGAAAAAAGTCAGTTTCACTACAAACAATCCAGAATTTAATACATTGTGACAGGTTATAAAATTCTATGCATTTGAAAGAAAAGCTTTGCTGGTGGAATAATGTGTTTCTAATTTACACATAATAGGCCCATGAAGCTATGACTAGAAGGACATTAAAGTAATGAGAAAATTCCAGTTATAGACACCTTCTGTGGAGATCTTAAAGATTATGATTAGGGCAGTCATTTTCCCAAGTGCCTTATATAGCTAAAGCCAAAATGAAGGTGTCCAAACAAAGAAAGGAGACGGTAAGAGCAGTGGGCTTCAGCTTCAAGGGCAAGGAAAGCATTTTTGAGATAGCTACTCAAGCCAGATGTGGAGGATTTTATTAAACTTAATAAATGCTGTGTTTACTGAAGACCCACCAAGGGTCAACACTGGGTGCTTTCCATGAATGAGAAAGGATCACCAATGCCATGAACAATAAGAAAGGCAGTATCATGTTTGTGGCTAAAACCTTTCCCCAATACAAAAGAAGAAACATTCTATTTGCCTTGATTCTTTGTCCCCACAATTGTTACCTTCTCCATCCTCCCCATCATTAACACAATGAGCAGTTGTTTCATTCAGTGCTTTCAGCATTTAGAAAAGTCTCAGTGCTACTGTGTCATTTAAAATGTATACTAGATGGCAAAGAAAAGTGGGAGTGTGTTATTTCATATGACTTTGGGTAGTGTTCTCAAACCACAAATTGATATAGAGATGGGGAAGTGGCTGGTGGGGAAGAGCACAGAACATGCTCATAATGAAATGCATATGATTCACTGCTTTGCCAATATGTAGTTTCTTGTCCTCTTTTGAGATCAATTCTCAAGCGTTAGTTCATAGAAACAAACCTGCTTTCTGACTAAAAAGTGATTGGAATCTCATTCTGTTATTGCTTATATTTTGGGTACCATATTAAATACAGGTAGTCAATATATCTTGGGTGCCATATTAAACATATTAGAGGTGGTCAATACATCTCCACTTAGGTGTAAGAAGATCTGCCAATTTTGTTCTTGTTCTTTTTCCTTTTTTTAAACTTTATCTAGTAAGAGTTTCAGGGCTGTCCTCTTCTTTCTCCCTCTTTACCCTTCGAAAAATATTTTTTGAGCACCCTCTACATGCCAGGAATTTTCTAGGCACTGGAGAATGAGGTCCTTGTGTTCACATGTACCATGATTGGGCTCTGATCCTCTTTGGCTTGTTGAAGTTCTCTTCTATCAAACAGCATTTTCTGAGCCTTGATCTGACCTGAGTGTGTGTATATATATACACATATGTGTGCATGTACGTATGTATATATATGTATATGTATATGCATGATGGGTTGCAAAGGACGTTGGTAGAAGTCACCTTCCACCTAGAACCCTGCCACTGGGCCAGTCTGAAAAGATGATAAGTTTATAGTCTACAGGCCAGCATGTTGCTACCGAAGAGTAGAAGGTGTCCAAAGAAAACAAAAAAAAAAATGCGTTGCTACTGAAGAGTAGAAAGTGTCCAAAGAAAACAAAAAAAAAATGCTGTACCAGCAGCCTGGCATCCCTGAAGCCCATCTCCTTCTGACTTTCCAAGAGGCATGAGGTTTAGTTACCACATAGGATTTCCTTCCTCACCTTCCCTAATGAAGGGTGTCCTGGTGACACTTGACAGCTGGGCAATCAGTTCAATTCAGCCAGAGGAAACAAACCCAGCTAGCAAGTTGTTTGCCAATATGTAGTTTCTTGTTCTTTTTTGAGATCAATTCTCAAGAGTTAGTTGATAGAAATGAATAGAAAGACAATCTTTTTCTCTTTAAAATCTTTTTGCCAGTTTGTTATCTTGGGGCGTTCTGGAATCCACTTATCTACAACTGAAATTTCCTTCGAGAATAAATATGATAGGATTCTTTCTCATCCCTCTGTGGTCGTCATCCCTTAATCAATAATAAAACTTTCAGAAATAGCATCAAAGGCCATGTCAACCTCATTCAATCGGAATGCACCATGTTTTTTTATTGCACCCAGAGGAGGTTCTTACTACAATAGCATGAGAATAACCTTGTTAGACAATGGCTGGAATCTGGGTTTGTGCTGTTCTCAGAATCCTGAGGACTTAAAAGCTTCAACTCTGCTCAAAGTGAAATCACAATCTTCTGAAAGAATTTTGGACATAAACTAGGGTAAACTTGGATAACAAGAATCAGCCCTTGTTTGTGGTTGAAATAGAGATATGCTATTGTCACTGCTTGGGCTTCTAGAAAACTAAATTCCTGATAGATTGAAATTTGGCCCCCAGCTTGGTCTGTGATTTCTTTCAGAGTAGTCTCATGCAGCAGACAATTTTGTTCATTTTCTTGCAAAACCTCTCATTTGAAATTTCAAAGTTGGGAAGAATCTTACAGGTCATTTATTCTTATCTTTACACCTTCCAAATCCAACACAGATCACTAGGTCAAGAGTTCAAGATCAGCCTGGCCAACATGGTGAAACCCTGTCTCTACTAAAAATTCAAAAAAATTAGGGGTGTGGTAGCCGGTGCCTGTTATCCAAGCTACTTGGGAGGCTGAGGCAGGAGAATCGCTTAACCTCAGGAGGCGGAGGTTAGAGTGAGCCAAGATTGTGCCACTGCACTCCAGCCTGGGCAACAGAGTGAGACTCCGTCTCAAAAAAAAAAAAGAAAAGAAAAGAAAAGAAAAAATATTTTGAGAGAGAGAAAGAGACCACATGTATGGATTTTTTATTATACTATATTGTTAAAACTGTTCTCTTTTAATATTAGTTATTGTTGTTAATCTCTTACTGTGCCTAATTTATAAATTAAACTTTACCATAGGTATGTATAGGAAAAAACATAGCAGACATAGGGTTCAGCACTACCCGCGGTTTCAGGCATCCACTGGGGGTCTTGAAACGTGTAAGTAGGGACTATTGTAATATGATTGGTGACCGCAATAGCGAGAACACCCACCGTTTGTTACAAGCTTGCCGCTCGTCCGCCAGGGGTCGGTAGCGAGGCAGAGATGGACTTTCTGAATGCAGGAATACCAGCAGCAGCAGCAAAAGCAGAGACCTGGACGAAGGACTATATACTTGGAAGTATTTGCGTTGGGGTGGGAGGCAGGGGATGGGAACCATCAGGTGTTAAAGTTCTAGGAAGTAGACGAAAAGGCAGCACGGCAAGTTGGAGTCAAGTTTAGAAGTATCTTAAATGAGAAGGGAAAAACTATACCTAGTTCCGTGAGAAAACTTGGTGATACCGTTAACATTCTGGAAACGCTCTGTGATGTGTGCTGTTCCAGTGTCTAACACGCACTGATTCACTGTGAGATGCACCAATACAGCCCTGTGAGGTTTCACCACGGGGAAATGTTCTGAGATACGCATGTTAAGCAATTTCAACGCTGTGTGAATATCATAGAGAGTATTCAGACACATCTAGACGACAGAGCCCGCCACACCCGTGGGGGGTGCTGCATAGACTATCGCTCCTAGGCTACAAACCTGGACAGCATGATACTGCACTGAATACTGCTGGCAGTTGCAGCACAATGGTATTTGTGCATCTAAGTATAGAAAAAGCACAGTAAAATACAGTGTACAAGATTCAAAACAAATCTCTCAGTTTGAATTGTGTGCCATTCAGTTCAAATTGTGTGCGTGATGAACTCTCTTGCCATCCTGCTCCATCCCTTCTTCATCACGTAAAGAAAAAGGGTGAGTACAGCATAGTAAGATATTTTGAGCCAGGCACGGTGGCTCATGCCTGTAATCCTAGCACTTTGCGAGACCGGGGAGGGGAGATGACTTGAGGTTAGGAGTTCAAGACCAGCCTGGCTAACACGGTGAAACCTTGTCTCTACTAAAAATACAAAAAAAATTAACCAAGCATGGTGGCAGACACTTGTAATCCAAGCTACTCTGGAGGCTGAGGCAGGAGAATTGCTTAAACCCAGGAAGGAGAGGTTGCAGTGAACCGAGATCCTGCCACTGCACTGGCAAGTGTATGGGGCACTTACCGTGAATGAAACCTGCGGGCCTGGAAGTTCTCTGGATCAGTGAATGAGTGAGTGGTGGGTGAATGTGAAGGCCTGGGACATGACCGCACATTATTGTAGACTTTAAAAACACTGGACACTCAGGTTACACTAAGGTTATAAAATTGCTTTTTCTTTGTTCAATCATAAATTAACTTTAGCTTATGGTAACTTTTGTGCTTCATAAACTTTTTAATTTTTAACAATGTTTGGACACATTTATAATACAGCTTAAAACACAAATATATTGTATAACTGTACAAAAATATTTTTTCCTTCTATTCTTATCCTATAAGCTTTTTTCTATTTTTAACTTTGTTTGTTTATTTATTTCCTTTTTTATCACTGCCTTCCACTCCCACATCTGGAAGGTCTTCAGGGGCTAGAACACCCATGGAGCTGTCATCTCCCATGATAACAGTGTCTTCCTCTAGAATGCCTCCTAGAGGACCTGCCTGAGCCTGTTTACAGGAGAATACACTCTCCTGTAAACAGGAGATAAAATAACAATAAAATGGATAGTATAGTAAATGCATAAACTAATAACATAGTCTTGATTATCATCAGCACATATTATATACTACACATAACTGTATGCACTATACTTTTCCGTGACTGGCAGTGCAGGGGGTTTGTTTACAGGAGCGTCACCACAAACTTGAGTAATGCCTTGTGCTACAGCAATACAACAGCTGTGATGTCACAAGGTGATAGGAATTTTTCAGCTTCGTTATAATCTTGCCAGACCACCATCATATATGCAGTCCATCATTGACCAAAACATCATTATTATCTTTATTATCCTCATTTTACAGATGAGGAAACGGAGGCATAGAGAGTGTAGGAAGTTTCCCAATGTTATACAGTGTGTGGCCAAGCCCGGGTTTCAACTCCAGTATTTCTGGCTCCAAAATCTACCTCTTAATCTCTCACAAAGGCTACACCATTTGGAACCAGAGACCTGGATTCTCATCCTAGGCTCTGCACTCACGGGGAGACTTGAAGTCCTCCTCTGAGTCTCTGGAACCCGCTGCTTCCTCCTCCACGAAAATGGGTCATACTCTGTCTGTCTTAAGGTGTCACTGTGCAGAGGGAATGACACTGGGCACAGAAGGAATGAATTACACTGCCTGGCACAGAGCAGATGATGCCCATAAAAGCTGGTCCCCCCCACCCAAATGCCATAGGGAGTCATTCTGGGCTTTTAAGTGGGGCAGTGAGATGATTGGACTTACACTTTTGTATATGTTGGAAATACTCATCTTCCCTGATTAGTCTGCAGAGATTGATTGGAGCTGGAAGAGATGTGTTAGAAAGATATTACAAGAGTCCAGATAAGGGGCAGTGAAGGTCTTTGCAGGGACAGAGGTAGGGAGAAGGCAATAGTATTATTGAATCTAGGATTTTAGAGCTAAACAGACACTATGGGCCATATAGTACAAACTATACTCATTTTATAGAACAAAGGGGCCCCTACTCAGACTTAAATGACTTGTCTAAGGAAAAGTTGTGAGACTAGTCCAGGGCTTCTAATTTCCGGATTCACTGATTTTTTTTCCCTCAACTCAGCCAGTGCTGATGTCTCTGCACTAGAATTTTCAACTCTTAATAAAAATAACAAAGTATCTCTGTTTTGTGTAAATCACATACTTTCTAGTCTTCAGTAGTTTCCATGGACATTAATCCAATTTGATCTTGCCAATAACAACTCCCCTCCACCACGAAAGGACAGTAGCACACTGGAGTTAAGATTATTCCCACTATACAGATAGGTGAACTGAGGCATGGAAGATGATGTTCATTTCTGGCTCACATTCTCTCATCTTTATTTCTACATTATTTTTTTAACTTTGTTTTTTAAAATGTTACCACACATTGACGCAGGCAAGGTATTCGCAAAATTTTGTCCTGGACAAATAAACTTTTTAATTTTTAACAACATTTGGACACGTAATATCCCCCTAGCTTAAAACACAAATACATTGTATAACTGTACAATAATATTTTTTCCTTATATGCTTATTTTTTTTTTTTTGAGACGGAGTTTCGCCCTTGTTACCCAGGCTGGAGTGCAATGGCGTGATCTCGGCTCACCACAACCTCCGCCTCCTGGGCTCAGGCAATTCTCCTGCCTCAGCCTCCTGAGTAGCTGGGATTACAGGCACGTGCCACCATGCCCAGCTAATTTTTTGCACTTTTAGTAGAGACGGGGTTTCACCATGTTGACCAGGATGGTCTCGATCTCTCGACCTCGTGATCCACCCGCCTCGGCCTCCCAAAGTGCTGGGATTGCAGGCTTGAGCCACCGCGCCCGGCTCCTTATATGCTTATTCTTAGGGGCAGAGAGGCTTAAAAAATGTACCTTCGGGTAGATCTTAAAGGTTAATGGTTGGGTTGACTTGAAACTATGTCCAAAGAAAGACTTTGATCACAGGATACTGTGATCAATGGAAAATTGTATGTTTGTAGTCGTTATGCTTTAATTATGATGAATGGAAATATGTTTTGCTTGGGAAGTATGCCGAGATGCTCTGTCTTTCTGTCTTTCTTCCAGAGGAAAGAAAATCAAATCACGTATATACAATTTGTTCTCCTTTCTGTGTCCGACTGCTGAATCCTACCACACGAGGGCGCAGGAAATGTTAGACGCTTTTCAGAAAATGGACACTAGGTGGCGCCGCTCTGCTAGTTTTCTTCATGTTTGCTTTCAATTTCGTTTTTTATTCCTTTGTTTAGTAGTAATTGTAATGGTTAGCGTTAGCGATGTAAAATGTATTTTTATTTTCCTAGGTTTTTCTTAATATGTCTGTGTCTGTCATTTTGCCTTTATAAAAGTATGCTAAAAGAAGAAGTAGTTATTCATGTTAATGTTTTCTTTACATATTAACATGAATATTAGTTACATTTTACTCTCACAGCATTTTTCAGGAAATCAAATATGAGTCTACACTAAGTTTTCCTTTTTGGTCTGTCATTGTCTCTTCTTTAGAGTTTTATGGGAAATTATATATTAGTTTGATTTTAAAAGAGGAAACATAATTCTGAGTCATATCAGAACAGCAAAAATCTAACATAACTTGAAAGTGGAAGAGAAAAATACACATCAATAGAGGAGCTGGAAATGGAATCTCCTATTTAAATTTGCATAAGGAGAAGTTTCTCCCGGCCTTATTAATTATTTAACGATTTAGTTGTGTGTCTGTGAGTTATGCCCCTCTCTGGAGTTTTGATTCTTAATTATAAAAATGAGGCAGTTCCTCTAAAAGTCCTCAAAGATCTCTTCACAATCTGAAAAGCAGTGAGATTATGAGCATATTAACAAAATTATGCCTCCTGCCTGCTCCAAACACAGTTCTTGAACATATATGCATAAACTATGACTTTTCAAAAACTCTGGATAATTCTCAGTGGCACAGAATATGCAGTTATGACCCCCCAGCCAGCTTTCCAATCCATGCTACTTGACTGGCATTCTTGTGAGAATGAAGTCTGAACACGGAGGAATAAGTTTCCTGCCCTGGAAGAATCACTCCCCTGGAGCAGAACTTGCTGGCTCTGCCCAGGAGAGACTTTGAATCCAACTCTGGCTCCATCCCTGACCAGCTGGGAGATGCTGACCTGTCAATAAGCAACAGGCAGTGAGCCCCACAAGTAGATCCCATGAGGAAGATGTGAAGAAGAAAAAGCCCAGGCCCTGTACCGCAAAATCTATGGGGGTTACAAGTTGTCCTGACTTGGGAGGTTAGCAATACTGGGGAATAAGTGCCAAGTGATATCAGATCTATGTCCCTGTCCTAACCCCTTCTCAACCCATTGCCCCCCGCTGTGCTCCTGAGAAGTGACGCTGAGCCACCCCTGGGGACTTGCTGGGTCTGGGTGGAAATCACTGAATTAGGGGAGAGAAGAATGGATGAAGGCTGGAGAGAGATACTCATACAATTGCTTAACATTCTTTGCCAACTGGTAGCAAATGTTAGACATGATCAAAGGTGTTATATTTTCTGTCGAACCAAAAAAAGTGGCAAAGCTGTAAATACATCAGGTTCACATAGATGTTCACTAGCCTGGAAGCTAATCGTATGAAGTCTGCAAGGCAGTAAAAGTCCTCAAGACCCGCCGTCCTTGACGAAGTCCATTGGAGCTGGTAAAACCTCGAGTGTGAGCTCATCAAACCAAACGGTGCATATGGAACCCTTTTAAATGCCCGTATTGGTGACACAGGGCTCTTCTAAGCTCTTATAAAATAGAAACAGTTGCACATTTGAGTGCCTGGTTTGTCAACTGATCACCAAGACTAAATGAGTTGCTGAAAACTGTGAAGCCTGTTAATGTTACAAAAACAGTTCACACTTGGAATAATTTTGTCCCTAATGTCATGTGATAATGTGGTGGGCCTCTCTGAGTCCCAGTGCACTTCCCGGTGATGTGGCCAGCAGAGCCCCCGGTCTTCTGGGCTAGGGATGTGTGTGGGCTGTGGGGAAGCAGGAGATTGGAAGTGAGTGGGATAGAATCTGAGTTCGGAAACTGAGGCACCGAAACGAGGGACAGGGTGGGGGATGCAGCAGCTGCCCCTAAGGTGCAAAAGCTCATGAACCCAATCTTTGTAAATCAAGACAGCTCATGTATGTTCAAGATGGTGGCAGCAGTGGCGGTGGACAAAGACGTGAGACTCCTTAGCAGAGGGCTGGCCTCCCTTCTTCCAAACTGATCTTAAACTAGTGATTCCCAAAGGGTGTTCCTGGGCACTCTAGCACCGAGGGATGTTAACAGATGAGGAGAATGAATGTGTTTTCATCAAATTCATGTGAAAAATGCTGGATTTTAAAAAGTCAACCACATTTCTGTGCTTCCTGGAACCTTTAATGTGTTACCACATATTATAACTTTTTTAAAGGAGTATTTATTGTGTAGGGTTTCCTAAACTTTTTGAGTTTGGAAACCTAAAACAAAATCATTTATTATCTCATGACAGGTGTTCTGAGAAATACCTCTTGGAAAACAATATCCTAATGCCTCCTAATTTATTTTGGATTAATTCTATTTTAGCATTTTCAGTGTAAAATTTTCAGGATAAAATAATTGACAAAAAGATTAAGGATTTATCAAACCAACTTATTTGGTGACATGCAAACAAAGCTAGAAGGATTATTGTGATTCATTTGTTTTAATTAGTTGTGAGCATAGACACACTCTTAAAAGAGGTACTGGCCCCATGTTTAGGTTATTTTTCTCTCCCTCAGCTACACTAAGGTGCCTCTGCACTCCACACAACTGGGCTTGGCCTAACTGGTGCTGCGGCCTTGGAACCTGGTGTCAGTTTGGCTGTCAGTGGAAGCAGATCTTCTGCTATGACGTGAATAAGAAGAATAAATACAGTTTCCGATTTCCAAGTCAAAGACAGTGCAAATTGATATTACACCGTAAAATGCAATGAGATTAAATCAATAACATCTGCAATAAGGCATAATGAAGGTAAAATTATATCTCTGGCTTCCTGAACAGCTGTGAATCTATTTTTAATGATCCTCATTTTTGGCAGTCAGCTAACAACTTCTAAAACGTCCTAGAAATTGGATTGTTAAGCAGATGAGCACGGCAGTGGCTCAGAATGTCATTAATTTCGGCTGCCTTAATCCATCTGCATGGGCGAGACAGAGGCAAGGAGGACTCACCCCTCACCCATCCACCAAGCACCCCACTCTTAGTCTTGGGTGGCCCCCCAAAAATGCTGAAGACAGGCAAGGCAGGGGAGCTGCAGGCAGAGGAGCTCTCCCTGGAGAACCACAGGCTGTTGAATTAAGGACAGAAAAAGTTCTCGCCTTTGTAATGCCAATTACAGTACATAATGGGCTTGCATATCTCCATTGCACTATGGAACCTCATAACCAATGCAGAGAACAGGATGCTCTAATGATCCCTCAGCTTATCAGCAGGGCACTGAGGGGCCTTGAGATTGCTCTGCCCTGGACTTGGTTAAGGTCACACTGCCAGCAAGTGCAGGAGCCAGGACCTAACGCAACTTATTCCAAAGCCAGGATCATTTCTGTGGTCCTGCAGGTCTTCTGCTTGTTTGAAGAGTAGCCATGGGAAAGGCACCATGAAAAATTTGATACTGAGGAAATGTGAACACTCAGGATCGGCCATGTTCTTCTTAGCTGCCTGGCACCTTTGTACTTGGCTGCAGCTTTTACTGCAAGCTGTGCCTGGGAAGCAGACATGGATCTCTTGGGATGATCATTTTGAGCTTGCTTTCCTTCCCTGGGTTGGCAGGGACAGGGGAGTCGGAGGTGGTGCCCCATGTTCTACATATTCTCTGCATCCCACAGACAAATTCTTAGATCCCAAGTCAAGCTTATGGGCTCAGTGGCTCAGGAAGCTCCAGGCTAAATGGTGTTCCAGAAGACTTCACCGAAGGGTAGAAATTCACCTTCAGAACCCCTCCCTGCCTGTGTGAGAGCTGAGAGAGAAAAATTAATTCCTTATGCTCTTCCCTGCGCTGGGAAATGGTGGTGTTGAGAGAGATCTTTGTGTAGAAGATGGAGCTGCAGCTAAGATGACCGGCATAGTTGATGGGCTTGTTCCACCGCCTGGCTTGCTTTCGGCAGTGGAGCTGATCTGAAATACGCAACAATCAAGGATTTGGTGGTGCAGAGCATGAGGCTGTGGCATGTGTTTCGACTGGGGAAGAGTCTGGTTCCAGGAGAATTACCCTATGATAAACAGGACCTGAATTGTTGAGTAAAACAATATAAATGGATACCTCCGTCAAAAAGAGGATGCCTTCCGGTGGCCTTCCGGCTGTGATGGCAGGAATGCTGCTAAGAGAGGTGGAAACAGCAGAGGGAAGTGGGAGGTCTGTTAAAAATGGAACAATATAATAAAATGCTAATGGGTAAAACAATGCCTGATGTGCTCAAAAACTAAGGCTGGTATCTGAAGACGTGAGGGAAATTAGAAGAATTAAGGTTCACGTGAAGGTGAACAAATCATGCTCAGAAAGAGAAGGCAGGAAGCGTCCAGGGAGAAGAGGGAGAGCAGACTGCCAGGCGCAGGAGGACTCGGTAGGCTGACTGCAGGGGCCAGGCGGCCAGTGCAGTGAAGGAGAGGGACCCTTGCAGGTGATCCTCGCCGCTGGGTCAGGACCTGCTGGTCATGCCAGAGGAGCAGTGTATCTCCCAACGTGCAGGGAACAGACACATTTCTTCTGGCTCCTCTCTCCCCATTGGTTCCCTAGCACCAGCTATTCATACATATGTAACCAAACGTGTTGTTGTGCTTTTAGAGAAGCTGTTGCCCAGCAGCATTTAACTTGCATGCAGAAGGCCACAGGCTGGTCTTAATGAATTAGCTGGGGGTGGGGACAGCCTTTCACTGTGGGAGGAGCTAGTTGTCTGTCAGTGATGGAAAACCTTATTTCTTCACTGTTCATTGACAAAGACTTAATTCAGCTTTGGCAAAAAGGTTTTGTTTCATGTGTTGACTTTATTGATTCACTGTGTTCAGAAGGATTCTGAGGCTAGGTCCAAGTTCACTGAGGCAGTGAGGTCTGCCCTGGATGAGAGCTAGAGAAGATAAGAAGTCACAGTGGAGCTGATCTTTTGCTGCACCCAATGAGGTGTTTGCACTTTAAGTGGAGCTGGCTGAAGCCTCAAAAACCAAGGGAACATCACACTCTCAAGTGAGAGAGGAGAGCGGAGGAGTGCTTCCTGCTCCAAAGTGCAAAACACATGATTATTTCAGGCTTTGGAAGATTCAGAAATCAAATTCACTGCTAATGAGGCTGTTTGGAAGAATCAAGACTTTACAGAATGGTTAAGTAGGAGCTGGAAGGCCAAGCTAAGTTGTCCAGTAACCTGACTTACAGTTAAGTGTTGGAAAATCGGGCTACTACCCACCAGACAGGAGGAGCAAGCTGGGTCCTCTGCTCCTTCCTATTTTGAATAGTGAAGCAAGAGCAAGTCCAAAGAAACAAGTGGGATGAAGTTATGTATGTATACACACATGTATGTGGCACACGTGTGTGTGCATATACATAGGTGCAGATCACATGCATCTCACGTGAGTACAGACACACGCATGTGCAGATCATATGTGTCTCACGTGAGTACAGACACACACGTGCAGATCATATAGGTCTCATGTGGGTATAGATACATGCATGTGCAGATCATATGCGTCACACGTGAGTATGGATAAACATATATGCAAATCATATACATTATGCTTACTTCATCTATATTACATATGGAGGAGAACAACTTAGAAATGAAGAGCCAGAAGCTCTATTCCCTTGCTGGTCCACATCAGATAGTCGTCTTTTCTAACTAATTAGAAACAAATGACTAAAGGCAGCCAACTAAAACCCGAGATTAGAGGGCAGCCACCTGTGGGTTAGATATCTGAAAACTGACCTCATGATCAGCAGTGACTCCTTAGGACTGTGGAGTATGAACCGCAGAGCTAGAGAAGCAATTTGCCCTGTGGCTCTGAGCAGATCAAAACCTACAGTGGTGGTGGTGTCTGGAAACCTTCACTGTGAGCTGATTAGTTCTGGGAGGACCTGCAGGGCTTGAGTAAATTAAAAAGCAAAGCTTAATAGTATTTTAAACAAGACAGTATCGCCATTCAGAGGTGATTCTACATGTTAATATCTTCCTCCACACCAGCTTCCTAATAAACTGCATTTACTGGTAGCGCATGGGATACTAATACACAATGGGATTTTGTTTTCAAAAGGAAAAGTAACACCGAATGTCTGCATTGGATTATTTACCTTATTATGAACATCACACGACTGATGTAGAATTTACTCACCTATTAGAGAGGCACATACATATATTATATCACAATTTGGTTTTATAAAAGTATTTTAGTAACTCCATTTTAATATAATTGATTTTCTTTTTAATCTCATGTATGTCATTTTATACATTAAAAACATGGGTCTGAGAAGAAGCCCTCTGAGTAAAAAGAGCCCCCTTTCATATGAGGAGGACTAAGTTACAGTACTTGCTAAAAACTTTGATCAATTCTCCTCTTAATGTATTTCTTTTGGGCAATTTATAAAATTGCGATAAAATTCACATAATGTAAAATTTGCCATCTTAACATGTACGGTCACTGCATTTTAGCATATTAACAAGATTTTAGAGCCATCACTACTATTTAACTCCTAAACACTTCATTACCCCAAAGAGAAACCCCATCCCTGTTAGCTTCTCTCCCCAGTCTCCCTGCCCTAGCCGTTGGCAATAACTAATTTGTTTCCTGTCTGTATGGATTTGCCTTTTCTAGACAGTTCTTATCAATGGAATCATATAGTATGTGGCCTTTTCTGTTTGGCTACTTTCTCCTAGAATGATATCTTCAGAGTCCACTTCTGTCAGAACTTCATCCCTTTTTATGGCAGAATAATATTCCGTTGTATGGATGTACTACATGTGGTTTTTTTGTTGATCTATTCAGGCCAAGTTCTTTTTCAGTCTTAGGTTCCACACTTGCAAGATGAAGAGATTAGGAAAGATGATGGCTAAGGATTCTTCCAGCTTTCAAGCCATGCTCATGCCGCCTCTTTTTAGCCACTGCTGCCTTGCTTTGTATAAACCTCTGCTTTGACTCAGTTCTCACTGACCTGTTTTCAAAGATTAACCTATCCAATTCCTCAGCACATGTTTTTCAGTTCTGTCCTTTTATATGTACCCCCAAAATTTTAAAACCTGTTTGGAGATCTTACTTAATTTAGGCCTTTTGGGTAGATGTCTTTAAGAAAATATTCCCCTTCTTCAATTATCTTTATAACATTGTAGCAACCATTCAAACTCTAATGACCTGTGCCCGTGCCTAGGAGGCTCAATTTTTTTCAAGTACAACCAACAGAAACATTCTTTTTAAATACCTGTGGTATTTTGGATGCCCTCGGGAACAATTCAAGGTCTATTCCAACTTCTCATTCTGCCATTCTCAATGCTGAATTCCGAAAAAGAATTTTCATCTGTCACTTTAAAATTTCAGCAGATCCCAACAGCTTATTTCCACTAAGCCTGTAAAGGATCAGAAAGATAAAGGAGGAAAGGGCCCATGGAGATAAGGAACGAGCAATAAATCCTCCAATGGTGTGAGTACAAAGCCTTTTTCACAGAGTTCACTTGAGGATCTGCACCCACTTCTTAATTCACTGCCTTCACTCTTGTCTTTATTAGATTATGGAATAACACATAGGAACAACAGTCAGAAATAACACAAGGCTTCTTAGGCAGTACAACAAATAGATATTTAATATGAGAAAAGAAATTGTAAATTACGTACAATGTTATTGGATTTTATGCTCTCTCTCACCCCCCACCATGCATACATTTAAAAAGGAATCGCCCGTCTCATCCCCTCACCTTTCTCTGACATCAAGTAAGCCTGTTCTGCTTTCAGCCTGTTCCTTTGTTACATAACCACACTCTCAATCCGTTCTTTCATTTCCTTCCAAGTGCTTTCCATCACACAGTGGACACTGAACCTCACGTTCAAGACACCTCATTACACCCACCGAATCGTGGTGCTGAAGCGTTTACTGTGCTCAGCCCAGGACATTCTTTGCTTGCAAATGCTTTAGGTTCTTTGGGAGATAAACCAAGAAATCTGCAAATTCATACCTAATCTGTCATAGCCCTGTCACCCAATTTAATCCTCTCTAAACAAAATCCTTTTGGTGAAAGGAAGACAATACGCCCATTTCATAAATAATTTTTTCCACCAACCTTAATCTGCTGTCTATGAATATTAATGAGTCTCATCGATTCATGTCTCCATTTTATGTCCTATATTAGACACCTTCCCAGAAAGCTAGCTGTCAAGGTTGCAAAGGAACCTATTTCACTTTCACATTAAATTAGCAAAATGAAAAAGGGCGGCGACTTTGGCTTGTAGGTTTCAAGAGATACCCCTTTGGTCCTACACTATGGTTTTTTTTTTTTTTCATTGTTCTTAAATTATGGGCTGATCTTTGCAGAAAAGAGACATAGGTCACTTTTTTGTTTGTTTGTTCCAGGCAAGAGTTGACTGGTAATTGGTGACCTGACACCATGGAAAATTTTCAGAGACATACAAAATATGTCTCTGTGTTTTTCTTTTACCACTAATTGTGACTTCTTTGCTTGCTTTTTTTTTTCCTTTTTCTTTTTTGATGCCTTCCTTCTTGGGTTTATGTCTGAATTTCTATGAGATTCTGCTTCTTTTGGCTATTCCTGCCTTTAAATATTTTTCCACAGGACAGCAGATTAAGTAGGATTGGTTCCAGGACTGCTGCTGGCTTGTAGGGAATCTTTGTGAAAATTAGAAGAGTGGTCTTCTGACTACTAATTAGAAATGACGTTATGACCTTTCCTCTAGAGGGACAGATTAGGAAAAGGAGCCCCTTTCTGGGTGAACATAGCTATGTTCCAGGATCCAGGTTCTGTGGGGGGCAAGGGCTGGATTTTAACACCCACTCCCTCTCCACAGGGCACCCTGGTTCATTTCTCTCATTAAATTTTTCACACATCTCTCTTAGCTTATTTCTTGGACCCAAGGTATTTTGGGGAAACCAGAGGCCTACCCTTTATGCTTAGTTCTCTTTCAATTGCAATTCACTTTTTTTTCCTCTTTTTTACAACATTCGTATTTAACTCCTTGTTTATCTTTGAGGTTTTCCTGAAGCACCTTCAACTTTACAGCGATGTGAATAGGAATTCCAATGGCATCCTTGGATTCTTTTGTTACTTGGTTGGTTGAAAGTTTTTTAGTACATGCTTGCATATGTTTAAAGACTTGATTGCCCATAGTATTCTGTGTTGCTTAAATGACAAACATGGCTAGTTGCCAGAGGACCATGGTATTTGATGGGACCCTGGAAGCCTCCTTTGTTTGGATATATCCTCCTCCCTTCCCTGCCACACGTGCCTGAAATTCCATCTTAAAGTCGCATTCTTTTTGATTAGTAAATGTAATATAACACACTTAGAAATAACAAAGTATACTATATCAGTCATTAACGCTTTAGTGAGAACTAGCTTATAAAAAATCCTATTCCAGGGATAGCTATGAGAAAGAAGAAAGGGTTTGGGGCATATAGGGCACTCACCCTCTGGAGGGTAGGCCTGGCTAGGCAGGCATGATACAATTTGAGCACACTGGGCATTTGGGGGATCTCTTAAGGAACCAGGAACATGGAAGGCAAACTTTCCTTTGCCAACTTTTTGTCTACAGTAATCCCAGAGTAGGGCTTGGTATCAACTGTTCAACAGGATTGGTATTTTCCAAAGCGACCTAGGGTGGAACTTTTTAAACTATTGGAGCAGCTGAGAATTGGAATTTCTGCTTTGGAATGAAGCCAATCACTCCCTGTTTTGTCCTGTCTGGTATAGACATTAAACTTTCTCAAAGGCCCAGGATTGATGTTAGCAGGATAAGATAGACGCATCCAAGGAATTAATTTCTCACATGAACATGGACGCCTGTGGAAAGATCTTTGGGTCATAAATCACAAATGCAAAGAATATTAAAGAAATCGGGGTCCTTAAAGATCATCATTACTGCAGTCTTAATGTGGGCTGCACACACATTTAAGAGCACAAAGCCATGTGTTACATTCAAATAAACATGAAACGTCTTCCTGAAATGTCAATTTTACTAGACAATAACAAACTTAAAATGTTAGTCTTAAATTAAAACAAACATGACTATACTATGGAATAGATGGCAGCAGTCACAAGAACTTGAATAAGCACCAAGGGAAATGAATATATGATTACAGAAGACAAAGATTAAAGTGATTTTTTTTTTTATTTTTTTATTTTTTATTTTTTTTTTTTTTGAGACGGAGTCTTGCTCTCATTGCCGAGGCTGGAGTGCAATAACACAATCTCAGCTCACTGCAACTTCTGCCTCCTGGGTTCAAGCGATTCTCCTGTCTCAGCCTCCCGAGTAGCTGGGATTATAGGAGTGCATCACCATGCCTGGCTAATTTTTGTATTTTTAGTAGAGACGGGATTTCGCCATGTTGACCAGGCTGGTCTCGAACATCCGACCTCGTGATCCACCAGCCTGGGCCTCCTAAAGTGCTGGGATTACACGTATGAGTTTAAAGAGATCTTAGAAAACATCTAGGCCTGCACATTGAAACCTGATCATCATCAGAATCACCTGCAGAATTTCAAACAAAACTCCAAAACAATATTAAAGCCAGGCTTCTTTCCAAATGGGTTCTGGTATGTTGATATTTCTCCAAAGACTTGCAGGTGATGTGAAGGTATAATCAGGGCTGAGAACCACCAAATTCTTGCCCAGCTGAGGCTCAGAGAGAGAAACCGGCCCCAAATCATACAACTAATTTGTATTTGGAGTTCTTATTGCTTTATCTATGATATTCTTCTTAACAGGATTGACTATATAATTTGTGGGGCCCAGTGCAAAAGGAAGACACAGAACCCCTGTGTGTGTATCACTATGAATCTTAGGACAGCAACAGCAAAACATGAAGCTTAGAGCCTTTGTATGTATAGAGCCAAGCGTGAAGTGGATCCTGCCCCTCTAACAGCCTGAACAGTGTGTTCAGTGCAGTAGCCACTTCGAGACCACAGCCAGAGCACGTCCCCAGGGTGGAGAAGAACCTGCCTTCCTCCCCATGTCTTCGTTTATGAGACCAGTTAACATGCTCACATGCACGCAAACACACATGAACAGACGCACACACACACACCTGGACCAGTAGTTCCAAGAATCCTCTGGCAGAAGTGTTCAGCAGAATGAAATCAGGTTTTTTAAAATATGAAAGCATGTTTTCTTGTTTATCTAAGTCAAGAAAGAAACTGTCATTTTTTTGAGTATAACCTATGTTCAATAGATTTAAAATTTTAATTTATACTTACAAAATTCTAGTGTATACTTTCTCCCCAAACCACAACCCGACTCCCCATCCCTGCATAATCTCCCATACTTCTAAATCCTTATCTAGAATTATGGACTCAGAAGACTGAAAAGCATTTTTGTCATATTTTTACCCAAATTGCCCTCTCTGAAATAAATATCTGTGATGTTGGGGGATGGCCAGAACGACAGGAGCGTACACACACGCATGTACACACACACACATACACACCGAGAGGGAGAGAGAGAGAGAGAGAGAGAACGGAAACCCAGCAGAGCCTATCAAGACTCCAGATCTGAGAATAAGCCTCGCCTAAGGAGGCTCTTCTTTCCAGAGAAGGAGGATGTGCACTTCTGGACTGCGATAAACACCTCTGTGAGGGCCAGGAGGGAAGGCACAGGGTGGGCCTGGGGTCAGTGCAGGGAGTTGGAGGACAGAGGCCAGTGTGTTGGAGGAAGGGGAGATATTCATTGTATTCTCTTGAGATTCAGCAGAGAGTAAGATACTGAGAGCTAATGAGTCAAGGGGACATCAGGGAATTCAGAGTAAGAGAATGAAATTCTCATTGCATCACCACTGGATTAACATGTAAGCCTTCCTCTCTCCCAGGATTTCTTCTTGGTTCTGGCTGCTATATAATATTTGGGGCCAGAGATGCAGGGAAGCCCTAGAGGAAAGAAGGTGATTCCTGCTCCGGGGAATTTGCATCCAGCCCTGTAGACACGGCAGCCCGTGGCCATTGCCTGCAGGACTGCAGACACTTTCTCAAAATCCTGGAAATCATGAGGCATCCAGTTCTGAAGGCAAGGCCAGTCTGCTCAGATGTGGAGAGATCCAGTATGGCCCATTGCGTGAGGCCCGATGCTTACCTGGCCAGCCTTCTTGATGCCCGGCCCTTGTCTGTACTAGTGTTCCTTTGGCTGGCCCCTAACAGTATCTAAGTCTGCCTCACAACCCAGAACGTCATAAAAACAATAAAGGATTCATTGAGATTCAGAAAAGGCACCTGCTGGAAAACAGTATAAACAGTTTTCTAAATAAATAGCTGTAGACCATCCACATGGATAGGTAGGTGATTATGCAAAGCAAATGACAGATCCTAAAGAAGTTCTTGGTACAGGGGTCAAGACAGACTTTCAGGTCAGACAGACAAGAGTTCTGTTCCCACCTCTGTGTGATCTTGGGCAAAAAACTTAGCCTCTCTTAGACTTTTTTTTTTTTTTCTTTTCACTAAAAAGAAGTTGAGTTGTTTTGAATAGGTATTTCATAAAGTTGCCTTGTGGGTTAAATGAAATGGTGTAGGTGAAGGTCTTAGCATGAATGTTGTAGGTATTCAGTGATAATCACTATTAGCCACAAATCCTTTTCTTTTTCTTTTTCTTTTTTTTTTTTTTTTGAGACAGAGTTTCATTCTTGTCACCCAGACTGGAGTGCAGTGGTGTAATCTTGGCTCACTGCAATCTTTGCCTCCCAGATTCAAGTGGTTCTCTTTCCTCAGCCTCCCATGTAGCTGGGATTACGGGTGCCTGTCACCACACCCAGCTAACTTTTGCATTTTTAGTAGAGATAGGGTTTCACCATGTTGGCCAGGCTGGTCTCAAACTCCTGACCTCAGGTGATCCACCCACCTCAGCCTCCTAAAGTGCTGGGATTACAGGCATGAGCCACCGTGTCCAGCCTTTCTTTCCTTCTTTCTGCCCCCACTCTGGGGTTGAGCAAAAACCTTAGCCAAGAGGATGTCTCTGGCTGGGTCCTGTTCCAAACATTTAGCATTTTTTGTTCTAATTCTGTGGAGTTGACTGGTCTCTGTGCCACACAGGTGCTCTTTCACAAAAAAGCCTAACAGGCTGGGCATCTCTCCATAACAGGGCCTATATATTAATTGAAAAACAAACTTCTTAGCCTCTGACTCCTTCTGTTATCAAATGTCACACTTTGAACATGAGTCAAGATGAATAGTCCTAATTTGCTTCCCGATCAATGTGGGCAGTGCTGGAAGATGAGACCGTTCTTTCCATTTCTTCCCATGTGTGTCCAGAGAAATGGCCCCAGGATTGTGTCTCTCTCTGGGCTACCTCCTAGCAGCCAGAAGGAGGGCTCACCCAGACCAGAACTTCTCAGGGGACCCAAACCCTTCGAGAACATGTCTTTGAGCATTCTCTTGCAAAATAAGAAAATTAAGGACAATGAAGCTTTTAATGGAAAGGGCTATCCTTTATCCTTCATGCTGAGATTGTGGCTTGCTTATATTTTTGGAATAAAGTTATGCTATTTTGGTGTAAGGCAATGGAAAGAGTAGCTAGGAGAAGTTATTTTTAATGCCCTGGCTTGGGAAAATAAAAGGTAGGCAAACTCATGTTACTCCCTTCACCATCATCAATTACCATCTAATTACAACTTAAAAAAAAGAAATCTGGCCAGATGCAGTTGCTCATGCCTGTAATCCCAGCACTTTGTGACTGTGGCGGGTGGATAGCTTGAGGTTAGGAATTTGAGACCAGCCTGGTGAACATATTGAAACCCCGTCTCTACCTAAAAATATATTAGCCAGGCATGGTGGTGTGTCCCTGTAATTCCAGCTACTCTGGAGGCTGAGGTGGGAGAACCACTTAAACCTGGGAGGTGGAGGTTGCAGTGAGCTGAGATCATGCCACAGGACTCCAGCCTGGGCGACAGAGTCAGATGCTGTCTCAAGAAAAATTTTTTGTTTTAACTGCCTCATAAAATTAAAAAAAAAAAAAAAAAGCCTGGAAACCACTGATATAGACCACCCAGTCTGTTTGAGAAAGAAAATCACTTCCAGATTAGCAGTTACCTGGAACATTTCCCCCTAGACTGTAGAACCTGGGCTTTTGCTGCATACATTATTTCGTGTCTTATATGTGGCTAACATGGCTAATGAAGATGTGAGGAGCTTTATGAGAGTTTATAGGTTCCCTCATAATCCAAGCATGTCCTAATAAGGATGGATGCAAAATCGAATGAGCTGCTGTCATTCCTACCATGGATACAAACCCTGCCTTTGTGTAATAGGTCTGAGAACATTTGCTGCTGCTGCTGATTCAGTGCTTCTAAAATGTTACGTTTATTTTCTTATACAAATTCTTATGTTAGAGTGTAAACTTTAACCAGTTTTTTGTGGGGGTTTGAAAAGACCACAGTTTGGGGGGTAGGTGGGGAGTCTAATACTGTAAAATTACTTCTTTCATCATTATAAGTCCCAAACTTCGCTAGCAATGAGTGGACATTTCTAATCATGCATCCAGAATGACCTGCTGTTTTGTCATCCTCTTGTGTTTGCTGGGGTTGCCTCAGCAAGTGTTTCTGGAGCTCCCTGGGAAGGGCCGCTGTGGTTCTCCAAAGGTTTTCCTGATGCTGCTGACAGCCCTTGGGCTTCAGACTGCTGCTCTTCATACCATTTCATCATCTCGGAACATTTCACTGTTCCCAGACACTCCCCGCTGGCCTTGGTCTCCCTCATCCTCTCTTCCTCTGCAAGACTTTGTGATTAATTTCTGCTTTCTCCTCCTGGAATGACAACTTGCTCAAGTTCTGCCCCCTCCTCCAGGGTTCAGTTCTAACCACATTTCCTCTAGGAACTCTTAAGATGCCTGGGATGTAAATACCTCTCCTTATTCTCCTGCTGTACTTTCTACCCCCATAAGCCAAGATGCATTTGATGAATGCCAAAATGGTTATTTACATGTTTTTCTTCCTACTACCTCCAACAACCATGTGGATACAAGGAATAGATGAAACTAATTTTTTGAAACTTGCCCAGACATTGGCATGGTATAGGTACATAGTAAATCTGACAAATGTGGGTTAAAACTGAGTGGCCTTAAATTCTCACTAGACTGTGAATGACTGATAGTCATACCTCTGCACAATTTATAAGAAAAGCTGTCTCTATGGTAGGAATTTTTGTTCTAATCACTCTGCAGAAGGAAAAGGCAATTCTTGAACTTTCCAGGAAATCACCCAGGCTGAGAAGTCTATACAATATTCAGGTAGTTAAAGTGCCAAAGAAGTTTTTCAATTCATGACGAGAATCCTGTGGTGTCTCCTACCAATCTTTCTAAGCGACAACACTAGCAGATTTCATACAGTATTAGCCTCATTTAACCAGCCATCATTTCCCTTTAAAAATATGAGGGGAAGAATTAAGAGCAAGTAGAAAAAAATGCTTTTTTAATTCAAAAAAAAGATTTGAATTAAAATCTTTGCTTTTCTTTGAACATCCAGATGATTAAATGAGATCCAGACGAAAGCCTGCAATTTCCAAAAAATAAAGCCCAGCCGGGGGTATCTGCATTCCCTCATGTTTCTGCTGGTAACCCCATGGTAAAGTAAAGCAATGATTGATTCAGAGAGAATTATGGCTATTATAAACTGTAATCAGTGGTGGATGAGAATAATTACACAGAGAAAGGGGGAAAAGCTGAAACATGGCTGAGCAGTGCTCTGATGGATGGGGAAGTCATTTCCTAGCTGTTAATGACTGATTTTTCAACAGTCAGCACACAAGCTTTAATCCCAGAGGGGAGAAGGAGAAAGGAACGGCCACATTATTAAGGATGCTACTGACTTAACCTTACCCATTTTCCTCTGGACAAAGCTGGGGCCTGTCTCCCGTCTGTTCCTGCTATAAACCTGCAGGGTTGAGGTTAGGACCTGGCCTTTATCCGAGAGACACTAGAAAGAGTTATGGTTGCAGAAAACTACCATAGATCATGGTGGCAGGATACAGCATTAGGATGTCATAGCACTGTAGCATGTGTTAGGACTAGAAGAGCCACAGAAATCACTTGATCTAATCTGCTCATTTTATAGATGAGTCCAGAGACATGAAGTGATGTGTCCATATCACATAGCTGAGGGGCTTAGACATAAGGGGAAATTGCTCCCATAGGACCCAGGAGACTGGCCTTATAAAAGAGGCTTGATCAGATCTCTAAGGGAGACAGCTTTGCTAAAGCCAGTTCAAAATTGGCATCAGCTTGGTGTCTTACCCTCAGAGATAGGCTCTGGAGTTCAATATTCTCTCTGCATTAGTTATTACTGGGTGAGGTTACACAAGGTCAGAAAGGGCATGGGTCTGTGGAATGATCAGTTTTGGTTTACAGATCAGTCATGAATCCTCTAAACTGTGACACACACACACACACACACACACGCACGCAGAGAGAGAGAGAGAGAGAGAAAGGAGGGAACCCAATTTACCTTATCATTTGCAGCCATAAAACAGAATAACAGAAGTAGATTAAAAGTCATAAAACTGTGTAAAACAGGACAGCTAAGATTTGGTTGCCATCCCCTTTCAGAGTCCGTGAAGAGCCTTTTGGACTTTTGCAAAGTGCTGGATTCCCCTCTGGCCTCCCGTGCAGAGGCCCCATGGAAAGAGGCTGCACAGTGGTGCTGGGCTGTGACAGATTCCAGCCACGTCTCCCCTCCCCAACCCGAGGACAAAGCCCAGCAGAAGGAAAGGCAGGATCATCCTCTAAGAAAATATCATTGCCTTTGAGGCTGAATCATGTCAAGATATAAGATCAGGAATGTCCAGATGCTGTTTATCCAATCTTAATTAAATTTGGACTTCTTAAGAGAATAAAACATGTCTCAGTTCCAGGAAAAGTTGTTTTGATCCCAAGGCTGTTTGGACTCTTTTTATGAAAACAAACATTTAATTGAGATGATACAATGTTCCTGGATTTTCCCTGTGAAGGTGTTTTCTGGAGCAAAATCTCTTGAGCCACCTTATGTTCTTAATAATATTTGATTTGACAGTATTAAATATCTCAGCCTTTTTTCCATTTTCATTTTTAGTTTTCTGAAATTTTCAACAGGATCAATTCCTTTTTAGATATGTTTTACAATGATGTGTTGAGAAGTTATTTTTCTGTCTGGTATTTCCCCCCCTTCTTCAGGTAAGTATACTTACTTCTCCTTCGGAGGAACCATGTTTTCCCCATGTCATGCGATCTTCCTGTAACTACAAGTCCCAGAGCAGCCCTATTACCCCAGGTACCCTACCTGGCCTGAGATGCATAAGGGGGTATGCAATTCTAGCAGGCCAGCCCAAGTCCTTTATCACCAAGCCAGGTTGATTGGCTTTAAGAGCCACCACTTATGTGGGGCCAATCAATGTCTCTCTCAAGATTTGCTGTATGGATGCTAATAGAGGCTGTGTGTGCTCTTCAATTTGGAACAATAGCTGCAAGGGTATGGATTTTTAGCTGCCTGCACTATCTTTTCAGTGTAAGGGATAAACAGAGAGAGAAGATGTGTGTGAGTGTGTGAGAGAGTGAGAGAGAGATTATGATGTTACCTCTGATGCCAGGAAAACATGACCGTTTTTTTTATTTTATAACCCAAGACTTCCCAGTTACGGGAACCAATGGACTCCCTCCTTTGATGTAAGTTAGATAGAATTAAACACAAACCAAGGAGTTCTGGCTGAGAAAAAGACTTTTCATTGGGTCTGCTCTGATTTCTTTTAAATTTTGACTACTGAATGTAATACTTATTTTTGACGTTGAAACATTTATATTGGATTACTATGTTAGTAACAAAGGGCTACAGTAGTAGCTCTTTGAGCAGAAGGTGAATAAACATTTTGATTATAACTTTCAAGCCCAGTATGCGTCTCATTCTAACCAGTCTTTGGAGCCTATGTTTTGAAATAGTTAATGAATGATTGGACAGACAAACATGCTAAAGTCTCCCAGATCTCACCAAGCATCAACTGTAATCCTCTATTCTGTCAATTGGTTCTTCGAATGAGTGATTCTTTTTCTTAACCATGCATGCACACACACTCACCCACATCATCCTATAAGGATCAACAAGAATAAAAGCAAAGTTCTCTAGAGGAAACACTTGAAGTAATTGTTTAACATGCAGTTGAAGGAATAGTGTCATTCCTCTACAGGTAGTGCTAACGGGGTGATCAAATTATGAAAACTCCAAAGGGATGCAGGAATTCTAGAGTAGAAATTCAGCCATTTGACTCAGCCATTGCTTTCCATCTAAGTTTTCTTCATCTGGGGCCCAACCTTCTATACCTTTGAGGATTAAGTTATACATAACAAAGTATTTTATTTCTTGTAGGCTCTGCCCTGCTCTGCACTGAGCAGGAAGAGTGCAGGGAGAGTGCATGAGATGCCAATTGTGATAACTTTCAGATGCGGAGGGTTGAGTGCCTGAGTCCTTGGAGGCAGTCCAAAAGCTCCTTCTCTTAGAAGAGTCCTTGGGGGAGCCATAGAGTACCAGGGGCACCTGTTAGAAGGAGCGCTGGTTGGTGACTGCAGGAGAGGCTGGTGGGGCAGTCACGTCAGAAGGGCACACAGAAAATCATGTGGCTCCAGAATTCAATGCCAGCACTGAACCCACACTGCCCCAAGACAAAGCATCCTACCCTGAGCTGTTCTATTTTGTGACTTGCAGTTTCTCAACTGGGAGTAGGAAGAAGAGAGAGAAGCTGCCCCTGGTCACAGATATCAATTAAGATCACTGTCACCAAGGTGGCACACATCTTCTGCTCCAGGCAGGACCTTTCTCATTTTATTCTGTCAAGATGGCTATCTTCACAAAGAGCAAATGGATTATTTTGTAACAGTCACTTAAACCCAGGAAATGAAGACAAACCATGTCACAGAAAATGGGTCTCTTTTTGTCTTATTTGTTGTTGACCTGCTGGGTGTGATATATTTCTGTGGGTTTACCAGTAGGTCAATTTTCCGTATTGATGGGTCTTTGAAGTTAATTATGATATGATACATACATACGCAGTTATAAACACACATGAACATAAATATGTTCATTCTGAAATATATATGTGTGGTGTACAAATGTGTGTTTATACATGCATATGAACGCACCAGTCTTTTACATTATTGTGACTCTGGAAAGAGGTATTGAGTGCATTTTTGAACAAATAGCTTAGAGACTTTTTCTGTTGATAAAGTAAGAATACTTATGGTAGAACAATCAGAAGCAGAAATTTGTGAAGAGAAACATAAATACCACCTCTAATTTCACAAAACAGAGAAAACTGCTTTATTCATTCCCTTTCTTTTCATGAACATTTTGTGGGTAAACCTTTTCCACTGCACAGATCATGGTACGTACAGTGCAGCACACTGCTGTTTTCCACTCACCCCTCTTTCTTCTATGATTGTGAAACAAATGTTAAGCCTACCTTATGCATTTTTTTTTTTTTTGAGATGGAGTCTCGTTCTGTCACCAGGGTGGACTACAGTGGTGCAGTCTCGGCTCACTGCAACCGCTGCCTCTTGGGTTCAAGCAATTCTCCTGCCTCAGGCTCTGCAGTAGCTGGGATTACAGGCACCTACCACCACGCCCAGCTAATTTTTGTATTTTTTCAAGTAGAGATAGGGTTTCATATTGGCCAGGATGGTCTCAATCTCCTGACCTTGTGATCCACTCACATCGGTGGTCTTCAGTAAGTATGAGTGTGTGATGGCTGCATGGCCCTGACACCAGAACTGGGAAGTCCCAGTTCTACATCCCCATAGCTCCCTCTCTTACATTGATGGGTCTACTTGAAGGAGTAGCAGGTGAGACCAGACATTGCCCGCTGGCACTACCTTTATCCCGTAACCCACCAACCCCCTTTCCGCTACACTTCTCTACCCCTCCTCCTTGCCCTGGCACAGTGATGGAACTACAGCTTGCTGAAACCCAGAGGAGGCCTCCTGTTTAGCTCTGGCAAGGGGCAGATGACCTTCCCTAGGGTGAAGGAGGGCAGCTCTGGCTCCAAACTGTGAGCAGCACTTTGCCCTGCAGAGAATGCACCTGTGAGGCTGGTTTATGGGTGGTGTCTGCAGACGTAGACTGTACCTTGAGTATGCACTTCCCTCCAGCCTCTAGAAGGCGTCTGCATCCTCAGTAGCTGAACACAGTGGGAAAAGTCCACGGGGCTATGTGTATTAGTGGTGGCTCTGTGTGTGGTGTGTGTTATTCAAAGAGAGCAGGAGAATGAGCTGCTGGGGGAAAGAGTCTTGGCCATCGCTAGGCAAGTATGGACCTTAACAAGGGGCACAGCCTTCAGCTGCCCATGGCTGGGCTATCCCCACCCCATCACTACTCCAGCATTGATCGGATCTGCTTCCAGTTAGTTAGGCCCAGAGGCACAGAATGCAGCAAAGAGAGGTAAAGGCACAGGATAGAGAGCCAACGTTGTAAAGAAGGCTGTTACAGAAAGATTTAGACACAGAGACATTTTTCCATTTTTTTTTAAGCACCAATACTTTCTTATAAAAATGACAGGAAACCAATTTGGAATCGAGAAGAAAAACTTAGAATCATCAAAGATCCTTGAAACCAAATGAATACAAGAGGAATGAGACTGTAACTGGAGGCGATGAGGGAGGTGAGAGGCTTGGTTGGCCTTTGCTGCCTGGCCAGAGCTCAGGGGCTTGTGCGAAAGCTCTCCACGTGCCCTGTTCAGGCTGCGCCGGGTGAAGGAAAGAGCGGGCCAAGGTGTGCTGGGTAGCTCAGAATCAACATAGCTCTGGATGATTTGCCCCGTGAGGCTTCAACTGCGATGTACCCTTCCCCTTCCAGGTCCAAGCAGGTGCCTGCAGCCAATAGGAGGACCTTCCAGGAGCAGCAGGGCCTAGATAGGGCCTCCCCGATTCGTTTTGTGTTCTGTGATGTGCCTCCCTGTTTGGGGATGTCCAGGATAATGCAGTCGTTAACTAGGCCCTCTACCTGTCTGTTAGTTCACAACAAACATGATACTCCCCTTTCTAAGACTATGAGACATCAGTGTTTTTAAAAAATATGTACTTTCCACCTCTCAAATCTTACCTAAATCTTAACTTTGACAAAATCATTTTAAGGTAAATGTAATCTTTTTTTTATTATAGAAGCAATGTATTTTTATTTTATGCATGTAGGAAAATTGAATAAAGCACACAGTATTTACTCACATTATACTATTAAAATAGAAACATGTATTTGGAGATTGTATGTTCTTTCTATTTCTCTTCTTTTCTTCCTTCCTAGCTGACCTGGGGTTATAAATACTAGATTCTTAGAGCTTTCCTTGAATTGGGGCATTTTGAAAAGTCCCAGGAAATCTAAAAAGCACAGGACATTATGGTTAAAACTGCTGGGCAAATCCTGCCCCCACCTTCTTGGAGACATTGAGAGAAGTCCTGCAGTAAATATCACTGTTGGACCTGGTTTACAACATCTCGTGATTCTATTTCACACAACACACATTGCCATCCTGTGGAATGACTGAATACACAGTTTCAAAACTGCTGTTAAATCATGAGAAATCTGAGCAGCCTCTGCATTTTCTTGTGAAATCAGCTTGTATGCTATCAACAGCAGCTGGTTGGCCTCCCCAAGCCCTTAAATGATGATGCTAATTTAGGGGCTGGCCTTTGAAATTGATTGAGATTCTGGTTTGATACACTGAATACTTTTATTATTGAACCTCCCTAACTGTTCTGTTAAAAACACTTTGGTGTCTTGTTTCATAGTGATTATCATCATCAGGATCATTAGTGACATTTATTGACCATTTACTGCTTTCAGGCACTGTGCTGAGCCCTTTACATGCATTATCCTATTTAACCTCACACCAGCTTCAGCAAGGAGACAGTATTATTCTTTTCACTTAATAGAGGAGGAAAGTGAGGCTCGAATTGGTTAAGTAGCATGCTGAGGGTCAGTTGGCTTTCAAGAGGATCAGCTGGGATTCAAATCCATAAGGTCTGTCTACACTCAACCAATATAAACTATTCACTTCAAATATCTCTGCTGTGAGGTTTGCAAACATTCACAAAGATTTAATGGGCACATCTTAAGACCTTCTGTACTTTTTCCCCCACAACATATTTGTAGCCTTTATCTAATTACCAAGCTGGGTTTTCTCTTTCCTCTGTCTCTTTCTCTTGCAAGGATTTATTAAATTTCTACTAGATGTTAAACCCTGAGTTAAGTGTGAAGGTGAAAATTAAATATTAAGGCATGGGCCCTTCCCTTAAGGAGCTAACAGTCAATGTAAAATTCTGAGAAGTAAATCAGTGTCTAAAACATGATCCGAGTTCCTTTGGGAACCCAGAAGAGCAGCATCTAAAGAGAACCACCCAGACGACGTGGCCAGAGAACTGGATTTTAAAGGGTAGGTGCTCGATAATGGACCAAGAAAGGGAGGGACTGACATTCCAAGAAGACAGATAGGCATCCCTAGTCAGGAGACGGCCAGGGAGTTTGGGGACCCACGCATGCTGGAGTTGGGTTGGGTAGTGCGTCCTTGCAGGAGGAAGACAGAAGGGCAGACAGAGTCGGGTCTTGGTGGGTTGGGTGGGGCATGGCTATGTGCTTAGCCAAGGAATGTTAGATGTATGCAGAATGAGATGATTCGATTTGTGTTTTAGTAAAACACTCCAGCAACACCAGGAGGCTGCCTGAAGCGGAGGGATTAGAAAAAGAGAGGAATTAGAAAGTAAGAATCTAGAAGAAAAATTAAAAAGGCCCGCCCTAAGGCAATGATGGTGTGGGTGGACCAGAAGAGGCAGATACTATAAGAAGAAAAATTGGGAGTATCTGTTTGACTTTTAGTTGTGGAAATGAGCAAGGAGTAAAAATGATGGCTGAGTGTCTGATTGTAGTGATGATGCTGGTGGGACTAGACAGTGCTCGTGAGGAGGGGGCAGAATGGGAGACACAGAGGAGGGGCAAGGAGACTGGGAGTCTAGCTTGGGTAACTCAGTGGGTAACGGTGCCATTGACACAATTTGAGACTTCATCTCAAGAACCCTCCCCTGCCATTTGACTTGTCCTCCTAAAACTGTGAAGCACTGACTTTTAAAAAAAAAAAAAAAAAAAAGCCAGAAAATATACTTTCATTTTCTGTTCTCAAATCTTAACAAAATCTTAAAATTTGACAAAAAGTATTTAAAGATAAATGTCAGGGGTTTTTTTTTATTATAGAAGTAACATATATATTTAGAAAAATTTAGAAAAGTACAAAATATTCACCCACACTATTATTACCTTAGGGAGATGTATTTGGGAGTTGTGTTTCTGTCTTTTTCTCTTCCTTACTTTATTCTCCTTCGTCTTCTCTTTCTTTTATATGTATTGATTTTATTAAGTTATTTATCACTCATTCATCTGTTTATTCTACTGACATTATTTGAACATCATCTAGTATACTAGGTACTGGGAATACAGCAATAAATGAAACAGTTCTTCAAGGAGTGTAAATTCTGATGGAAGGGATTTTGACAGGAAGTGAACAAATAAATGTATGTTGGGTGGTAAAAATTCTATTGGGGAATATCAAATATAAATAAGCAAATAATTATATCTAGAGTGATGGTATGTGCTGTGGAGAAAAAGAAATTAAAATGAGAAAGGGAGCTCTGGAATACTGGGTGGAAACTGGGCACTTTATGTAAGTGGTCTGGGAAGACCTCTGGTCACTTGAGGCATTCATTAGAGACACGAAAGAACAAGGGAACAGCTGTGGAGCCTATCTGGGGAAAAAGCGTTCTGGGCAGAGGGAGCATCCAGTGCCAAGGCCCTGGGGTGAGAGAATGCTTAGCATGTGTGAGGAACGGATCATGGCAGGAACTGAATGAGCGAGGTGGGGAAATGGGGAGATGAAGTCGTGGAGGTAGCTGGGAGCCAGATCAGACTGAATAAAGAACACATTCTTGGAGAAAAGCATGGAGACGAGTTTGGAGGCTATGTAAGTATTCCACACAAGGGTCGATAGTGGCTCGTGCTGATAGTGTGGTGGGGCGGGGAGGGGAATTGAGAAGCAAATGGATCTGGATGTATTTTGACAGAAGATTAGAGGGATGTGATATGTGAGGCAGGGGTCAAAGACAATGTCAAGGTTTTTGACCAAGGCTTTGACCTGGAAGAATGGACCTTATTTTTCACGGAAATGAGTATTTGTTTATTAATATACTCACACATATTTGACAAGGTTGAAACGTAACTGTACCCTGTCTGTATCTTTTCCTTTTTCCACCAATTCTTTCCCTTAAAAGCAGGAAATTAAAGGAAGCCAAACAGAAGGCATACTTCTTGTTTTACTTTTTCTAGCCTTATCCCTACATTTCTCCTTTTTCTTGTTAGGGAAAGAGAATGTCCATGAATTGAGCCATGCATTCTGAATTTTGCTTGTGAGGGGACTCAGCTAGAGGCTGCACTTTATTTGAACTTTGTGGCCAGTAGCCAAGGGAAATAAAGCTTAATTAATGCTAATTTTTCTAACTCCTTTCTTTGCCTTTTCAGCAAAATAAAACCACCTTTGGGAGAACTGGCAAAAAAGTTTAAATAGACACCACACTACTAAATCTCACCATTGAGATACCAAAAATATTTTCCTACATGGTTGTGTTTGGTCACAAAATGATAAAATATTTTGTCTTGCTTCCCCCTCCTCTCTGCCTCCCCCTCCCATTTTTTTTTTTTTTAATGTTTGAACAAGTCAGCCAATTTGTCTTTATTTCTTTAGAAGATCCAGACAGTCTGTGAGCTTGTTTCACTGGGCTGTGTTCTGAGCACCAGGGCTTGGTTGGCAATGGTTACAGCTGCTATGTTTCAGAGGGAGGAAATAGCTGGCAGGGGAAGTTGCCTGCTGGTTCACTCAGGATCCAATCTGTTGGCCTTTCTGTCCCATGAGACTGTTAGACCAGCCACCTGGGAACAAGCTATTAGGAGGTAATCTTCACCCATTTCTGCAGGTAATGATTGTTGTTAAACTTAGAACCAAGGCATCCCTTCTTGACTTCCTGGTGAAGACCTTTAGCTGTGTAGTTTAAGGAGATTCTTTCTTGGCTTTGGCCTATTTACTAAATCTTTTTTAAGTTATGTTTATAAAATAGTTAACTTGTAGATTCGAAGTGTAGTGATCTGTGGGAGCAATAGCATTTCCATAAGAAAATACTATAATATAAAGTCTTAGAATGTTATGGCCCCATCATCATTTAAGATGATCTAATGTGGTCCCATCCTCTCCCCATTTCCCCATGTCTAGACCAAAAACCAAAGCAAAAACAAAACAAAAACACTACAAGCAAATAAAAATAAACAAAATCATCTACTCATTCCCCACCACTACCACCTCCACCCTATTTTAACATTGAGGAAGCAGAGGCCAAGGACATGAAGGGGCCTGCCCAGGGCTGCCCAGAAAGTGAGAAGCTGAGGGTGGGGCTTGGCTTATGAGGTTGCTGCAAAGAACCTGAGAGCTGCTGTGAAGAATCAAAACCATTTGCTATTTAGTTGTTCTTTGGCCATGTCATAGATAAGGTCATGATGTAGGGCAGTGACATATCTCACCTGGACCTCTATAGTAGTCTCCAAAGTAAGATCTCTTTATTTTTGTGTATTTATTTATTTTTGAGTCAAGGTCTTGCTATGTTGCCCAGGCTAGAGTGCAGTGGTCTAATCATGGCTTACTGCAGCCTGTATCTCCCAGGCTCAAGTGACCCTTCTGCCTCAGCCTCCTGAGCAGCTGGGACTACAGGTGCACACGACTACATTTGGCTGTTTGTTGTTGTTGTTGTTGTAGAGATAGGGTCTTGCTGTATTGCCCAGGGTCTCAAACCCTTGACCTCAAGTAACCCTCCTGCCCAGCTCTTCCAAAGCACTGGAACTATAGGCAAGATCTCTTTAGATAGTCTTTTTCCTCCTCCAGTTCTTA
Source organism: Saimiri boliviensis (assembly GCF_048565385.1). Classification (NCBI taxonomy): domain Eukaryota; kingdom Metazoa; phylum Chordata; class Mammalia; order Primates; family Cebidae; genus Saimiri; species Saimiri boliviensis. Next base: position 92,098,275 of record NC_133458.1, on the reverse strand, counting down.
CTGGAAAAATATGGGAGTTCAAGAGCCACGGGAGGTTGAAGCAAAGGAGCAGAACTCACAGCATCATGCAGATGACAGCAGGGCAATGACCAAAGTTGTCGAGTGGGGGCGCCTCCCATTGAGAACCTTAGTTGCTTACAAGGCTCCGTTCCTGCAGATGGCAGAGAATGCTCAGTCTTCCCAATTCAAGTTACGAAGGTCTCCTCTGAGTAAAATAACTTCTGCTGGGTAATTACTTTCCCTCCTCTCAAGGGCATTCCCTACCTCCTCCCTAATAAAGAAGCATCATGGTCAGTTGCAAAGGAAGCCCATGTGTCCTCCAGATATTGTAATGTTCTCTTGGTCCCTGGGCTGCATCTGTCACTCAGTAGCTGAGGCTAGTGTGTCCATCTGTAATCGGGTGCCCATGGACCAGTGGTTCCTCCTCATCCTTCTGATCCCCTGAGGCCTGCCTGTGGCTGCTGCTGAGAAACTGGCTGGCAGAGTCAGCTACGGAGCTGAGTCTAGAGGGTAACCATCTTCCCCAGGAGAGTGTGGAAGCCAGCGTCATCAGTCGTCATCTGTATTCCCTCTGGAGCACATGAGAATTTCCATGTCCCAGAAATACTAGGCCAGGGATGTGGCAACCTTTGAGCCAGTCTCAGGTGATTTTTATGTGATCAATTCTTTTGTTTTAGTTGGGGCAAGTGGTGGCTTGGGTCAACTAGGAATTAGGAATTATCAGAAGCTACAAACATTGGTTTAGTATTTTGGAAATGTTATTCTCACCATATATTTTGGGACGTTTTTAGATGGCCTATGTTAGCATAGTTTATTCAAGAACATACAGTACTATAGCTTGAAATATAATAAAAATTGTCACTGACAATACCAGCTAATTTCTCTACTGAAACCTGTTGCCTGTTCCAATTTCTGTGTTCATCATGTGTCATTTGCCATAGAACCTAAGTGAAGCAACGTAACTCTGCTAGTTATCTATTGCTGTGCAAGAAATTACCCCAAAATTTAGTGGCTTTATCATACAATAAACATTTATTATACACACAGTTTTCATGGGTCAGGAATTTGGTAGCAAATTTTCTTGTAGGGTTTGGATTGGAGTCTGCCATGAGACTGCAGTCAGATCTTAGCTGCAGCTGTAGTCATCTGAAGGCTTGACTGGGGCTTCAGGAGGATCTGCTTCCTAGATGGTTCACAGACACAGCTGACAGGTTGGTGCTGGATGTTGGTGGGGTGGGGCCTCAGTTCACTTCCTCATGAGCCTCTCCATGGAACTGCTTGAGTGTCCATGGCAGGTGGTTTCCAACTGACCAAGGAGAAAACTGCAAAGGCTTGTATTAATTAGCCTTGAAAGTCACATATCCTAACTTCTGCTGTATTCTGTTGGTCACAAAAGCAAACTCTAATTAATTGTGGGAGGAACCTTTACAGGTGTGAATACAGGGAGGGAAGGATCGTAGGGGAACATCTTGGAGGTTGACTTCCACAGCCACTGAGCTGTGAGCACTCCAAGGTGGTAGGAACAGGTAATCCAGCAGACAATTTACGCCAATCCATGCGCTATCATCAAACTCGCTGCTCTTTCAGAGGAAGTCGCTATACATACATTATGGGGAGGTCTTAAGATTAGGAGGAACTCAAATATTTCTCGGATGAAGGTAGTCACAGTCTCTTCACCTTTTCTTGGTCGTGGAATTGCACAGCATTTTCTGCCATTTTGTCATGGATATGGTTTGAATGTTTGTCCCCTCTGAAACACATGTTGAACCTTGAGCCCAAATGTAACAGTATTAAGATGCAGGGCCCTTAAGATGTGATTGGGTGACAAGGGTTCTGCTCTCATGAATAGATGAATTCATTCATGAATTAATGAATTAATAGATTAATGGGTTAGTGGATCAGTATGATATTACAGGACTGGGTTAGTTGTCATGAGCATGGATCTGTTACAAAGCCAGTTGGCTCTATCTTGTGTGTCCCTCTCATTTTGAGATACCCTCCATCATGTTATGACACAACACGAGGCTCTCACAGATGCTGACCAGATGCAGCTGCTCAATTTTTGACTTCGTAGCCTCCAAATCCATACTAAATAAATCTCTTTTCTTTATAAATGACCCATTGTCAAGTACTCTGTTATAGCAACAGCAAATGGACTAAGACATCATGTCACATGTAAATATGTAGAAATCCATTCTTAGCAAGCACCTGAGAGGGAAATGTGTCTTCATCGTCACTTAGCATTACCAGCTGGGCCAAAGCAGCCTCTAGCTGACAACTTGTTATTTCTGTGTATTTGGTAGGTGGTTTTTTATTGTGACTTAAAGGAGGAGAAAAGAAGGATCCAGAAAGAGCCAGAATGCCCCCAACCAAAGCCTTTCTTGTAGATAAAGCCAGTCTCTCTCATTTTTATGAACCAAAACCATACAGTGTGGTACATGTTCATGGCATCTTAGCATGCTAGGACTGGAAGAGACCTTAGAAACCACATATTCCAGCACAATTCTCTACTGGGGAGGTAGCTGATGCCCAATAACTGAGGAAGTTTGTTCATTATCAGACAACTTACTATTAATAGAAGCAAGACTAGTGGAATGCAAACTCCTGGTTTCTGGCCCATTATGTTTCTGTTATTCCAAGGTGTTTCTAAATCTTTATTTCAGAAGTTTTCTTATGTAAAATATTCTACTTATGTGACAGTTTTTCTGATGTAGATCATTTTCTTAGGAAGTTCTTAATGCTTTTGGACTCATGGTCTATTCTGAAAATGCAATAAAAGTTACATGCTCACCTGCAGAAATATGCAATACTCATCTACAGATGATATTTGGTGTGCAGATTCAGGGAGTTGTGGACTACCTAAATGCCATTCTACTGCAGAGTGGAAGTCAGGTCAAAAAACTGTCTGAAAGTTTACTTATACTTGTTTCTTTAAATATTAATGTCTTCTGAACTTCCAAAATTATACTGTAAAAATATTCTTGATGAGCCTTGTTACACAGCATTTGAACATTATTCTGGTTTAGATTATGTTTCTGACTTCGGAAGCTGCATTATCTTTTGACATCTCAACTTGCAATGTTTTTTCCTCAAGTCCTTGGAATATTTTCTAATGCATCTTTGAACAGTTCCAGTTTCAGGTCTATCCTTGTCAAGCAGACTATTTCTGTTTTATTTCACTGGGAATATTTTGGTTTTACAGGCTATTTAATATTTGAAAGACCATGAGGTTAAATCCATCATCTGTAGACTTTCCACCACTGTGCAGCAGGCATTATTTAATCACCACATGACAGTTCCAATCAGAATTCAAAACTTGCACTGATAGCCAGAGTCTGTGGGATCAACTTTAAGTTTATCACTTTACAATCCCGAAATAAGCATCTTTGGATTGTTCTTCTAGGGTGTTCTTTCTGCCATTCAACTAGGTGATTATTTCTTATCCTTTTCTCCCTCCTTGAATTCCAGTACCTCTTTTCCTGTCCTCTTCACTGCTGAATACTTTATTTTCTATTTCACTAATAAAACGAAAGCAACTGGAAGAGAATTTTTATAGCCTCCTTTCACTATATCCTCCTAGCTTCCTGCACCTATACTGTGGGTACTTCATGCCCCCTAGTTAGGATGAGTGAAATCCAAGGTCAATCCCTCATTTGTGCACTAGATCTTACCCTTTCTCTCCTACTCAAAGACAATTGTTCAACAATTGCCTCCTTTATTAACTCAAAAATCAGTATTTTCTCTCTTCTGGATCATTCTCTTTAGCATACAAACCTGTAATACCTCCTATTGTCAAACAAAACAGAACCCTCTCTTGATCTCACAGCACTTTCTGGTTATGGCCAGATTTATCTGCCCCAATTACAGCAAAACTCCTTTAAAAAGTTGTCTCTACTCTCAGTCTCCACTTCAGCTTTTCATGTTCTCTTTTGAATCCACTCCAACCAGGGTTTCATCCCCACTACTCTGTGGAAACTGCTCTGGTCAAGGTCACCAGTAAATACCATATTCTTTACTACTAGTTGCCCGGCCTCAGATGTGCTGTCTACTGTCCCACTCATACCTGTTCCTGAATTGCACATTTGAAAGACACTCAAGCTATCACAAGGAGAAAGAAAGAATGTTTACTCAACTGATTCCCAAATTTCATAAACCTGCATGTCCAGCCCTATTTTATACAATATAATTTTATGAGAAAATTGAGCCCATACAATTAAAAATGTAAACTCTTCTAGGTCTATACATATAAAATGGGGCATCAGCAATTATTCAACAAATTTGGGCCGTTTAGACCAAGAGGTAAAATAATGGAGATGCCTGCTCCTCTCCCCAGCCACCATTTCTTTTGCCACAATTGGCACTATTTGGTCTTCAAGCATGTGAGCACTTGTCTCTTTGCTTGTTTTCCCTTTTGGGGACGGGAGGAGAGGAATCCATGGTATTACTGTTGAAGGTCTAGCATGTCACATATTTTACTTTAAAGGAAAATGTGCCACGTGAGAATGAAGTCTGAGGAATGAAGCAAGCTGCCCCCCTGTCCTAACAGTCTGCAACCAAAATGGTCTCTCTCCATGAACCCCAGGGGAGATGACTGTGCATCAGACTCCTCAAAGGAAGTTCTGAACGGGCAAGGCAGCAGTGGTGGGCTCTAGGGGGAGGAGTTGGGAGGGAAGCCATTCCTAATAGACCTACATTAGAAAGAAATGCTTTAGAAGTGACTCACGACTGGCTGGGCGCGGTGGCTCAAGCCTGTAATCCCAGCACTTTGGGAGGCCGAGGCAGGTGGATCACGAGGTCGAGAGATCGAGACCATCCTGGTCAACACGGTGAAACCCCGTCTCTACTAAAAATACAAAAAATTAGCTGGGCATGGTGGCGCGTGCCTGTAATCCCAGCTACTCAGGAGGCTGAGGCAGGAGAATTGCCTGAACCCAGGAGGCGGAGGTTGCGGTGAGCTGAGATCACGCCATTGCACTGCAGCCTGGGTAACAAGAGCGAAACTCCGTCTCAAAAAAAAAAAAAAAAAAAGTGACTCACGATTTATTGCAGTGGGATATGTATGTCTTCCTCAGCAACCAGGAGGAGAGAAAGGGATCTCAATCCATCTTTTAAGAACTCAGACTATTTCTTCTTTGTCTCCTTATAGGGCATTCTCCATTCTATCTCCTTCCAGGGAGAAAGGTTCATTTATTTTCCTAGGTAAGGTCTGAATAAGGGCAAGATATAATTTAAATGCAGTCAGGTTTAAGATAAATCAGTCATAAGGAGGCAATTATTTTATATTAAATCTGTGTCCTTTCTAAAAGGGAATTTGTACTTATCAATTAACTCATTTCCACCATTTAATTTTTCTAAAGATTTTGAACTTAAAAAATATTCATTGTGAGTTTTTTTAATATGCAGAAAGATTTAGATGGTTGGGGGGGGCTCATTACATTTAAAGACATCTTATTTATCAACATTTAAAAAAATATTAAAAATACTGTATATCTCATTATTTTGTTTTAAGGACCCAAAAGCTGATGTAACATTTTTGTCATACATTCCAGATTATTAGATTAATAATAAGAATGTCTAGCCAGCAACTGAGCACACTAAATATCAAATGTCATTTGCAATCAGACTTGCATTTGAATTTCATTCTTACCACGGCATGATCTGGGGCTTGCTACTTAATCTTGCTAAGTTTCAATTTTCCTCAATCAGAAAATGGGGATATAAATGACATCTGATTGTGGCAAATATCTACTGGCTTTGCCTGTCCATCATGTATTTCCTCTTACGGCCCAGAACATTTCCTTTTCTCTCAGGAACCACCACTGCCCTATTCTCAGCCCATCGTGTTCTGGTGGAGCTAATCTGCCTTCTGGTTTGGGGTTGCACACATGACTCAGAACTGCCCATCAGAGAACCTCATGTCTTTGGTGCTAAGGGCTGAATGTTTGTGTCACCCCAAAATTCATATATTCATATTTAATTCTCCAAGCAATGTTATTATGGGGACTTTGAGAAGTAGAACAGGTTACAAGGGCAGAACACTCACAAATGGGAGGGATGTCCTTTGTAAAACACCTCAGGGGAGCTTGTTGGCCCCTTCCATCTATAAGGACACAGCTTTGAGGCAAACAGCAAGCCCTAACCAGACACCAAATCTGCCACTACTTTGACCTTGAACTGCCTGGCCTTCAATACTGTGAACAATATATTTCTGTTGCTTATAAATTACTCACCTAAGGAATGTTGCTGTAGCAGCTTGGATGGACTAAGACACTTGGCCCCAGTGGTAGGTGATATGTATGTATCCTAAGTGAAGCCAGTGACTTCTGCTAGTGCTACTGGAAAATCAGCGTATGCTCTCCATAACGATTGCTAAACCGATAGAATGTAAGCCTGAAATTGCCAATGGCTATTTCGTTATCCCATATGGGATCCTTCTCGAGAATGATGGCAACATTTGAAAAAGCAAAGCCAGAAAATATGGAGAAAGATAGTGTCCTGGGAATCTTTGAGCTGTTGTCTCCAGCTACGCCCAAAGCACAATGCAACCCTGAATTTCTTAATCATATATACAAAGTAATTCCTTATATTCAAAAGCCAGAATAATTGATAGACATTGATACCCAGAGACTGGGAACTGCAGGGAACAACCCTAAACTATGGAATTAGTTGTCAAGGTAGGAGATGGAGTGGAGAGGCTTCCCACTCTCCTGAGTAGAAAGTTGGTTACCTTACAATGTGGGTTACCCTTTCAAAGCTTACTATTGTAAGCATTAGTAGCCCACCCAATATATGCCACTCTCTGCCTTCCAGACACAAGTTAGAATTGAATTTTATGGTCCCTGTCATTAGGTGGGGCCATGTCACCTACTTGTTCTGGCCAACAAATTTTTTGAACAAAATTACACATTTAATTGGTGGTGCAAGATTCTCTAGAGCACTCACAGCCTTCACTCTGTACAAGATGCTGGCTGCTACATCAGCTTGGAGTCCTGAGTATAGGTCATGAGCAGAGCTGCCATGCTGACCAGCAATGGACATGATGCATGAAGAAGAAATAAACCTTTGTAGTTTTAAGCCACTGAGATTTTGGAGATGTTCGTTAGAGTAGTATAACCTAGTTATACTACTCTAGTTCATGGCTCATGTACCTTATGTATCTTGGGATTTCGACCATACTCCTGTCAAAGCTTAAGCCTTAAAAGACTTGATAGGAACTGTCAGGATTATATCCTGCAGCCTTCAGCCTGTAAGAAAGGCAATAAGCTACAAATGGACTCATCTGAAAGCATGGTGGGGTGGGGAGTGGGTGTGGGTAACTCATCTGAGAGCATAGTGGGGTGGCGAGTGACTTTTTTAGGAGAGGGCCTGTGAGGAGCAGGGCTAAGTGGCTGCAAGTCAGAGTTTCCTGAGCTTTGAAGGCTTGACAAAGTCAAACCCTCTTCCCCAAGTCACAGTTAATGCAAGCAAAGGCAGAAAAGCTGGAAACTCAGGGGGAGATAAGATTGGGATTTGGGGAAAGACTGATCTTCAGTTAGTTGAGGGCTCCCAGCCAACAAAGCAGGTGATTGTTAAATCACATTACATAGAGCCACCCATTGGACCACCCTCTGGGAACAAGGGATAGAGGCTGCTCCTCCCCACCCAGCTATGGTTTAATATTGCCCAAGGGCAGAGGCCAAAATGGAAACACAAAGACATGTTGCCAAGGGACAGATGCTTTGAGGCCTCTGGTTAACCACAGAGCTCTAAAAAGCCTGGAGGCGGTTTGGCTGAGTTCAATCCAAACTCCACTAGTGTGTGGCTTTGGGCAAGCTACTTAACCTCCTCATTCCTTTATCTCTTTCCAAGAAAAGAGGGATAATAAAAGTATCTACTTAATGTTGCTGTCTTGAAGATTTAGTTAAGATAATGTATGTAAAGCTCTCAGAAGACTGCCTGCAGGTAGAAGGCACTTAATACCCATGTTAGTTACTACAAGTACTACTATTATTATTAGCCACAATAACAGATGGATAGTTTGAAACAACTTGAACTTCGAGAGAAACCCCGAAGCTTGGCATACAAATGCCTGTGATTGCCTGACTCCTGAAAGGAGCAGGTCCCAAACCTCCACTAACAGAAAGTGGGCTGCTACAGGAATGAAGGCAGCCCTGGAAGTGAACCTCTTTCTAAGACAGCTCACATTGGGCCATGGTGGATGTGTGCGGAAACAGCCTTCCAGAAAGCAGAAATGGGGACTCCCTGGTTGGCTGATCACATAACTCACCCCACTGCCAGGGCAGCCAATACAGGCTACCTTCTCCAGCGTGAGATATCACCAGTTACAAGACAGTAGCCCCTATGTATTGTTTTATTATTTTCTTTTCCTAAATAACACATCTTTTTTCCAAATATCCTATATTGCTTCCACTGTTAAATGTTAGATGTGACAGGGAGTTAGAGTTACTATCTAGCTATGGAACTCTGTAAAGCTATGTGAAGCTACATCTGGATTGACCAAGGGGAATTCCTATCCATAAGAGTCTCTGCACTCAGAACTGGATGCATTAAGTAAACAAGATTTCGTGTTGCCTCCTTTTGGGGTTGCGCTGGGTGTATTTTTGTTGTGTATGGGACAGTTGCATTGTCAGGGAAGGACATATTTGAAGCTGCATATACATGAAGAAGCGTGTGCCTGATAAGGAGGCTGTGTTCAAAGTATCAGTCAGATGTTCAACTATATTCTGATACTGCTTGGAAGTTCCATAGAAACTAGGAAACAACCACCAGAAGGAGAGATTAGGTAACTCGTGGTTACAAGCTGTCTCCCCACTCAGGACTAGGGGACAAACACTCAGCAACTAAGAATTACTTGGGGATATAAGCCCAGACAGCCCTGACCATCAGCGGCAACCCTCTCGGGCCTCCTTCCACCCTTCCATACTATGGAAGCTTTCACTTGCTCAGTAAACTGCAATGCTGCTCACTGTCTCGGTCCGTGAAAGCTTGTTTGGAGCTGGAACACTCACCGTTGGGATAAGGATCTCTGCTCAATTCTTCGAGCAAGGGAAGGCAAGAACCTGAGCCCGGAGCCCAAGCTGCAAATCCAGTTACAATACCAAAGTTCCTTGATAAGGTTTCTAGCTGTGTCCCCACCCAAATCTCACATTGAAATGTAATCCTTAGTTTTGAAAGTAGGGCCTGGTGATTGGATCATGGGGGTGGCTCCTTCGTGAATGGTTTAACAACACCCCCTCAGTGTTCTTGTGATGGTGAGTGAGTTCTCAGGAGATCTGGTTGTATAAAAGAGTGACACCTCCCCTCTTGTTCTTTCTCAGTCCTGCTCCCACTTTGCCTTCTGCCATGAGGAAAAGTTCCCAAAGGTCTCCCCAGATGCAGATGCCACCATGCTTCCTGTCAGCCTGCAGAACCATGAGCCAATGAAACCGCTGTATAAATTACCCAGTCCCAGGTATTTCTTTACAGCAATGCAAGAACTGACTAATACAGCCCTATTCTTTGCATGGAGGCAACAGGTTAGCCCCTGTAGGCCCAGAGAGTACAGAGAATCCATGCAATCTCTGAGAATTAGAGCCAAAGGGACCTAAGAGATCACCACATCTGGCCTTATTATTTTATGGATGAAAAATCAGGGCTTTCAGAGGATTTTACCATGGAGAAAGAAAAAAATTCAAAAATCCCAATATTAGCACTTACCCATTATGTCACCAAAGCATGAGGTCAAGAAGACCCAGGATATAGTCACGGCTCCATAACCTGACTGTGGGTTATGGGACCAAACATTGTCCTCTTCTAAGAAGGGAGGAAAATGAATTTTCTTTATAACTACAACATTGTTTTAATGCGGTTGGATCCCATTAAGGCATAAGCCTTTTTGTGGATTTGGGTTTGCCAGAGCTGAATTTGGTGATAAGAGTAGAGAGAGGCCAGGTATGGTATGGTGGTTCATGCCTGTAATCGCAGAACCTTGGGAGGCCATGGGAGAATTGCTTGAACCCAGGAGTTTAAGACCACCTTGGGCAACATAGTGAGATCCTCATCTCTACAAAAAATTAAAACAAATGAACAGAGTCAGAGAGAATGAAGCTGCTCTGCTTGGGGGTGGAAAGGCACTAGAGGCCTGTGAGATCCTATGAGGCTGAAGGTGGCATATGGAGTCACGAAGCCCTTAAAAAAATATCTGGGGGTAGATGGAAGACAAGGATCAAGAGAAAGAGTGAAAGAATGAGAAAATAGGCTGCCTAACATTTAATTGAAAATGGTTTACCAATTTGGCACCACCATGGCAATGAAGTGAACTACATGGTCAGCCAACATGGCTGTCCCAGTTCTGCTCTCTGCTCTTATTGCAATAAAACCCCTTCTGCTTCCTCAAGATCTTCAGTGTGTCTGCTGCCTGTGAAACCCCCATTCAAGCAGATTTTTGTGTCAACTAAGGAAGGAGTCAGTTCTACATCTGCATCACCATGGTTGTACATGTGGAGTGGTGCGGTGATCCCTAAACTGCACCAGTTAGGTAGAGAAGCCCTCGAAGCCAAAATAATTATCCCCCAACCCTTTAGAATTCATAAAGACTAAGAGGAAGCTCTGGGATGGCCTCAGAACATAGCATAGACTTTTCAGCCCATGTTATCTAAATATTCAGGGCCAGGAAGGCTTTATATGACAATAGGGTTAACGTTTTGTCAGGTGTTGAAAGCCTTGAGATGGGAATGAACATTTCCAGGACATATTCCTTTTTCAGAGTGAAAAACCATGAAATCAGGAATAAATTCCTCTTATGTTTGCATAGCACTCCCAAAACTGACAAATCTCCCTCAGCACTTTTCTGATTTCCTGGAGATGGCATTACTCCTGTCTGGTTTGGGTTAGCAATTGTAGCCTGGGACCATCTTCTTGTCTTTTCTTATTTCTAGCATTTCTATTTGTCTTCAGGTATAAAAACAATTCAAAGATCATTTCCATAAGAGTTGATGAGATCTCGGGTTTAAAGGTGAATGGTCCTCTAGTTACGTGGCCTGAGCTGACAGTCCTCTCAGCATGTGCAATACAGTTTTCTCAGCCCGTCTGACTGCTGAACCACCATGGGCAAGATGAGGAGTATAATGTGTCAAGGCAAACCAAAGCTGACACTCTGTCTCCAGTGCCGTCTGCAGGATCTCCATGGCCTGACAGAGGACATGCCGCTCCTATTTGGATTGGCTTTCACTACCCTCAGAGGGGTGTAGGAAATCCATCTCTTACCCAGTTATTGGAACCACTGGGGGATCTGGCATGCAGATTGAGAACAATTGCCAGGAGTCTTGTTCAGGAAGAAACCCAAGGCCGCCTTCATCCCTCACGTTTGCAGAGCTCTTTACACATTTAAAAAGCATTTTCATATACACTTGAAACTCTCTTAACCAACCTCCACTTCATCAGCTTGCCAGGCCAACTAATCCTTTCCATCCCCTCTGTAAAATGTGATGGCTGAGGACCACATCAAATAGCATACTCTTGACTCTAAAGTTACTCTCTAGTAACACTTTGCAAACTGCACATTGAGATCCATGAGTGGATTATGAAAACAATTTAGAAGGTTGCACCAGAATTTTTAAAAATGTAAAATAGAAGAAAATCATCCATCACATGTTGTAAGGGTAGGCTCTGTTCTCTAAAAATTATGTTTGAGTGGCGTAGGTGTGTTTGCATTTGTATGAATATGTATGCTTGTGTGTGCGTATTTGTGTGCATATATTAGGCTGCAATAAGAAATGCCTTTCTGTGGATCTGCAGTCAAATCATTTGAAAGATAGTGCTCTAATATCCCTGGGTCCCTTTGTTCCCACCAGTTGTGTAGCGTACTTGTCAAGAGTCAGTTGTAGTTATTCCTAAATTTATTTATAGCAGTTGTACTTGGTTAATTTATATTAATATTAATCCTTATAAGAATTTTATTTAAGACTGATGAGCTGTGAGCATCAAGAGGCAGAGAGTTGTTTCCATAAAAATAGAGTTGAATGATTTGGGAAGATTGGATAAAGTGAGTTGCTAAAAAAAGTGCTGCAAAAATAAATTTGGATGAGATTATGGTAACATATGGAGGGGAAATGTTAATAATTCAAGAATCTTAATTCATATAGCTTTAAGTTGTAATGTCTTTCAAAAAATGGATTTATGCAAGAAAGACCAGGAGGAACCCCACCAGCAAATCTATTGCTTATCAACTACATGTGTAGACAGTTTGGATTCAGTGGTAAATGGGACCTGCTGGAAAGACGACAAGGAACAAGACCCTCAGCCTGCCTGCATGGAGCTACAATCCAACAGGAAAGACAGGCTCGAAGTAAATCATTACACAAGTAAATAACAATGACTATGCTACAGCCATGAAGAGGAAGGTCTGGACTGGGGAGTGTTTAGAATTCCAGGGGTTAGAAGTCACTTTCCTAACTCCATCTTTACAAAAAATACAAAAATCAGCCGAGTGTGATGACATGTGCCTGTGGTCCCAGCTACTCAGGAAGCTGAGGTGGGAGGATCACTTGATCCCAAGAGGTAGAGGCTGCAGTGAGCTGAGATTATGCCACTGCACTCCAGCCTGGGTGACAGAGCCTGTTCCCCACCCCACCCCCCACCAAAAAGTCACCTTCCTGAGGTCATATTTAGTTTGTTTCCTCATTCATCAAATGGAGATGGACATTCTTCCCTTTCTATTGTCTCTTAAGGACTTTCGTATGAAACACGAAATTGAATTAGAAGGAAAGTGCCCTCCAAATGTAGAAATATTATTAGAAATAGTCTGTGGCACATGCTATGGTCCAATAGCACTTAATAAATGTGGAAGCATGGAAAGAAGTGATTGAGTGAGAAATAGTATTTTTATGGAAGATTAAATCAATTATTGGAGGAAATATATCATATGCTTGAATAGCTAGAAGATTTAGAAACATACTTTTCCTGTATTTGCTTTTGACAGGATCTGATATTTGTTAGGTCTTTCCCAAATCTGCTAAGAACTGTTTTCCCCCCTCACTGTCTTTGTACCTGAGTCCTGAGCAGAGAAAACCTGCTTCTACACCCAGCCAGACTTGGGTTTTATCCTTAATTTCCCAACACTACCCAGGATAATTCCAGACATGCATACTGAGAAACTGCTCCCTACATAGCTAGTTCTAAGAGCCTGTAGGATGTGACAGAAGCCTCTCTAGTTCTCTCTCCTTTCCCTCCAGCACCAGTTCTTTCTTTCCTAAAAAAGTGTGATTGCCCTACCACATTGTTCCTGAGAAGTATAAGGCCACATGGACTGCAGGTGTTCCTTCCATCTCAAAAGAGCAACTCCTGTGCCCCCTTCTATCAACCTGTCTCAGAAGTACCTTGTTTCCCTTCCAGGACTAACCCCAAAGCTAACTGCCCATTCCTTCTTGACCCCAGCCTTTGTAGCCTCAAACTCTTCCTTCCTAACCTGCATAGCAGGTCTCCTCTGTTTTGTAAAAAGAACAGCTCTTGGCAGCAGTGTATCCTCAGACTGCTATGTTATTTCTCTCTTGTTGTTGCCACGTTTTGGTGAGTTCTCCATGCTTCCTACCTCACCATCTGCTCACTCGAAGTCTGGTTCCTTCCTCTCCTGCTCCTGCCATTGCCCTCCAGAAAGGCACCATGACTTTCTTTCTTTCTTTTTTTGAGATGGAGTCTCGCTCTGTCTCCCCAGCTGGAGTGCAGTGGCACAATCTCAGCTCACCGCAACCTCCATCTCCCAGGTTCAAGCAATTCTCCTGCCTCAGCCTCCTGGGTAGCTGGGACTATGGACGCATGCCACCATGCCCAGCTAATTTTTTGTATTTTTAGTAGAGACGAGGTTTACCACGTTAGCCCGGATGGTCTCAATCTTCTGACCTTGTGATCTGCCTGCCTCGGCCTTCCAAAGTGCAGGGATTAAAGGCTTGAGCCCCTGCACCCAGCCGGTACCATGACTTTCTAACAGCAAACCCAGTGGTGTTTTCTCAGTCCCCCACCTCCATGACAAAAGCAAAGTTACATGAAGGAGGAACCAAGGACTCAAGCAACGCAAAGGATCAAGAGGGCTGCAGAGGATTCAGTCAAGAGCATGGGCTTGTTCTTTATCTTTCTCTCTTTCTTGGAATCTTCATCATTGATAACTTCTGAGCATGATCTACAGTCTTCCTCTTCGGCCTTGGCCTTTCCTTAATCCTGGAGACCATCAGAGCTCTGGTGTTAGAGATTACAACGTACTTTTCAAATAGCCTGAACAACTTGCATGTTTTCCTAATGTTCTATTACATCATCTACACTTTGGGACTTGATTAAAACACACCACCCGAGGCTTGTGAGGCTCCACATCCTAATAATCCTATCACTGGATGGACCAATTGCTGCCTCCCAAAGGTAAAGTGCTTACTTAGGCACTGTGTGGAAAGAAATTGAACCTGACTGCATGGAGTAAGTGCTTACTGTAGAGAGCTGTGATTAGTATAAATTAGTGCTCAGATTAGTGGAGAGACTTCCCGCTCACAACTTCCTTAAACAATTTGCCAGTTACCTCCGTTTTCTAGTAAGCAGAGAAAAAAGTAGTTAGTAGGAACTGTCATCGAGAGAATACAGCAAAATAGCAGATTCCTCTCTCATCTTATAGGCCAGTGATAAGAAACCCCTTGCTCTGCCTGGCTTCTATGTGGACATCATGTAATCAATTTCTTTTTTGGGACCATCATAAAAGCAATGTAAGAAGAATGACTATGTGGCCCCCACCCCACCCTCAAATCAGCCTAAATCACTGAATCAACTATTTCTTGGACCAACCATTTTATCATTATGGACATGATCTGAGCCTTAAAATGTGGGCTTCGTAAATTGTGTCAACTAAATATTTTGTCTATGAAGAAACATAGAAAGATTTTTATATCCAGTTTCTATGTTTTCAGCATACACAAACTATTCAAACTTCATACATCTCTGTGTATTTACAAATCTCTGTCTGGTTATCAAACACCTTAATTTTCCTTTTGATCAATTCCAGATTCTAACTCACTTTTCAGTCAGCAAGAGAATCCTCCAAGGATTCAGTATGAGGAATAGGTGTGCTTCTAAATGACATCTTTCTTTTTATCTTCTGAAACTATGCGTCATGGAGCTGCCTGTATTTCCCTCTTTGTGATGGCCATGAGGAAGCTCATGTTTAAATTTGCAGCCTTGCTGGTAACAAAATGGATGGAGTAATGTAAGACCTGCACTTTATATCTAAGCTTACCTTTGATATTGCTTTGTTTTTCTACCTTTATCCTAATCTTCCATACCAACTCTTTTTTCACTTATTTAATTTTATTTTTACCCTTTATATCATTTGTCATTATGTAAGCTACCACAAATTGTACTAAGAATAAAATCCTAACTCTTTAGTATGGCCAAAGAAGCAACCCCTCTCTCATTTGCCCTTGGTTGCCTCTCAATGCATATTTCATATTTCTTCTTCTTCACATCTTCCTCCTTGCTGTTCCTTGCCCTCCCCAAGCACTTTTCCATCCCAGGGTCTTTGTACATGCCGTTCCCTCTTGCTGCAATGCTCTTCTCCAACAAGGCTTCCTCCTGCCCTTCACTCAGGCCTCTGATTCAATGCCAGCCCTTCACAGACGCCTTTTCTGTCCTCCCTGTCTAAAGCAGTATTCTCTGTCTCTACTACCACCCCCACTAGCCCCATGCCACTGCTTCTCTTATCTTGGAATATTTCTTATGACCTCATGATTAGAAAAACAAATCAGCTTTCTGTTATACTCTCGCAACACGCTTCTGACACCAGATATGTGGGGATTTCTCCCCACCAGCAAGCAAGCCATTGATTATGTAGCATCTACAGTGAACACTAGCTGGGTATCCTTCAATCCAATTCAGTTCTGACATCATCTACCTGGCGATAATGTCAGAGAACACGGTTTGGGGCTGAGTCCCATAAGATTGCCCCCAACTTCAGATGCCAATCACAAGCCCCAGGTTTTGTTTTGCCTGTGCTTCTGCCTGTGCTCTTGCCTGTGCTCCTGGCTATAAATCAGGAATCAGATGACCCCCTGCTCAGGTTTGATTAACTTGCTCTAGCAGCTCACAGAACTCAGGGAAACATGTTTACTGATTTATTACGAAGGATATTACAAAGGACACAGACGAAGAGATGCATAGGGTGAGGTATGGAGGAGGAGTCACAGAGCTTCCAGATGCCTTCTCGGTACCCCACTCTCCAGGAACCTCTACATGTTCAGCTACCTGGAAGCTCGTCTGAACTCTTGTCCTCTTGTGCTTTTATGGATGACTTCATGTAGGAAGTCGTGGTTGATTAACTCATTGGCCATTGATGATGAGGGCTGAAAGTTTCAACCTTCTAGTCATGCCTTGGTCTTTCTGGTGACCAGCCCCCATCCTGAAAGTACTTAGGGGCTTCTGGCCACCAGTCAACTCATTAGCATACACAAGAAAAAGACACGTTTGAAGATTTAAGATGAATATATCTTCTGCAATATCATGCCTCATTTAAAAACAGTTTATCTCAGGCAGACTGGGGAGTGGTTATGTGCACAGACTCAGAAATCAGAATGGGTTCATCTTCCTGCTTTACCGCTTATGGAGGGTGTGACTTTGGGCAAATTATTTTACCTCTCTGTTTTTCAGTTTCTTCATCTGTAAGTGAAAGACATAGAAAAGGGTGCCTGTCACATAGTGAACACTATCTGAGTATTTCATTTTTTAAGGAATAAATAATTGATGTTTATTTTCTTACTCCTTACTTGGCCTGTCTCACACATCACTGTCTCCTTAGCTCTGTGGACAGCCCCTGACATATTAGGTAGGCCTTTAAGTACCTGTTGAATAAATTCCTTTGGAATAAGTAAGGGCATTAAAAAACAAATAAAAACTTTTAAAACTTGAGGTTAAAGAGTAAAGACACTGGACTAAGTCTTGGAAGACTGAAGTTTTGGTTCTTGCTCTGCCACCTGGGAGCCAGTTGATTTTAGGTAAATCAGGCAAAATGTGCCCAAGTCAAAACTGGAATGAAACAAGTCTGCTTTGCTCCAGATATGAAGGGAAAGTAAAGAGAGGATTTTACAAACCTGCCCTTCCTCCACAAAGAGAAGTTACAGTGTTCCCCAAGGAGAACATGGAGCCATGTTGATTAAGCACTTCTATGTGCCCAGCTCTGCCTTAAGCCCTGGAAATGTGGGGCCAAAAACTTGGCTCTTGCCCTAAAGGAACTGACAAAAAGCACAAGGAAGACAGAAAGTAAACAAATGCAGTGGAGGGATGAGTGCATTGGGGGAGGTAAGTTTGGAAGCACAGTGGGGAGCCACCTATAGGTGCAACCCTCACCCTGAACTGGGAAGGGAGTTGTCTGGGTGGGGAGAGGCATTCTCAGCACAAGGAGTGAGTGTGCAAAGATGTGGAGGTCTTTTTACCATACATTTCAGGAAATGAGGGTACCTCAGTATGCCAGGGAGTAAGTGTGTGTGAGGGGAAATGGCAAATGATGGCACAGGGCAGGTAAGCAGGGCCCTGATCTTACAGGGTGATGCTAAGATTCTCCTCTGTGCCCTCCTACTCTCCTGGCAAAGTGGCCTCAGTACCTGCTAGAGGCTGAGACATCCCCTCCTTGCCTTAGGAGTCCTCCTGATTTGCTGGTCTCAAAGCTGCCTACTCAGATGTGTGCCCAATGCCTCAGAGAAGCCAACAGCACTCCTCAGAGAGAAGCAGTAGGCTCTCCAGGCATCATCAGATCAGATCAACTTTTTTTTTTTTTTTTTTTTTGCTAGACAAATAGTATTAAACCTTTCTATGTTTGAGGAGAGGGTTGAAGAGCCTGTTCCTCCTTTCCCCCCAAATTACTTCTCCCACTGCTTTCTCCCCTCATGGCCAATGCATTATGATGCTCCCAATTCTCCGCCCATCTCTGTATTCCTGCCTTTTGCTATGGGACTTTGCAATATCCAGAGGTGGAGTCTGTTTCCTCATCTCTTGAATCTGGCTTGACCAATAGCATGTGGGGGGGGCGGGGGGTGCTGTCATGTGGGTTCCAGCCTAGCCCTGAGCTCCACTCTCCCCCTAAAATCCTGCCTCTGCCAAGAGGACAAGTTTGTGCTAGCCTGCCAGAAGATGAGATTCCAAGGGGAGGTTACTAAGTCATCCCAGGTGAGACCATTCTAGATAGTGAGGCCCCCAGCCAGCTCCTCAGATGACTGCAGAAGCATTAGCAGGCCCAGCCAGGACCAACAGAACGACTTGCCCCACCCTTAGGCTTGGCAGAGAGAACAAATGGCCACTGAGTCAAATGACAACATTTTAGAAGGTCTGTTACACAGAATAGCTAACTAATATATTTCTCAGTGATTTTTATTTTCCCTTGTGTCCCTCCTTCCCCAAAAAGAGTTAAGGAGGCAAGATCTTGGTAACCAAATTAGGGAAAGGGCATGAGCTGCCATTTCAGGGCCTACTTAGTCTTTCATCCTAGAATGTAAGCTCTCTATTTAGATGAGTACTAACTGCCCCAAAGAGACACCATTTGTGCATCGAGATGTGTTTTCCATTCTGATAAACCACTTTCCCTTTACGCACAGCATGACCCTCTGAATTCCTAAGGCTGAAGGTCATGGCTAATTGGCATGGCTGCGCAAATCTTCTCTGGGCATCGCCTCCTGGAAATCTTGCAAAGTGGAGGACGCAGTGGGAGAAGAGCAAGATTCTGATTATGGGCTGAAGATAATTTCACTGGCTCACCATGGGCCTTGTTTGCTGGTGATAAAACAAAGGACAGGAGCTCAGCAACCAAATTGGCTCCAGAGTTGATGTGTGGTGGAATGGCTTTGATGAGGAAGCTGGGGGTTGTAAAGCAGGCTCGTCCTTTAATGGGCGCTTTGTGCTTGTTTAGCTCCTTGTCTAGAGATTGGGCAAAATCTATTAGTGAGATCCATACCACTCACTCCTCATACCAGAGCCGTCTGGGAGAAAACTTACCATTTCTTTTCTGATCCCCCAATTGGAACTGCTGACTGACTCTTATGTACCTGAGTGGCTTAAAATGGGGATGCTGAGAGCTCTGGTACCAAAGCATTTTAAAGGGCAACGGGAGATGTCATTCACATTGTCTGCAGATCTATTTGGATGGATGTGGACATCTGCCAGGAACAGCCGGCTTGGAAGGGGCCCGTGCAAAGATTGCTGATTTGCAGTGACCTCCGACTGCACTTAAGCAACTAAATTCTGCAGACTCCAGTGAGCAGAGATTGAGTGTGTTTGAAGTCAGCTGGTGAAGAGTTGAGCTTGTTTTCTGATCCTTCCTTCATCATCTTGGGGAAATACAGACAGGAAGTCTCCTGAAAGAAACCTTCTGGCTATAATTTTCAATGACAGAAAGTGGGGGCTACCTTCAAATTTGACATGAAAAACAATTCAGACACGGTTGACTGGTTCCAATTAATGACTCTCATGGGTCTACAGATGACTGAAAAGGTTATGAACCATTTTTTTGGTTAATAGTTTGGTAACTGAAGTCTGCACTCTCAAAGCTTACTCTTTAAGTCATCTACTGGAAAGGCCAAGCCTGTTGCTATTTGCAAGTTACTAGGCTGCTAAGTCTCTATGGGAGACCTTATGAGTGTGAGTGGAGATGGGGAGTTCACTTGTGAGAAAGCTAGGTTTCCTCCCACACTGCACTCTTCGCATTTCGCAGAGCAGATCCCTTCTAAAGAAAGCGCGCAATTCAATGCATCAAGCTTTTTTTTGGGAACTTACTGTGCGCTGGGAACTGTTAGGGATGGGAAAACAACAATGAATACTGCATGGCTTCCACTCTCGTGTTGCTCAGGAGGCACCAGGCTCTTCTTTGGGATGCCCTGCTCTCCCTCTTTTCCCTGTACCAATGCTTACCTTAGAATAGAGAAAGGTCTCAATTCAATAATTAAAGTTTCTACCTCAAGTACAATACTCAAGTAGAAACTTTAATTATTGAATTGAGAACTTTTTCTATCCTAAGATAAGCAGGATGTGCTTTTAATGTTACTTGAATGTTACTTCCTGGGTTAATGTACCTATTATTATCTTTAGAAAAATTATTTTTCATCTGTGACTGTTTTATTCCATATAAACACTGCATCTCCTGGTAATCTCTAGTCACTTCGTTTCTTTATGAATCTGACTACTCTAGGTGCCTCTCATGAATGGAATCACACAATATTTCTCCTTTGCGTCTGGTTTCTTCCACTTAATGTCTTCAAGATGCATCCATGTTGTAGCATGTATCATGTTCCTTCCTTTTTAAGGGTGAATAACATCCCATTGTTGTATATAAAATTGTGTTCATTCATTCATTCATTGATGGACATTTAGGTCATTTCTACGTTTTGCGTATTGTGAATAATGCTGCTATGAACATGGATGAACAAATATCTGTTTGAGTACTTGCCTTCAATTCTTTGGATTTTTACCTAGAAATGGAATTGTATGTACTTTTATAAGTTATAGTCAGTAGCGGTCCAAGCATGACTGGTCTTCACTGGATTGAAGTACGATTAGAGGAGAGAATGAAGTGACTTCCATTTTACTCATCTCATCTAAACGGTCAACTGAATAGTTGACAATTTCAATGTTAACTGGAGACCTCAGAAGCTACTGTTAACCTAAAATAGAAGCCTAGAGGGCATAGACGTGTGCTACCCTTATGGAAAGCATGTAAAACTGATTCTAGCCCTGTTTTTGCCATTAACAGGCTGCGTGATCTTAAGCTTGTCACTACATCCCTCTGGGGCTTGGTCTAGCCCACCCCTAAGGTTCCTTAAGCTCTATTATTCATAAAATGTTATGCAAAGAGCTCAGGAAAATACCATTGATGTAACCAGATAATAGCTAGAATGTGTGAGCAGAAGAGTCAGTAAATAGATGGTTGGGTTCCTTATTCTCTCAGCATCCTGTAGAGAGGTAGGCTGGATGTACTCTGGGGCTCTGCTCCGGAAGAGGGACTTCTCCCTCTGTTTTTTTTGTTTTTTGGTTTTTTTTGTTTAACAGACCGAATATGAGAATGCCTTTGCTCAGAAAATTTTAGGCTCAGGTGCTAGTCTGTGGTTGGATACCAGCTGTTTAGGCGAGTGCTGGGCAATACTTGGAGGTGTTAGTTCCTCTTTTTCCTTGGACACTAAATGGGATGTGCAGCTTCTCCAGCAGGAGGGAAGCGGGCTTCCAGCTGACTGGTTACCATTGCAACCCAGAGAAATTCCTAGGGTTATTTTTTGGATAACCCTCTTGTTTCTGTTTTTGCACTTCAGAGCTTCTTGAAATTAAAGCCTTCATTCTTGGGCAAACCCAAAATAATGGGTCCATCAAGCAACAGGGTGTGTCATAGTAAAAAACATGGACCAAAGGATCTTGCACTGATCCTCATGTCTCACTGCAGAAAAGGCTATTACAATATGCCATGGGGGGTGCTACCTGTGGCCATTCCTCTCCTGGATAAGAAGCATTTCCATAATATTGATGACACGGAAGATTCCTGGGAACTTGCTCCCAGAAGAGTCTCATCACTGTGGCCTGAGGGCTTTTTATCACTTTTAATCCCTCTCCCCATCTGTATGTAAGCTTTATCCCTTCTTATCTTCCCCAGATAAAGGAATCATATGAGTAAATATACTACCACTGGGTTTGTCACATAGCTGGTTATTGTGTTGGGTCAGTCACGCATTCTTGAAGTCTTATTTACTATTGGGTGCTGAGAAAATCAATTTCTTAGGTATTAATTTCTTAGCAACCAGATGAGGCTGCATTATCTGTAACACAACTGTGCCCAGGCATTTAAAAAAAACTACAAAGTGATGATAAACCTCATTACAGGTTAATAAACTGATAGTAGAGGACATTTATTCATTTTCATATAAATGTAGGGGCTACCGTTATCATGATTTATTCCCCAAATTGTCTTGTGTGCTTAAATTGAGAAGTTACAATGTAAAAGGTTTATCTTTATAGCTGTCACTGGTGTCATATTTATATACATACTACTTCACCAACACTTTAACAACTGAGTAGCAATATAAATTGAATAACTTTAAAGACTGTGTATGTTTCTCTCTAGCACAAGTGTACATTCATTTATATTATAACTTCCTTTCCATGAAAGATCGGCTGCAGTAGAATTGAATTCAAATGGATTCAACCATTGCTCTCCCCCAACTTCCTTTCTTACTTGAATCTCATGAAATATCACTTTAGTTTCCTTTCTTATTACTGTAAAAATAACTGTAATATTAAATAGTAGGGAGTGACTGATGAAAGTATGTTCATAATTACTTGTTAGTTGGAGAGTTAACTTCTTACTTATATTTGTTGAGGTACTGTTTACATTTTAATAGTTCTCTACACTTTTTGAAGAGTAAAGCCCTGCATCCTATAATATAATTATTGCTAGTGAATGCTTCAAAACGAAATGGACTTGGATTTGAAGGAACTGAATGGTCTCCTGACAGCCATGTAATTTTCTAAGCCTCAGTTTCTTCATCTAATAAGGGAGATATCTTGCTCATGCATACTTGTAAGCATAAATAAAATAGTGCATGTAAAACATTAGCATTTAGAGTACCTGACAAATAGTATTTAATAAATGGCAATTAGTATTATAATTGTTTTTATTATTTTTGAAGTTGAGCAAAAATGTACTAAGTCAAACTCTTCACATTTCCCCATAAAGCCATTTTATAAAAGAAAATTTAGAGTAGACTGAGCAGTTAGTTTTGATCTTTCTCTAACATTCAGATCAACTAAAATAAAGAATTTGAAGTTCCCAGAAGTTGTTTCCATGTGGTAACTCCAGTCCATGTGCAAATGAAAACATTAAGGAAGTTAGAGGTGGGAAGGTCTGTAATAGCATTTTAGGTCACCATATTTTTGTTTTGTTTTGTTTTTTTAGACAGAGTCTTGCTTCATCGTCAGGCGCCAGGCTGGAGTGCAGTGTCGCGATCTCGGCTCACTGCAACCTCTGCCTCCCAAGTTCAAGCAATTCTCCTGCCTCAGCCTCCCAAGTAGCTGGGACTACAGGTGTGTGCCACCATGCCCAGCTAATTTTTGTATTTTTAGTAGAGATGAGGTTTCACCATGTTGGCCAGGATGATCTCGATCTCTTGACCTTGTGATCCACTCGCCTCGCACTCCCGAAGTGCTGGCATTACAGGCATGAGCCACCATGCCCGGCCTCACCATGTTTTATATATAAGAAAATGAAAGCAAAAAACCCTTAGATTTCTTGTCCAAGATTACAGACTAAAAGGCAGAGTTGAAACATGGAGTTGAGGTCCCTGGACTCCCAGGTCAATGTCTTTCAGTATCAATTTCCCAAAGATTATAGGTTTAAGCTCTTAGTGCTCAATGAATGGGAACACTGCTGTTTTTCTTACTTTGAGGTTTACATAAAATATTAAGATTTGTGTTCATGAATAGAAAATTTTCCCTGAAATTGCAGATTTAGTCTTGCTATGTTATATGTGTTAATACATGCTATGTATCATTAACACTCGACAGCTGGATTTATATACTGCATAACATTATGTATCTTTTTGAACTTCCAGTAATAATTAAAAATTTTATTTTCTTTTTCTCTAATTTTTAATTTTTATTGGTACATAGTAGGGGTATATATTTCTTGGGTACCTGAGATATTTTGATTCAGGCATGCAATGCATAATAATCACATCAGGGTCAATGGGATCTCTATCACCTCAAGCATTCATCCTTTTTTTGTGTTACAAATGATCTAACAACTATACTCTTTTATTATAGTTTTAAGTGTATAATAAACTATTGTTGACTCTAGTCATTCTGTTTTGCTAGCAAATACTAGATCTTATTCATTCTATCTAACTATATTTTTGTATTAATTAACCATCCCCACTCAACCCACCCGCTACCCTTCCCAATCTCTGGTAACCATCATTCTACTCTCTATTGCCTTAAGTTCTACTGTTTTAATTTTTAGCTCTGACAAATAAGTGAGAACATATAAGGTTTTTCCTTCTGTGTCTGGCTTATTTCATTTAACATAATGACCTCTAGTTCCATCCATATTGTTACAAATGACAGAATCTCATTCATTTTTGTGGCTGAGTGATACTCCATTGTTTATATATACCACATTTTCTTTATTGATACATCCATTGGTGGACACTTAGGTCACTTCCAAATATTGGCTATTGTGAATAATATGGGAGTGCAGACATCGCTTTGATATACTAATTTCCTTTCTTTTGGGAATATACCTAGTAGTAGGATTGCTGGATCATATTGTAGTTTTATTGTTAGCTTTTTGAGGAACCTCCAAACTGTTGTTCACAGTGCTTGTACTAATTTACATTCCCACCAACAGTGTATGAGGGTTCCCACTTCTCCATATCCTCACCTGCATTTATTATTGTCTATCTTTTGGATAAAAGCCATTTTAACTGGGATGAAATGACATCTCATTGTACTTTTGATTTGCATTTCTGCAATGATCAATGATGTTGAGCACCTTTTCTAGACGTGTTTGCTTTTTATATGTCCTTTTTTGAGAAATGTTTATTCAGATCTTTTGCCCATTATAAACATCAGATTATTAGATTTTTTTCCTATTGAGTTGTTTGAGTTCCTTATATATTCTGGTTACTACTCCCTTGTCAGATGCATAATTTGCAAATATTTTTCTCCCATTCTGTGGGTTGTCTCTTCACTTTGTTGATTATTTCCTTTGTAATGCATGATTATTTCCTTTTTAACTTGATGTGATCCCATTTGTCCATTTTTGCTTTTGTTGCCTATGCTGGTGGGGTATTACTCAAGAAATATTTGTCCAGACTAATGTTCTCGAGAGTTTTCCCAATGTTTTCTTTAAGTAGTTTCATAGTTTGAGGTCTTAGATGTAAGCCTTTAATTCATTTTGATTTGATTTTTTGATACAGTGAGTAATAAGAGTCTAGTTTCATTCTTTTGCATATGGATATCTAGTTTGTTTTCCCAGCACCATTTATTGAAGAGACTTTTTTTCCGACATATGTTTTTGGCATCTTTGTCAAACATGAGCTTACTGTAGATGTATGGATTTATTTCTGGGTTATCTCTTCTGTTCCATTGGTCTATGTGTCTGTTTTTATGCCAGAACCATGCTGTTCTGATTACTGTCACTCTATATTACAATTTGAAGTCAGGTGATGCGGTTCCTCCAGTTTTTTCTTTTTACTCAGATGGATTTGGCTATTTTGAGTCTTTTGTGATTGCATACAAAATTTAGGATTACTTTTTCTGTTTCCATGAAGCATGCCACCACTGGTATTTTGATAGAGATTGAAACGAATCTATAGATTGCTTTGGGTAGTATGGGCATTTTAACAACATTGATTCTTCCAATCCATGAACATGGAGTCTCTTTCCCTTTTATGGTGTCCTCTTCAATTACTAACATTTTATAGTCTTCATTATAGAAATCTTTCACTTATCTGATTAAGTTAATTCCTAGGTATTTCATTTTATTTGTAGCTATTGTAAATGGGATTACTTTTTTATTTCTTTTTCAGATTACTTGATGTTGGTATACAGAAATGCTACTGATTTTTTGTATGTTGTGTATCCTGTAACTTTACTGAATTTGTTTATCAATCCTAATAGTTTTTGGTGGAGTCTTTAGGTTTTTCCAAATATAAGACCCTATCATCTCCAGACAATGATAATTTGACTTCTTCCTTTCCAATTTTGATACCCTTTATTTCTTTCTCTTGTCTAATTGCTCTAGCTAGGACTTTTAGTACTATGTTGAATAACAGTGGTGAAAGTGAGCATCTTTGTAGTGTTCCATATCTTAGAGATATTCAGTTTTTCCTCATTTGCTATAATACTAGATGTGAGCCTGTCATTTATACTTTTATTGTATGTTTATTATATGAGGTATGTTTCTTCTATTTCCAGTTTTTTGAGGACTTTTCTCCTGAAGAGGTGTTGAATTTTATCACATGCTTTTTCAGCATCAATGGAAATGATCATATGGTTTTTGTCCTTCATTTTGCTAATATGCCTGTGTTGAACCACCCTTGCATTCTTGAGATAAATCCCATTTGGTCATGATGAATGATCTTTTTACGGTGTCACTGAATTCAGCTCACTAATATTTTGTTGAGAATTTTTGCATTAGTGATCATCAGGGATATTGGCCTGCAGTTTTTTTATTCTTGAGATATCTTTAGTTTTGGTGTCAGAGTAATACTGGTCTTATAGAATGAGTTTGGAATTATTCTCTCATCTATTTTTAGGAGTAGGTTGAGTAAGATTGGTATTAGTTCTTTAAATGTTTTGTAAAATTCAGCAGTGAAGACATTGGGTCCCTGGCTTTTCTTTATTGGGAGATTTTTTATTGCAGCTTCAGTCTTGTTACTTGTTACTAGTCTGTGCAGGTTTTGGATTTCTTCAAAGTTCAATCTTGATAGGTTGTATTTATCTAGAAATTTAACCATTTCTTATAGATTTCCCAATTTTTTGGCATATAGTTGCTCATAGTAGCCATTAATGATCTTTGAATGACTGCAGTATCAGTTCTTTTTTTTTTTTTTTTTTTTTTTTTGAGACGGAGTTTCGCTCTTGTTGCCCAGGCTGGAGTGCAATGGCACGATCTCGGCTCACCACAACCTCCGCCTCCTGGGTTCAGGCAATTCTCCTGCCTCAGCCTCCTGAGTAGCTGGGATTACAGGCACACGCCACCATGCCCAGCTAATTTTTAGTATTTTTAGTAGAGACGGGGTTTCACCATGTTGACAAGGATGGTCTCGATCTCTTGACCTCGTGATCCACCCGCCTCGGCCTCCCAAAGTGCTGGGATTACAGGCTTGAGCCACCGCGCCCGGCCAACGCAGTATCAGTTCTAATGTCTTCTTTTTCACCTCTGATTTTATTTATTTGGCTCTTTTATCTTTTTTTCTCAGTCTGGCTAAAGATTTGTCAATTTTTTTAATCTTTTGAAGAAAACAATCTTTTGTCTCATTGATCTTTTGTATTGTTTTATTTGCTTCAATGTCATTTATTTCTGTTCTGATATTTATTATTTATTTTCTTCTACTAATTTGGTGTCTGGTTTTCTCTTGCTTTTCTAGTTCTTTAAGATACATTGTTAGGCTGTTTATTTGAAGTTTTTCTACTTTTTTGATGTAGGCACTTATAGCTATAAACTTTCCTCTTCCTATTACTTTTGCTGTATCCCATAGGTTTTGGTATATATTTTTAGTATCATTTGTTTCAAGAAAGTTTTCAATTTCCTTCTCAATTTTTTCATTGACTCACTGGTCACTCAGGAGCATATTATTTTATTTTTATGTTTGAATAGTTTCCAAAATTCTTCTTTTATTGAATCTAGTTTTAATCCATTGTGGTCAGAGAAAATACTTAACAGAATTTTAATTTTTTAAAAATATTTTAAAACTTGTTTTGTGGCCTAACATATGATCTGTACTTGAGAATGATCCATGTGCTGAGGAGAAGGATGTATATTCTGCAGCCATTGGATGAAATGCTCTATAAATAGCTATTAGTTCTATATTTCAGATTAAGTCTGATGTTTCTTTTTTGACTTTCTGTCTGGATTATCTGACCAGTGCTAAAAGTGGGTGTTGAGGTCTCCAGCTATTATTGTATTGGAGTCTATCTCTCTCTTTAGCTCTAATATTTGCTTTATATATCTAAGTGCTCTCTCTCTCTCTCTCTCGCTCTCGCTCTCGCTCTCGCTCTCGCTCTCTCTCCGCTGAGCTACCTGGAGCTGGGGAAGGGGTGACACAAGCACCCCTGTGGCCACCACCACTGGGACTGTGCTAGGTCAGACAGGACAGCACTGGGTCTCGCCCAAGGCCCGTGATAACCACTGCCTGGCTATCGTCTATATTTGCTCAAGGCTGTGGGGCTCTACAGTCAGTAGATGCCAAAGTCACCCAGGCTAGTTTCCTTCTCTTCAGGGAAGCAAGTTGCCCAGGTCCTGAGCAGGTCCAAAGATACCATCCAGGATCCAGAGCCTGAAGTTGAAAACCTTAGACGTCTACCTGGTGCTCTGTTCTACTGTGGCTGAGCTGGCACTCAAGCCACAAGACAAAGTCATTTCCACTTTTCCCTCTTCTTTTCACAAGCAGAAGTGTCTCTCCCGATAGCAACCACCACCCCAGGCCTGCGGTAATTACTGCCTGACTATCCCTAATGATTATTCAAAGTCAAAGGGCTCTTCTGTCAGCTAGTGTTGAATGTTGCAAG
Source organism: Saimiri boliviensis (assembly GCF_048565385.1). Lineage (NCBI taxonomy): Eukaryota > Metazoa > Chordata > Mammalia > Primates > Cebidae > Saimiri > Saimiri boliviensis. The sequence goes on along the minus strand of NC_133458.1, from coordinate 92,070,015 downwards.
GCCAGGGACTCTCCCTTCAATGCAATGGGCTCCCCAGTTTGCCCAGAGAAGATCCAGAAATGCCTTCCGATAGCCAAGGAATCTGGAATCCTACAAGCCTGGTTGGTGCTGTAACCCAGTGTCACTGAGCTTGTGCCTAAGTTGCAAGACAAAGTCCTCTTTACTCTTCCTCTCCTCTCTTCAAGCAGATGGAAGGAATCTCTTCTAGAGCTGTGAGCTTCACTGCTTGGGGGAGGGGGGAGGGGAGGGCAAGCGCTTCCTTAGCCACTCCGGCTGCTGTCTCACTAGGTTGCATGTCCCCTCAAGTCCCCTGGCTCCGAGTCCAGCACAGCACCATGACTTGCCAATAAATTGTAGTCCTTGTGGCCTGGACTGCTTTCTGAGTTTACTTAGAATTCCAGAGCACTTTAGCTCATGATACCAGGGCTTGTAGCAACTCAGGTTGTGACTGCTGGAAGAGACGATTCCCCTCTGCCTAGATTTGGCCCAAATGCTTCCTCCATGCCTCGTGTACTGAGTTTCAGTGTAAAGTCTCACAGTCATTGTGCTCTCCCTCCCTCAGATGCACAGATTCTTTCTCTGAGGCATGAGCCTGCTGCTGCAGAATGAGACGGGTGGTGTTGGCAATTCATGACTGTCTTTTATACCCCCTCCAGTGCTTCTTTCAGTGATATGAAGTTAAAACCAGGTAACTGTGATTACTCACCTGATTTCTGGTTCTTATAAAAGTACTTTTTGTATGGATAGTTGTGCAATTTGGTGTTCCTGTAGGGAGAATGATTGCTGGAGGCTTCTATTCAGCCATCTTGCTCTGTCTCCTCTCAAAATATTATATTTTCTGATAATACTAAGTGTTAGGTCCCTCCTACTCTTTGTTGTTGCCAAAGGAGGAACACATACACACACACAGAAATAAAACGGGGGATGCATTCTGATTCTTCATTTTATCTGGTGGAATTCAGATAAAAGTAGTTGATGATTTCTAATAAATTAAATATTGTGTCCTTTTATTTTCAGATGGTTTTTTAACCCCTCCAATTGACACTGAATTTCTTTTTCAAGGTAATTTATTGCCATATTTGTAGCCGAGCTACTTGGGAGAACAAAGATGGAAAACTCTGTGAAGTGTACTTGGAATACAGAGTGATGTGTGACCAGTTCACATAGAGTTAAGGATGTGTTCTTGATACCTTAGTGCTTTTCAGCATTATATACCTTCTTTGTTTCCTGCAGCTGGTAAAAGTCTGGAAAGTGTTCTTTCAACGTTATTTTCATTAGACTAGATTTTCTATTGGATAGAGCAACAGGGTTTTCTAAGAAAAGGCTGAGGAAAAAGAAAGGATTCTGAGGAAGAAAGACCTCCCAACCCTTGCTAGAAAATGTAATTGACAATATCTATTCCACCTCTTGGGATTGAAATCTGATAATTTATTCCAAGTAGCTGCTGCATAGAAGGAAACAATTATTATCAGTTGTACTATTAATAATGATAGTAATATACTGAAAATCAGTATCTAAGGGAAAGCTGCCAATGCAGGGGAAGAAATGGGGTTCTCAGAGACCATCCAAGATAAAGGGTTGACTGTGCTCAAAATACTGTGAAGAGTGGAAGGGGAACTAGAATAAGAGGTCTGGGTGCTGTTGGCATGTCTTTGTCAGCCCAAACACGTCATTGTCAGGCAAACTTTGAAAAGCTCTTGTTGAGAGAAACATCTGCATTGTCTCTGTAATACTAGAGTATAATAGGGAAACATGCCACATATGTTTCCAGCAGAAATGGACATTCGCGGGTATCACTGGACTCCCTTTGCATTCATTCAGTAATATGGCGATTGTTATGTAATATATGGCCATTAGGTAGCTATATGGCCATTGTGCCTCAATGTCTGCCTATACCTTGAGGGTCTCAGCTTTAAAGTGCATTATTTCAATGTAACCCCAGAAAGCACATCTGAAAGAGGCAGGATTACTTTCATTCAGCAAGGAAATGAAGAGTCCACATAAAGAATTGTAAAAAAGAGAAGAAAGTTTGGTAACTCCAGGGAAGGGGAGGAGAAACTTTTCAGAATGATCTATAACAGCTCCCTAATTTTAAAAAATAGCTTCTGTTAGACTTCTCTTATCACAATACTAATGCTATAAGCAAAGATGTTATATCAACAAATCCATAGACATAGAAAGACAACCTTGAGTAAGGTTTACACTTTTAGCTCACAGGCAAATTTTTTTTTCAAGAAGCATCCTGTGTTTTGAATGCTTCCCATGCACACACACTTTTATTCAACATTTGACAAAAACATATTTATGATATACCAGGTAACATGCGTCTCCTCTTCCCTAGACCCCCAAATCTACCAGGGCCATGTCCTGGATAGTAATATCCACAAGTGAGGAGAGGTGAGAGAAAATGCTGGTGAATGGGCACCCTGCCTGGCACAGACAAGGAAGCTCAAGTTTGGCAGACACGGGGCCCTTGAAAAGAGATCTGAGGCTATCTTGTGGATTTTATGTTATAGACTCAGACCTCCACATAGAGGAAAGTTTAGACTGTGAGACTCTTCCCATTCCCCCAACTCTGAGCAATGTCATGCAACAATATAAACGAATTCATCAGAGCCAGGATGGAAAGAGATTCCCTCAGAATTTTCCAAACAGCTTTTCAAAGATCTGTGGTTTGGCAAATCTAAAAATGTCTCTCTTTAAGTCCAGATGTTTCTCTCTTCATATTTTTAAAATTGTGGTACAATATACATAACATAAAAATTACCACTTTAACCATTTAAACTGTATGATTCAATGGCATTAAGTGCATTCATGTTGTTGTGCAACCATCATCACCATTGATCTCTAGAACATTTTCATCATCCCACACTGAAACTCTGTACCCATTAAACGACAACTCCCCATCTCCCTTTATTTTTAAATCATTAATATTGAAAGTAAAATTTAATGTTAGACATGGCTTTGATTCCCAATTGCTCCCTTGAAAATATATTATTTTCAAAAAAAATTTGTATGTCCTTGCAAGCTGCTACACAAGATGCTGAAAAAGGTTTTTGGAAGTCTTTTATCACGGAACTGAACAGTCTTTTACCACAGAACAGCTGCATTAAAACGGAATTTAAGTGGCTACACACAATAGTTCACATCTGTAAACCCAGTGCTTTGGGAGGCTAAGGCAGGAGGATCACTTGAAGAACAGCAGTTTGAGGCTAGCCTGGGCAATTAGCAGGACCCTGTATCTACAACAACTACAACAACAGCTAGCTAAGCATGGTAGTGCACCTGTGTGGGGAACATTCCCGTGTAAGACCCCCAAAAGGCGTGAGTCTCACTATACGGTGAGTTTGATCCCAAACACAGCTTCCTACTGGAGGCAGTCGAGCTATCCAGAAATATAGGAACTTAAAGATGAATGATCAGTTTCTAATATCAACCACAATATCATTTGGGCCTAAAACTATGCGTTGCTGCTAGACCGAGTGACCCCCCTGCCGGCAACCAGTTCCTGCTTTTAACCTTTTTATGACTTTAAGAATAAGCCTTAAACCTTACCTAACTGCCTTGTACCCTAGATAATGGTTTAACTGTCAATATTTGCAAAGCAAAATGCCACCATAAGGGATGGCTTTGACTTCTGACTCAGAGACTCCTGAATGGGGAAGTTGAGTCGGGAGTAGACAAAGGAGAATCTGATTAAAAGATATTCTGATGAGCAAAACCAAAAAACCTTTTCACATCTCAGTTCTAAAACAAGGTCAAACCAGAGATACCTGCAGCCAGGAGGAATAATGTTTGGATGTAAACAAGCTTTGTGTATAATGTTTGGATGTAAACAAGCTTTGTGAATAATGTTTGGATGCAAACAAACTTTGTGATTGTAGGAAATTCTGTTACTTTTTACAACCATTGATTGCATATCTGACTTCTCTATTGTATAGGCCATGTGAGGCATACATTTGCATTCCTCTTACTATGACATAAACCAGAGCCAAGAAAGTGTATTTATTCCTGGCCTTTGAAAAATAAAATTTGCTGTTTAGGCACAGCCTATCAGCCCTCCAGACGCCTCGCTTTTTCTCTCTCTGTCTTTATTATTTTTCCAGGCGCACTCCCTCTTCCAGGTATTGGGACCCTCTTGCAGGTCGAGAGACCCCCGGGCAGACGTGCCTACCTGTTCCGGACGGTTCACGACACACCTGTAGTTTTAGCTACTTAGGAGGCTGAGGAGGGAGGGTGTCTTGAACCCAGGAACTTGAGCTGTAGTGAGCTGTGATCATGCCACTGCATGGCAGAGCCAGACCCCATTTCTAAAAAACAAACACAAAAAGTGAACTTGAATGGGTGACAGCACTACTATCTTGTTTCCCATTCCTCCTAAACAGTTTCTAAAAAAGATAAGAGTGAGAGAAACATTGCTAGTGACTCCTCCACGATGCATCACAGCATATGACTCTCCTGGTCAGCAATGGGGTGAGGATCTCAAAGGAAAGTATTGGAAATTTCTAGGGTCACTCCTACTCTGGTCAGCCTTATTTCTCCAGTCTTCATTTTTCCAAAATTCTGACATGCTGGACAACCCTATTTCCCTAAGACCTGTTCCCTTACAATCCATGCATTATGAGATTTTCTGTTTTAACAGAGTTATTTTCACAGAGCCCAGTATTCAAAACGTCTGCCTTCTACATTCTGACAGTGCATCAAATTAACCATACCTTGATTCCCTTACAAAGCTTTAAAATAGAGATTATAACCAAGTAGATGTACAATTTGGGTCAGTATAACTTTAGAAACAGTCTTATTTAAAACAAGTTTTTCTATTTTAATTCACATCTAGCTTCTCATGTCTTCCCTAGTTCCCTCATTAATTCCTACAAATATTATTTGAACATCATCGTGTGTTCTTAGCAGTGCTAGGAACTGGGACCCAAAGATGCATGAGGTACAGTCCAGTGGTAAGACACAGAAACATCCAGTCAGAACACAGCACAGCCCTGTGGAAGATGTGCTATGGGGAACACAAAACGCAGTGGGAACCAGCAGAAGAAGCGACAAGCCTTCATCCCCACAGAGCAGATGGCTTTGAACCTGAGTAGAGAGGAAAGTTACTTGAGAGAGTAGGAAGGGAAGGTGCTCCCTACAGAAGACTGGTGTGCACACAGTTGTGGAGTCTTTTTGGTGATCATGTAGTACCTGATGTATGCAGAAGAGATGCTAAATTTGGAGAAGATTATGAAGTAGAATCATCAGTATTTGGTGACTGGTTGAATAAATATGAAGGCTGGAAGGTAGAAGAGGGGAGAAATTAAGAGTGAATGAACCTGGTAGTTTGAGAGAATAGGTAGATGGTGACTGTGTTCATTATTCCTTTAGTTCAAATAACATCTTTAGTTTTAATGGTGGCTTAGTCTACTAGCTTGAAAAAAATGCTGCTGGAGTTTTGAGGTAGACCTATCTTCTTGTCATTTTTATAAATCTCAATGAAACATTGCCAAGAGTGCAGGTTACAGAGATATGTAACTGTAACAAGTGATATTTTCTCTTTCCAGAACCACTAATTTATGACTTCTTCTCTTTTTATTTTGAAAAATGTCAAACTTACAGAAAATTGGAAAGAATAATTAATACCTATATAATGTTTGTCTAGATTCAACAACTGTCAACATTTTGTACCCCCCATCAGTTAACTATTTGACAATGAGTGATGCTTATTATGACACTTCAACCTCAAGTGCATATTCTTAGACAAAGGACTTTTTCTTATGTAATTATAGTATTATTATTGCTGAATTTTTCATTTTTTTGTTTGTTTCTTCATGGTCATATTTTGGTTAAACATTTTTGGTTAAACATTTTTGGTAAGAATTTTAAACAAGGGATGTTATAAACTTCCCCTTCAGATCAGGGGGCACAAAATGACAGTTTATCTTATTATTAATGATGTCTGTTTAGATCACTTAGTCAAGTGGTATCTGGCAATTCTCTCCACTGTAATTAATAAGCAATCTGTATAATAATAACTTGAACCATATAATGTATTCTTCAATGGTTTAGACATTTGTTGATGACACTTGTTGTCTAAGTTAATGATTACATTGTATGCCTTAATTTTAATTTAACTGTTCTTTAATAATAATTATCTTGTTCCAGCATTTAAGTTCATAGAGAACTTTTTGCTGTTGTTTGTTGTCTAAAATGTTTAAACTAGAAACCATCATCTAATACTCTGAAAATATTTCTCATGAAATAGAGCACATATTAGGAAAACAGCCAAAAAAAAAATGCAACTCCATTTTAGAAATATATTTTAGAACATATATTTTGTAAGATAGATAACTCTTACATAAGATTTAATATTGTCTATGATGTTTAGCTTTTGTAGTTTGTGGGGGGAAAAAACACTGTAATATGTCATTTGACATCATAAAGGAATCTTATGTCTGTCCACTGATAACTCACTAGCAATACACCACAGTTGTTAAGAGGCAGCTCACAAAGCAGAAAGGAAGAAAAAAATCCACAGGACAACCATCTGACTTTAATGCGGAAAGAGAATAGTCCTCAAATGTACAAGGATACGGTCTTTTGAAGGTCAGGACATTATAGTGCAACCAGAAAAAAGGTACTACAAGGACCTTGTATGTGAAGGTTAGCACATGCTTAAAGAATTTGGAGGCACTCTCCTGACCATTTCCTGAAGACGAATTATCCCTTGCTATAGCTATAGTCAACACTTATCAAGGCAGACACACAAAATACATGCTTTCTAATTACTGAGAGCTCTCTAGACCAGGGCATAGATGTCTTTGACTGAGATGGGGTAGAGAAGATTCTGTGGATGAAGAAGATCAAGATTTCAGTTTAGGGTATGATATACTGGAGATCTCCATCAGGCGTTCAGGTAGAGATACAGAATTGACAGTTAGATGGATAAGCTGATGTTCAGAGCAGTGGCCATGGCTGGAAGCATACATTTGGTAATCATCTGCAGATGGATGCCGTTTAAACCATGGAACTGAAAGAGAATTAACAAGGTGGTGAGTATGGAGTGAACAGAAAAGATGAAGAGATCTGTGGATTGAGCTCTGGGTCACTTCAATGCTAGAAGGTTAAGGGGCAAGACTGGGAAGCAGCATCCAGTGGGGTTAAAGGAAATTGAAGTGTGTAGTGTCTTAGAAAAAAAGAAATCATTTTCATGAGAAGGGAGTGATTAATTTGGCAAGGTGTTACTGAGGGTCAAGTTCAATGGGGACAAGAAATGGATTTAGCAAGATGGAAGTCATTGATGATATTGACAAGCAGAGGTCTGGTGAGGTGGTGGAGTCCCAGTTTTGACAGAAGTAGGTTTAAGTGAGAAGAGGAGAGGAAATGGAAGCAGTGAAATTGAGGCAGCTATCAAAGAGTTTGGCTGTAAAGTGGTGGAGGTAGAAAAGGGATAGTGTCAGAAGGAGAAGTGATTTCAATTTTGTTAGTTTCCATTTCTAAGATGAGAAAGACAGTATTGTTGCGTGCTTTGGGGGAAATGACCTGGTAGACAGAGAAAGCTGATGATATAGGAGAGAAAGAGGGAGAACTACTGGAGCAAAGCCTGTGAGCAAGCAAGGGGATTGGGATCTAAGGCACATGAAAATAAAAATCATGGAAAAAGTACCTAAAAGTCTCTGCCACAATGAGCAAGTGGGCTTTATTGCCAAAATGCAAAGAGAATTCAATTTTAGAATATCTATTAATTTATTCACCATATGAATAGATTCCAGGAAAAAATTCATATGATCAGTCTCATAAATATTAAAAAGGCATTTGATAATATTTAATATTCATACAAGTTTTATTCTTAATACATTCAATATAAGGATTTCAATTTCACTACTATTATGTAAGATTTTTCTGGAGCTGACCACATAATTACGCAAAAGAAATAAACTGGACATACAAATGCTGAAAAGAAAATAAAACTATCGTTATTTGTGGATGATATAAGTTTGTGCCTGTAGAACCTCAATGTATTTATTTAAACCTGTCACAAACAATAACAGATGACTCAGTACATAACTAGCATACAGAAACTTAAAAAATTTATTGAAACAATCAACAGGTGTTAAAAGATGTAATTTTAAAAAGTCCCGTTTACAGGAGATCCAACAAATAGAACATACTTAGAAATAAACTTTAAATGTTACTTGTAATGAGAACTTTCAAATATTCCTGAGACAAAATATTTCAACAAACAGAAAGGCAAAGGAAGACTCCACATCATCAATATGTTAATTTTTCTTAAGTCGATTTATAAATTTAATAAATCACAATATAATATAGTAATTTTTGACAACACAGGCTAATTCTAAACCTCAAGTAAAAAATAAACAATATCATAAAAATTCTGAAAAAAAATTGAAAAAGAACAGCAATGTATTAGAATCAGACCTATCAGATGTTAAAGCCTATTATAAAACTAAAATAATTAAGAGTATAATGTTAACATATGAATAAATAGCAAATCAATGTAACAAAATAGGAAGCCTACCATAGGTCAAAATACATATGAATTTAGAATATAGACATAAAGAATGCAAGTATACCTAAGAATTTTAGGATATGATTGAGGTGGCATTTCACATCATTGGGGAGCAGATAGATTATACAATAAATGATGTTTGAATAACTAGGTAGTATTCTGGAAAGAAGTTAAGGTGGATCTATACCTCACTTCTCACACCAGAATATATACCAAATGGAAATCAGAGACCTAAATGCCAAAAAAGATAAAGCCATTAAAATCCTAAACATTTGCTTGTATATGCATTGAAAGTATCTGGAAAGATACTTAACTGATAACACTAGTTGTCTCTGGATGGGGCACTAGATGATTGGACGAGTATAGGAGCGAGTTTTGAACCACGTGAATGGTGACAAATTAGAAAATAATTCATGTAATAAGCACAGATTACTATATAAATATTTTTGTATTGCTGAGATTGTTGCACAGAGTAGACATTCAATAAATATAAGTCCTTGAGGATGCTGAAGAACAAAAATCTTAATTCTGGCAAACCATCATTCTCCCTTTCCTGAGCTCCTGGAAGAAGCTGGGAGTGGCAAGTGGATGAAGGGAGGATTGGGGAATGGAGGGAATGGGAGGGTGGGACTCAGATATCCTGTTATGTACCTTTTGACATTCCCCACAGTACTTAGCACAGCATCAGCATCTAATAAGAGTGCATTCCATATTTATTGAACTAGAATAAATTATTTTTTTTCCAGACTAAAGGTGTTATTATCAAGAATCCCAGCTTCCACAGAACAGTCTCAGGAAATCTCCGAATCCAAAGCCACTGTGCAGTTTCAGCCCTAATAGAGGGTGGCTTTCCTCTCTGCACTCAGGAAACTGGAAAGGATACATGGCCTCCCAGGCCCTGTTCTGGACACAGAATAGCCATACTTGTACTCCTTCCAATTTGTTTCTATCTTGATTTTCTCTTGTCTCTTCTGTGGACTAAAGCTTTTCCTTCCCTGTTGAATGCAGACTGAGCACCTACAACACGTCAGGTTCTGCTTGTAGAATCCATGCAAATACTCGAGGGAGAGAACTTGCAGAATGCATTCAAAGTTGGTAACCCTGCGTGGGAGGGCCCTGGGCCCTGGGTACCCAGACCTGGCTCCTGGCTTGCTCTTGCAAGTATTGGCTGGATGACTTAAAGTATCTTGTATTTCTCATCTGCACACAGAGGACCAGCATAAAAGGCAGGAAAACAAATTGTCCTGTGAATGTCAGTTATCGATGCATAGTGTACAGCAGAAAACATTTTTTTCTCCCTGTTTGTCTTTGTCTTTTAGTTTCTGTTTCTCTAACCTTCACGCCTTTACCTTTTCAATGGAACTTTGCTATTTCCTATTCAGACCTTCCTCTTCTCTCAAACGTGGAAGGGAGCAGCTTGCTACTGTTGAATCTAGGGAGAAGATGGGTCTCAAGAGACTATTTCCTGCTAATTTGGCCACCTCTCCTGAAGCAGCTTCAGCTGGTTGGTCGTGGGCCTTTTAATGGGTAATGGGTTGCGCAAGTCATTCCTGGCTGCCTGGTTTGATCAGAGGTAGGAAATGTAGGTTTGTGGCTCACAAAAGGAAAAAGATCTATGTATGGCAAATGAGTCCTCAAGCAGCTTTTCAGAATTTGGGAATTGGGGCCCAAATACACCTTGAACCAGCGATGACTCAGTCCTGCCAGATTTTTAAACGTCTTTAAGTTTCACCCTGAAAAGAAATAAATTTCGCAGCCATGGGACCCACAACAATAATTTCCAGTCTTTGGAAAATTATTCTCTAGTATTTGATAGCCGATATGGTAGAATTGATATTATACCTACCCACAAATTTTAATACTCAGATTACAGGAGACCAATCTATTTTATATTTATGCTTTCCTTTATGGGCCTGATTGAAATAAAATGCTGGCTGGAGTTGCATTAGAGTTCTCTGAACAGAGTCTCAACAGAATTGAAAGGAATATAAACTTACTGTTGCGAGCAGAGATTTGAAGTATAACCATTTGGTTTGTTCTTCCAGAGATACTTTTTTTTTGCGGTTTGTTTTTGGTTCTCTTCCAATTTGCATGTTTACCAAAATCCCAAGGAAAGAAAAAAACCATTACGTTTTTTTTTTTTTCTATAATCCATTTAAGTCAAAAATGGAGAAGAGAGAGAAAAATTTGTAGCTTTCAAACACCATTAGTTTGCTAATGATAGCTTTCATCCTATGACAGTTCTCAGACTGATAAGATGCTCCAAACATCTAGCACGAAGGAAGAGGGCCATTTATAGGCCCCCGCTCTGTCTCTGCAGCTTGCACATGTTTTCAAACATAATTTCATGCCTGCTTTCTGACAGCTCATTAAACAAAGGCCTCTTGGTGCCTATATTGCCCATCTCCCTGCTGAGAGTGTAACATATTTACGGCCTTTGCAGACTGCTGGCTGCTGGCGCCTTCTCTTGCCTGTGGCCTGCCTGCCAACTGCTTATCAGTCTCCCCCAAAGGTGACATCCTCCTCGTTTGTTTAGGTAGCGATGGTCCCGGGTTTGACCCTTGGAGGCCAGCAGCAGTGTGATTAGGAGCAGCTCCTGCACTGGCCAGATAAAAGCAATCACATGGTGAAGACATTGCGGGCTGCTCAGGGGAGCCTCGCCAGGCTGAGTGCTCCCATTCAAGAACACACTGGCAGTTCGTTAGCTCGACAGCTGGCAACGTGCAGACCTTGTGGGATTTCTGCCTCGGAGAAAGCAAACAAGGTTTCAGGAGTGTTGAGGAGCTATCTGTGGCTGTGTACAAGGGTGATCAGAGCCGCTTGTTCCTAATTACCTGCCTCTTGACTGCCATTAAACCATCATTACACATCCAGACCCATAAAAGCCCCTATGAATGCAGAACCTTATACTTAATTTTTATCCCTTCCTCCTGCTTCTGCCAAAAACATTTTGCTGGGGTCCTAGAAGGACAGATGAAGACATCTTGGATGCAGTGAGAGGCTGCAGGCTGCGGCCATCTGCCATTTTGGGATCTGACAAAACTGGTAACAGGTTTCTGCCACTGTGTTCTCCTGGGATGGTGCATCTTTTCTCTCTAAGAGAGAAAAGGGAAAAAAGGCAAAGAAGAAGGGCATGTCCTTTTTTTCATGCTGAGAAAAATGGGTCTTAGTTAATTCAGTCCTTAACTGGTGTAGGTGAATGGCCAGGCTCCAGCGGGAGGGTTTTGTTGAAGCCTGGAATGACCTTGGCCTTGGGAATACCTGTGTTATGTCCCTGGCATCTGATTGATGCCAAAGTAAGACCTAGATAATGATGTGACCGATGACAACAACAGCCACTGCATTTCAAGTACCTCCCATGAATGAGGCTATGTGTGAAGCATTTTCTTATAGAACAGCGTCTCATTTAATGCAACACCACTTGGAGGTAGGTAACATTAAACCCAGCATACAAATGATAAAACTGAGGCTCAGAGAGACTACAAGGCTCCATTAGAGTCTCAGCTAGCCAGCAATTGAATCCAGGTCTGTTGCTTTCCAAAGTCACCACTCTTAACCTCCGCTTCTGCTGGATAGCCTACTACACGAGTACAGCACTTCAGAATTCACTGTTGCTGAGTCTGTTTCCCCTCTGAAAATTCTCAAACCCCAGCACTCATGACCATGAAAAGGAGAGGTGGTGAATGGCAGAGATTCCCAGACATTCTGCATTGGAAGGGACTCCCAGTCAGGGATCAGCAATCTTTTTTTTTTTTTTCTTCATTTTTCAGAAGCACTCTGGGTAATTCTATATGAGGGATTGGTGGGGGATAGGGGTCTTTGGATCATACTTTGAGAAACTATTTCCCAATCTGGGAGCTCCTGGGGACAGTGGACTCCTTTATTCTAGTGCCAGTCCCCTGCAGAGTGCTCTAGCATGCAGTAGGTGCTCAATCAATGTGAGGGATGGTTCTGTTTGATGGGATCCTCTCTGTGTGTCTTATTTTAAACTGTATTGGCACCTCTATACTCTCTAATCCTCTTGAAAGTAAGCAGAGAATAAATAAATAAAATTTATGTTTCTAACATGCCCTGAGCATCGGTGAGACAACGTCGTTCATAGTCACACAGCCTCTTCCTTATGTGAAGATAGCTGAGCCTCTCTGACCTCCAGCAGGTCGGCATGAAGATGGTTCTGTCAGACCTTACTGAATTGAGTATTAACAATAGAATTATCATTGCTCAGAAAATATCCCTCTATGCACACTCAGTGTGCGTAAGCATCATAACCTATTACATATAAAAATTATTTGCTATGCTGCTTCTAAATAATTTGAACTCTAGCTTGTATTCTGGGTATGGTCTATAGTTCTGTGTGCACTACAGTTTCTGAGAACGGCTCTGTGTGCACTTTAATTATTTATGCATGTTATTTTTGATGAATCCTGATTTGGAAAGTAGATATCATTACTTACATTTTATGTATGAGGAAAGTGAGGCTCAGAGAAACTAAGTAATCTTCCCATGATGGCATAGCTAGCAAGTGACAGAGGCAAAATATTAATAAGCTTTGTGTGTTCTAAACATTTGTATTTCACCATGTTGCCTAGAGAACAAATGGTGATTTAAAAAACCGAACAGAAGAAAATATCGGAGAAAATAATGGTAATTATTAATGATGGTTGCTTTTGAGAAATGAGATTTTGGTTCTTTATATTATTTTATATTTTCTCAATTGTATATGCAAAACTTTTATAATTGCAGGAAACCTTACACACACACACATGCACATACACACACACGCAAACATACACACACCCCCAAACATACACACACTACTGGGAATCACACTATCTGGCTAAACTTAATTATTGTTAATTCATGAAGAGATTTTGTTTTAGTAGTTCATTTGAATATGTGAGTTTTTGATAAAATGAAACCAACAGAGCAAATATTAGGGCACAGTAGGACTGTCTCATAATTAAAAATATTCTCCCTACAATGAAACTAGATTATTGCCAGTGAAATAAGTTTTGATTTGATTCTTAGCAACAGAAACAGCACAGTAATTGTTGTTGTTTAAAAACCACCATGTTTAGAACCTTATGCTTGCCTGATGTTTTAGACTGAGCTGAGCATGGGGTGAAGACTCTTCTGTTTTTCTACCACTCTATGAGTTCATAAGGGATTTTTCTCTCCTACCATTTCTATTAATTTTAGTAATCACCGATTCATATGCCTCATGTACCAGGTACTGTGTGTGAACAGTGAACGATTTCCTGATTATTAATTACCATATTTGAACTTGATTCCCAACAGCCTTGTAAAGTAGGTTGAATATGTCCTATTATCCGCCTTTTACCAAAGAGGAGCCTGAGGAGCAGAAACTAAATGACGTGCTCAAGCCTCTCAGTTAGCAGACAGTGGCATGAGCCCTCCAGTCTAGGCTGTCCAGTTCTAACCCTGGTTTCTTTGAGCTGCCTGACCGCTGGTGTTTCTGTGGGTAGAAGCTGTTCTAGAGAAAGACTATAATAAAGATTATGTTGGATCTTTTAGTATAATTTCTCAACTGTATTTCCAAGCCCATTTTTCACTCCCTCACATCTACCCATGGCCTAGCTTCACGCCCTGCCCTACCAAGGATATCTCAGCATCCCAGCCCCTTCTGGTCCCCGCTCCATACCCTCCCTTGTCTCCTAGTTCAAATCTGGAGAACTCATACGGCATTTACTCAGGGAAGAAGAACAAGTGAATTAATCTGTGATAAGACATGATGAGGATTCCTAGGTGGCAATCTTACTTTTTAAGAGACTTATGAATGCTGTGCTCAAAGCATATCCTAGCGGTGGGATGATTAGATAACATGGGAGGCCAATGTTAGGGGAGGGAGAAAAAAAAAACAAACAGGAAAAATGCTATAGAAATGCACTGGAAGAAAAACAAATGAGAACATCATTTCACTTTAGAGAAATACTTTTTTTAGTGAATACCCCAATTTTTTAACTCCTGGAGAGCCATTAGCAAGGGATGACAAAAACCTTTAAAAAGCTCAGAGTCTTTGGCTTAGTAAATACATTTTGGGGAATTTATCTTAAGAAATAATTCTAAATACATAGAGTTTTGTGCATGAAGATGTTCATTAAGGAATGACATAATATTTTTAAATGACAAAGGGAAATTCATCATACAATAAATGATGATACAACTAATTATAGTCATTACAAATGATGTCTGCAAAATGTTTCCCAAAAATATTAAAAATTTTCTGTAAGATAAAAATGAAAACAACAGAATATCATTTAAATAGGCATTGTGATAATCATGCTAAAAATATCTGAAAGACAGTCTACAGGTAATTATTATTAGAAACTGCTACTATTTATAACGTTTTTATCCTTTCTACTCTTTTCATTTTCTAAGTTTTCTCAAATGGAAATGCCACTTTACTAATGGAAGAAAATTAAATTTATTTAGAAAGATATTTTATTATTTATAAATATGATTTGTATTATTAAAATACAAATTTTTACAAAACTCAGAGGAGCACACAAGTGGCCATTTCCAAGAGTAATTTAAAAACAAACATAATATATAACTGTGCAGAATAGAGTTAACACAGCAGGTCTGACTATTATCTTCTGACAGCCCTCCTTACAAGGTTGGCCTTTGGCTGGTGTCTGGAATTTAGGTTTCAGGAGGGTTCCCACCAGGATTAACTGATAAGAGTGGCTCACTATATCTAAACTATTGGTACAAACACTGTGGTTTATATGGAACACCTGCTTTCTTCCTGAGGCGCTGGCATTTGAGTCTGTGCTAGGCAGAGGCTGCTTATGTGGCCATCCAGCAGTAAAAACTCTGGGTGCAAGCTTCCCTGATTGACAACATTTCATACGTGTTGTCACAACTTTTCTTTGACAGCTTCTTTTAAATGTGTTCACATGTTAGGCTATGTCTTCCTAAGCTAGTCTGAGAGGATGAAGTGTATTCCATGTGACTCCTCTGGGTAAGGAAGGACCTCTAGAAGCTTGTTCCTGGTTCCCCAGGACCTTGCTCATGTGCTTTTCCCCCTTGCTGATTGCGCTTTCTTTCTCTTTTCCTTTCTTTTTTTTATTTCTTTCTTTCTTTCTTTTTCTTTCTTTCTTTCTTTCTCTCTTCCTTCCTTCCTTTCTTTCTTTCCTTCTTTCTTTCTTTCTTTTTCTCTGTCTCTCTCTTTCTTCATCCTGTCAGGTTGCCCAGGCTAGAGGGCAGTGGCTATTCACAGGTACAGTCATAGAGTACTACAGCCTCAAACTCCTGGCCTCAAGTGATCCTCCTGCCTCAGCCTCCCATGTAGCTGGGACCACAGGCATGCACCACCTCATCCAGCTCTTGGTTTCCTTTCAGTGCAATAAATCATTGCCATGCTCTGACTATATGCTGAGCTCTGTGAGTCCTTCTAGAGAGTCACTGAACCTGGGAGTGGTATTGGGACCTACCAACAAAGTAATTATGTAGCTCTAAAAAAGTCACTTTCTTCCCATCTTCATCCTTAAGTATTTAACTATATATAAGCCATAGGATAATGTTTTTCTGAAATACAATATTAAACCCACATAACTTTAGTGCTAGGAAAGGGAACTAGCCCATGCTTTTGCTTTGCAGTTGAGGAGACAAAGCTAAGAGCAAGTAAAGTGAAGTGGTCAAAGCAGCATCAGAACCCAGGACTCCTGATTCTCAGTTCCTCTCCTGGAATACCCCACCGCTTTCGCAGAAGGTGGTCTTTCTGTGAATAGGAGACCATGAAAAATACAGGGAAAAGCTAAACTAAACAACAGTAGCAACAGAACGTGGAATAAGTGAAGAGTGACTGGGGATGTTGGATGCAAACCAGCTAGTGATGGGAAAATGGGCTTTCCTTAATTATTTATAAGAGCTGTATACATGGCTGTTCCGGAACGGGAAGCTCACACAACATGGTCTCAGGCTACAGGTTCAGCTACTCTAAGTAAGGAAATATCTGAAAAAGGTGAACCTGTAATGTAAACTGGGCTAACTTGCTCTTCATTCTTTTGACCAGTAATTATTCCAAGCCATTAAAAATGCATTTTGTTAGCATTTCCTCTTGGAAATATGTGTCTGAACTCAGGGTGACCAAAATAAAAGTGAATATTTAGATGCTGATTCCAAGATGAATTGAATTGGTAACTCACTAAATGAGTGAGTGTCAGGTAGGCCACACTTTCTTGACTTGCTTCCTAAGCAAGAAAAGAGAGTTACAGGGAGGGAGATTCTTTAAAAACTGGGAGCTTTCAGTCAAATGTCTGTGTCTTATTCACCAAATATTTTATTAATAAATTAAAAAATCTGCTAATTCATACTCATCACTTAAAACGGAATGACAGAATACTGTTTTCTTGGATCTGTGATGCACTTACCATAATTCTGTTCATTCAAGAGATAAAATCATTGACCATGTAATTAAGAGTCATTCTGTCTTTTATTGGAAGCACATAACACATGTCTAGAGGACCCATACCCTTTTGTTTCTAACAGGAACCTGGTACAGAATTTGCACATGTTTAAGTACTCAGTGTATCTGCTTTTATTTGATAACTGGGTGAATTCTGGCTTAAGGCAGCACGTGGAGTTGCTTGCCACAACTTATTCCTACCTGCTACGCAAAAATGTAAAAGAAGTGGAAAGGAAGGAAAGAAGAGGAGGAAGAAGAAGAAGATGGAGGAGAAGGAGAAGAAGGGGCAGGGGAAGGGGAAAAGGAGGAGGAAGAAGGAAGAAGAAAAAGGAGAGAGAGAGAGAGAGAGAGAGAAATAAGATGCAAAAACATAATGAGGAAAATGAAAGAACTTGAAAAATGCCAAAACTTTAAAAAGTGGCAGCAGATGAAAAGTATGGAAAGGGGTAAAGGTATCCCTATACCTACTCATCAAGGTCTTTCTAGTGCACTGACAAACTCCTGGAACTTATCACCAGTGTTTCTGTATTTGTCTGCTCAAGATTCCATGACAAAATCCAATAGACTGAGGGGCTTAAACAATAGATATTTATTTTCTTTCACAATTTGGAGGCTAGAAGTTCAAAATTAAGGTGCTGGCAGAGTTGGTTTCTGTTGACACCTGTCTTCCTGGCTTACAGATGTCTGCCTTCTCAATGTCCTCACATGGCCTTTCCTCTGAGCAGTACAGAGGGAGATGGAGGGCGGGGGTGGGTGGGGGGGGTGGGGGGGTGGGTAAGATGGAGGAGGAGAGAGAGAGGGAAAGAGGTTTCTGGTGTCTTTTCCTCTTCTTACAAGAACATCAGTCCTATCAGATTAGGTCTGAATCCTTAATGACACCATTTAACCTTAATTACCTTCTTAAAGGCACTATCTCCAAATATAGCCACAATGGGATTAGGGCTTCAACAGATGAATTTGGGGGAGATGCAGTTCCATTTACAATAGTCTCCAAACTGAATGGGTATCTGCATTCTTTTTTCCGTTTCTATATTCATGAAGTGCTTGGAGTTTTTTGCTTACCTCTTTGCCGAGCATTTTAAGTTACATCAAAGAAATCAAATGTTTACAGTCCACAATCTGGGTTCATTAATTCTCTAGATTTTCTCAAACTTTGTTTCTTCCTTGTTAAATCTTTTCTTAA
Organism: Saimiri boliviensis; assembly: GCF_048565385.1. Lineage (NCBI taxonomy): Eukaryota > Metazoa > Chordata > Mammalia > Primates > Cebidae > Saimiri > Saimiri boliviensis. Next base: position 92,051,886 of record NC_133458.1, on the reverse strand, counting down.
AAACAAATTCCCACACAAAGAAAACTGTTGTCAGATTAGTGTTATACCTTTGTTCCAATAACCCTGGGAAGCTGAATAGTAGCATTTGGGCAATCCAAACGCCTTCTTTTTGAAGCCTTTAGCAGTTGTAGAGATACTTTGGGCACACATAGGAAATTCTATCCAGCTGGTGACACCAACAGTGTAAATAATATTTAGTTAATTTGTTGATTTTTACGTAAGCAAATCATTTAAAGTCAGTTATCTTGTTCTAGTTCAAACTAAAGGAAGGTTTGGTCACCCCAATTAAAATCTGGGCTTCTCTTCTTAAAATAACATATTGTTCTGAAGAGGCCAAGATACCATCTTAACTATATTCACTTGCCTTAGTCCAAGCTAACAGACAAAACACACAGCACCAAGAACTTAAATTTTGCAGGCGGGAAAATATTTTTATAATGGTTTTTCAGTTAAAAAAAAAAAAGTTTCAAACTCTTTCTGTCTCTCCCAAGACCTGTCTTTAATAATTCTAGAACTGATCTTTTCATTTAATATTCTAGAGGTTCAATATGTAGCTTTACAACTTAATTGATTATAATATCTTTATCAATCTTGAAGAATGAGGGTGAAATATGTGCACTATTTAAACTTTTTAATTTAAAGAAAATTTTCAATTTTTTCAATTTTTTCTCTTAGTTTATATTCTTAGATCTGTTGGTGAATATTGGTAGCAGTGATGAAGGGGATGATATAACAACTAAAGTTCTGGAGGGAAAATAGACACCTCCCTCCCCATTCAATACCCTTAGTCCCGTGGCCATAATTCTACCATTTAGAAGGCATTTGGGAAGATAAGGAACAGAATTAGCATTTAGCTATCCAGAATCACAACGAAGTGATTGCTTAGTACTGTCTCTCTTTCTCCACCTTCCTATTTCTTTCCCTAGAGGGTTCAGCAGTGAAAAAAACTGGCTTAATTTCACCCCAGAGTCATGGAGCAGATTTCCATACTGACTGCAAAGAGCATCTGATGAAAACATGATCCCTTTTGTTCTGTTGGGATATACAAAAACATTATAAATCAGCGTTTTATTTGTTCATTTTTATCTTACATTTCTGTGATGTTTGACAGTTATTTTATTGATGGCAACTACCATACGTTAAAAATGAACTTCTACAATGCAATCCTGGCTTGTGTCCTTCAGAGAAGGAAGTTCTGGAATGCCCCACAATTTGTACTGCCCTAACAATTCTTGATTCTTAAGATACTCTATGAATGCTCTCATTGGAGAAACAGTTATAACAAAATTCACTTCTTCTAAGCAGTTACAAAAAATTAGCTGTCTCAATGTACAAGGTATCTATGTTTGGGCAAAATTGAAACTATTGTGCTTGTTTAATGGGTAAGGTTTAGGGGAGTTTATTGTCCTATGATGGGTTTCCTGAAAGCAGACTCACAGCCTTTGAGGCAGAGATTTGCATGCTGGCAGTTTGGCATGCTGGGATTGCATGCTAGGGAATGAACTTGAGAATATTTGTAAGGAAGAGGACGCAGGACGAAGCAGAGGGAGAAGCTGTACTGCAATGCAGTTGCAATGGAGGCCTCAGCCAATCTTAATGGGAGCTCTGGAATTGAGATGGCCCTTCAGAATTGTCACAAATTGAGGCAAGGGGCTGGGCCTTTGTATCCCTGTGTCAATAAATTATTAGATTCAGGTCACCTCTAGGGAGGGACAAGGCTGCTTCCTTTGGCAGAGGGCAGTTCCCAGAAAGGATCACAATCGTGAACTTTTAGTAACCAATCCTTCCTGCCTCTGGGAGAATGAGTCCCTCAGTCATGAATTGGTTACACCACATTCACACTATTTTATATCTTCACAAAATGTGTGCATGTTTTAAAGAGGGAATCACTGCACCATCCCTTTAGTCAGAATTGTACTGGGTTTTGACAGTCCTTAAACTCAGGTGTGCAAGAAATATCATACTATGTATTATGTTACCTAAGTTCAACTCCAAGTCGCCATTCTGCCGGGATACATTGGAAATGTAACTACAGTCATTCTCAGGACTTATTTTCTAACTCGGGGCTATTTCTAGGTTCTAGGGTCTTAAACAGGGCCAAGGCTTGGGAGCAGGGGAAAGAAGTAGGAAACAGTTACTTATAGCATGGTCATTCTGGTTGCCCCTGAAAGACCACTGACTCCTTTTGCTTCATCCCTTCAAGGCCTTCCTTGGGAAACACCTATACCTATGGTCCTACTTCCTTAGTCATTTTTTCTGGACATTTGTCACCTGTCCACAACACTGCCAGGGAGAAGAGCTCCTTTCCTGACTGCCATTGACCTCTTTATTCCTACTGCCCTGGGGAATATATCTGATTCAGGAGAAGTTCCTACAACATTTATAAGCCACTTCTTTTTCCTTCAGACCCCAACCTCCTTGAATTTTCAGCAACAAAAATCAAATTCTTGTCTAGAGGCAGACAGGACTGTGTCCTCAAACCTTCCTTGAAGGAAATATTTGCAGTCTACCTTTCTCTGGAATCCAATAAAGAAAGAAAAACAAAACAGGTAAGTTCCTGTATTAAAATGGCCTGAAGATTACCTTTTGCTAAATCACTTAAAGGGTTCTCACTTGCTGCATAGTCTGGTTACAAGAAAAAAGTCATGTATTTTTCAATAGTGGCCATTAATTGGGTCTTGTATACAAGATAATTTCAAGAACAGTTGTCCAAAATGACTCTTAAGTTGAAAGATTGCCTCTTTGAGGCTGAGTTAGGATATAAACACACTGAAACATTTTCTTTTAAATGTATCCAAATTTTAGGTTATTTCTCTCCAAACTAGCCTGTGTATTGTAACGATTTCTGTTAGCAAGCATTTTGAACTTAAAACAATATTTTTGACACACCAGCGATGTAATAAGCTACAGGCAACCCCAATCTTTGAATGTGTTGCTTGCCAAAAGATTGTTTGCACATCTGTTTTTATTAGACTGTATGTTCTAAATGTCACACAATAATAGCATAAATTGTGTGTGTGGTGTCTTTCTCTGTGTGTAAAGACTTAGAGCTCTATAAGGCAGGGATATTTCCTTTCTCCCACTCTTTCTCCCTTTTCATAGTATTTAATATTCACATAACGAAACTAATAAGTGCTCAGTGAAGAAACACTCAGGAAACAAAGGAAAGAAATTTTAATCACCCATAACCTCATCACTGCTAACCTTAGGCATATATCCTAGCATGTTTTTCTAAGCTCGAGAATACATATTTCTTACGTTTTTCAAACTTTTAAGTTCAGGGGTATATATACAGGTTTGTTATATAGGTAAACTCGTGTCACAGGGGTTTGTTGTACAGATTATTTCATCACCCCGGTAGGAAGCCTACTACCCATCGGTAGTTTTTCTGATCCTCTCCCTTCTCCCACCCTCCACCCTGCAGTAAGCCCCAGTGTGTGGTGTTTCCCTCTATGTGTCCATGTGTTCTCATCATTTAGCTCGCACACACAAGTGAGAACATGTGGTATTTGGTTTTCTGCTTCTGCGTTACTTTGCTAACGATGATGACCTCCAGCTCTGTCCATGTCCTTGCAAAGGACATGATCTCATTCTTATTTTATGTCTGCATACTAGGGAACAGATTTTTTAAAATAAAAAGTATTCTATTATACACTGTTTTGTAGTATTCTTTATTTCACTTGGTAATACACTGGACACGTAAAAGGTTGATATTTTAGGAAGATGACCCAGTCCCACTTCCCATTCTGTGCCTGTGTTCCATGCCCTTACTGTCTTCTCTCAGGTTCCGGCTCTCAATCTCCCACTTGCACCTGCCTTCCCTTTCACACCACGCCTGCATGGTCTGAGGCTACCCGGCTCCCTTCTCATTCCCCTGATTAAAACATCTTCAGTACAGCTGATCTTGTTTGGAGTTTGGAAAGAAATCCGAGTAGTAATATTCACATCGAGGGGAAATGACAGGTAGCATCTTAACCCCTGTCCCCAAGTTGTTTTTCTAAGGAACAAAGAATCCTTAACTGATGTACTTTCAAGCAAGGTAGTATCACAAACTGTCCTCAGAAGCTTCATCCTCTGTGTGTCTAAAAGCTAACTTCTTATCTTCAGCAAGACTTGAAGCCCCAGCCTTGCTCTTGTCTCTGTCCCATCCTTTCTTCTCCCCTGGCCCCATCCCACCTCAATCAGGTCCCAGGCCTGTAGGATTTTACTTCCAGTTCCCTCATGCAGCTGCCCTTTATCGCCATGCTTTCTGTCACAGTCCTTGGGAGGTGCTCATTAAACTCCACCGTGTTTTACAAAGTCCTTCTCTCTGGCCTTCCTGGTTCCCATTTCTGCCCTCTCCCATCCATTCTACATGCTCACAGCAGTGATCTTCCTGAAGCACAGCTCAAGCCAGGTCCTGCTGCCTACAGAAGCAAGTGCAGGCCCTGCGCGCCTCTTCAGCCGAATCTTTCACCCCTCACTTCATGCATACTCTGCCACAACCATCTGCTCTCTGTGCAGACCTCACATCTTCCCTGTTCCTCGCCTTAGTGTTTCCCAACTTCTCCATCTGGAACACCCTCCCTCCCCCCATCCCACTCTCAGCCCTCACCTGTGTACTTGTATCTAATAAACACTCACACAATGCTTGCAATATGCCAGGCACTGTTCTCAGCACCTCCTGTGTATTAACTCATTCAATCCCCATACCACCTCTAAGTGGTAATTACTACTGTTATCCCCATGGTAGAGTAACTCAAATTTCTCTGCTGCCTGTCCAAATACTATTCAAATGTTGGGCCTCAGGTTAAATGCCATTGTCCACAAAGCATTTCCTATTATTCTTAAATTAAATAGCAAGAATAATAAGGTAAAGGAGGAGGAGGAGAAATTCTTTTTTAGTGATAAGTTTATGCTGGACATTCTGCTTTGCAATTAGTTTGAATCAAATATTTTCATCCTTATCGCAATGCTGTAAGTTAAGTACTATTATCTCATTTTTTCTGGTGAGGAAACAGGCTCTGCCTGGCTAAGTGCCTTGTTCAGAGTGAAACAGCTAGTTTCTAAGTGGCAGAAAAGGCAATGTCCCTGCACTTTGGATGTCCCTCGCTGTCCACTATATGATGTAGCGTATATATGGTGTAGTAATGTATTACACATGGGGTGTGTGTGTGTGTTTGCTGTGTATGCATGTATTTCCCTGTGTGTGCTGGTTAATTTTATGTGTCAACTTGACTGGGCTAAGGGATGCCCAGGTGGCTGGTAAACATTATTTCTGGATGTGTCTGTGAGAGCATTTCCAGAAGAGATTAGCATTTAAATCAGTAGACTTGGTAAAGAAGATCTGCCCTCACCAATGCGGGTGGGCCTCATCCAATCCATCGAGGGTTCAAATTGAAGAAAAAGGCAGAGAAATGTTGAGCTCTTTACCTGGCTTCTTGAAATGGGACATCCGTATTCTCCTACTCTTGTACATCAGAGCTCCTGGTTCTCTGGCTTTGGGACTCTGGGACTTACACCATTAGCTCCCCTGGTTCTCAGGCCCTGGAACTCAAACTGAATTAGACCACTGGCGTTTCTGGTTCTCCAGCTTGTGTGTAACATATGGTGGGATTTCCCAATCTCTGTAATCACTTGAGTCAATTCCCATAAGCCGTTTTCTCCGATATATGTACGTGTGTACACATCCCCTGTTGGTTCTGTTTCTCTGGGGAACCTTGACTGACGCACTGTTAGATTGCATCATTGTTCCCAGCTATTTGCTGCCTTCCCTGCAAGAAGCTCATATATCCCAACCTGTGGCCCCATTCCATGCTGTGCTTCCCTGTGGGGGAGAACGTTCGTGCTCCTTTCCCATCAGGCTTTGCCACATGAATTGCTTTGGCCAATGAGATGGGTACATACCCTGTGGTTGCCATAACATACCTGTTGTCTTTCCCTGCTTTTTTTCCTCTCCTTCTGATATGTAAAGCATGTCCCAGATAGCTGTTGTTCCTTCAGCCTGAGTCCCAGAATGAGGTGAACACACCAGCCGATCTGCAGATAATGTGAACATGACTGAGAATAAACCTTTATTGTAAGCCACTGAGATTTGAGGGTTGTTTGCTACTACAGTGTATCATATGGAAAGCTTGGCTGAGCATGATGGCTCATGCCTGTCATCCTAACACTTTGGGAGGCTGAGGCAGGGGATCACTTGAGCCCAGGAGTTTGAGACCAGCCTGGGCAGCATAGTGAGACCCTGTCTCTAGTTAAAAAAAAAATCCAGGCATGGTGATGCACCCCTGTAGACCCAGCTATTTGGTAAGGTGAGGCAGGAAGATCACTTGAACACAGGAGATTGAGGCTACAGTGACCTGTGATCACACCACTGTACTCCAGCCTGGGCAATAGAGTAAGACCCCATTTAAAAAACAAACAAAAAATGGAAGCTGGCTTATAAACTCCCTCTTTAGACAATAAGCATTTTGAGGACAAAATTTCTGATTCTTCTCTGTACCCTTCCTTTCCACTCCCCATCTACCCATCCATACCCATGTGAATTTTCACTTAAAAGGCTTTCAATAAATATTTGCTGAATAAATGAATGTAACTGCATGAAATAAAATAATGTGGTGACAAGAATAAAAATCCCAATGTCTATTTGAAAGGTGGCTTACAGTTCACAGAAGCTTTTCACGTGCCTTTCTCATTCGATTCTGGTAACAGCACTATGAGGTCGATCCTCTCAACATGACTCTTTTTCAGGTGAGGAAACGGAGGTTCAAAGAGGCCAAAGGGCTCACTCCTGGCCACAGAGCTAGTGAGGAAAAGATCCCTGCCATCGAAGCTCCAGGCTTGGTTTGTTTGTGTATGTGGCAGGGGGGTATAAGGGTTGGGGAGGAGAAGGCGGGAGCATCACTTAGGGAGCTGTCCTGATTGCCAGAGTCAAAGGACAGGCCTCTACTAACTCAGCAGAAGTGAGAGGCTGGCATTTACTTTGAAACTTAATTTTGCTTCCCATATCTTGCATGAGAGCAAGCAAAAGTCAGCAAACTTTTTCTGTAAAGGGCTAGATAGTAAATATTTTAGGTGTTGCAGGCCAGATGATCTCTGTTGAAAGTGCTCAACGTTGCCGTTACAGCACGGAAGAAGCAACACATATGCCAGTGAGCATGGCTGTGTTCCAAAAAGACTTCCTCTACAAAAAGAGGCCGTGGGCTGTATTTGGCCCTTGGCTTACAGAGACCCCTGCATCAGACCATTTTTAAGGGCATATGAAATACAAGGATGATGGAGTGAGCTGGCCAATTCTAACTGTACTGGAGAAGTTAAAGAAAGAAAATGATAGGCTGAAGGTTTAACATTTTTATTTTATGACATGGAGAATCAGAAAGTTTCTTTAACTCACTTAAGTCTCTTGCCTGTAGCCTCACTTCTCATGTGGTCATCAGTCAGAAGCAGAGTCTGGTGTAATAAACTGCTGAATTACAATGTGGGTTGAATTAACAACTTTGCCACTTTTCTAATGATAAAGTTGGGACATAGACTGGCAAAAAGTGAGACCTCCCCAGAACCCAAATGGGGCCTCTGTTAATGATTCTATTGATTGTGAATACTCTGAATCCCCAAACCACCTGCTTACCTTCTGACTGACAATGTGCCTGGTGAGACAGCAAAGCTGTGTTTTACTCGAGGTATTTCAATTGAAAGAGAGTGGCCTGAAGATTATATATGTAATTCACAAAGCACCCCATCACTCTCCCTCTAGTCACACGAAGCCATTTGCCATTCCCCATAATGCCACGTTCTTTAAAGCCCGCACACCCTTGCCTGCTCTATTTCGTCTGCCTGCATGTTCTTCCCACTCCTCTTCTCGGTCACAGGAAAGCTACAGTCTCCTCCTGCAAGGCCTTGTCTGGAGTCGTTTCTGCGCTTTTGTCCTCCACTGGAGTCTAACTTGTACTTTTGTTCCACAGTTGGCTATATTACCAATAATCTGTACAGATCACACAGAATTTGTTATAACAACAATGAACCTGTTAGCTATTAAAACTATGGATATTAGCCACAATCAAAAGACAGTTTGAAAATAGGGAAATACATTTTATTCATGGAAAAAGTGCATAACTTTAGCATACAGCTTAGTCATTGATCAATTTTGATCAAGATTAAAAGGTACTCTGGTATATTTGTTAGAAATAGGTGAGTTTAACACACGCACATGCATGCACACACACACATACAATAGTGGCTTAAAGCCAGAAGAGTTTATTCTCTCAAATAAAATAAGTTCAAAAGTAGAAAGTACAGGTCTGGGCCGGGCGCGGTGGCTCAGCCTGTAATCCCAGCACTTTGGGAGGCCGAGGCGGGTGGATCACGAGGTCAAGAGATCGAGACCATCCCGGTCAACACGGTGAAACCCCGTCTCTACTAAAAATACAAAAAAATTAGCTGGGCATGGTGGCACGTGCCTGTAATCCCAGCTACTCAGGAGGCTGAGGCAGGAGAATTGCCTGAACCCAGGAGGCGGAGGTTGCGGTGAGCCGAGATCGCGCCATTGCACTCCAGCCTGGGGTAACAAGAGCGAAACTCCGTCTCAAAAAAAAAAAGAAAGAAAGTACAGGTCTGATATCATTAGAGGCAGAGATTACTACTAAGATTTGCATTTTCATTATTAATATGTGACTTATTAATAAAAATAATATTTTAAAAAATTTTATTAATAATAAAAGCACTCACTGGGTGCATCAATCACCTTTAAAGAATTTTCCCTGAAGGTCTACACAATAATCTCCTTCTCATTGGCCACTCCCATAGCCAGCCATACTGAGCTGCAAGGAAGCTGGGAATCATAGTCTTTCGTTGGACACATGCTGTCCTAATCAAAATCAGGGCTCTATTAACGCATAAGAAAAGGAAAACAGTTACTGTGTTGTGTGGGGAGACTAGGCTTAATCTAACCTCACTGAGGAATGTTGAAGAATGTGACTCATCATATGTGACAATGTGCCGGGTACACTGTCAGGGATCGCCACAGGAAACACTGAGGGAAAATTATGAAGAACAAGATGTCAGAGCAAGTCTGACGAGGAATTATAAAAAAACAGATGTCAGAATAAGTGCAATGTACTACTGATGCAAAGGTAATATCTTCTGTTTACTGAAAGTAGGATGATATGTAACAATTGTAGCTTTAATTTCATAGAAATAAAGAGAAAAATCTACTACACCTTTGTAGTCACTTGCTGGCTATTGGCTTGCATGCAGATACATATTTGTTTTGCTTAACAAAAAAAAAAAATCACCCAGTTCTATATTTATGAATTGGCATAAGCCCTTGGGTCTCCATATCTTTCTCCCTCCCTCCTTCCTTTCCTTCCCTTCTTTCTTTTTCTCTCTCACGTTCTTTCCTAATGGGAGGCAACTCATAACTTCTGCCATAAGTGATATGTAACAGATGGAGCTGGTCTCTAAACTGGTTAATATATTCAGAAAGAAAATATCTCAATTCTGACTCTAGAACTACATCATTGTCAATGAGTCTGTAAGATAATATCTTTTCCCAGAACTAAGAGGGCTCAAACACTGCCCAGACATGGGCCATGTGGCCAAACATTTGGTGTTAGTTCTGAAATTCATAGATTGTTACCCAGAATTTCAGGGATAGTGTGTCTTCCGTGTGGGAATTTTTAGTGTAGTCAGTACTTCCTGAGACTTTTCCACCCCCCTATTGCATAATGCAGGCAAATCTGAGGTGGTATTACAAGAGGAATAGAAATATATTCCAGGAGGAATAGAAATTTAAATGCAGTCTCAAACCCACGTAAATCTGCAACTCACTTCTGAAATTGTACTTGTTTAACAAAAGCAAAAAGAAATGACAGCTAAATAACCAGCTATTTGACATTTATATATAGTTGAGGATATTGGGAAATAAATTCAAGTTGCAGTTGTTAAGTGTTCAATCCACATGTTTATTTGACTTAGCTCATATGAGAAAAGAAGGAATGGTGGTCAGTGTTCTTTTAATTTTTCTTTACTTGCAAGTTCAAAGCATTTGGATGCTGTGACACGTTAGTAAGAACAAGTAATCTTATGACTTTGGAGGTGAAAAATAAAATGTCTCAGAACTCTTTAATTCCCCAAATTTCATTATCTGAAGGATCAATTAAATAAAATTTTTGACAAATTTCGACCCCCTAGTTATGAGGATTTTTTGTAAATTGTGATACTGTCTTTGTTTCCACAGCTGACAAATATCCCATAAACTGTCCATGATTAACAGCCAAATGAAAGAAGATTAACAATCTAATTACATTCTCTCTCTTGACATAGAGTAATCCAGGCTTGCAAATTCAAAGCACAGATTCTACTAATGAATGGAAAAATGGAAGATGGAAAATGAAATATAAACTTCATTTTCTTCTCTTTTACTAGAAATTTCCCAATCTGTTTCAAGTGAACTTACTTTTTTTCACATTTAGACAAGCTTCTCAGCTGTCTTACAGGGTTTATAAGCACATATAAGAGTCTTGCTAAAATTTTCAGTCAACTGAGCAGTGTTTGAATCACACACTGCAGGTTGATACCTCTGTTCGGTCACTAAGTACGTTCAATAAATATTGGCTTCTTCCCTCTGTTCTAAACAATGTTGTGGCCTCTATTATTGTCAGTAAATTATCATCATTTTTATTAAGCACCAGACAGGGAGACCTTGATCATTAAGTGCCTATTTTCTTGGAACATGTGTTTCTTTAATGCCCTCTGTTTAATTTCCTTTTCCCATCTTTCATGTCCCTCTGTCCACACAATCTGAATGAGGTTTTGGTTTACGTATTGCATCACAGCCATACCTGATGCCCAGCCAGTTGAACCTTATGAGGTACAGCACTGTTCATTCCAATGTGCTTAGTCGAAATCTCTATGAAACCTCTGCCACGGGAATTGCTACTTAAGTGTTTCGAGTGTATCCAGAATTAGAACAATGAGATCACTTGAAAAAGCCCCCTTTCCACTGTCTCTTTCATTCAGAACACCAGACCCCACGACTTAGGGACAGCCTTGATCCTTGCTCCAGGGACATCACAGAGGCAGAGCTACAAGAGCAAGCAGGTGCCACATCTGTCCATGAAGACCTTGGACATAGAAAGGGGGCTTGGCTCACTCGAGATATCAACTTGATACTTTTCATCTTCACCCAAATGCCTTTGGGGGAAAAATACTGGGCCAATCCGGAATAATGAAGTGGTAATAAAGATGAGAATCATTGTTGGAGTCTCTGGATTTGATTCTCTGCAAAGAAAATGCATAGGAAATGCCTTTGAGAAAGAGCCAACATTCCAACTTCTACCTTTGTCCTCCTTCCACTCCCCCTTGTCAACTCTTTGATGTTCATGGGGAAAATCCTTTATGAGGGCCAGGTCTTCTCCCATTGCATTCCCCCAAGCACTTATAATAAGAGCAAGCTTTCCTGTTTATATGGCATTCCTGGTTTAGAAACTGCTTCCACATCTTTGGCCCCACTTCTGCAGCCTGCTCAAGAAAAAGAAGCCTTGTGTTCTTTGGGTGCATAGTCAGTTGTATACCCTGCCCAGCCATCTTGCCTCAGGTTGACCAAGTCCACAGTCCCAACCTTGTGTAAACCTGGAATTTCCTCGGCAGCCACTCGGGCAATGACTTATCCCTCACCCAGGTTTCTCTGACAGCTTGACTGGCAAGTAATAGGAGCAAGGAGAATCCCAAGGGCCAAAGGGACAAACCAGATGTGCTGGGGCAGGGGCCTGTATGCCATGGCTTCTGGATTTGCAAACCTGCTGGCTCAAATTTCTAAAGGCAGATGACGTCTGCTCACCCAAGGCTACCTGAGCCTGGAAGCAAAGGAGGCTGAAGTCTCTCCATTTCTATTCATAGGTTTCAACATCTGTAACCCATTAGCAACAAATAGTAGCAGGATTCTGGCCTCATGATTCGTACAGTTCTCCCTGCTTCCCTGTGATTTTGTCCCTCATGTAGTTTCTTTCTTTTCTTCTTCCTTCCTTCCTTCCTTTCGCTCTCTCTTTCTTTCTCTCACTCTGTCACCCAGGCTGGATCGCAGTGGTACAATCTCAGCTCACTGCAACATCCGCCTCCCGGCTTCAGAGGATTCTTCTACTTCAGCCTCCCAAGTAGCTGGGACTAGAAGTGCCCGCCACCATGCCCGACTAATTTTTGTATTTTTAGTAGAGACAGGGTTTCATTATGTTGAATAGGTCTCGAACTCCTGACTTCATGATCCGCCCATTTAGGCCTTCCAAAGGGCTAGGATTCCAGGTGTAAGCCACTGCACCTGGTGAATAATGTTTTATTTTAAAGGAAATTCTTTCCCCCTCCACCCCTAAAAAGGCTCTTATTTGGTGTTAACTAACTACTAAAACTTTACAAATTAACTGAATTTCTGAAAACAAACCTGCTCCTTTGACGTCTGTCACTGAGCCTTTGCTTAGAAAATGACTTTCTTTTTACATGGGGAGTGGGAGTGCCATGGAGAAGCATCCCTTCAGCTTCACTCAAACATTTCCATTTTCTCGGCAGGCCCTCCAGGAACTCCTAATCTCAGAAGTCATAGGCTTTGTGGATAGGCTTCTCTCTGCTGGAAATCTCTTGGGCCAGGCAAACACCGACAAAACACTTAGCTGGTTACTGACAGCCTATATTTACTGAGAATTTCCATGTGCCAGGCAGTCTTCTAAAATTTCATGTATGTCAACATGTACTCTCTGACCCTACAAGATAGTTATGTCTATTATCCATGCTTTACAGATGACGAAAAGAAGTCTGTTGAAGTAAAGTAACTTGCTTGAGATCAAAGCTATGCTCTCTAAAGTGGGAGTGTAGGGTGTATTTTGACTTTGTAGTGTATGCTTTAAAACCCTTAGTTTACTGTATCATAGCAGCCTTCAAGTGAATCTTCATTCCCATCTACTGCATTCACCAACCTCACCAGAAAGTCCTATTACTCATCTTGAAAGGAAGGCTTTTCTTTCTCCTCCATCAAAACTGGTCCTATCTGGCTCCAGGATGCAAAATCCCTCAAGCAATCCCCTAACATCAGTCTTTAGATCTTGACAGGTGTCTCTGGATATGAATTTGCACATCTGGCATCTTCGTGCCATTTTATTTATTTATTATTGGACTTGTGATTTGTATGAGGCTAAAAGACCTTATGGACAAGAGCTGATTTGTTTTCTCTGTTATATTTCACCCTTGTGGACTGACTGGCTTGGATGCCAAACCTGTGTCAGTGAATTAGTGCCAGCTAGATGGAGATGTGCCCTGCGATATGAAGGTTAGCCCAGTGACATGGTGAGAGGTGGGCTTCATACCAGTCTTCTCTTGCTGCTATTGAGTGAATGGGTACTTTGGGAATCATGATAAGATCATGCATCCTGACTTAGGAAGTGAAACATGAAGGAGAAAGGTAGGTTTCTCAATTCTGGAGTGTGGGCTGAACATGAGCTACAGATTGTGAACAAATGTTGCATTTGGTCTCATTCATATTCCTAGCATGGGCTATACTACCGGGAACCCAGACATTCCATTTTTCCCAGGGACTCCTGCTCCCATACTTCAGGTATTTTTGAGATCTTCACATTTTGAGGAAATATAGCTCCCTTGGTCACCAAGGATGCTCTAGAATTGCTGTGACTGCCATGATGTGCTATCTGAATACCTGTTTCATGGGACTCTGCTGTTTCTGCAAGCCGTTGGGCAATCACTTTTATCTTTCTTATTACTCTCAATATTTAATATTCGCCATGCTCTAGCTGGAGTGAAAATGCAACAGAGATTGTCTCTCTGAAGAACAGACTAGGCAAGCTAAGAACTACTTCAGCCTAGACCACACACACCCATTGACATCTGCAGATCACAAACGGCACATGGGGGTTTCACCGATTTCTGAGTGAGTGGCTTCATCAAATCAAAGACTTTAATTGGATTTAAAAAATTCATTTGAACAATTGCATGTGACAGAAAAATATAGGCAGAGACCGCAAAGGATTGTGCCAGCCCCCTTCTTCTGTTTATTTCCTTGCACACATCTCCAACCTCCTTTTTCCATTTTCCTTCTATGCTCCCGGGAAGGTAGACATTACCTCTCAACACATACTTACAAAAATTAATGAAAGTCTCTGTTGGTGTAGCATTGTGAATTTGGCACCATTTTGGAGGAACACCAAAACCAAAGTTACTTACCATCCTTTAAACCTTAGGGAACCAAGTGCATGGGACACTAGAGACCAAAGCAGTGATGACAAATGGAGGTTCTGGGCTGCATATTCCCTGGCCCATTGTTCATTCTTTCTCTCTCTCACTCAGACACACTCCTTCACAGTTGAATTCGTTTCTGATGTGCCGCTTAATTTAGTAGCCCCATCCCTCTTATCAGAGAGAAGCAAATAGCTGTAGCTCTAAGCGTAGGTGACGGTTTAGGAAAAAGGGCAAATGTAGAAGTGGATATGGAAATATACAAGTTTTTCTTGACACCGTGATGAAGGTCAATGAGAACAGCCCAGCTCTGGTCTGTTTCCTAAGAAACCATTAGGGAGAGAGTGGGACTGTCATCTGCAGGTACCTCATGGAACCAAAGAATCTTTTTCCCTTTTGTTCCTCCCCCAAGTCCTTACTCTGCATAAAACTATTGCAAGCCTAGATCTGAGTGCTCCTGCTTTCTCCAGTTATGGATTCTTTATAGCCCTTTAACTTTTGGACTGCTAATACTTTAAGAAAAAAGTCCAGTTGCATTAATGGAATGTAGAATAAATAAAACAATTTCAACTGCACAGTATGTTTTCCTGCCTGCCAAAAAAAGCAAAGTTCCTGTGGTTTTCAAAACTGAGATGCTGCGTATTGGAAGTAAAGTGTCTAGTCTTTCTCCAAAAGAGGCTGCCTTGTAAACTCTTGCTTTGTCATTAAACCAGAGAGGCCTGTTTTCTCACAGTGAAATCTTTTGCTCTTTCAGTTGCATTTTCTGCCACATTCATGCTATTTTATTCATGTATAGGGGTCTTTTGCTGAGAAAAAAGAAAGTGAGTTAATGGAAGGTCTCAAATTCATTTCTTATGTGTCCAGAGTCCCTATTGGATAGATTCCACAGTTTCTAAAAGAAAAGTAGGACCTCATTTAGGTTTTCTGATTCAGTTAAAAATTTTTAATCACCTTCAAATGGAAATAAAAGGAGTTTGGAAATAAAAGGACTTTGATATACTTGATTTCTAAAAAAAGAACTCAGGGACATCTTACATATAACACATATAAATCACCTTGAAAGTGTTGGAAGAAAGGATTTCTCATTCCTGTACTGCTTTCGGATCCCCGAATAAAAACATCGCCCCACTTGTTACACATGTATTCTGTGCATTTATTTAGAGGGTAGATGCTCAACTCCAGCTTTTCCCTTCAAAACTGAACATTGTCCTTATGAGACATTTTGTCACTTAACAGGTTGAAGACAGATTCCAAGTAGTATGTCAGCTGGCTCCCTATAAAACAGGAGACAAGACTGCAAGTTGACAAAGGCTCTTGGAGATCCCCCTTCATCTTTCTTACATGGGGAGGAAGGAGAAGAAATTGAAGAATATGCCCCAAGGGGACGCTACAGTGACGGTCATAAAAATACACACTCAGCCATATCTGTCAGTACCGTGGATCATGTCCTTTAAGAGAAAGCCATTAAGCTGATACGGTGGAAGGGTTTGGAGTATCAAGCTCCGTCTTGGCCCCTTGGCCTTGAGGTGAATAGAATGACATGTCATGCCAAGTTTGGATTCATCGTCTCTGAGGACAAGAATCCTGGAGAATGTGTTTTGTTCCAGAGAAATCGTGTTATAGATTCTACCCATTTTCCATCTTACATTTCAAGTACAGCTGCAACCACTCTTCCCTTGGTTGTATTGACTCAGCAATGAAGAAAACAAAGAGTGATCTGGGAAAATGTTGTCCATTCTCTGCCTTCAGAACACTTTTAAAGGCAAACCATGGAGAGTTAGAGGTAAATATTTCTCTTGCTGTATCCTTTTAAAGAAAGAGCTATTTTCCAAAACACTGCATGTGAGAGTTGAAGTGCCATGGCTTTCCCCTCCTGCTCTGCTCGTTGCTCCTGATTTTCTGGCTGAGCTCCTAAACTGCATCTGCAGAGAAGCCTGCTCCCCAGTGACTCTCCTGATATGGGTGTTGAGGCTTTAGTTCTACTCGATTTTCTCTTACAAGGAAGTGGCTGATTCCAGTCTTGTCTTTATTCATTTATTTTCAAACTTCTCCTAAAAGCAGTACTTATTGTATTAGGTTGATAATGCTACTCATCATTCTCTTTTTCTAAGCAGTAATCCAGTTTCCTTGCTGAGATAAACCTCTCCCACTCAGACCTCAGAGTTTATCCAGTTCAGCCCAAGATAATTTTCTTATAAGAGCATTCAACTTCTACACTATGCAATTAAGGCTTACTGCCATTTTAGAGGCTTGGGCAATCACCTTCATCACAAATATTGGATCAAATTCTCTTTAAAAATCTACCTTTTAAAAATATAAGCTATATCCTACATCGATTTCTAGAAAAGTCCCACTGACTCATGAGCTAGACTCAGACATCGATTTCAGAAAATGGGCCTACATTTTCTTAGTAACAGAGTTTTGCTTTCTTCTTGTGATGTAATGTGGCCCTCATATTCCTAATACTAATTTATGAACTTTGCACTGCTGAATTGAAGCTATAAAAACAGAATCATTTTCAGACCAAAGGGCATGTGTGTGTGAATTTGACAGCCCTGTGCATCATATTGCAAGCAACAATTTTTCTTAATATCAGCCACTAAAACAAAGTTATGTGTGAGTGATGTTGCTATTATATGGAGCCACTGATGGGCAAGCCAAATACAGTGTGATTTCTCTTGTGGAAATTTCTATCTCTGCCTTGTATGCATCTAGGCACTAAGAAAATCATTTTGACTCCAGCCTGAGGTAGCCCTGTCCCCAATTACATGTTCCAAAACTTTTAAGGGAAATCAAACTACCACAGAGAGAAGTCACATATCAATTTTGGGTTACCAGATAATATAAGTGATCCAAGTGTTTACCTCTTAATTTTTTCATTCTTAATTAGAACTCTTGGAATTTAAATGATTGGCATTTTCAACCAGTTATACTGCTTGCCTGAGACAGAAATTTATAAATTTCTCACCAGCAGCAACCCAGAAATAACCAGTTGGCTTTCAGGGGTGCTTGCTTATTTTGAATATCATGTCTTGCCCTTTATTTTTTTTTAACTTTGCAGGGGGAAATGTAGCATTTTTACTTTGTGTTTAGGGCTCTACATCATTGGAACAAGCTCCAGAAAAGAAAACAAAGTCCAGAGGAATGAGGAATGATTTACAATTAAACCCATGAAGATGAAAAGGAGAGAGCAAATATGGAATTAATGACTTCCCAAGAGTTCAGACTGACCTGCTCCACAGTTTTGTGGACTTCCCCAAAAAACTGAATCCACTGCAAGCTGCCCTAGAACCGACAGCAGGCTTCAATCTGGCTGTGAGCGTGGGTCTCAAACTTTTCTTTCTATAATTCTGAGAAGCAGAGAAAGAGAACCACTGGGAATCCCAACTTATTTTTTCCTGCCTGGCTTTTCTCATGCCTACTTTTTCTTTGTATACAATGATTTTTTTTTTTTTTTACCAAGTTCCTATATATGAGGTTCAAAGGCATTTGCTCATTTTCCTCTTCATTGGTTTGCACGTTTATTCATTCTTCCAATGAATCGTAGTTCTTTTATATACCACTATACACAAAACACCACGCTAGAGGCCTGGGGAAAAGAAATGCACACCGAAGCAAATTGGCGATCTTTTTGCCTTCTAAGACATTCAGATTTGGAAGTATAGATGGGCTTAGTTCACAAAGACCACATATACAGTATAGAGTATATTTGGTATAATAAAAGTTTATGGACAAAATTCTTGGAAATCCCAAGAAGGTAAAACTCCCTCCTTGGTAAGAAGTTTAAAGAAATCTTTGAGCGGACTTAGCCTTGGAGTTTGGCAATGTAGAATCGTTTTCCAAAAGCAGGGGTGTGCTAAGGGGAACACTGAATGGGAAAGCAGGAAGAAGAGGGCAAGATCATGGAGGGAACTGGGACTTCCAGTTCGACATGTAGCTTAGGTCTCATGCGCAAGTTTAAAGAAGCAGGTCGGGGTTTGGCCATGTGGTGACATTCTGGAGTGTCTGGAGTAAAGACTTACGGTGGAGACTCTCTTACAAATTTCTTTTAGAATCGTAGACCTTACCAGGTAAAAGGGGTATTAGAAACCTCAGCCAGGCCATACACTTTACAGAAGGTACCCGAGGTCCAGACAGGTTAAGATACCTGTCTGAGATCATAAAGCCAAGTACAGACAGGGCCTGAACCACTACTCTCCTATGTCAACTTAGATGCGATAGAACTCAATAAGAAGAAATCAGCCTGAGAAGATAAAATTAAAAGGCAGAAATAAAACCACAGAGCATTTTCCCAGAGATTCAGGCTTGTTTTCTCAGATAGGAGAGTAGACCTATAATGAGGACATGTCCGCTTGGAAGGAGTTAGAGTTAAGGAAGGTGAGACGGGGGCTTCAGAAGAAACGGTCTCACAGCACAAAGACCTTCTCCTAACCTTCTGGCCCTGACATGGTCTGCCTCCCCACACATAGCTCTCTGTGGCCTTCTTTTTGCCTTATTCTTAAGTAGAAACTGAAATCCAAAGGATATAAACTATTGACAAAAGTCTACAGTTCATTAGAGAATATTCAAGAAAAATCCAGAGGAAAATAAGACCCTAGAGCAGGCGTCCCCATACTTTTTACACAGCGGGCCAGTTCACTGACCCTCAGACCGCTGGAGGGCCGCCACATACTGTGCTCCTCTCACTGACCACCAATGAAAGAGGTGCACCTTCCTGAAGTGCGGCGGGGGGCCGGATAAATGGCCTCAGGGGGCCGCATGCGACCCGCGGGCCATAGTTTGGGGACGCCTGCCCTAGAGGATATAGAGAAAAGAGACGCCACTATTTCTTAGGCCTAGAAGATGTAAGCAGACACTTAACGTCTAGTAACTTATGGCTATAGACACTATAACCTAATAATACACATGCAAATGTAGTATCCATTTGGGCACAGCTGAGAGAAAGAATTTTGTTATCCAAGGTATTAAATGGTGAGGGAAAAGAAAAGCCACTTAAATTGAATCTAACTAAAATAGGAACAAAAACTTCAAGATTTGATTGTGGCCCTGTCTTGAAAATAAAACTAAACATTATGAAAAGTAAGTCTATTGTATTTGTTGAAATTTACTTACAATTTTGTGACTACTAATGTGTGCAACCAAGAATCAATTGTGACCTTTTATTTATTTACTTATATTTTTTCTGAGACAGAGGAATACTTTTTCCATATGGCTCCTTTAGTTAACTGCTCCTTTCTCTGCATAAGGAACATTTGGGAGTGTTAGTTCTCCCAAAGGTCTCTTAATCCTTTGAAATCCACACAGTTCTCTCTTGGTGTTACTATCTTCTCTTCTAATTTTTTACTTAGGAAAATTCTAAAGATACTTTTTTGGTCAAGGGCTTCCAATGTTGAAATTCTCTAGCCCCACTTTATAACATTTTCTATCTTTACTTGAATGACAGCTTAGTGTTGTACTTTATTTCCGTTGTAGTTGCATGTTTGGATTAGATAGTTCAGGGGCTAGTCCTCAGACCAGTGCCACTTAGTGAATTGATTTCAAGTGTATAGAAATTCCTTCCCCCTCATCCTTATCCATTCAGATTTTGGAAAAGCATAGGCAAGTTTATGATCCGAAACTACAATGCTAGTTGAAAGCCTAATCACATTCACAGAAATATTCCCATACCCATATACTCTCTGGAGGTAAGGATTTTTATCTCTTTCATGTGAGCAAATTTGGGAAGAAATGAGTTGACACTAGCACCATGCCAGTTATGGAATCATGACTCGTGTGACTTTGGAAAGAAAATTTCAAGATTAATGATAGAATCTATACTAGGATGCCACAACTTACACTGTGACCCCATTGGTAAGGACAACAGCCAGCTTGTCTGGAGAATGCAGCGCTGTCAAGGGTTGAGAAGTGGCTGGTAGGATTCACGTGCTCCATAAAATTAGACCTTCTTTGCCACTCCAATAGATCCAGAGATATACGTTCTTCAGGGGAGTGACTTCAGGTCCCTGACTCTAGAGGGAAGTGAGTGGAGGTGGATGATGCTAGAAGACTCTGTGTCCAACTGTCATGGTTAATTTTATGTCAAATTTGTGTGTCAATTTTACATGCTTAGATAGTTGGTGAAATATTACTCTAGGTGTGTCTGTGAGGGTGCTTCTGGGTGAGACTGACATTTGAATCAATAGGCTGAGTAAAACAGATCACAGGTTATAATAAAATTATCATAAAAATATGAGTACATAAATTTTTTATAAGGAGTTGGCTTATGCAATTGGTTTATATTATATATATATATTTATATGTGTGTACATATATATGTGCACATGCACACACACACACACACACATATATATATATATATATGTCTTTGGCAGGTTATGTACACTGGTTCTGTTTCTCTAGAGAACCCTGACTAATACATGGACTTGCAGAGAGCTGGGGTTAAACCAGCTAAGCACCCATAAAAATGTGATACGGAAAAATAGGAGGAAAAAAATAGCAGACCTCCTAAATTGCTGCCTTTCAATCCAACATTTATTAAGTACGTACCATGTACCAGGAACGGCATCTGATTTTGGCAATCCTTGAGCAGCTGTATAAACTTGACACTATGCTTATTCCCATTTTTCAGTGGTAGAAGCTGAGACACAGAGAAGTTGAATAGTTTTTTCAGATGGAATAGGTCATGAAGCTACTGTTTAAATCCAGTTCAGCTGGACTTAAGAGCCTCTATGCTTAGCTCCAACATTTGTCTCCAGTTTAAAGATGGTGTTCTCAAATACTTCTCTCTACCCATGTAACAGACGGAGTTCAAATTTTGCCGTGATGTTTCATGGAACAACTAACACTCTCAACCTGGTTTGGATTCAAACACAAAAGAGTACTTGCCATGTTTTGTGCTTCTGAGCATGGCCTGTCATAAGGAAGAAGCTGTATAATGCCATCTGTCTTAGTCAGCTCAAGCTGCTGTAATAAATATACCATAGACTAGGTGGATTAAACAACAAACATTTATTTCTCACAGTTCTGGAGGCTGAAGAGTCCAAGATCAAGGTGCTCATGGATACAGTGTCTCGTGAGGCCTCATTTCCTGGTTTGCAGACAGCCATCTTCTTCTTGTACCCCTCCCGGCCAATAGCAGAGAGGAAAGGTAAGCAAGCTCTCTCACGTCTCTTCTTACAAGAGGACCACCCCATTCATGAGGGTTCTGCCCTCATGACCTAATTACCTCCCAAAGTTCCCACCTCTAAACACCATTATGCTGGGGACTTGGCTTCTACATATGAAATTGGGGGTAACACAAGCATTCAGTCCATAACAGCATATTTTGGGAAATCTAGTAATTATATTAACAATGATGATGATACATTACCCAAGACCATCTTTTAAACACATGTTGGAAGAAATTGCTTACACCTCCTAAAAACCATGTCATTTTATTTGTGTTTTTTTCCACTCGTTTGTTTGTTTTCCCTTAATGAGGGTCTTTTTCAGGGAAAGCATGTGTTTTAGTCACATTGTTCTGTAGCTTCTGGAGGAAATGAAGTTCCCTGCCAGTGTCCACTGATGCACTGCAGAGTCCTTGGGATTTCAATCTGCCACCAAGTTCCTGCACATTGTGATTGCAGCTCTGAAGGCTGATTCTAATGGCAATGCCAGATGTACATGTTACCGGAATCGACGTCCCACTCTGTAGATTAGTAGTTCTCAACCAGGGGCAATCTTGTATCCCAGGAGACATCTGGCACTATCTGAAGACAATTTTGATTGTTACAAGTAGGGCGGTGTGGGAGGGAGCTGCTATTGACATCTAGTAGGTAGAGGCCAGGGAGACTGCCAAACATTCCAAAATGCCCAGGAGACTTTTCCTCTCCCCACGACCCCAACAAATTATCAACCAGCCCCAAATGCCTGTAATACCAAGATCCAGAAGTCCTGCCTTAGATTTAGAAGCCAAAATGTAGTTGAAGCCAGATTTTTCACAAAGCAGCCTAGGAAATTACCATCATGTGCACTTAGTTTCTTCATTTCTGAAATAAGAGAGTTGAGTTAGATCCTGGTGCTAGTAGATTTGGAAGGGCTGCTTGGAGCACCATGTTAAGAAGATTGTAGGTGAGAGGAGTAACATGGCCACCAAGTGATATTCAACAAGAGCATTGCAGGAACAGGAGAAATAGTGGCCTAAATGCTGAGGATTTGCCATTTGGGAATGAGGTGATTTCAAAGGTTCCTCATGCTTATGCTTATTTTTTTCTAGGAGAAATTAATTTTGTAATTTTGAACACAACCCCAAAAAGACTTGATCACTGAGTCCTCCTGGGTTCCCCTCCTTTGGGGATAACTCTAAGATGCCATTAGGGTTGAAAGCAATGCAGCAAAAAAGAGCTCCCCTTGGTGAAACTGATCATAGACCCTTCGAGGTCTCAGCAATAAAGGGCCTAGAAACTGTCAGCTGTTCACCTCAGAGGAGACACACTTTCAATATTGATGGGTTATCCCATTTCTGAGAAGGGTCCCAAGCCAGCAAGAGTCCCACAACTGGTAACCAAACCCAGCTCCTGACAACTGGAGACTGGTGCTACCTCATGGTCCCTCTGGAATTATTTCTTCCTAGATATTTAATATTTCAAAGAGGCAACATCAGGGAGTAACCTGTTCAGCAGATGTTCCTGATTCAAATTTCAGCTCTGACACAGACTAGCTATATATGACTCACTTAACCTTCTGGTACCTCAGCTTCCTCATGTGTAAAATAGGGCTAACAATAAAACCTACTCATAGCACTCTTGTTAGGATTTAATAAATGAAAGTATTGAAAACAGTACATGGCATATAGTCAGTGCTCTATAAATGTTAGCCACAGACTTTGATCTCAGCAATACATACAGACAATATTTATACCCTTGGATTCAGTGTGTCCTGGTGCCCAGCTTACTTCACCAATGGGATTTTGAGATCTGACTCATGTTCTTTGCCCACTCTGACACTTCCCTTGTTTTTCCACTGCTTAATATGTACATCCCTAGGCCCCAGTATTTACACTGCCACCCTGACCAACAGAATTCATCTCAGAGAATCTTAGAACTCAGAATCCTAGAAAATATTTGTCATATAATGGGAAACATGTATTTGGTCTTTATCTCTGGTTTTTGACACAGAGCTTCTGAAACGTTTGGAACTCCTGAGTGGTAAGAATGATAGGAGAATATTCTGGTTTTTTTTTTTTTTTTTTTTTTTTTGAGACGGAGTTTTGCTCTTGTTACCCAGGCTGGGGTGCAATGGCACAATCTCGGCTCACCACAACCTCCGCCTCCTGGGTTCAGGCAATTCTCCTGCCTCAGCCTCCTGAGTAGCTGGGATTACAGGCACGCGCCACCATGCCTAGCTAATTTTTTGTATTTTTAGTAGAGACGGGGTTTCACCATGTTGACCAGGATGGTCTCGATCTCTCGACCTCGTGATCCACCCGCCTTGGCCTCCCAAAGTGCTGGGATTACAGGCTTGAGCCACCGCGCCCGGCCTATTCTGGTATTCTTAACCAAGCTTTTGACTGCTCCTGAGTTTGTGCTAATAAGATGACGTTTGGTCACCCCTAAATAGCTTCAGGATGGGTGCTGGTTGCCACAGGAACCAACCATGTGATGGAGCGTTGTAACTTTCAGCTTCCTCCTCATCCCCAGACCTCTGGGGAAGGTAGAGGGGCTTCAGATGAGTAAATTACCAATGGCCAATGATTTAATCAATAATACCTTCCTACGTGACAGAACCTCCACTGAAACTCTGAACAATAGGGTTGAGAGAGCTTCCAGATTGGTGAACACATGGAGGCACTGGGAGGGTGGTGTACCCAGAAGGGCATGGAAGCTCTGCCTCCCTCTCTCATACCTTGTCCTGTGCATCTTTTCCATCTGGCTGTTCCTTACTTGTGCCCTTTATAATAGGCTGATCTCGGCAGTAATGTGCTTTCCTGAGTTCTGTGAGTCATTCCAGCAAATTATCTAACCTAATGAGGAGCATGTGGCAACTCTGAAATTTACAGCTGATCAGTCAGAAGTATGGGTGATAAGTGAGACTTGTGACTGACATCTGAAGTGGGACCAGTCTTGTGTGCCTGAGCCCTTAACACAGAGGATCTGATGCTAACTCCGGGTAGACCATGTCAGAATTGCATTGAATTGAATTGAATTGAATTGAATTGAATTGAATTGAATTGAATTGAATTGCAGAACACTCTGTTGGTGTCCAGAGAATGGGAGAATGGGTTGACATGAGGAAAAAAACCTACACATTGGATGTCAGAAGTAAAAACAACCCGACGTTAGAACATCTACTGCAAACACATTTTTTTAGTGTTCTCTTTTATTAAGATAATCAAAATTTATACATGCGTATACAGTAAAATTCAAAAATAGAGACAAGCTCATTTTCCCTAACTTTGCATGGTAGATAAGTCACTCCATTTTTTGCACTTCCACTACAATTTTTATAGCATTTGATGGTTTGTGTCATGTTTTTTCACCTGTATTCTGCCTGAAACTGAAGTACCTCTAGAATTCTGTGCATTGCTGTACATCCTGTGACTGCCACCTTTATTCAAGAACGGGTGTATATCTAAATCACTGACCAACTAAGGGGTGAATAAGTAAATACATGAATGAAGAAATTAAATAAGACTAATAAACATCTTTCATCATAGTCTTATCCTGTGCATGCCAGATCACTTGAGACTGAAATAAAAATCCTGACTCTAGCTCCAAGCTGTATTATATGTGTACACATTTTTATGACTTGCATTGAAAATTAAGCACTTGATAATGACCCATTTCATTTTTATGAATGTGTAAATTAGGATAATAAAATCCGAAATTAAATTCACAGGCCAACCTCAATTCAGCCACCTCCAGTCTTCCTTGCTAACGTCCTTTCTAGGGCACTCAGCTCAGTATTTTAGTCCATGATATTTTACATTTTCCTGGGTTTTGTCTCTCCCTGTATTAGCCTTTTCACTGAATCCAACTGCTCCTTTTAGACATGACTGAATGATTGAGGGTTATATACAGTGAGTAAAAAGTAGATTCACAAAGGAATGTCTCCAGAAGCCTCTGGTAGTAGAACTTACAATAATCCTGTTCTGTGGCTTCCTCAGGACTTTAACCATAATTACCTCAAATCTAAAGAGTTCATTAAGCACATTAAAACGGGCGTGGATCCTGGACCTGATCAAGTTTCTAGATCCATTAACAATTTGCAGGAAATACAGAGGATAGAAAAAATAGGTGGGTGGAGTCAGCACAATCAGGAGTATATAAACACCACAAAACAAAGACTAGTCTCCTCAAAAAAACGAACAGAGAGACAGAAAGTGCGAGAGAAAGGAGGATGACAGGGGAGATGGAGGGATAATCTTCTACAGGGTAGAAGTGACTGAAGAGGCGCATCAACCCAAGGTGTGGACTGCATTCGGATCTTGATTCAAGCAAACAAATGATTAAAATAAAAAGACATGTATGAGATAATTTAATAAGATATAATAAGATACAATTATTGGTTTCTAAAGGTGATATAGTAGTATTGTGGCTATGTATTTTTAAAGTATTCTTACTTTTGGCAGTACTAAAGTATTTGTGAGTAAAATAATTTTATTTCTCAGGTTCAAAATAACAAAGAGGGACTTCTACTTCCAGCAAAGTGACATAACAGGAGCCAGATTTACCTGCTGCCTGAAGCAATCTCCTTCCCCAAAAAAGGCAAAATAGATGAAGCAGTGGTTTTTAAGGCAGTGGGCATTAGACAACAAAGGACAGTCTTTCCTATGAGGCAGGTTAAAAAGAGGTGAGTATTATGAGTGCCACAGCTTCCTGCATTGAGAGGGTCTCTATATGGTGGCACAGAAAATGTGTGACCAAGAGAGTCCAAGGGATCCCTGTGGAGAGGAAATGAAGCTGAGACTCCACAGAGAAAACTGCATGTGGGACAGAGGACTGACGACGAGAGAGCTGCCTCTGCAGACAGTCGCCCTTGAGTATTCAGCAGAGAATCCACTTCTGTATGACTGTCAAGAAAATACCTGAGTCTGGGAAAGAACCAGACCAGAAGGTAAGAGGGAACAATGCCTGGGACTCACACAAGGTGGAAATAGTGCCTGCTCTTACCAACCAGAGCAGATAAACTATAATGGAAAGGGCAACTGGTGGTGGTGTGGGGGATAATTAGATCTAGACTCAGCATTGCTCTAGAGCTGCCTAATAAATCATAAAAGCCAAACCCAGAAGGAGCAAAGAATTTTCATATAACTTAACTGCATCTCAGAACTACGCTCAAGAATATTCATAAGAATACAAAATTCCCTTCAACAAGATAAAATTAATAATGTCTGGTATCCAGATGAAAAGCTACCAGGTATGCAAAGAAGCAAGAAGACGCTACCCATAACGTAGAGGATAATCAACCAACAGAAACTGACAGGAATGAGCACAGATGTTAGAAATGGCAGACAAGGACACTGAAAGTTGTAAGAACTGTACTGCAGGTTTTCTAATACAATGGCTGGAGTGGCTATGCTAATATCAGAAAAAATAGATTAAAAGACAAAAAAATTACTGGAAACAAAGAGGGATGTTTTATGATGATAGAAGAGTCAATTTACTATGAAGATACAACAAATAATAAGTGCACATGATACATAAAAAATTAGGATCAAGGTGGAAATCAATTAAATGGAAAACAGAAAAACAACAGAGAAAAATCAATGAAATGAAAAGCTCATTTCTGGAAAACATTCAATAAAGCTGGTGACCCTGTAGCCAAACTGATCATGACACAAAGAGAAACGGTACAAAGTATCAATATCAGGAATGAGAAAGTTGACAACATTACCATTCTACATACATTAAATGAAAACAAAACAATGAACAACATCACGCACATAAACTTGACAACTTAACTGAAATGGAAAATTTTTTTCAAAGACAGAAACTATTAAAGCTTGCTCAAAAAGAAATAGCCTAACTAAACCTATATTTATTAAAGAAGTTAAATATGTATTTTAAAACCTTTCCACAAGGAAAACTACAGGCCCAGGCTTTGTTTATGAAATCTACCAAACATTTAAAGGATTAAATAATACTAATTGTATACAAACTTCTCCAATACATTCAACATGATAGACTATTTCTCAACTTATTCTATGAGCTCAATAACATTGTAAGAAAAAAAATATCCACAGAAAACAGAGGTCATTACAAAGTTATTATGAATTCCAATGAACAACAAATCATGAAACTCCCTATGTTCTGTCTTCTAATTATTGTCTAAGTCACTTCTTCCCATTCCCATTATCCCATCCTGTTTTATCTGGATGATTACCTAAACCTCCTTACTGCCATCCCTTTATCTAGTGTTACTTTCAGTTCTCCAAATCGTTTCATGCTGCAGATGAATTTGGCTCTTCTTTCCCCCAAGTTAGTCCAATGTCTTTGATAAGGCTTATAAGATCCCCTGTGATATATCCTGTTGATCTCTCAGGCTCAGCTCTCATCTCCTCCCTTCTTTGCACTTCTGTCCCTGAGCCAGCCACGCTGACCTGCTTGCTGATCCCCAACATGGAGGTCATATGCTCACTCTGTCCTCTGGGCTCTGGTATCTGCTATTCCCTTTTCTTGGAATACCTTCTCTACCCTACCAACCCCCATTTCATCTTATTCTGGTTAATCACAGCCTATTATTTTAAAACAGAGAGCACTTCTTCCATGAAACCTTTCCTGAACACTCCTCACCCCGCAACCCAACTCTGGGTTGAGTGCCCTCCTAATGCTCCTATAGATTATTTATCATAATCCATGACAATTGTCTGTTCATTTCCTCACTAGTTTATCACCTCTTTGAGGGCAAGGACTATGCATCACTGTGGTCCTCCCAATGCCTAGAACATTCTGTGAGACAGAAAAGATGCTCAACAAGTATTTTGTTAAGTAGATAAATTTCATTTATTAAATGCTTACAGTTCTCTAGGTACTATGGGAAGTACTTTACCAGCATTATCTTTTTCTTAACAAATACATCCAAGAGGTATTACTGTTATCTTCATTTTATGGAAGGGGAAAGTGAGGTACAGAAGGTGAAACAACCCATCTGACATCACAACAGATATTTTACAGAGACAGAATTCAAACTCAAACTAGTGAGTTCTTAGATTCCATGTTTCTATTCACACTAATTTACAAATAAATGAATGAATGAATGACTTCAACAGCTCCTTACTGAGTACCTGCTGTATGTTACAGTCTGTTCTAGATGCTGGATATCCAATAGTAAATAAAATAGTCCAAAATTCATGCTCTCGAGGAGATACATTCTAGAGGGTAAGACAATCAATAAACAAAATACATAGATAATTGGATGATAAATGATAAAAGGGAACAAACGCAAGGAATAGAGATGGCGGTTTGCCAGTTTTAGGTGGTCAAGGGAAGCATGACTGAGAAAATGGCATTTGAGCAAAGACCTGAAGAAGGTGAATAAAGAAATGAAAGCTTTTTTAAACATTGTACAATGCCTTGTAAGCAAAGAGTTCAAGATAAATAATACGTAGTTTTGGAGCATAAGTATGTCCTTTTTATCCTAAAAAACAATTTGTCTGGCATTATTATTTGTGAAGTCTGGCAACCCTACACTCATGGCAAAGCTCTCTTCCAGGTCAGACCAGGAAAACTAATTGTGGATCTATAGGATCTGTGTTTCTCTGAGAAATCTGGAAGATAAGATTACAGGGAACTGAGGTATTAGCACGCAGCTTTTGTGGCATTCTCCTTGGCAGGGAACTTGCTCCACATGGATATCTCCCATAAGCAGGAAATACCATTTTGTAGCTCTTGACAGATGGGCCTAGCCCATGAAGGAAGACGTTTAGGATGATTCATACCAACTGGCACATCAACAGACTTTGAAAGCGAGCTATTAAATATGGAATTGTGTTAGCTCTGATTTATGCTAAGTAAAATAAGCAAAATAAATAGCCTATTAGAAGAAAGATGTGAGACATTTGACATTTGAAGACTTTGAGGGCAGAAGAAGACCACATGATTTGTCCTTATTTTGCAGTTTGTAAAATTCTGCTTTTCAAGGAAGAGCTAGTAGTACAATAATTTTCGTTTGAACCTAACATGCTATCTAAACATGGGCAAAGCCGGACATACATACAAGTGAGTAGGTTCCTTCACTTGGGCTCTAAACCATGGAACCACGTGGAAAATTCTAAATCAAGAGCATCTGTAACAAGTATACCCCATAATAATGTATCTTTCCATTGCCTTCCCTCAACTCCTGTTTTCATACGTGCTTACCTAAAACTTCGTCACATGATAAGCTTAAATGTTACTTCCTCAATGAGTATTTTAGGACCTCTAGGACTCTATTAAATAATCTCCTTGCTACCTGTCCCCTTTTATAACACTTAACATACTTGCAATTAGTTGTATAGTTTCTATTTTCTCAACCAGACCATGTATTCATTTCATCTGCTACCATCTCTCCAGCACCTAGCATGGTTTAGGCAAATAGATGGTGCTCAATAAATATGAATTGAATTGATTACAAAGACTTCAAGACCTTGGTGGCCTCACCAGTCTAAGGCAATTTATAAATTCTGTTCTAATTCTGCAAACCCACAGGAGTGTCAAGAAGAATTTGTTTAATTTATTATTTTAAGAATTAAAAGTTACCACCTGGCTAATTTTTGTATTTTTAGTATACATAGGGTTTCACCATGTTGGCCAGGCTGGTCTTGAACTCCTGGCCTCAAGTGATCTGCCTCTGTGGGCCTCCCAAAGTGCTGGGATTACAGGTGAGTCCATGCACCTGGCCTACTATTAACTTTTTTTAAGTGTAGTTTATCACCTAAGATGGAAGGAATAAAGGGAACTAATATGTACATGGAGTCTTCAACTGTTCTCTTTTGGAGAGACAGCTGAGAATATATGGTAGGATAATATGGACATGGTAATCAACAGTATGTACAAGTCGATCCTACATTGATTAGCATCCACTTGTTTTGGTAACATACTCACTTGTTAAAATAAGATCACAGGATTTGTGAATTTCTCATATATCTACTACTATGTCTCCATAGAAGGTAATCCAGAATAAAAAGGCATTATTTACACAGGAATAATAATATAGTAACAGCTAAAGTAGGATTTCCGAAACTCAACACTATTAGTATTTTAAACAGGATAACTCTTTTCTTTCTTTTTCTTCCCCTCCCTCCCTCCTCTCACTCTCTTTTTTCTTCCTTTCTTTCTTTTCTTTCATTCATTCTTTCTTTTTCTTTCTTTCTCTCCTTTCCTTTCTTTTCCTTCCTTCCTTCCTTCCCTTTTTTCTTTTTGGTGGAGTAGAGAGGTGGGGAGCTTCTCTGTGAATAGGATGTTTAGTAACATATCTGCACTCTGCCTACTAAAGACCAGTAATGTTCCCCACCCCAAGGTGTGGCAACTAAACATGTCTTTAGACATGTCTCCTGGGAGCAAAACTGACTTCAAATGAGAATCACAGAGCTAACTTTTACCAAGGGCTTAAAACATTACACCTCCCTACTGTGTTCCCAAAAGCAACCTCATTTAATCTCTCAAGAGAACTACTATGAAATAGGAATAATCAGTATATACATTCTATAGTGGAGAAAAACTTTAAACATTGCGGAAGGTCACCCAGCTGGTAAGTACTGAAAGCCAGGCCTTCCTCACTACTCTGTTCTTTAAGTGCTTTGCAGGTGGAAAAGCAAAGCAGGAGGAGCAAAGCAGGTGCTGGGCATTGCTAATACTAAGGCTCTAGGTACTGCTTTCCAGCAAAGGCCAGTGAAGGACAGCCCAGAACTCCTTACAGGACTTCACCATGGAGGTTATCCTAGGGCAATCAGAACTAGTCTATCTTCCTTTTCTGTTCGTGAGCTAGCCAGCTGTCAGCAGGCCACATGCTTAAGTAAACAAGAAAGATATAAACAGGAAGATGAAAGCCAAAATTAGATTATTGTTGTTATTATTTGTTCTCTTACAGTTAGATACAGCAAACCCACACAAAGTGAGTCTATTGCCTGGGTGCCAGATTTCAGCCTGGGATGCCAGACTTAAAATCTGATGCCAAATTTTTTTTATCTCAAAGACCCTTTCATGTCTGGGAGGGCCAGAGAAAAAACTCAGACAGAGCCAGCCTGGGAGTGGAGGCTCTGCCTGTGGCAAAACTGTTCTGTGAGCAGTCCCCATCCTGTTTCCAGAAGAGAGGAGCTACCCCAGCAACATCAGGGACCAGAGAGTAGGGATGAGGCTCCTCTGGACTTGGCCGATAAAAGATACCGCAACAGTTAGTCTCTCTCAGCAGGATGATTTGGCCAAGGCCAAAGCACATATGGCAACAGAAATAGGCAAAAAAGGTTTCCAAGAATGTGTCCTATTCTGGGAGGAATTGAAGAAAACTGTAGGAGGAGAGCAAGTCTATGACTATATTAGGAAAATTTTGTTGTTGTTACTATTTTTGTAGTAGTTTTGTTTTGTGTCAAAACTTAGACATGAGGAAAAGCTGTCATTTTCAATAAGTTTGGATGCAAATTTCTACCCTGAACAATTGAATACCATTTGATCCTTTGGGTGTGAAAATCATCTTTGAAAACTTTTCGAAACCATCTTTGAAAATCATCCTCATTTACAGGAACAGTCAAAAAGCCAGTGCTCCTGACTTCCACTGTACCACCGTCCTCCTCCTGCAGGATGACAAATGTCTTGTTTGCCTGAGACTGAGGGCTTTTCCAAGATGCATGGCTTTCAACACTAAAATCAGGAAAATCTCAGGCAAATGGGACAGATTGGTCATTCCACCAACCCAATCTCCTCCTCTGCAACTGCGGGGCTCAGCACAGACTGGACCGCCTTGCCCTGGAAATACCGTTGAGCAGCCAGTCATTTCTCGGCAAGTGTTTCTCAGGCACCTATAAATATTCTTTTTGCACCTATTAAGTCCCAGAGGCATGAAGTAAGAAAGATAATCCTGACCTCCCCGCAGGACGCACTAGTTGGGAAAACGGAAAGTTAAACCTGTCTTGCAGGACTGAATGAAAAGAGCTGTGGGAGCGAAAATGGAGTGTCCAATGTAGACTGGGGGTCCCAGGCTTCTCCGAGCAGGTGACACCAGCGCTGAGTCTTACAGAGCAAGTAGGAGTCCGGCAGATGCGGAAGCGGGCAGAGGCGGGCAGGAGGCTGCAGGCAAGACGGGGAGCGTCTGGGGCACGGACGCTGCAGGAGACGCTGCTGTAGGACCTTCCCTTCCTCCCTCACGGTTCTCAAGCAGCCTCTAGTCCTCCTCCTCAGCTTTTTCTCCAGAACCCAGGGAATCACTTGTCTGCTGCCCCCTTGGACTGCTATCAGCCATGCCATCGGTCTTTTCCCACCAAAACTTCTCTTCTTGTGTGGGTTGTTCCCTATTGGCTTAGTTTTTAAAGCACAGTCTTTGGAACCAGACTGAGCCTGATCTTGGTTTGCTGGTGGGAAATACATGTGTCTGATCCTAGCCCTGTCATTTGCAGCAATGTGGCCTAAACTAAGTTCCTGTACATCTTTGTGCAGGCGTTCCTCAACTGGAAAATGAGGCTGAACACAATCCCCAGCCTACCAGAGCTGTGAGGATTAACCGAGATGGCGCATGGTAAACACAGAGCTCTTGGAACAGGATATATCCCTCCCCCGACCTGCTGGGTCCTTAGGTGGCCCGAGACCCTTCTGGGGAGTTTATGAGGGATTTTACCTCTGGTAATTATGGGGATAACGGGGTTTCTAATTATCTGACTTGGAGATGTTACAGTATGAATAGAAAGACGATAAAACAGGAAATGAGTTGTCAAGCGTTTCCCCTGCCATGTCAAAGCCTGGAGGTGCCCAGAAAGATCGAAAGAAGCTGAACTCAGCACCTAAACCTGTGGTTCACAACTAGGGCCAGTTGTGATGTCTGGACATTTTTGGTTGTCACAGCTGTGGGGAGTGTTATGGCATCTAGTGGGTGGAGGTAAGGGATGCTGCTAAATGTCTTAGAACACACAGGACAGCCCCCACAGCAAAGAGTTATGCAGCACAAACTGTCAATAGTACAGAGGTTGGGAAACTGTGTCATAGAGCAAAACTTAGAGAAACCTGGGAGAGACTTGAGGCTGTTGTGTCCTGGCATTCAGGAGAAACAGCTGCCTGGATCAGGAGAGAACTGAGGAGTGTGTTGACATTAGGGCTTTTCCAGAGGCAGGTTTAGAAGGGGAGTGGATGCAGACTAGCTGAACCACGGGCACCAAGAGCTGTACAATTTAATAAACGGACGTCTGTGCTGAATGAGGGCAATTCTGGGCAAAGAAACAAAATGATACTCTGTGATGCTGGAACACCCAAAGAAAACTGAGAACACTAGAGAAAGCAGAGGAAACTTCAGACTATACAGCTTGGAGGTATAACCTGCCATTGCCTAAACCTACTCTGAAGAGCACAGGTTTGCAGAACATGGAGCTGGATGGAGGAGGGCATGTCTTCCCCAGGAAAAATTTACCAAGCAAATGGAGAAGAGCAGAGGTTGCAATCCTCGTTCCTGACAATACAGACTTTAAACCAACAAAGAAGGGCATTGCATAATGGTAAAGGGTTCAATTCAACAAGAAGAGTTAACTATCCTAAATATATGGGAACATCCAGATTTGTAAAGTACTTAGACACATACAAAGAGACTTGGACTCCCACAAAATAATAGTGGGAGACTTTAATACCCCAGTGACAACAATAGACAGATCATTGAAACAGAAAATCAACCAAGATACTCAGGACCCAAACTCAGCTGTAGACCAAGTGGACCTAATAGATATCTACAGAACTCTTCACCCCAAAATAACAGAATATACATTCCTCTCATCAACACATGGCACTTACTCTAAAATTGATCACATAAACTAGAAAATATAGAAGAAATGGATAAATTCCTGGATGCATACACACTCCCAAGACTGAAACAGGAAGAAACGGAATACCTGAATAGACCAACAATGAGTTATTAAATTGAGGCAGTAATAAATAGCCTACCAAACAAAACCGAAAACAAAAAACCCAGGACCAGATGGATTCACAGCTGAATTCTACCAGAGACACAAAAAGGAGCTGAACCATTTCTACAGAAACTATTGCAAAAAATTGAAAAGGAAGGACTCCTCCCTAACTCATTCTGTAAGGCCAGCATCATCCTGATGCCAAAACTGGCAGAGATACAGCAAAAAAAGAAAACTTCAGGCCAATATCTTTGACAAACATCAATACAAAAATCCTCAATAAAATACTGGCAAACCAAATCCAACAGCACATCAAAAAGTTTATCCACCCTGATCAAGTTGACTTCATCCCTGGGATCCAAGGTGGGTTCAACATATGCAAATCAATAAGTATGATACACCACATAAACAGAACTAAAGACAAAAACCACATGATTATCCCAATAATAATAGGCAGAAAAGGCCTTCAATAAAATTCAACATTCCTTCATGTTAAAAACTTGGTATTAAAAAAAACATACTTAAAAATCATAAGAGACATATATGACAAACCCACAGTCAATAGCAGACCGAATGGACAAAAGCTGGAAGCATTCTCCTTGAAAACTGGTACAAGGCAAAGATGGCTTCTCTCACCACTCCTGCTGAACATAGTATTGGAAGTTCTGACCAGGGCAATCAGGAAAAAGAAAGAAATAAAGGGTATTCAAATAGAAAAAGAGGAAGTCAAATTATCTTTGTTTGTGGATAACATAATCCTGTATTTAGAAAACCCCATTGTTTCAGCCCAAAAGCTTCTTAAGCTGATAAGCAACTTCAGCAAAGTCTCAGGAAACAAAATCAATGTGCAAAAACTGCCAGCATTCCTATACACCAACAACAGGCAAGCAGAGAGCCAAATTATGAATGAACTCCCATTCAAAATTGCTACAAGGAGAATAAAATACTTAGAAATACAAGTAACAAGAGAAGTGAAGGACCTCTTCAAGGAGAACTATAAACCACTGCTCAAGAAGATCAGAGAGGACACAAACAAATGGAGAAGCATTCCATGCTTATGGATAGGAAGAATCAGTGTTATGAAAATGGCCATACTGCCCAATGTAATTTACAGATTCAATGCTATTCCCATTAAACTACCCTGACATTCATCACAGAATTAGAAAAAACAATTTAAAATTCATATGGAACCAAAAAAGAGCCCAAATAGCCAAGACAATCTTAAGCAAAAGGAACAAAGCTGGAGGAATCATGCTACCTGTCTTCAAACTATACTACAAGCTACAGTAACCAAAACAGCATGGTACTGATACAAGAACAGACACACAGACCAATGGAACAGAATAGAGAACTTAAAAATAAGACTGCACACACCTACAACCATCTGGCCTCTGCCAAACCTGACAAAAACAACCAATAAAGAAAAGATTTCCTATTCAATAAATGGTGCTGGGAGAACTAGCTAGTCATATGCAGAAAATTGAAACTAGACCCCTTCCTTACACCCTATGCAAAAACTAACTCAAGGTAGTTTAAAGACTAAAATGTAAAACCCACAACTATTTAAAAAATAAAAACCCTTGAAGAAAATCTAGGCAATACCATATAGGACATAGGCATGGGCAAAGATTTCATGATGGAAATGCCAAGAGCAATTGTAACAGAAACTAAAATTGACAAATGGGATCTAATTAAACTAAAGAGCTTCTGCATAGTAAAAGAAACTATAATCACAGTGAAGAGACAATCTACAGAATGAGAGAAAAATTTTTCAATCTATCCATCTGACAAAGGTCTAATATCCAAAGTCTATAAGGAACCTAAATAAATTTGCAAGAAAAAACCCCATTGAAAAGTGGACAAAGGACATAAGCAGACACTTCTGAAAGGAAGACATGCATGTGGCCAACAAACATAAGAAAAAAAGCTCCACATCACTGATCATTAGAGAAATGCAAATCAACACCACAATGAGATACCATTTCACTCCAGACAGAATGTCAATTATTAAAAAGTCAACAAACAACAGATGCTGGTGAGGTTGTGGAGAAAAAGAAGTGTTTTTACACTGTTAGTGGGAATGTAAATTAGTTCAACTGTTGTGGACAGTTTGGCAATTCCTCAAAGACCTAGAGGCAGAATACCATTTAACCCAGCAATCCCATTACTAGGTATATACCCCAAGCAATATAGTTCTTTCTATTATAAAAATGCATGCATGTATATGTTCATTGCAGCACTATTCACAATAGCAAAGGCATGGAATTAACCTAAATGCCCATCAATGATAGACTAGATAAAGAAAATGTGGTACATACACACTGTGGAATACTATGCAGCCATAAGAAGGAATGAGATTATGTCCTTTGGAGAGACTTAGATGGAGTTGGAGACACTATCCTCAGCAAGCTAACACAGGAACAGAAAACCAAACACTCAATGTTCTTACTTCTAAGTGGGAGCCAAATGATGAGAACACATGGACATATGGGAAGAAACAACACACACTGGGGCCTGTTGGGGATTGTGGGGAGGAAGAGCATCATGAAGAATAGTTAATAGATGCTGGGCTTAATGCCTAGGTTATGGGATGGTCTGTGCAGCAAACCATCATGGCACACATTTACCTATGTGACAAACCTGCCCAACCTACATATGTACCACTGAACTCAAAATAAAAGTTGAAGAAAAAAAAAGAAGATGGAATATGTGATGGGCAGTACAAAGCATCAATTTTCCACAATGTCTAGACAGGAAGGAAAGAATCAGAAGGAAGAAGTGGAAAGATGAGGGATACTTTGGAGTAAGACGAAATCTGGGCTCAAATTGAGGTCATGCCTCATTCTATCTGTATTATTGTCAACAGGTTCCTTAACCACTCTGATATATAACCCCTTCTCAGGATTATGCTGTCTTGTGCAAAATGCCCAGCAAAGCTGGTCTTTTCCTTGTCACCTTACTCAGCATCATGGCCCATGGTCCAATGTGCTCATACAAATGGGCTGGAGACCATGGAGTCGCGTAGGAAACGCTCGTGTGCAGGAGCATTCACTGTTGGGAATTGTAAAGGTGTTGGAAAATGGCTATCACTTTACAGACTGCTTATAGAGCCAACGTTCTGATTCCCTAAGCCTCTGACATGAGGTAGCTGGAGCCTCTCTAATTAATTGTGTAAAATATCTCAAGCCTTTGGAATGTTCTGTCATCTTCATCTCTACACTTAGTTGTGTTCTCCAGTCTCCTCTTTGGCCAGCATATTTATACTTTTTATACATCAAAAATAGATACACTTTAAGATTTAACTTTAAGATTAAACTTAGCAGTGTGAAAAATTTGTAAACAAAGCTTTTAGAAACCTGCTGCCCTGTTAGCCTTGCTATGCCCTCTCTTCCCTTCTCAGTCCTGAGGCGTCTGTCTCCCTGAGTCTTCCAGCAACAGAGAGATACAAACAATGAACTTCACTCATGGCAGAGGTGAAGTCAGTCAGCTGGGTCCTTTTGGTAAGCAATATTCTCTAGAGTTCTGCTGCTGCTGACTTTAAATATGGGTGGCCTCCAACGTTAACAAAAAATCAGTTAGTTAATCCACCATGACAACCAGATCCCTGATCCCCGAGTGTTATCTCAGCCTCTGTTACCTCACTCGGGCATTAGCTAAAATACCCATTTATTATGTTGTCAGGTTTTATAGATGACATCCACCCACAGAGGAGCTCAGATGGTGGTGGAGGAGAACGGTGGGGAGACTTTCTAAGACAGTGAGACATCAGGGATGAAAATGCTCTGGAAAGATGGTACAATGTACATTAATCAGGTGATGGATACCCTAAAAGCCATGCCTTGGCCGTTATACAATCTATGCATGTAACAAAACTGTACATGTGCCCCATAAAATAAATAAAACAAGGCTAAATTAAAAAATGATGTGCTTTCCCTCTAAAACTCTAATAAATAAAATAAAGTGCATATTCTGAAGTTGCAGTGAGATGTGAATGCACACAGACCCAGAAGTCTTTTCAACACAGGCTAATGCTGGCTGCAAGGTCACTAGAATCAGCAAAATGAGGCTATCCAGTACATCAGCATGAACTTAAAGTAGCATTAATAAAGGAATAATGTTTTCAAAATAGAGAATGATCTGGAAAGACATTAGGTATGGCATAGGCATAAGGAGAAACCCAAAGAGGCATGCAGATAAAGATACGGAGAATCAGTCACAAGTGAGGTACTAGGATAAAAAAAGAGGTGAGAAAGCTGAGGACAAGAAGATTTTCTTGAGATTTTTGGTATAAATATATTTGGACAACATGTGGATTTTATAACAGTAGCTTTAATTTCTGTAAAATTTTGCAAATATAATTCTTTCTGACCCAATTTACCAAGACATTACTTCATTGTATACTCTAGGAGAGCCTATTCATTTCTGGGATTTGTCCAGGAGATAGTTCAAATAAAATGACCCTATGAGTAGGTTAAACCATATAAAATCAATTTTAGTTTTTTGGGACCTCAAATCCTTTTCTTCATATCACTCCACTTCATTCTTTTTGTTCATCTAACTCCTAAAATGAGAATTTTAAAAATAATATTAATTATGGAATATGTAACTATAGAATATGTAACTGTATGAAATATGTAATTATATATATAATTGTAACATGTAATTACATGTGGAATATATAATTATACAGAATATGTAATTATAGAATACTATGTAGCCATGAAAAATTATGCTGTAGAAACATGTTTCCTAAACTATGATTTGAGAAATAACCACATCATAATCAGCTAGTGATGCATATGAATAACCCAGACTCCTGGACGCTACCCTAAATTTATTGGTTTAAGATCTCTGTTCAGAAGAATTAAGAAGAGGCAGTTGAACATCCTTCTCAGGTGATTCTTGGGCAAAGTAAAGATTTAGGGACACTGTAGTGGAAAAAGATTTAATGTTATGAGAAAGTGTTTTTATATAATATACGTAGTATAATTCCAATTCTGTAAAACAGAAAAATACATTAAAATGCTTAGAATATAGGTTAGAAAATACAGTGATATCCATCAAATGTTGGCAGCAGTTATTTCTGTGGTATAGAATAATAACTGATTTTTATTTTTTTTCTTTCCAGTTTTTATTTTCCAATATTTCTACAATGTAAATGTGTCGATACTATATTTGAAAAAAAAAATCTTACTTTTCCTTAAAAGACTGGAATTTGTATGGATTCTGAGGACGGTCTTACTGAGAGCAGCTTGTTGTAAAACAAGAATAAACAGAGTCCGGAAGAAGGGAACCTGAGGAGGACAGAGCAGGAACAAGAAAAATGATCCACTTGAGTCAACAGGGTTGGGAGAGGGGGCTTGGGGGGCAGGTGAGAAGGAGACTTTGGCCCCATGAATTACACGTTAGATAAGTATGTGAAGCCACATTTTTAAAGCCTTTTATGTTTGGAAGAAATATCTCGCAGGAAAAAGGTTAAACCACAAACTATAGATTCCATTCTCTATGTTGTTTTACTTCCACTGAAAGCTACTCCTTGTCAAGATGTATTTACTGAGAAAATATTTTTCATGTCTCACAGAGGAAGAAGGGAACTTTCTCTGACTTTTGCAGAGCAATGATGAATAAATACTCACTAGCTACCTACTGTGTGCCTAGCTCTGTGCTCTGGGCTGTAAGAGATAAAAGGGAAGTTGAATCAGATCTCTTTCTTACGGTTGTTTTGTCTCAAGGAGATTATAAGCTGGTTGGGGAAATGCAACCCCGCAAACTCTAAGCAATTAGCACAGTGTTGTTGAAATTTGTTGGTGAGAATAGCGGGAGACAGGAGGGGTACCTCGTGCATGGGAGAGCTCTCTGAGGGGCTCATGCACTGAACTGAAGGAGAATTTTCAAGATGAAGCATGAGTCACAGTATTTTCCAACAATTTCTTGGCAAGTTGTGGTTTCGATGGGTTGAATATTACCAGTTGTATCCAGTTTAGGGAAAGAATTGGTTCTCTGAATCTTGTTTCTTAAGTATCAAATATACACATATTATAGTGATGAAATAAATGATAGTAGTCAATGCACCAAACCATTTTGAAAACTTGCCTTACTTTAATATTTTATAGCTGGCTAGCATGGACTCTTTTGTGCAGCACTTACAATCAATAAATACATATTTTGCTAGGTACTGTGCTAAGTAGTTGGAAATATTTATTATGTCACAGTTTATTTAGATATCAAATGCTTTGCATTTATTTGGTCTCCTACTGAGAAAGCCGTAAAGGTTTAAACATTCTTATCCCATCAATATCACCTTTCAGGTCTCTTCCAATCCCAAGATTAAACAGCCCTATCTATGACTCTGTCCCCAATGGAATACAAAAACAAGCTGCAAGTGTATGTAACACTTTGCACTTCAGTGCATCTGTGGCAGAAGAAAATCAATAGAACAAATAAGCATAGGGTACCACTGCTAAACCACACACAAATACCTGTCCATTATAAAGTAACATTGGGAAAATATTTAGAAAAGTGAATTTATTACTTTAAAATTTCATTAGCTATTCCACTGATTTTCCCAACATTATCTTGAAATAGAAAGTGGAAATAGAAATTCATTTTCCTAGGCTGGGCATGGTGGCTCATGCCTGTAATCCCAGCACTTGGGAGGCCGAGGTGAGTGGATCACTTGAGGTCAGGAGTTTGAGACCAGCCTTGCCAATATGGTGAAGCCCTGTGTCTACTAAAAATACAAAAAATAACCTGGTGTGGTGGCAGGTACCTGTAATCCCAGGTACTCAGGAGGCTGAAATGGGAGAGTTACTTGAACCCTGGGAGGCAGAGGGCTGCAGTGAGCTGAGATCATGCCACTGCACTCCAGCCTGGGTGACAGAGTGAGACTCTGTCTCTAAAAAAAGAAAAAAGAGATAAATTCATTTTCCTGTTTTACTGATAAAATACATGAAATGTTAAATGCTGATTATCTGTGGCTATGGAGGGCATGGAAAAATATAATTGTGTTCAAAGCAACTGGCTGATTTAGTCGGTTTAGTGAAAGAAGTTGCCAAACCACTGTGGGGAAAGTTGCTAAGTCAGTGAAGCAGTTCAGTCGCAGTAGCTGTTTCACTGGTTTGACTTATTTTTGACAGTCAATATTGAAGTCATGTGGAGATTTCAATTTGGCTTTTTATTCAAAAACAGTAGGTTAGTTCAGTTAAACAACAACAAAATGGTCAATTCAATCAGGGAAAGATTATGAAATCACTTTTCTCATTTAAATAGGAAAACAAAAACAATGAATTGTTTGAAGTTTCAAACAAGGGTGAGGAATTATCTATTATTGAACATTTCTGATGCCTTTCTAATCATCCATTTACCAAATACACATTTCTTGTTCAATAAATAAGTCCACATATGACACACAGGCTCTAATGGGGTCTATGCTAGTCTCAAGTATAGGTCTATTTTCTAGAATTCTCCATGTTCTCTTCTCTTCATTCCTGTGCCCTCTTTCATTCTGTCCCTCTCCTGTGAGCAAAGAGGCCTGTGCTCATTTTCCACAATGGCTCCTTGTGGAAAAGTAAAGTAAGAAGAGGCTCTGACAACCTCAACCAAGGTCACTTCCTGCTGTTTATGGGTGTTTGTGTGGATGAATGTGAAGGTCAGAGAACTTTTATGATATTGCTCTCACTGGTTCCAATCCCAGCACACCTCATTTTGAAGGCCAGAAGTTGTGATCTTGAGGAAGTAACTAGGCCTTTCTGTAAAAAAGTGTTACAATAATACCTGCCTTATAGCTCCCTGGGCAAAGCTGGTTATTTTCTCAGAGCTCAGTTTCCTTCTTCATATAATGAATGTGATAAGAATACTCACCCTGCTGAGTTTTAAGCCAGATATGACACCAAGGGCTTTCCAAATATTATCTCATTTAATCCTCACAACAGTCTCGTGAGACAATTATAATTATCATCCCGATTTTACAGATGAGAAAACAGATGCAGATGTTTAGTAAGCTACCCAAGGTTAAATACAAGTAAGTGATAGAGGCAACAGTTAAGCCTGAGTCTATCTGATCATACTCAACTCTGTGCTCCTAACTTAACACACAGTACTTCCTCCTCCGTACACACATGCCAAATAGAAATACAGCTTTCAGATCATATGTAAGTGGCCTGAATCAAGGGCCCAATAAGCCCCAAGGCTACAAACACATACTTTTGGAGAACAAGCCTTTTCCCATTTCAGTTGCTATCACTCATGCAGCACAGGATTTTAGGAGGATGAACTTCAGGTACATTAGCCCCTGCCCATGAGACCGGATACTAGGAGCAAGCCAGAAGGCAGCCATCCATGGTCTGGGAATGTTCTTTCTCAAAAGAAGCTGCTGCTGCAGTTGGCTGGCATTAGACCAGCCTTCTGATCCACAGCTTGTATGCCTGATCTTTCTCTCAGGGAGCATCCCAGCATAGCAAAGACAGGCACCTCTCTCCCATGTTTCTACTAAGGAAGCTTAGCAACTCTCCCACTGCTTGGGAACTCTACCTCAGAGTTAGAAAACCTCAGAGGGACAACTCCCTCCCCCCAACATGTTCCCAGATTTGCTTACAACAAATTGCCTTCCTCCATGGGAATTTCTCTGGGCACACCCCTCTTGCATGTCCTTGTGGATTCAGTCCTGCTGTACCGGTACAAGTATCATCACATTGTAAAGAACTGCCCAGAGCTATGCAGTCTGGAAGGTAGGGACAATGCTTCTCTTTGAGCCCTCACTAACATCCATCATCCCTTTATAACTCCTTCCCCACTGTCAGCACTGCTCACTGCTACAGATCCCCAAAGACAGCTGCCCTCCTTAGCCACGTGCCTGTAACCTTCTTAGTGACTCCTTCCAAAGCCAACATGTGTCAATCTCAGGTCCCATTACTGGATAATCTGACAGAGAAATGTATACTAAAGTTTTTCATTTTTATGATGAAACTTTCTAGACTTTATGGCCCCAGAGTGCACGGCGATATGCATATGTAAAAAGAAGTCATTCTTTCAGTTTGTTCTCATGTCCCAGAACACATTTCCCTAGAACCTTGATAGAAGGTTCTCAGTACTGCTTGTGGGAACAGAAATTAAGGACCTGTCTTTAGCTAGCCTGTGGGTACTTGGGAACTCGTGCCCTCTGAGTCAGTAAAAAGGGCCCCTGAAGAGTGTCTCCAAATTGTTGACTGCATGTTTAACTGGAACTGATAGACAAAATATGGGCTTTTTTCTTTGCAAGAAATTTACATCACTATGTGTAAGGCTGGTTGCCTCGCCCGGAGTTCGAACATGCCCATCTCCCACCCCGCTTGAAAATTATGTTATCAGAATATGCCCATCATCTAGCTCTGCCTTGGAAATCCCCTCTGCACTCGGCACCTAACCCACCTTGGAAATCCCCTCTGCACTCAGCACCTAACCCCACCCTTGGAAATCGCCTCTGCACTCGGCACTTAGCCCGCTCACCGGAAATCCCACCTACCTACCAATAGCAGCTCACCCTGTCCACATCCTGTTTCTCCAAATGCAATCCAAGGCTTACACTCCCTGTAAAACCCCACTCCTGAAAGGAATCAGGCGCGACTTCCCTGGCCCCTCTCCTCAGGCTCACAGCACCTTGCCCAGGAGCGGAGTAAATTGGCATCTAATTTTCTTGTCCTGGCCTCAGTTTTCTCATTTTTAACTCGGCAATAAACCTACAGAGAATAAACTTTACACTATGTGCTCATTTTTTTCAACGTATCTGAACTCTGTGCATTGTTTAAACAATTTTTTGATGTAGTATAAGGAAAACTTTCCAGAAAGACATGACGGGGACTAGAAGCATAATTTAACATTAGGTTAAATCCACACTGGCAAAGAGAATGGTGAGTTAAAATAATTATTCAGGTAATTTGGGTAAAATGGCCCTGTTTCTGCTACAAAAGGAGTAGCATTTTCTTAGGGTCAGAATTTTCCTGGTTGGCTCTTAATCCTGTTTTCCCACTCTGTACTTTGCCTGTGAAAATTATTTTTCAACTTGAATTGATTTTGTTTTTCTCCGGCATCGGGAAGGAACGGAAAAGGAGAAATGAGGAAAACTACTGAATTTCATTCATCCAGCTGGGACCACATCCAGTTAAGTCCCATATAGGCTTCATTTCTCTGTTTTAAACCATTCCAAAATCTCCACCTTGGTCTGGTAATTAGATAAACCGAGACAAATGAGCCAACTGGTCCCATGGTTCTTTAATCACAATGGCTCCAAAACAAACGCTTCCTCTCCCGATAATACCCGCATGCCAGGTCCAAAAGACATTCATCTCAACATGCCGGCTTCTGGGCGCCGACCGGCCCAGGTGATTGAATTTGTCTCCCATTTGCAGCATAAATGTGCTCTCTATCACTAGCCATTTCAAAGCAGAAACGTTGCTTTAAGTTTGGCACGGCATGGGTGAGAGCCTGCCTCATTCAGGGATGATAGCTCCTTTCACAAGCCTTATTATTGGCATAATCATTCTTTCAGATGGGTCCCTGGAGGCGTTTGCCTTCCCTAGTTGCTGTGCATTTTCTCTGATGGGTTTTAAAAATAAACAACAAAAAGTTTCCTGAAGTTAAGGAATACTTATAGTTGGTAGCATTGTCAAGAATA
Source organism: Saimiri boliviensis (assembly GCF_048565385.1). Lineage (NCBI taxonomy): Eukaryota > Metazoa > Chordata > Mammalia > Primates > Cebidae > Saimiri > Saimiri boliviensis. Next base: position 92,006,977 of record NC_133458.1, on the reverse strand, counting down.
TTCAAGTATCATGGAAACATAAAGCAGAATGGTGGTAGCCAAGTGCTGGGGGTGAGCGAGGGGAGCTATTCTTTAATGAGTACAGAGTTTCTGTTTGGGAAGATGAAAAATTCTGGGGATGGATGGTGGTGATCATTGCCCAACAATGTGAATGTACAGAATGCCACTGAACTGTACACTTACAAATGGTGAAAATGATAATTTTTATGTCATGTATATTTTATTACAATAAAAACATTAAGAAAAGAGAAGAATCAAGTCTTCCTCCAGCATGGGTGAATATTTTATGAAACAGTTGCTATTGTCATGGAAATGTTCCTTGAGCCTTCCCCCAGTACTGACTTTTCTGTCCCACTCAAGATCGGCTGCTGCTTTGTATTTTCACTGTGCAAAGGTCAGGCCGAAGATGCAGAGTGGCGGGACCTAGACTATGTGGAATAAAACTGAAAACAAGACTGACTGTCCAGATTGAGTGTCTACTAAAATAGGACAAAGGTTGTGCCTGTGGATTTAGCCATGACTCAGGGCACTGGAAATCTAGAGCATCTAGCTGTTTTGGAATGTGCATGGAGAACTGGGAATTCCTCCAAGGTGTGATGCAGTTTCAGCCAGACCCTTAGATCACCTTCCCCTGACCCCTGTGGATATGCCTTGTCTTGGGCATTTTCTCAGACCATCTAATTATTGGTTAGGTCTTTAATACAGTGACCTGGTTACTAGGCCTTGTTTTGCATTTAAACAAAATGAAAAAAAAAAAAAAAAAGTTTCACCAAATGAAAATATTACTTTCCAGATAATTTATAGGATTTTGTTTATTTTGTAGGATTGTGATTGTTTTACTGGTTTGTTTCATTTTAGTATTTACATGTCAACAACATTCATCCAGATGTTTTAACAGAGAGATGGAACTGACGGTAGAGGAAAATAAGGGTCTTTGCAAAGATCGTCATAAATACTTTAGGATGTTGTTTAAAACAAATTCCTTACTTGAAAAAAAATGCACTTATGTTTTTTGCAATCCCTAAGGAATTTTGCTTAAGAGCAGTGCATTGCTCCAAAGGGAAAACAAAATGAGAATGGAGTTGAGACGCTAAACACCCAGCAGAATGAAGATCAGTGTTAATGCTCACTCACACCTTCTGCTCTGCCATTATTTCCACAGTTAAGTAGTTACCCAACAGCAGTGGCTGACACCGGTACCTGTGCTCCTGCATCAGAATCTCACTTAATGAGACTTACTTGTGCTTAGCAACCGCTGTTTTGAATCATTTCTGCAGACAAGATGAAGTCATTATGTATAGGCATAGCATCTTTTTCAAATTATTAATTTGCAAACCTAAAAAGGGCCCCCAGCCAATTCGGAGCACAAACATCCAAAAAGGTGCAACGTCTGTTGGAGTTTTTGCCGAACCTTCTGAAAATGACACTTAAGACTATCTCTGAAAGACTTAGGACCTATAGGAGAAATAAAAGTTTATATAACCAACTGTGCTCTCCGCAAATGGACTGTGTGCATGAAAAAGACACTTTGATAGTAAAAATGAACAATAGATACTTTAGAATTTCATATGTTAATAATTATTCAAGGCATTAACTTTTCAATTATCTCCTCATTCACTGAGGCACAATGTGTTTTTCTACTTCTGCCCACCCCTTCTTACCCTTCCAGAGATATTTCTTTTCTCCTATTAACCTGCCTGGGGCTACTCCAAGCATATTTACATTTCATCATATGCATCAGTAAATATAGACAATTTATAATTTTCCCAGATTTGAACCTCAGATTTTTGGCTTTAAGTCTGTTTGTTCATATCTGAATCTGCAACATCCCTTCTCCTTCATTCATGCCCTCTACCCCAAAATAATAATAATTTGAAGAGATGCCAAGACCTCACAATGATGAGTGGAGGAGAATTGAGTTAATAGCATATTAACGGGAACTTTAAATGAAAGAGATCCTTTAATAACTAAGTCCATCTCTCCCATAGAAGCCAAATCTGACAGTCTTGATGAGAAAAAATGTCATCTTGTTCATGAATGGTTTAGTACCTTACCTGCGTCCGAAATCTCTATGTGCTCAAAGGAAATAGATGGATTCTCTTTCATGAAAGAAATGAGATGACAATTTAGATGGTGTCATTGACTGACCTCCAGGAGAGATCAAGAATTGATTATCAAACATCATTTGATAGGTACATAATGCATTGCCTGGAAAGAGAGAAACTCAAATGAAATATCCTAATAATGTCCTGGAGTGCCAAGAATGAAGCAGGGAAAAGAAAAAGATACAGCTGACCTCACATATGGGTTTGTGTAGTCTTTTCAATTTTCATTAAACTACTGAGGAAGGTAAGGAATATCAGGAGCTCTTTAAAATATGTATATTGTATTTCACACCTAATAAGAGCAGCTGTAATTATAAAAGGCCAGTGCAACACAATGAGGATGGCACTTCCTTTTTTTTAATGAGAGAGAGAGGTGCACTTTCTTTTAAAACCTTTTTTTTTTCTAATTCCTAAACATCGCCTTACCTTCAGTCTTATTAACATCTTTTGAATGTTTTTTTTTTTTCTTGGCTATTTTATTTTAATATCAGATTCTCAATTCTGTCTTTAGGCTCCAAAAAGCCACTTAGGCCTTTGCCCCCTACTTTGTAGTGAGTCCTTTTTTCACATCTGGAATTTCATAGAAGAGAGAATTTCAAGGGCCCATCAGGTGTAGTCAGCTGTTTGCTGAGCTATTTCAAATGGAAAATTGATCCAAAATCACCCATTTACTTCTTCACCTTTTTAAACTGCTTTCTAGAAAAAAGGAAACAGAACTAAAATGAAGTGTGTGTGTGTGTGTGTGTGTATGTGTGTGTGTATACTGAGTAAGGAATGTGAACAGTAAATTGTTGTTTTCAAGTTGCAGGTAAATGTTCATCATATGTTGGTACCTGATTCTACCACTCCCAAATTATTTCTAGAAACTATACAATAGAAGTCTACATAAAATAGTCTATGAACCATTGCATGTCAGACTTGGGTTTGATCATCTGAAGTCTTACAAGGTAAACTGGAAAAGTTTATTGTTTCTTTTAGAAAAAAAGGTTTAAGTAAATAAGTTAGGTGTTAAGTAACAGCATGAAGCACTTCATTAGCCACAAGAACCTTAAATATCCATTATTACATATTCAGGTCACAGCTAGCTCATAACTTCGACCCAGTCCTTTAGCCCACAGCCTCAGGTTGCTAATGTGTAAATTGTTTCTCCCAACTACTGGTCTGATTTTTAACTTTCTCACACTGTCTCTGTCCTGAACAGCTATAGTATGGTTTGAAGCTGTCTTCCCACCACTCTTTATTCTTGAAGTCCACACCCCTATTGCTTCTGATCTTTAATAATTTGCACTGTTACTTGGGAATGGAAAGTACTAGAATCAATTTTTTTCTTTCCCACTCTGAGTGTGACAATTCAAATTACAAACTAATAGAACAGGAGCAGTATAACTGCATGTCACCAGGTCATGAAACAGATAGGGCATTTGCTCAGTATGAAACATCTAAAGTCCAGAAACTTAATCTAGTATGCTGCAATGACTATGTCTCATAACAAATAATGATGAAATCTGCATAATTGCAGCCCCTGCTAATTACATTTCTAATCCATTTTAGTTTTCTTATTTTGTTGCCCTGAGAGTAAGAATTTGCATATATGACTAATCAAAAAATAAAATAGGGCAGGATTAGAGATGATTTTTATTTTCTTTATGTTTTTCTGTTTTTCAATTTTATATAATTAATACATATTACTTTTGAAACCAGAATAAGAATGGAAAACCAGAGAAAGATAAGAAATTAACCAATATACAAAAGTTAAAATTTCTCTTACTCTGAGCATATGGTTGGATTTCAGAAGCCTAGGAAGATTTAAAAATCAAGCATTTATTTCTAAAAATGACAGCTCAGAACATAAGAACATACAATTCTACATGAAAAATACTGCATTTGACAAGTTTATTGTTTTTTGTTTTTCTGTCTTTAGGTATTTTTCACTTCTTTTTGTAAGGAGTATTCTTCTAATCTGCTTCACTTACTGGAGGATGTTGAGTCTGACATTCTTTTGTTTCATGATTTGCTCATATGTTACCACCTGACATGTAATCTATCTAGCTACACTTATTTACTTATCAGTTTCTTCTTCCACTGGAATGTCCCACCCAGGAGGGCAGGGACAATGCCAATTTTGCCTTGCTCTGTATCTCGGAAGCCTGAAACAGTACACAGCACAAAGAAGGTGCTCAGTAAACAAATATCTGACAAATGATCGAGTGAATAAATATACCTGCTTAGTACTGAGAATTGAAGAAGTAAATAAACAGCAAGATCAAAAGGCAAGACCTATTGACAAGTCACTGAAATACAGACACTGTTACATTAGTCAGTATAGCAGGATTGATCTTTAGTCCTGCAGACCAAAAAATAAGCACAATAAAATGAAAACAGATATTTACCAATATATCACATGTAGATCACATAATTGGGTTCAGATAAACATCAACTAAGTTTATGGGAGACTAAAAGATAAGCTGAAATATAAGGTTAATAATTTAAATGTGAACTTGGTGGAACTATTACATTAAGGAAGGGTGGCTCATGAGTTGTAGGCATAAAGTCCCTTTATTTTTGCTTCCCTTCATCACTTTAAGTGTGCATTTCATGGGCCTGTGTCTTTCTTTGCTCCTGGATGAAAATTTAGAAAGATCTAACAACTTCTCTAGTCATTCTAAGTAATAAATAGAAGCCCAACAGTCAGTTCAAGGGGAAAACACAGCCTCAATTCATTCGTTAGGATGTCCAGCAGCATAGAATAACTGATGCTCTGAAGCTTATTCCCTGTCCCAGTCTCAGTCTGATTATAGACATGAAGCCTGCACCCAAAGGCAGATTTGGTCAATTTCTCTGTTTCCTTTTCTGAGTTGCTACTCCTATGAGTAGCAGGTTTGACCTTTCTGGGTAGGAGCAGGAAGAGAGAGGAGAGGTAAGGTGCATATTCTTCTGGGCTGGTGCTGTAGCATTATTCTAGAGCGTGTTGACTGCTTTTCACTAGGGGCAGCAGTAACAGCACTCCACCATCACGGGCAGTGAAGAAGGGGAGAGAAGGCATATTTCATCTTCATTCAGTTCCCTTAACAAAATGTATATATATATATGTGTGTGTCTATTCTGCCTGCTGCCAGAGATTCCTTTCAGAGTTCCTAGGCACCTGTTATTCGTTAAGTTGCATCCTCCCCACTCCCAACCAAAAAAAATAAAAATAAAAACAGCAAATTGGAGTCATAAACCCCAGTACCTCAGAACTTGACCTAATTTTTAAGTATATAATTAGCCAACTTAAAATCCATGGACCTTTAACCCAATATAACTAGTATCCTTTTTAAAAGAGGAAAATTTGGACACAGAGACCCACAGAGATGATGACCACGTGAAAATGGAAGCAGAGATTAGAGGTCTGCTGCCTGCCACTACCAAAGCTGCAGGAAACAAAGAAAGATCCTTCCCTAGAGGCTTTGGAGGGAGCGTGACTCTGCCAACACCTTGATTATAAACTTTTAGCTCCCAGAACTGCGAGACAATATATTCTTGTTGATTTAAGCCATCCAGCTTATGGTATTTTGTTCCAGCAGCCCTAGCAAATGAACATAGTGTTCAAGAATCTACTTCTAGTTTCTTTCCCTCTACACATGGAAGCAGCCCTCTTGGACTGGATATTAGACAACCCCACTTCTGCTGGCTCTCACTAGCACAAATGTCCACATCTGGCCTGGGAAACATTTCTGCATCCTCTGCCCTAAGAACCCTGGGAAGGCTGTCACTTTCCAAACCACAATCCTTAATTCTGCATCACACACCTCTTCAGTCAAGCTCATATGCTTTAGATTTCTTAGATATGATTCAGAAACCAGTCCCTCAAATGGCAGAGAATATATTTCATGTTCTCTGGGCCTTCTCTTTACGGCACCTCTTTCTCCACCTGGCTGTAGAGCTTCTGAGTTTGTATACAAAGTAACTAGAAGAGATTAGTGAGAGACTTTGAATACCAATTTGAACTTTCCATGATGGAGAATCAGACTGCCCAGTTATGGTTCTGTTACCATCCCTGCAAACAACGGTGGTCCAAAGGGCAAGCTGGTATACTACAAATATGACATGCAAGACCAACCACGGTGGGCTGGGTGGGGGAAGACTCAGAGAAGTGGGCTGGGCAGGCACACCAAAAGGGGTCGAAGGCACACCCTTGAATGGAACAGAGTCAGGTTTTCTTGTTTTCCAGACAGTTCTGAATACTTCGAGCCTCTCTGGCTCTCCAATACCCGTTTTTGTATTCCATGCAGACACCTTCCTTCTGCTGATATATTTTTGACTAATGCCATTAATTTGGCTATGGTCTATTTCTCTCTAGGTCCCTAGGTAGCCCTCTGTCTCTTTAAAGTCATTTTGCATATATTTGATTTCAGACATTAGTGTTGATATAATTAATCAAACTAAGTTCTGGGGGAGTATAAGTAGTGCTACTTACATTCATTAAGTTGCAAAACCTCAGTAATATTTAGTTCCTTAAAATTCAGTAGCTCTTAGCTCCATTTGTAAGAAAGTTCTAACTCACTCAATAAATTGCATTAGTGAGTTCGTGATTCTGGTGTGAATAAATTAATCTTTGAATTTCATAAATAAAACATGTCATCTTATGAACAAACCAAGTACCCTTAATGCCATGTCAACCTGAGAGTCTTGATTTTCTAGCATCTCAGTCAATCTGGGCAGGGCAGGTCACCCTTCTGGGGTTGCATTCCCTCATTTTAAAAAAATGAGCATTCATTACCCTGGGAGTGTCTGTTAAAGATTCAATTCCTGAACCTGACGTCAGATCTACTGAATGAGAATTCCTGGGTTGGAGACTGAGAACCTTCGTGAATGACAAGTTCTCTAAGAACTCTTATGCACAGAAAATTTAAGAATTAGTAGGAGACAATATGATATCTGTCGTTCAAACATTTGATGAGTCTACGTTCCTAAATTGACTGTCTCCTGTGAAAAAGAACTGCATGTTTCTACTAACCCTCCAAATTTGTGCCCAATATTTTTTTTCCAAAAGAAAATATAGCATTTTTTTTTCCTTAGTGCTTCGAAGTTCTCAAAGTATTATATACTGCTTTGAGTAAAAGAACTTACTGCTTCATAAGGGCACATAAGAAATTGTGCTAATTTAAGGGTAGAAAACAAGGGTTTGATTTCTGGCTCTGATGCTTACTGTCTAGCTCTACAGTTTTGGCAAACAACTTAATCTCTGCTTCAGGGAGTGTTTTATCTTCGGGAAAATGGAACTAAACATTCCTACTTTGCAGGGTATTTGTAAGGCCGAAATGAGAGGTAGGTAGAAGAGTGTGGCTAAACGTGACTTGGGAAGCAGATTAGATCTAATTCTCTGCTCTGCCGCTTCCCAGTGGGGAGACCTAGCATGAGTTCCTGACTCTCTCTAAGACTCAGTTTCCTCATTTGTAAAAGGTCAATCTGAATCACAGAGAAGACAGTAGGTGTGGGGGCGTTGAGAGAGTTAACGTGTGACGTCCTCTGAATGGGGCCTGCCACACGGCAAGCTGTAAGGGCTGGTTAAGTTAAAAGCAAGATTCTGTGCATGACAATGTTTTGTAAAGGACTAACCAAATGTAAGGAATCTAAAACAATGTATTAATAATCCTGTTCAAAAGCATTCAGAAAACCACATAGCTTTAAAAGTGTCTCTGAAGTTATAACAGAGTTTTAGAATCCATTTTCCAAGTCATCAATTATCCTTTCTGCCATCATAATTAATTCCTATTGTTATACTTAATAATAGCCAACATCATCATCTTGGGGTTTATTGTTTTATTCTATTAAGCTATTTCATTAGGTTCAAACAGGCTTAGGGAATGTATGTAATCGACTTGTGAAAATTATTCCATTTGCCAAAGAAATTCATACAACGTACAAGAGAATTGGGTCAAAGGAAAGCCACACTAACTAAATTATGAGACTCATCTCTTTGTTTTCCACTCTCTTAGGGAATGTTTTGTCAATCAACCAAATAGACGCCCTAAAAACGGAATTTTAGTTGGAATTTTGAGTATATCTCATTTTTGAAGAAACCTTCCCCGTTTTCTAAAACAGTCATTGACATCCGAGCCCTACTGTCACATGTAGCCTAATAAGATAAAGGCCCCTTGAGCAGGAAGAGCAGCTGCAGGAGAAGTTTCTACTCATACTAGCTGAAGACTAACCTGAAAATGATGGCCCTAAACCAGAAGGGACCATGTAAGCTTTGACTGGTGTGACTATGTCCATTTCACCCCTATCTCCTCCCAGTTATGAGAAGAAATGGGGTCTCATGAGCAAAATATTTTTAGTAAAAGAGAAAAAAATAAGCTACATTTTTGGCACACATTAGTTATAGTAGATAAGTGTAACAGAGTAAAAAGTTTACCAAATCAATAATATTACCCATCATAATATTTATGACAAAGCTGTGGAGTAAATATTATTCCCTCCTTTATAGATTTTTTTTAAACATTTGCTACATATCCAAAAAAGGAGGCTAAGTTGGAAAAACTATAAAATGCTTAATTTGAGCACTGGTGTTCATTGACATTATTTGGACACATTGTCTTAAATAAATGCTGCTTATCCCTACAATTTTTATCTTTGAATACATATATATATTCTTTTCTGAGACAGAGTCTCACTCTGTCACCCAGGCTGGAGTGCAGTGGCATGATCTCAGCTCACTGCAGTCTCTGCCTCCTGGGTTCAAGCAATTCTCCTGCCTCTGCCTCCCAAGTAGCTGGGACTACAGGTGTGCGCAACAACACCCAAATAATTTTTGTATTTTTTGTAGAGATGGGGTTTCACCATGTTAGCCAGGATGGTCTCGATCTCCTGACCTCGTGATCCGCCTGCCTCAGTCTCCCAAAGTGCTGGGATTAAAGGTGTGAGCCACCATGCCTGGCCTGAATACATATTGTAAAATAAAATTTATTGTGTGTGTGTGTGTGTGTGTGACTGGTATAGTTCTTGACATATCAGAGCTGTTCAGCCCTTGGTTCACTTCATCTTTTGGGGGACAGTGTGTCAGAAGTGTGTCCTTTATTTCTTATCTTGACAAGTAGCCAAAACCACCTTGGGATATGATTTTATTGAAGCAAGACGGCTTTGTGCAGATTTTCCCAATTAATCAGTTTCTCTAAAATAATTGCTTCCTCTTCTCAGGCTCTGAAAGCCAAATTGCCCTTTTCCAGGTTACAAGTAAAGGCAGGGGCATTGGGAGCATTGCAGAAAGGCGTCTCAGAGAGCAAGAAGCCAGGGGAATCACAGAATTGAGGGTGCTCCACAGTGAAGCTTCAGTTTTCACCCAGATGTCTCGGTTCTATGAGGCACTTAAGTGTTTTCCTAATCAGACTTGGTTCTAACTAATCTCTCCATCAGAGATGTTTATGGTCTTTCTTCATTTTCAGTGTCTTGTTTATGTCTTTTATGCCATCACAGGATAAACAGAACTATGAATGATGCTTTTTTGTGAACAAGGCTGATTTCTTATTGTGTGATATTACGGGCAGTTATAGTTATTTTTTTCCTTTTCTGGAACATTGAAATTCAGCAATGCTTAGCACATGTTCTTGGTGACCTACTCAGATCCCTTCACTGGTGTGCACATCCCCCAGCTGCTGTACAGATTGGCTGCTAAGAGCTGACAGCTGTACTCTTCCTTGCTCCAGGAGATTGCTCCAGGGTCACCAGGTTGCCGTAGCTCAGGATGCCTGGGAGGCTCTGTATCATCCCATTCTGAAGACCCTCCAGCTAAAGCCTGATGGATGGGACATCTTATAAAACCCGACTGACTTTCCTCAGACTGGCCCAACCACCCATACTCCGAGTTTCCCTGGGACCAGCCTGAGGCAAGACTACAGCTGAGCCCACACCTTTGCCTCTTTTCCGTCCTTCTCCATGCTGCCTCCCTCCTTTCCTTACCTGTTTCTTCTGAGAGCAAGTCTCTCGAGAAACCTATTGCTTGAGAATCAGCATCTCAGGTTCTGCCTCTAGGGAACTTGACTTCAGACACCTTGGGGATTTAACCTTTTGAGGAAAAAGTAAAATTTTATAAAATGAGAAGAAGGAGCTCTTTGTGATTGGTGAGAGGTTGGCTTGGGGTAGGGGTGGGGGCACGTTCCTGTCACTCCTGGTCAGAACTTGAGACACTTTGCAGGTTTTCAAAATGTGTTTCCTTTTTCAGAGGATAAACTGAAAGCTTCCTGCCCTTTCCTAGGATGGAATTCAGTCCACTGAATAAAATCTGGAGGCTTGAAGAAATAGTTACAGAGGGTCACCATAGCTCTGTGTGCAGTGAACAGAGATTCCTTCCACTCTCCCCTCCTACTGCATGGGTAGCTACAATTCAAAATGGGTAGCGTTCAGTGGTGACATAGAAGGAAGAGAGATATTTCCATTTCCTCTTTTGGAAAAAAAAGGGGAAAATCAGGCAGCACATCACTTTTCATGTGGAATCCTAAGCATCCAGTATAAGTGCTTGTGACCAGGACTTGTGGGACCTGGCTTTGATTCTTGCTCTGCTGTATGCCAGCTTTGTGACCTTGGACAAATCGCCAACTTTTGGCAGTCTTAGCTTCCTCATCTGTAAAATGAGTGGGTGAAGGAGGTGGCCTCTGGGAATGTAAACACAGCACTGAGGGCAGTGGGTAGGCAAATTTCACACCCCTCTACTAATCTCAGAGGAAAACAAAAACATTTTAACTGTCATAAATATGAACCAACTGAAAATCATGTGAATTCAGCTCCATAAATTGTATAACATTTAGTCACAGTTCCGTTTGTTCTGTGACAGTGTAAAAACCAAAGATTTCCCAGGTTAGAGGAAAAAAACCTACTCCTACCATGTACAAGCAACCTTAGTCTCTCCACTACACATTACATTTCATCACACTACCTCACAACTAAGGGTCTCAGAATGGCGGGGCTAGAGGAGTCTTGCAATCTCCCTTGGAATCCTTGGCAAATTATTGCTGTCTTTTCACTATAATAGCACAGATTCCTTAGGAAACGTAACCCCATGTGTCTCTCCTTGGCTGAGCCCACTCTTTTGCCAGGCAAAACAATTTCCTGGGTGAGAAAGACATGTGAAGACAGATTAATGGTTCCCGTGTCTTACTACATATGCCTGTGGTCAAGTGGAACTTCCAGGCACCATGGTCTCCCTGAAGTCATGCCATGAATCATCTCTTCTGTTACCTACAAATCTGTGATTCCTCAGTGCAGGGCAGGCTGGACACCAACTCATGCTTTTAAATGTTTGTCAGGACTGTCTGTATTTTTTGTACTGGAAGATGGTTTTAAAATTTATTTTTCTTCTTTTGTGTGAGCCCTGCAGCATGGTTTGTATTACTTGGTAAGAGTCACTGAGGTTTGGAAAAGATTTTAGCATCTGTGTAGCACTAGCAAGACATCCTAGCATTTAAAAAAAGCAAAGCACTGATGCCAATGAGAGAGGAAGGCTTTGGACCTGAATTCAAATCAAGGTTCTCTACTAAGCAAATTTACTAGATATATTTATGTCAGGACAGCCACAATATGGACGTGAGTAATCTTTTAGAAAAAAAATTCCATCTATTCACTCCTGTTGGAGTGAATTTCATAGATTTCTCAAGCAATGAATAAGTCATTTATCTATCCATTTAATCAGTAAGCATCTATTGATCATTCTTATATGGTACTGTGCTAGGAACAAGGGGCATAGACTTAAATAAGACATTCTCCTTTGCCCCTAGGAGCTCAGAGTCTCCCAGAGGAAACAGGTATTAACAAACAAGTGCAATACAATGTCATAAGAACCATAATAGGGATAGGCACAAAGGCCTGTGGGAGCAGTAATTCTGCCTGGAGAAATCAGGGAAGGCTTCACAAAGGAAGTGACACTCAAAGAGTCCTTAAAAAATGTATAGGAGTTGTCCAGATAGAGAAAGAGGAGAGTGTCTTCCTGGAAAACAGGAACAAGAAGAACCAAAGTAAATGGCCTGAAAGTGCATGAACATTGGCAGGAGGGTGTAGGATAGTATGAATATTTATGGTGCAGAAGGTATAAAGAGGGGCCCTGTCTGCCAAGCCACAGACTGTAAACTTAGTTCTATAGACCATCAACAGCCATCAACATGTTGGATGGGGAACATTTTTTTCTTTCAAAGCTTAGGAAAGAAAAGATCAAATCTGTGTTTTTAACAAGAGCACTCTGGCAGCAGATTAGTTGTACAAGGAAAAGTCTGGAGACACGAATGAGGTAGGAGTCTATCTCAGTAGCCTGAGGTGAGAGCTAATGACAATGGGGACTAGGACCATGATCGTGGAGAGAGCCTCTTGCATGTCCCTGAGTATGAATGTCTCCTTAATTTTGCTCCCAAGGCTCCTCACTTACTTCAGCCTAGTCTCTACCTGGTTGCAAAATCTTGAGCTAAGCCACAAGGAAGCCTAAGTGAGAGAAATTCAGCAAGAAAGAAGGGTAACGTGAGCCAGCAGCTTACAGCTTGAAGTTAAAATCATGACCATCCAGGCGGGCGGTATAAGGAAGAGAAAGGAATTTAAAAGCTCTGCAGAATGCAATTGCTTAAAGATGGACAAAGTAGGTTCCAGCAGAAGTCTCTTGAGTACCTCTGGAATGTTAGCAAGGGCATCTCCTTGATTCTGTGAAGGGAAGGGGACTTTCTATATTGGTGGGCTTATTTATTGGTACATTCAGGCTTAATCCAGAAGTTCAAGACAGGGATGTTGTTGCTTAATATCCATTCTCCTTCTGCCATAGTCATTTAATTTTATCCTGGGTGTATGGTTTCCCAGAATAAAAACTACATTTTCCATAGTCCTTTGCAGCTAGGGTGGCCAAATGACTAATTCGTGTTCAAAGGGATGTATACGGAGTGATATGGATGACTTCCATGCTGTTCCCTTAAAGAAAAGAGTGAAGCCCACTGTTTTCCTTTCTCCTTCCTTCTTCATGCCTGCTGAAACAATGAAAATAGCAAGCCATTTGGGACCATGTGTATGAGAGTAATTTCCTGAATATGATGGAGTAAAAGGACAGAGGAGCCAGGATCCCAGCACACATCATTGAGCCTTGCAGCCAGCTTGCACTTTAACCTTGTGAAACATCCACCATGCAGCTGAACTTGTATCCTTAGCCAACACATTGCCAGGGCAATTTAGAATTCTGTAACATTGGCCGGGCGCGGTGGCTCATGCCTGTAATCCCAGCACTTTGGGAGGCCGAGGTGGGTAGATCACGAGGTCAAGAGATCAAGACCATCCTGGTCAACATGGTGAAACCTGTCTCTACTAAAAATACAAAAAATTAGCTGGGCATGGTGGCGCGTGCCTGTGATCCCAGCTACTCAGGAGGCTGAGGCAGGAGAATCGCCTGAACCCAGGAGGCGGAGGTTGCAGTGAGCCGAGATCTCGCCATTGCACTCCAGCCTGGGTAACAAGAGCAAAACTCCGTCACAAAAAAAAAAAAAAAAAAAAAGAATTCTCTAACGTTACGTATCCTATCCTAAAGCTTTGTAAACCTCAGAGTGTTTATGGATGCCAGCTCTGCAGAACCAAGCCACATATCTGGTGTTGGGGTTTGAGGACTCCTTCCATCCTCCCAAATTCTGAGCCAAGTACAAAATAAAACAAAAGGCTAACATAGAAAAAGACTAGAATACCACTGTAACTATTGATGAAGCAGATATTGGAAAAAGCCTGTACTGGGCTTTCTAACACTGAGTTAAACACTATTACCCAAAATTAAATTTATTTATCCAGCTTTCATTGGGACAGCTTGTCTGCTGCAAACCTCTCCCATGGAGCTATCCAGGAGTGTTTCACTAGCAAAGCTCCCTCCAGGTGTAAGAAACAATAGGACTGGAAAAGGAACATTCACCCCTAACATCTGTCTCACTCCGATGTGGGGACCATGTAGCTTGGAACTGAAACCTGAGATAAGGTGAACGAAGGATTTTCAACATCAGGAAGATGTAAGCTTACAATTGGCCAGTAATGCTATATAAACCAAGGTTTTTAGGACACAGGTTATGCAGATTCCAAAGTCAATATCAAACCAATATTCATGGGATTTCTGTGTCAATCCCCTGCAGCCTCTCTGTGAGCTGAGCCCTCCACTTTGAATGTGGTCATTATTTCTCCAGGAAATGGGAGGGGGGAGGGAATCCAGGTTCTTGCTAGGGTTTCTATCCTCACATCAGAGAAAGGGCAGACCTTTCCACAATGCCATGATTTTCACCTGACTTGTAATTCTTCAAGGAAGGACTAGAGTTGTCACTAAGGCTACTTTATGTCTAAATTATAAATTCTTGCAGTGAAGATGAAAGGACATGTAATGATCTCCATCCATAGCTAAACCAGTCATCATAACAAATGAGTAGTTTTCAGTGAGGAGGTGTGTACTGGTCCTAGAGGACATTCAGAAATGTTTATGTTTAGGAGAGATTTGGGGTTGACACAAATTACTTGGGGTAGTATTGACATTTACCAGGCAGAGATGCTAAATGTCTTACACCATATGATATACTCCCATACAATACAGAATTGTCCCACCCAAGACATGAATTTTGCTGGTATAGATGGACTTAACCTAGAAGAAACTCTCTGTGTGCAGCTTGTGCCATAATGTAGAAAAAGATCAAGCAGAGCCAAGATCTCATTTCCCAAGTCTGCTTCCTCTGCATTTTGCCTTTCTGTGTCTTCTAGGAGTAGGGACTCTTGGGAGGCCAGGCCTATAATTATTCTTAAGCACTATATCACAACATTTCTAAATCGTGTCTAAAGGTATTTATTTTTTCATTTTGTTATTCGACAAATATTTATTGAAGGGCACCTGCTATGAACCAGATACTGTTCCAGGCTTTAGGCATATAGTAGTCATGGGAAAACACCAAAACTCTGTCTGATTCAACTTACGGTTTTGAGGAAAAGGATGTATAAAGAACAATAGCAAAATCCTTCTTTTTATCTAAATAAAGAAACCAGAAATCACACAAAAAATTATAAGTTAAAGAGAAAGATCTTCACTTTTATTTTACAAATGGAGAAACTGAGGCCCAGGGAGGCTCAGAGCTCATTTGGGGTCACATGGTAGTACAATGGCAGGGTTGGGGTCTATAAATGCCAGTTAACTGTGACTGATCTAGTATTTTATTGTTCTGTATTACATCTCTATCCAAGAATAATAAACACTCTACCTTTGATTCATGGAGCTTGGGCTTGCTTCATGACAATCCCCAAAATTATCCTTTTCAGCTGGAAAAATCACTGGGCAAATGGGATGGTGAATAATTATATAGCAGCAATCTTTTTTTCTTAAATGGATCATTCCAATTTAGCAAATATTTACTGAGCATCTACTGTGTGCCAGGTACTACACTATGTGCTGTGGGGGATTCCAAAATGAATGGACTCTTCCTCCTCCCATCAGGAAAGTTACTGTGTGGTGAAAGAGACAGACGACGGCCTGTATCTACAGGACAGGATGGAATGTGATGAATGCCATAATAAAATAATAAAGACCTGTGGGAACTGAGGGAAAGAGATGAATGCCAGCTCCTCCAAAAGGTGTTTCCTAATTTCCCCAAATAGAATTTGAAATGGAACTTGAAAGATGGATAGATTGTTAATAAAAGGAGAAAGACCTGCTTCATCCAAGCTGACAAATCTGCTGGAGGTCAAGAAAAAAAATCTGAGATCTGAAGATGACAAAAGCAAAGCAAGATTGGATCACGAGGCAGGTCTAGGTCATTGAGAGGCCTTTCCATAACAGGATGAATTTTAGGGTCCTGGTAATAATAATAAAATAACCACTATGACTTCATTGATTAAGTACATTAGTACTTCATTGATTAAGTACTTCATTGATTAAGTACATTGATTAAGTACATTGATAATGTACATTAGGAGCTAGATTCTATATGCATGCATTATCTCATTTAAATCTCAAAACAACCCTTTGAAATGGGTGCTACTATTATCTTCACGTTACTGGAGAAAAATTGTATTGTAGACCAGACATATAACATATCTGAGATAACACAGCTAAAAAGTATGAGGGTAGGATTGAACCCTATGGTTGCTTTATTTAAAGTAACATTGTGATGTCCCAGTATATGGTGATATTAATAATAAGTTTTTTTCCTCAAAGTTGCAAAATTCATTATAGTCACCATTTCAAATGCATATGAAAAGCAGCATCTCTCCAAAGGGTGTGTTCAGCCAGCTTGTGTTCAGAGAACATGCATCTGCTGTGCAACTGTGGGATCCTGGGCTGCCATTGTCACTGACTCTTTCTAAGCTTCAGTTTCCTCCCCTGTAAGATGGAAGAGATAGTACTCGTGTGCTTATGTTCATCTCATGGGAGAATGGTGAAGGTTAGAGCAAACAATGGTATCCTAATCCCCATCCCCAACAAGGCATTTGCAGCTGGGCCTGCTTATTCAGTAATCTACTAGCCATAGCATACTCATGATAACCAATCTCCATGACTCTCAAAACCACTACTGACAACCTGGATCAGGGAATCAAAAGGTATTTCATGAAATACTTTGTTTAGTTCCAGCTTCTTCTTCAAGACCCCAGTCAACTCTTAACCCTCATGCAACCTCCTATGACCGCAGCTCTTTTCACAGTTCCACACTCACAGCGCCTCCTTCTGGTAACATTTATATAGCCTGTATTCACATTCTGCCTCCTGCAGAAAGAATCCCTTCTCCCCATTGTCAAGTGCAGTTAATTCTATTTCATCCCGCAAGGGAGAAAATGGTATAAAAACCAATCTTTCCAGTCCTTCCCTAAACCTTCACCATTTCCCCTCCCCAAAGTTGGGAGAAAGACTTATCTGATTGGGGAAAAGTGAGGAGGGTAAACTATTAACTACCTTGTATGGATCTAGGGAGAACGCAGGGATGTCACTCCTTTAAACCTACCTTTGCCTGGCATTAGGGCATGGTGGACTCACCTTGTACTTCCTCACAGATGCAGCACATGGACCATGCCAGCACATAGATGGAGCAGAGTCAGGCCCTGGAAGGCCAGGTCTATTCTCTGATCTGCTCTGCTTTTCCTGCTTGTCTGAATGGCGAAGTCAGGGGTGTCTGGTCTATGGGCCAGGTTCAGGGAGGAGCAGGCCCTGTCACCTGCTCCAATCTGCTACATCATTAAGAAGCTGACAGTGGGTTTGGATCCCCATTTGGCTTTCCACATATAATGTCAACCAACTAGTACCTTGGAGTGTTTTACCTACTGTTCATTCTTATCATCTGTATAAACAATTATGCCTTCCCCCACCTGATGGAAGCTCTTTGAACACAGAAACAGTGTTGAATAGTTGGGAAAGCACTGGAGTTGGCATCAGAAGACCCGGCTCTAGGTAACACTGTTTGAGAAAGTCGCTTACCCTTTCTAAGCCTCAGTTTCCTCAGCTATAAGATGGAAGAGATAGTACTCATGTGCTTATGTTCATCTCATGGGAGAATGTGAGGGTTAGAACAAACAATGGTTGCAAGAGGAAACTGAAGGGCCCCAAATGTGTAATGGGCTAGTATTATTATTATCATCGTCATTATCACTATAACCAAACATTCTTACTAATAGCAAGGGGAGCTATCATTTATTAAACAGCAATCATGTGTCAGATGTTTTAAATACATTCACAAGCCTCTTGAGATTTGTAAAGCCTGATCCAATGGTTCCCAAACTTTGCTGCATATTGAAATCATCTTTGGCTCTTTAAAAAATACTGATCCTGTCTCTGCCCTCGCCCAAAGGTCTGACGGGCTTAACTGATACAGTGTGTGACCTGGCCTTGGGACTTTCAAAAGACCCCTCAAGTGATTAGGATGTGTAGCAAAGTTTGAACACTGTGGGCACAGCCTTTTTAACATGTGAGAAAGAATAGAGATGTAGTTGGGTGAAATCAAGTCCGAGAGCTTACTCTTCACATCCTTACTGGTTGGGGTAGGGTGTCTGCTCAGTGGCAGTCAGCAGAGTCATCTGAACAACTATGGGATTCACCATCAGGAGATGACTTGGAATAAGAACAAACGGGTCGAAGGAAAGTAGATGTGCATTTAACAAGCCCTCTAGCCCCTCTAGCTGATATTAGAGCCACTGTTTTGTTCTCCTTGAGGTCCAGCCTCTGTGAATATAATAATAAGGGAGCCCCAGCAATCAATTTAATACAGCAAGCCCTGGTCTCCCTGATGGAAAGGGCCAGAGCATAGCCTGGGGCTAAGCCCACATTTCTCTGACTTCCCAGCCCATTTTTTTCCAGTTCAACTTAATCCTTTAAAAATCTTCTAGTAAAAACAGTTTAGAGATTTTCTTTCCACTTAAATATAAAAGAAAATACAGATCCCATTTTTTAAGGTTTCTTATGCAAACTACATGTTTCCAAATAATAGTAACTTCTTGTAAAATCTCTTGTTAGTTCTGCAGGTTTAAACCCACTTTCTTTTAACTTTGTTTTCTAAAGAATTTTGTAACAGTGAACTCTATAAATGTGGCGGTTTCTCTTTCAGACTTTGTGAATTGGCACCCATGGTTTTAATACAATCTCTTCAATTTTCCACATTTTATAGAATACCCTGAGGGGAAGTAGATGATTATTACAATGTGGTGGTTCATACAACCTAACATCCCAACGGAAATCATCTCCCCATTTATAGGTAAGCATTAGTTTCCTAACATTACAAAAAGGGAAACTGAGGCTTGTCTTATAGTAAGTAGTGCTGTGATTTAAATCTAGGTTCACCTAACTCCAAAGTTGATATATGTGTGTGTTTGTCCAGCATATCATGCCACAGACTTTTACATAACTTTAACTCCAAGAGATTTTTTTCTTCATTAACTTAGCAAATGCACAGAACATTAGCTAGCCCACATTCTTTCCCTAAGCCAGATCTTTTCTACCTCGAATGACCTATTCCTTGACAGTACAATACTTACCACTTGTTTCGTGAAGGTTCTGTGGATGGAAAAAGTTGGCAGCTTTAGTTCATTTCCGTATGAGAACGATTACATGTTATAGAAAATTCTAAAGTCTTTTCTCAGCAGTGTATTGACACATCAGCAGAGTTTTCCTATGAGTAAGAATTCCACTAGGTGGGTGGAGTGGATGAATCAACACAGACAACCACTTGAGAATATTCCTCCAGGTTCTAGAAGAGGTCTATAGTCAGCATGTACACTGTTGCTCCCCATCACAGCAAGCCATTTGTCACAGCGGTTATCAGAGGCACAAGTGCTGTCTTGTCCAAAAGTCACCCACTAGAAGCCTATGTGCCAGAAGAGCCTAGACAGACAGAAGGGCCACCCAGAAGGCACCTTCAAGTGTTAGACCAACTGACCATTTTCTACAGTCCAGAAGAAAATCAGATTTATCAAGTTTTTCAAGTGTGAAGACAAAAACTCAAAGAAGAAAACAAGTGCCAGAAGAAGACCTGGAATGTCCCTTGGCATTCATTCTGCCTTCATTTCCTACCACTCTCTAGCCCATAATCTTGGAAATTTTCTTTTGTAGTTTAACATGGTTGGGTCTGGCCTAGCAGGAAAGAAGTCTTTGGCCTGGAAATTATTCTCTGCTCAGGAGGCAAAGCGAGGTCACCTGAGGCTTCTATAACGGGAAGCAAGGGAAGGAGTGAGGCAGTGATTTGAGGATAAAAGGAAATGCTGCCAAGTGACAGCTTTAAATAAATGGAGCCAGCACAGCCACGTGGGGACAGGAAAGTCATTCAGAGCCATTTCTACAAGCTACAGCATCCTTCTCTCTGATACTTCACTGTTGAGATAAAGATTCAGTACCTTCTATTACATCTCTAGGTCATTGTCATGCTGACACTGGGATTATTCACTATTTTATCCCTGCCTGTGGATGCCGGCTTTTATCCTCAAATATGAAAGCAAAAGAGATGGGAAATAATGTAAACAGAATGCCTACTTTACGGCAGCATGGTTAGGGATATTTTATCTGTATTATCACATCTAATTTAACTTAATACTCTACCATAACCCATTTTACAGATGAAAAACTGAGCCACGCAGAGAGCTTATAGGATTGATCCAGAATTACACAGCCTGTAATTGGCAGATCTGGGAGTCACATTCACTTATTTCAGCTCCAGAGCCTGTGGTCTTTCATTACATCCATATCAATCAGGATTTTGAACAAACATTGCAGAATTTGTTCCACAAAATGAGAGTTGCCATTTTATGGATGAAAACACCTGCCTCAAAAGATATCATAAGGGCCCAATAAAAGAAAGTAAACTTAAAAGCACCTGAGGTGCTGATACTACACAGTCACTGTTTCCTCCCCTGGAAGGCTAGCTTCCTGCTCTGCAAAACTACTTTTGCCAATCATGGTGCAGGCTACATTTTGAGCATCTTCTGAGGCAGTCCCCTAAGCCTTATTACTGTACCCACATCCCCTTGTTGACCCAAACCATGGTAACTTATTTTTTATCCCCAGCGTAACTCCCAAACTTTTGAAATGATTTATAGATGTGAAAAATAAATCCAATCACCTTTATAAACAAGAACTTCTCACTACTGAAGCTATTCAAGATTCTGTTGCTGACTCTTAATTCTAGAGAGAGACTCTCCAAAAGTATTTCCAACAAAATAAAAACAGCATCCTCAGGGTTGCATTTGTCTGCCAAGTAAACTACCTTGAAGAAAACTGTATCCTTTTGCCTGAGTACTTCAATATGTTTTAAGTATCAGTCTTACTATTCAATACTTGTACCTTGAGGGGAGTTGCAAAATTTCCATGACCGATACGTTATTATCAGCGAGCTTTATTTTGTAAATAATGCGTCATAGTATTTTAAGCTCATTATTTTCCTTTAATCAAGCATTTTTTTCCAGTGTTTTCTTGATTTGGATAGTCATTTACTGACCTCAGGGTTGGAACATTAGTTGGAAAGATATTTTTTGCTTTCACATTTTTTTCTGAAAGATATGTAACTGATGATAGAATATCAATATTACCTCTGTCTTTAAATTGGATATTATTTGCTTTCTAATGCCAAAAACTGGGGGTACCTTCAACAAAAGAGCCATTTTCAAAAGCATCGCCTCCCCTTAAGGGCGAGAAAAATAAATTGGAAAAGTGCAATTTAACAAGGAAAGTCAACCAATGTTTTTACAAGCTCTCACTCATTAATATTACCTTTTGCTCCCTTGCACCAATCAAACAAAATTACTGGTCTTGATGGAACTCCCCAAGCATGAAAAGCCATAACAATATTCTGGATCAACTAAAACTGGAGATACAAGAGTTGATTAAGATTAATTTTTTACTTTAAAAATTATTTTGGTGGGATGAGAAAGGGCATTTCAGTCCTGTCACCTCAGCCCACACTCAGGCCCCATGCATGACCAATCTGATTGTAGTGGTGAGCCCCAGCCATCTGGGTTTATATCAGCTCCAGAGGGCTACTGTGGAGCAGAGAATGGGGTGCAGACTGCCCTGTCACCCTTTTCCACCCTCTGGTTACATTACCCTCCAGAGCAAAGATGAAAATTGTCAGTGAGTACCAATCCTATCTACCCCTTCCCTTCACTTCTCCTTTGAGATGACCTACTTGTCCTCTGACCAACAGAGCAGCAAGAAACATCTGTAGTTTAAAAGAAGCACATAAACAACCACACTCCCCAGACGAAAGGTCAATAGACTTCCTGATACAGGAGACCCTTTTCCCCTTGCCTGGAGTCTGGTTGCTTGTGCACGCCACTCTTGGAAACTCGATGTTTCTTCTGTAGCCCTTGCCATCATATTCCGCCTCACTTGTGCAGAACATTGGCGAGATGGCTCATAATTCTCATCCAGGGGGCTCTCTATCGACCCTGGCACAGGAGGGGGCTGCCCCAGACACAGAGCAGGCCCTTTCCTGGGCTTCCCTTTGTAAAGCCCAAGAGAAAGATGCTGAGGACGACAGTTGCAGTGCTGGCTCGTTCTTGACAAATGGGCCTGTCACTCCTCCTATTGATTAGCAATATTATGACATTTCCCTTCAAAAACGCAGATGTGGCATGGCTAGTGACAAGGCCGTGGCTCCAGGTGGAAAATCAGGTTTGCCATTGTTTGTGCTTCCCCATCTGCATCTGTTCAGATTCAAAGAGATTAAAAACCCACGTTCTGATGCCATTTAAAAGATTTCACTTGAAGAAGTAAAAGTTTGGATACCCTTTAAAAATGTACGTTAATAAACCATCACTGTAACCATGGAGGAGGAAGCACATGGCAAATCTGTCCAGGACACTACAGAAGGCAAAAAGATGTCCTAGATTCCTGTATCCTTAGACTATGGGACCCTTCCTCTGTCTTGGCAGAGCTACTCTTCAAGTCTCCTGACTACACATTAGGTCGGTTCAAAAGTAGTTGCAATTTTGCCATGACTTTCGACTGGTGCACCAACCTTACACCAATCAAGCCATGAAGGGGCTTGTCATTTCCGTCCCACTGCAGGAAATGCATGAAGGGAGCTGGCAAATTAGCGGCCTTCTCCCCTCCCAACGCGTCTGTAATCTTCCCATCCAGGCCCTATGGGGCTGATGGTATATTCAGGAGGGAATTGCACCTAAT
Source organism: Saimiri boliviensis (assembly GCF_048565385.1). NCBI lineage: Eukaryota > Metazoa > Chordata > Mammalia > Primates > Cebidae > Saimiri > Saimiri boliviensis. The sequence continues at coordinate 91,984,267 of NC_133458.1, read as the reverse complement.
TTCATTTTCTTTCCCATCAACAAATCACTCACAAGATAACCTGTGCAAACTGTAATTTGTGAAGCTTCTATGGGGCATTATACCCCAACGTATTCTCAACGTCTAGTCCCACATCGAAGGAAAAAAAAAGCGTTCTGAATACCAGCCCATTTAAGTAAAAAAGGGAAAAGTGCATCTTGCAGTCCAACATATGGTACATTTTGAGGTAAATTACAGGTAATTCATGAACATTTCCAGCAGGGAGATTGCCATCGTGGGACTCTTGTATATCCATTACGTTCTATTCTCATGTTTGTGGTCAAAGGAACCTCTGAAGCCTTTGAAGCAGAAAAAGAAACACTCTCTCTGCACCATTTTGTCCAGCTGAGGAAAGTTATTACCCTGCTAACACACGGGACTGATCCGGCAACTTGATTTCAGCAAAGCTGATGGAAAGCAGGCTGCGACGGCGGGCAGTGTAGCACGGGTTTTACAACGTGAACAATCTGGGGGCTAGCAAGCGCAACAGTTAAATAGGAAAATGAAATTTGAGCAAACTAGAAACAGTCAGGCTGACACTATTGGATGAAAGAGAAAAGAAAAGAGGAGGTCACTTGGGGGATGGGGAGAAGAAACAAAAGGAAGAAAAATACTGCCTGTTAGCCCTGGGGGTCGGTGACGGAAATTAATATGAGCTAAATGGGATGTGACCAATTTGTAAGGCATTTGTTTCTCTCTGCGAGATGGGAGATCTCCATCCCAGGCAATCAGAACTCACCTTAGGCTACCCCACGGCTAGTCTCTATAACGAGGTTGACCACCTTGCTTGATACACAGAACTCTCGTAGCTCCTATTACATCCCAAGCCTAACAGTCTTATACATTTACTCCTTGTGACACTAAGGTCCTCTGTCCTTGGGACAAAACCTACGTGTTGGGTCCTGTCTTGCTGGGAAAGACAAAGAGGAGGGGGAGTAGGGGAGAAGGAAGGACAAAACAAGCACACCAGGCCTATTTGGCCACTCCAGATTGTTTGGGCAGCCTTTGTGTCTGGACCGCCAACAAGAATTAGCAAGAATTACGCAACTTCCAACTTCTCGTTTACATCAAAGAGCTTCTGGAAGAGCTCTGCAAGCTCTGAAGCTGAACTGCCCTGTGCCTCCCCTACCCTCATCCTAAATCAAGCTTTTATCTGCCTTCCCATCGAAACTGATGCTAAATGACCCTGACACACACATCCTCCAAATAATTTGAACTTGATCTGAGGATTTTGGCCTTCTTGACTTAAGAAAAAAAAAAAAAGAAAAGAAATTGCCTATGATTTGCTTGGCAGCCATCCACCTCAGCACAGGCCATTGCGGGCAGTGATGTTGATGTTCATGAAGAGCAGTTGCCATGGCAATGCAGAGTTCAAACTGAGGGCCTGAGTGGTGTCAGAACAGGGAAGAGGGACAATGTAATGAAGGTTTGTGTCTTCTCTTCTCAGGGAGGGACAGGTGCTGGCCAAGTGATGGGGGGTTGGGGTGGGGGCGGCGATACGCAAAATGCACTATGACAATTATGTCTGAACTGTGTTTATTTGGCATTTCGAGGATCTACCAGTTAATTAGGAAGTGTGCATGATGGGGAATGTGAAGACTGCATCCTATCCTCCGTAGTTAAGGAGTTGAGTGACTTCAACCTTGTGTGTTAGTTTCCTACCTATAAAATGAGGGAGGTTAATAAAATGGAATACCTTTTCAATTAATAAAAGGTTATTCAATTACTCTAGGAAATCTGGGAACTTTCTGGATCTATCAGATAGCATTTCGACATAGATCACATTCTGTTCATCAAGGCCTTTCATGACAGAGAAATGGTTGGTTAGCTGCTAATATTGGGACTTAGACATTCATGGAAGGGTACGTGTATTGAGCACCTCGTTGGCTCTGGGCACTGTTCAAGGTGCTGAGAGGGTAAAAAAGATAAAGTCACTGTTCTCAAATTAAACACATTCTGGCAGGAGTGACAAACATTATACAAATAAATACACAATGCATCATATAATGACTGGAAAAAGGGCACTAAGCTGAATAGAGCATGTAACTGGGGCATCCCAGTCAGTCCTAGTGGTCTAGGTAGGTGGGGGAGTGTCAGGAGGGCTTCTGGAATGAGTAATACACGGTTGAGATCTGAAGGATGAGTAGGAGTTAATCAGCCACAGGGAGGAAGAAGAATAACTTGCAGACAGATGGAAGGCATGTGAGGCTTGGAAGTGAGGAGGAGCTCAGCTGGGCTGTGCAGTGTGGCTGGGGAGACAGATGAGGCTGCTGGGGTGCAAAGGCCATGTTCAGCTGCTTGGTTTTACCTAAGGACAGTAAAAGGTGATTGAGAGTTTATGAACGGGATTGGCTACTCAGATTTGCATTTTTAAAAGATCACTGTGGCTACATCATGGAAAACAATGGCAATTTGTGGGAGGAGGTATGGGGTTAGATTTCAGAGATGAGAACATCCTCAGGATGATTGTAAATAATTCAGGAATCAAAATTTTTTTTAGTACCTATTTTGATAGTTCAAGATTACCTATTTTGATAGTTCAAGGTAATTCAAAACATAATTTCACAGTCATTTCTCCCTTGCCTTGCCTGGGTAGACACATCCTGTAATGACTTTCTTGAACCCCAATTGGCTGAAACTGCCAAGGGAATTTGTATGACCAGTAGTGAATTGTTATTGATCTATTATTCTTCCAGTGTACCTCTGCTGGTCTGTCAACATTTCCTATTTCAAGTAGGGTGGGGGCAGGGGAAACACTGATGTGAAATATTCACTTTAAGCTCCAAAATTTTTCCTCCTAAAATTCAGAAGTGTTCACATAGCTATCCATGGAGTGGTATGCAATAATAAATCTACTTTAAAATGGAATTAAGCTCAGCTTTAAAAATGCAAAATCTAGGCCTATAAAAAGCTACTTTTACACCAATGCTTATTAAGGGCTTGAGGGCAGCCGATTACCCATTGCAGGGAGAAGTTTAGAGCAGCCACGTTTTCAGAGAACAGCTTGAGTCTGCTAGGATGATGATTTTGGGATGCCTGGGAGAGAGTCAGCCCAGTGGATGGATAACACAGAAGACCCTGGTCACTTTTTTTTTACTTAAAATGTATTGTATTTTTTGCTAATTTCTATGCCCCATGCTAAATGCTTTATGCTTCTTGTTTAATCCTCAGGACAACCTGATAAGTAGGCACTAGGATAAGCCCAACTTAACAGAAGATGACAGAAAGGTTCCAAACGTTCAATTTCCCTGCCCAGCATGGTCACCATCTGGGCCTTCATGTACTCCCTCTTTGCTCTACTGTCCAACTGATGCCACGGGAGGAAAAGGAACAGGAGACGCTCAAAGAAGAGAAACTCATGCTCTCCCTCCGATCTCACGCACACTCCTCTCTCATTCCTGCCCCCCTCTTTCCCACTCCTAGAGGGAGGCTGCAGGGAAAGATTTATGAGCAAGGAAAAGCTCTCTAACCCCCTTATAAACTTTATGAGCCATGTGGACAAGTACAAATCAGATAGAAACATGATGTCCAGGACCAGAGTTCTGTAAATAGTGATATCACCGAGGAAAATCTCCAGGAGAATTTGGTTCCTGGGAGAGAACAGAGGAGGGCTCTGAAAACAGCGTGTGAAGAATGATGAAAGCCGCTTTGAAGTGCGGCCCAGGGCCTGTGGTGTTTTCAGCAGCTTCCCCCGCAGCCCTTGGAATTTTAGCTGCAATAAAAAGATACCAAAAGAAAACAGCTGGTTTGTTAAAGTAGAAGCAATGTGTGGCCCTGCGGAGAGCACGTGATGGAGGAAAGCAGGTGTGAGGGGGAAGGGGACAGAGGGGCGGCCTTCACCGTGAGCGTCTTAGGTCCCCAGTGCTTCACCATGTGCATACCAAACGCTGGGCAGGTTACGAGATACATCTACCAAATTCACCGTGCGCATATCAGGTGCTGGGCAGGTTGCGAGATACCTCTACTAAATTCTTTCTGTGGGTCCACACCGGCCCTGTTGGGTAACTCAGGAAGTCTGAGCACGTAATGGATGAGGAAGCTAGAGGGAAAGCCAAAGCAGGGTTGCCTTGCCCAGGCACAGCCCACTGGTGACAAGGATGACAGGAAGGACAGGATGGAGGTTCCATGCCCAGTCCTACCTCTGTCTGAGAGTTTCCTCAGCAGTGTCCACACACAGGAAGCTTCTGTGAGAGGTGGCTGCTGAGGGCCTGATACCTGGGAAAACACTGGGGAGCATTCTCACTCATGGATTCTCCACTTTTACTGGGTTCAGAGGTACTTCAGTGAGAATCCTGCTGCAATAGTGCCATTAAGGTGGAGAGTAACCAGCCTCCAAGGTCTCTACTCTTTCACCTCCATACCCGTTGCAGACTCTCTAACACTGTACCAGGGTTGCTCTGTTTGATCAGTAGAAGGCGGCACAAGGGGAGGCATGTCACTCCTGGGACATCCTCATCTACGGCTCTCTCTCATCGCTCACTCTAAGGAGAGTGAGCTTGCATGTTGTGAGGCCAGTTGGGCAGCCTGTCAAGAGGCTGCCGTGGTTAAGGAACTGAATTCTCCAGTCAACAGATAGTAAAGAGCTAAGACTTTCCAAAAGCCACATGAATGGGCTCTGGAGCAGATGCTTCCCCAGCCAGACCTTCAGATGACTGCAGCCCCAGCTGACAGGACAATGTAAACGTCATGGGAGACTATGAGCCAGAACTACCTGGCCAAGCTGCTCCAGGATTTCTCACCCACAGAAACTGTATGATCATAAAGGTTTGTTCTTTAACCTGCTAAATTGTGGAGTAATTTGTTACATACTGATAGACAACTAATACCTGATATATGCCACTGCTCTTCTGCTCTAAGGCATTAAAGACAAATTACAGAGGATGCAGACTGTTAGAATTTTTAATACTTTATCACTCTTCATCTAAGAAAAATGCTTGACCAAAAAAAAAAAAAACCCAACATTGTTAAGAATGCCACAAAGGAAATGCTTTTCATATACAGATGATGATATTATCAATGGGACTACACAGGAATTCTGCTAACAGCTGGGGATACACACAGCCAAAAGTGGAAGTCCCATGATGATGACAGCCAACCTAGAGACCTGAGCCGAACCTCAAGGATGAGTCCGGAAAGAGAAGGCAGGCAGGAAAGCAACAAAGGCAACAAGGAAAGCAACAGCAGAGTGTACAAGAAGAACAAGAAGGGCTTCAACTTGACTAAAGCAAAGCAGAAAAGACCCTGAGATGAAGCTGGTGAGTCAAGGGAATACCAGCTTGGACTCAAGGACCCGGGAGACAGTAGCCACTCAGCTAAATCAGTCACTGCAAGAAAAGATCAAAGATTGATTGATACAGTTGATATAGAGTTGTGCTGATTTGATATTCACCTGCTACATATAGCTATTCAAATTTAAATTGATCACAATCCAGTAGCATTAAAAATTTAGTTCTTCAGTTGCATTGACCACATTCAAGTGCTCAATAGCCACATGTGGCTGATGGCTACCATATTGGACGGTACAGGTATAGAAAATTCCCATCATCACAGAAAGTTCTGTTGGACAGATCTCATACACAGTAGTTACCAGATAATATCACAAGTATATATTGAAATTTCGAGACAAGGTGTGTAACAAATCTGCAAGCCTCAGGTAGATCATCTCCAATGTGACTTTAAGCAGGCAAATGCTGCCTGGGTGTCCATGTTTAGATTAAACCTCTGGCATGTCATTGCAATGCAATGTTTCATATAACTTCAGTGCACTTTTAGGCATGAACATGTCTTAAAGGTAACCAGATGCATGATAATAACTATATAAATGTCTTTAGTGTTGTAGTCCTGTGTATATTGGTAAACGTCATAAAAAAAAATCCATCTGTGGTATTTTTTTTTCTCCAGTGAAATTCTGTATTTTACAGAGCAGAAATGTGCTATGGAACACAATTGGAGAAACTTTTACAGGCTATGAGGAATTTAAAGAGGAGAGTGTTACGACCAGCTTCACATCTTAAAATCTTTTGTAAGAAACATCAGGCGTGATGTTTTGTGGCAGGGGCTGGTGAGAGGTGGGGAAAGGAAACAATTAGGCTACGGTCACAGTTGTCCAGGAGACAACAATTGTCGCAATTGTGCAGGAGCCTGAACTAGAGTGGGGCCCTGGGGGAGGTGCTAGAGGTGCAGAAGGTATCCTAGATATGGTCCCTGCCCCGAAGATGGGTCCCAGTCATGGGATGCCACAGAGAAATTGACAGACATGTCACTGTCTGACAGATACAGATCCTTGCCTCAAAAAACCATTTAAAGTACAAGATGAGGGCTGTGGAGACGATTCTCTCCATCTCTAAACCAGTCCCATGCCTGAAAACCACGTATGTAGAAGATTAATGTATTTGGTTAATGTGTTCTATCCCCCGGATTCCTTTTCAGAAGGGATAGAAAGACAGCCTGTACAGACCCTGAAGTCAGATGATGTGGGTCCAATCCTGGCTCCACCAATTGTCTGCTGTGTAATTTAGATAAGTCACCTAATCTTTCTGTGCCTCGGCTTCTTCTTCCGTGAAACTCAATTATTAGTGGTACCCATTTCATAGGGCTGTTGTGAGGTAGAATGAGTTTTATACTAAGGGATCAGAACAGTGTCTGATACACAATGAGTGCTAGATAATATACTCTGTTATTCTTATATGTTTTCACTCATTACGTCTAAATGAGTAATAACCATATGTGACAGTCAGGTAATTCTAGGACATGAGGCCAGTGGAGTTGGGTGTATAACAGGAAACGCAGACTGCTTTAGGAGTATGTAGAGTGTCTGCGATGGGCTTCTTAGCTTCAGGTGATCAGTTTGGTGGAAACCACAGCAGAAGATAGGTGAGCTTTAATGAAAGAGGTAAGAGGTTGGCAAAGACAAATCTCCCCTTCTTTACAATTTTTGGTGACTCTGTCATGGGTGATTGCGGGCTGTCGAGATCATTGGCTTTGGAGTCAGTCGTATCTCCACCTCTCACTGGCTATGTGACCACTATGAGCCTCAGCTTCCTCATCTGTAATGAAGAGTGAATAGTACCTACACCCTGGAGTTATTGGGAGGATCAAATAAGATAATTCATGAAAAGTTATTTATAGATAGTAGACAACAATACATGGTAGTTTTTTTAATGGTGTTTTATCATAAGACATCATTGATTATAAGGTGAAAACCAATCTCTGAAATACTAACGTGGAAAAAACGTGTCTCTAGCATGGAACACAGAATCGAAGTAGAATGTAAGGAAACTCACAGTTACTAAGTTCCTTCTATGTTTCTGGGCATGTGCCAAGAAACATGACATACATTATTAATTTAATTCTCAAAACAGCTCTACAAAGTATGTGACATCATTATCCCTGCTTTACAGCTAAGGAAACTGAGACCCAGAGAGTTTAAAGAGACTGTTCGGAGTCATGTAGCCAGTAAGTGCTAGAGCCCTGTCTGAAATTTTCTCTGTCTTCTCCCAAGAGTTCCTTTTAGCCTCCTCCTCAGGCTGGTCTGGGCATGGTTGGGGAAGGGGCTGCAGATGATTGAAAGGGCCACATGGCGGACCCTTCACAAACTCCCTGAAAGGAGGTCTGCTCTTAGCAAAGATCATGATCATGTCCCCTTCCAACCTCTTCCTGAGGACAGAAGAAAATGGGAGATTAGAGCATGGACCCATGGTGAAGGGGCAGATCTCCCAGTGAGGGTCAGGCTGAAGCAAGCTCTTCAGCCCCAGCAGAGGCCCCTCTGTGCAGGCTTCACCTGTGCCTGATGGTCTCAAGGCGGGAAAAGGCCACACTGGTCCTCGTGGTGTAACCAGCCCTGGCTCCACAGGGGTTCACATTTGCAAAGGGGTTGGGAAATAGGAGATTGTGATTTTGATATGGAGGAAAAGTAATGCTCCTTGTTTATTCCAACATTTGTTATGAATCTGGGAGCTCATGAAAGGCAAATCCTGGTTTTGCAGGGAAAGCAGGTACACAGGACATAATGGAGGATGGTGCGGGGCATGCAGGGAGAGTAGACACCTGGACATGAAGAAGAGGGAACACAGGCATTCTTGCTGATACCAGTTATTTCAGGGACTATGGGGATTGTGACAACAAAAATAAACAGAAGATAGAGGAGAATCTATTTGGCCACCCCTAGGGAATGAACCAGTTATTTAAAAGAAAAAAAAACCCAGTATTAAAGCCACATCATACATTAAACTATAGCTAACATATACAAGCCAGATATTTCACTGGGCAATTTCCATGGATTCATTCACTTAATCCTTGCACAATAAAATAGATGCCCGTATTCTCTCCATTGTACAGAGGGGGAAAAAACCTCAGGCTGAAAGAGATTAAGAAACTTTCCCAAAGTTGCATAGATAGGACAAGGCAAAGCATGGTTGAAATCCAGTTTCTGGATGGTTTAAGTGCCTGCATTCCAGTACCATTTCCAGAGTAGCCTCTGACACAACAGCAGCAGAAGGTATTAATTTGGAGGGGGGTGGATTTTTTTTTTTTTTTTTTTGAGATGGAATCTCGCTCTGGCATCTAGGCTGGAGTAAGTGGCATGATCTTGGCTCACTGCAACCTCCACCTCCTGGGTTCAAGCAATTCTGCTGCTTCAGCTTGCTGAGTAGCTGGGACTACAGGTGCACGCCACCATACACTGCAATTTTTTTTTTGTATTTTTAGTAGAGATGGGGGTTTCACCATATTGACCAGGGTGGTCTTGAACTCCTGATCTTGTGATCTGCCTCCCAAAGTACTGAGATTACAGACGTAAGCCACCACACTGGGACTGGGAATTTTTAAATCTAATCTACATAAGGCAGTGAAATGCCAAGCAGGTGCTCTGGAATTGATGCCCCAATTGCCTCTGGGATGCAAAAATAAAATAAGTAATTCTAATTGCGTATTGAGAACTGATTCATGGTCTGAATAGACATGTTACATACATAATCATATGGGATTTAATATAAGTTAATTTAATAACAGCTCTACAAGGTGCAGCGTTCCTGCTTATCCACAAGACTTCCAGTAGATGCCTGAAACTGCAGATAGTACTGAACCTTGCATCTGCTGTTTTTTTCCTATACAGACATATCTATGAAAAAGATTAATTTATAAATCAGGCACAGTAAGAGATTAGCAATAACTAATAATAAAATAGAACAATTATAACAATATACTAAAATAAAAGTTATGTAGATGTTGTCTCTCTCTCTCTCCGCTTCTCTCTCAAAACATCCTAATGTTTTTGGACCACAGTTGACTATGAGTAGCGAAACTTCAGAAAGCAAAACTGCAGATAAACAGGAGGAACTACTGTAGATATTCTAGTCTCCCTTTTAGATCAATGAAACAAGAGTTTCAAACTGGTCTATGTGTAGGTCAGACATAGGATTTACACCTGATTTCAATGCTCATTCTCTTGCCACTATGATGCAGCACCTGACTTGTATTACCTGTTAAAGTAAGTGGCTGCTTGTAGTTAGAATGGAGAGAAAAGGAAAGAAGAGTTTGCATCTTTTCCTGTTCTGTTATTTGTATGTATACACTTAATATTTATCTAAAAATAATTTGCTGCAAGTTTGTTGTTTTTCCGCTACCCACTTCTCACACTTGGTACTCCAGGTAACAATCTGCTAGCAGAGCACTGCCCACTCATATCCCACGTATTTTATCCCAGTAATTTCCTTGAATGGATAATGCCAGCCTGAGTTATTGAAGATAATCTGGGAATGGCCAATCCCCCAGGTTAGAAAACTGGCCAACTCCACTTTCTACCCAGGGTTGTCACAGCAGACCGTAGACCTGGAGGCTGCTCCTTTCAGATGCCCCTGTGACATTGCATCCTTTGTTGCTATGGCTGCCGGCTGGTTGCAGTTTGCCTTAGGCAGTCTGCAGCAATTTTCCATGCCCCAATCTTATCCTCCATTACAAAAAAAGATGGGAAATATAATGAGTTGAAAGAATTCTGATAGCAGATGCCAGACATCAAATTACACAGGTAGTAATCACACAGATTAGGAAACATAATGAATATAATATTCAAGCTGAACATAGACAATGATTTTTTCAATATGATACAAGCTTCTTGTTAATAAAGGGAAATAACAATTTTCTCCTTATTAAAGCGACAGCAATCTCTATTTTCTGAAGGGACACATGTCACCCAGACCTCTGGGCTGAAATGATCTGAAACTCAATACCCACTGGACCAAACGGACTAATAGACATTTTGGCTGACTCTTACATTTCAAATTGTGTTGCTGTGATTGTTCATTATAGAGTGGTTTGGAAGTTTCACCTAATGTTTCTGAGCCCTTTTCAGAAACAAATGGATTATTCACAGCATGTTGTACGCAGAAAGGCACTGATTTGGAAATCAAGAGACCTGGGTGTTAGTTTCAACTTCCACAGATAGATTTTGTGACCTTGGTTAACCACGAACCAATGATGTACAAAGATGAAATGGTGGGAGTAGTCTGCCTCTGGAATAAGCACCGAGGGGGTGCATGGTCTGTAGAGAATTTTATACAGTAATAAAACCAACTAAAGTCAGTCTGCTTTTTATTATCACCACGCACCATCCCTGCTAAGCAAAAGCAATGATAAAATGCTTCTCTCCCTCAAGTCAATTGATCTAAGTTCTAATTGATTTAGAACTAATTGATCTAAGTTCTAACTGATCTAAATTCTAATTGATTTTAATACATAGCTGAATTATTAAACATATATATGTGTTTCAAATCAGCACTTTTTATTATGTATCTTTAAATAAATATTAAATTTATTTATTAAATATATTTATTAAATTAATGTGGAAATAATTCTTAAAATTCCCAGTTATACAGTGGGGCTGAGACCCATGTGAACTCGATGTATACTACATACGTTTGTTTCTAGAATAAGTTTGCAGTGGGTAAGTACCATTTGAGCTTACTATCAGCTCAATTTACACCTTCAGTTCCATGGTATTATAGATTCCTAAACAGTAGATTTGGAATAAAAAATGATAGCAAGAGATTATAAAGACAAAACACAGAACCCGAGTTACTTCGATTCTGTCATTCTGTGTGACTACTTGGAGTTTTTATTTAAAATTTACAAAAGTGAAATAGTATGAATTGTGAGGTGTACATTTTTTATTTGGTGAGTGCAAATTCTAGTTCATGAAATACTTAACTAAATTTGAATTTTACTTTTAAATTGAAATTTATTCTTTTAAAATGTTTGCTTTTTCAAACTAAAGAAAAATCATCAAATGGATAATGATGATTATTACATGTTTATTACTGAAAATAATGCTGTTCCATAGAGGAAGAAGATATTATGAATGATCTGCAGTGGGTGTGAAATATGCTAGGAAGACACTAGGCATGTGAAGCCACCAATTTGGGGCTCATTTCTTTTTTTTTTTTTTCAGTGTCGAACATTTTTTTTTTTTTAATGTTAAGTTCTGGCAATTCTGGCATACATGCGCAGAATGCGCAGGTTTGTTACATAGGTATACATGTGCCATGGTAGTTTGCAGCACCTAGCAACCTGTCTTTAAGACTTAGGGTTCACTTCTTTTTGTTTGTTTGTTTGAGATGGAGTTTCGCACTTGTTACCCAGGCTGGAGTGCAATGGCGCGATCTCGGCTCACCGCAACCTCCGCCTCCTGGGTTCAGGCAATTCTCCTGCCTCAGCCTCCTGAGTAGCTGGGATTACAGGCACACGCCACCATGCCCAGCTAATTTTTTGTATATTTAGTAGAGACGGGGTTTCACCATGTTGACCAGGATGGTCTCGATCTCTTGACCTCGTGATCCACCCGCCTCGGCCTCCCAAAGTGCTGGGATTACAGGCGTGAGCCATCGCGCCCGGCCGACTTAGGGTTCATTTCTTAGATGAGAAGCAACATTTCCCAAAGAGGAATCTGTAGGTCCCCTGATCCCTAGTTCTCTTAGCCCCTCCATGAAATTAGGGGTCTGATAAATGCGGGAAGCACTTTCCTTCCTGCACATGGGGATGAAAAATGTGCATCGTTATGTTCAAGGCTCTGAGAAATCTCCCATAAAACAAAACAAAATTCATGTTAGCCTAGTTCGTCCCAGTGACCACTGGACCTTCTTGGTATTATTTCAGAAGCAGAGTTTGATGAAGGAGGGTGGGGGGAGCGATCAGTGGGTATTCAGGAGAGAGAGTGTCCTGTGACCATCCCATGGAACTACAGAATGCACTCTGGGTTAGGCCAATGGTTCTCAAACACTGTTGCACGTTAGAATCCCTTGGGAGCTCTTTAGACTGCAGGTGCATGAGCTGCACCCCAAATCAATTACATCAGAATCTCTGGGGAAGGTCCAGCATCCACAATTTTTCAACTCCCGGGTGATTCTGGTGTACACCTAAGTTATAGAGCCTATGGGTTCAATCATCTGAAGGTTTTTTCCAGATATTAAGTCTCACTGACTTTTTCATTTGCATCATGTTGATTTCCATACATGACTGGTGCTAGGAAGCAGGGACAAAAGGGTGATATGACCTTTCAGCTTCAGCCAGAGCAGAGGTGTCAGGTGAGGGTCCAGGCCAAGATTACCCATCCTAGCTCACCTAAGTGGTCTGAACCAGCAAGCTGGCTGGAACCTGTCAAAAAAGAGGATGCCATTAATAATAATAAAAAACAAATGGCTCCTTTTGCCAAAAAGCCCCCAAGAAGTTGAAAAATGGAATATTTATGCACAAAGATGGTGCCCAGATGCCTTGAATAATAAGAAAAGCCCAGAAAGAGAAGAACTACAGCTGGTTTCTTCATTTCCAGGCTGATTTGCCTATTAACCTCCTGGAATTTTGAGCAGTGGTTCGTTGAGCTTGCTTCTCTCAATAGCCCACGCAGGCCCTGCCTCTGGGACACAGCGTGCAAGAGTTTTCATTAAAAAGTTAACATTTATCACAGAGTTCAGAGCTCCTTCAATATCTCATTGAAAAGAGAGAAAAACAGCTCAGCTTCAATGAGGCAAATGTCGCGGTCAGATAAATGCTAACATTTTCTTAAAAGTCACTGTAATTATTCAAAGAATAACCCCCTATTCCACCCCTCACCCCCAGGTCTTTCTTTTTTGCTAAGGATCCGCTCTTACTATTTTTATTCGGCAAAATTCCCAGGGCCACTTTCAGTTTCCCCACCTCGTGGGCAGCACCGTCACCATCAGCAGGTGATCTGTGGGCTTTATCAGCAGGCACCATCAAGCCCAGCGTTCTCAAGAACGTACTCTGATTAGTTCTGACTTTCACAAACTGTTCCCAAGCTGAGCTGCTGTTTCTTGACAACCGTATTTTGGAATGAAAGACCTGAATGTGGAGGCCACAGAGTTGTCCCGAATGGCTCTGGTGTTCCTACATCACCCTATTACATGACAAGGGTCATGATACCGGAAGAGGCTGTGGCACCAGGCAGCATAAAGTCAAAAGGAGACTTGCTTCCTCCCTGAACATGCCTGCTGAGCCCAGAGGCCAGCACCCCTACCCCCATCTCCCATCAACACTTTGTGCTAAACACCATCCTAATATATGTCCTTGCCGGTTACCCACCATCTTGAAATTTTCTAGCCTATGAGTATTTCTCAAAGTGTTTTCTACAGAATAGCAAGAGCAGTTAAACATAAAAGGATTTCTGCGATACACAAACTGAGAAACCCTGGGCTAAACAGAATTGTTACAGCAGGACTTCTCAGAACAACTAGCAAGCATGGTGAATACTCAAAAATGAGCTAAAATAAGAGACTGGGATAAGCAGCATTCTTAAATTTACTTAAGTGTAAAATTCTTTTACTGAAGAATACGCGTTGCAAAATAATGCCTTAGTGCAGAGTGGAAATGTAGCATCTTTCTGTTTCTGTTTCCTTATCTGAGAAATGGGAATAAAATAGTATCTTGAGAAATTTTTGTGATTGAATAAATGAAACAAATACATGCAAATCACTTAGAATAGCATTTGGCACAAACATTACCTAAAACCTGTTCAAATTTTAACTTCTTATTTGCTGTGTACTACTGAACACATTACTTAGCCAGAGTGCCAGTTTCCCTAACTGTGAAATGGGAATATTGTTAGTCTCTAGCTGAAAGTTTTTGAGAATTACATGACATAATGCATGTAAATTGATCAGTAAACTTTTTGCATAGACTAAATGCTCAAAAGCTGTTAGCTAAGATAAACAATGCTGTGTTTGGCAAAAAACAGCTTTGCCCATATTTTCAATGAATTTGAAACTCCATAGATTGAAGCCCATTGACTCTGGGGAAAAGGAATACAATTTAGATTCTGAAACTTGGCCAGAAGTTGGGCCCAATTTTCATCTGGCAATTCTAAAATTAACTACTATAATCTCATAAAATAAAATAAAAATGATCTTAAAAGTAAGACCTTGTTTCTGAACTACAAAAGCATGAATTTGGAGAAGATCAAAGCTGATCTAGCTCAGATTTAAATTTAAAAGGACTTCTGCAGATTTACCATGTGCTATCACTCTTTTTTTCCCCATTATTTTAAGATCTGGACATTTGGGGTAACTCAGGAAAAGGGATCAGGATTTCTGAAAGCACAGCAAACTTAGGTGGAAAAACCACATACAGCTACCTCATGAGTTGATTTCATTTCTGACTTCATGCTTCTCACCCAATCATGAAAAAGTCAGTAATGGGAAATTCTTGATGAATGAGAAATTTTTGAGCTATTATATTGTTTTTACCATTATATTTCTGAGTGTCATCTTCTCTACTTAAATCAGCCCAACGCTAACTACAGCACTGCCAAAGCTGATTACAAAATGACAATTATAGGCTAAGCCATATGAAAATTTTAATATTCAGCCATTTTAAACATAAAAAAACAGCAATTACATATAGACAGATTTTCTACTAAATTAACATTTAGGCAATGATTTGATAATATCTTTCTAAGCTTTTAAAAAAGTTGTTTTAAAGAATCAGAGGAGAGAAACCTACGTCCTTTTACAATCAAGAGCAGCAACACAGGACTCGAGTTCTGTTTCATATTTATGGTGAACAACTTGCCGTCTGGTAACATTTTTCTGTTCTATTTTTAATGGCTATAAAGTTTCTATCATATTCAGTAATTATCTTCAATCTCAAATGAGAAAGGAAATTCCATAATAAGAACTACATGAAACACTGAGTGTACAGGTGCCAGAAAATATTGTTTTGTTTAGTGGAGATGCGATTATAAAAATACGGCTTTTTATAAATGCATATTCTCAAGTTTATTTATGGACACCATGACACCGACTCTTAAACTCCTTATTTAATCACTAACAGAAACATTATTTTGAAAGAGGATTAAGGTGGTGAAAATATATTTTAAAGTGGCATATTCTTAGGGGAGTCTCATTTTTTTTCTTACTATTATCATCAACAATGACCCAGGGAAAGAAAAGTCAGGAGGTAATTTAAGCCACAACAAACAAAAACGTTTTAAATTTCTCAAGGGCAAGCTGCACTGCATCTTGAAGGAAACTGGAAAGAATATCAAAGAGAATTTATTGTTTGATGACCACCCCTGGTTATTTAGTGAAAGCTGGGAGAGAAAAATGTAGCAACAGTTAAGACATCTGATGTAAACTTGAAGAGAGGGCAGCAGAGAGAGGGATTGAGCTTTCACTAACTTTACGCTTTGGGATCATGGGTGACATCAATAACAAGTAGTTATTTCATTGTTGCATTTTTAGGTAAGTCATATTAAACAATTACACTAGGTTAGTATAATTTCTGTTAAAAGAGCAAAATATTAACCTGATTGTAAATGCCATTCAATACAGTTGAGATAAAAGCATCTATCACATTTACCATTCACAGTGGATTTATTAGTGATTACTTTTTTCTACTTATTGCTAAAATCCATCAACGGGATATTAGAAAGTAAGTATTTCTCTGTCCACTAGAAAGTACTTTTCTAAAAGGAAAAGAATCTAGAATATAAAATGCTATTTTACTTCTATCCAACTATCTACAAATATGTATCTATTAGAACTTTTTTCATTAGTGAATGAGATCTCATTAAATAAAGTTAGCCATGTATATTTTTTGCTCAAGTGTCAACGTTCTAAGTTTCTGTTCTCCCTGAGAAGTAGGCCTCTAAGAGTTTATTCCAGAGAAGACATTGAAATAAACGGTTTCGATGTAGAATATTAGCAGTGAAAAAGTTTCACATACTCACTTAATAAATAAAGGAATTTTGGGGGCTACCCAGTCACATTTAATGAACGGGAGTCAGAGAAGGTGAGAGAGAGGGAGAGTATGCACACAGTGCTCCTGGACTGACTTCAGACCTCCCAGCTTAATTGACAAAACAAATGGGACAGGCATTTCTCTGTTCCTGCTATAGGCAGTGATTTCAAAATAGCCCAGCAAGGCCACCCTCATTTCCACTGAAAGTCTGGCAGCTGTGGAACTTAAAATTGGCCTGATTCGAGATTGGAGGGCTTCTGATTGGAACATGATCCACCACAGAACCCCAGACTACTGAGACACAGAGGCTGATGGCCCTGTGATATGTTAATGCATTGGGTTTTCTCGCACTGACCCACGACATGGTAAATAAAGATAACCTTCACCAAGAAATGCACACTGCTTCCCTCCCAGGGCAACACTGGGAAATTCTGGCAAAGGCAGCAAGTGTCCCACTAGCATGAGCTGCCATCATAATGAACAGGAAGAGAGAGTCAGGCAGAGCCACTGATGACTTCTAGAAACGGGAATACCAATAGCCGTTATCTGACTGCTCAGGCCTGGCTGTAGAAAACCCTACACAAAATCTCTGTTACCCAAGTCAGATGAGTGCTTTTCTTAGCTTTGCTTCTCATTAAACATTTTGAAAGGGATTATCCCAAGTGTTGCCCATTTAGTTGTTTTTGTTTTCTGGCTTAACGTACATCACATTACTTAATAAAAATCACACCACATTAAACAGGCTGTGTCGAGTATGCTGCGGTTAGTGCGACTTTATGGGTGTTATTTTAACTGTCTGTTCTCTGAATTCCCTTGGAATTTATGCTGTTAACTCCCATGAATAAGAACAGACCTCCCAAGCCTGTAGTTACACACGCTGTATACTTATTAGGAGGCAACTTCACTTGTAGATGCTGCATAGAGGGCTCTATTTTTTCCTGAACATTTGAGTTCCTAAGCACATGTGTTTGAAAATGTCTCGTAAAATATATGGTTTAGCTGGACAGACTGAAAATTTTCTATCATCAGAGAGAATGTTTAGAAAACATGGTTTGGGGAGGGAAATAATATTTTAATGCTACTTCCAAGAGAATAAATAATGTAATTCTCCTTCTCCAGGGTGGCGGGATGCTGGCTTTAGCATTGCTAATAAAACAAAAGAGAGACAGTCCTCAGAGAGAGGGATACAAAAACATCAAATATTAACCATTTGGCCAGGAAATATGTACAGGACCAAAATCAACTCCTTTCACTCATACAACAAATACTAAAATAACCACTTCAAAGCCTTTTCTGGGGGGGAAGATAAGACTAATGTCAAAGAGAAAAATCTCTTGGTGAAGTTTGTGGCTGTATACCTAAAGAGGAAGCTTTCACTTTGTCAAGAAGTGACAAGAAAAGTTTTCATCTAACTGTGAGAAATCAGAACTTATTTTAAGCTTAGGCTTAGAGGGTTATTAACATCCTTCCCTCTTTCATTTTATAGGATGTTTGAGTATTGTTTCTTAAGTTTCCAACATTATAATTTCATTCTACATGGGATTTCGTTCAATATAAAAAAAAAAATTCACTCCCAGTTGTGATAGGTTTTTAATTTGCAATCATTTATTCAAAGCAGTTGTGAATAATGAACCAAATATCATTGAAAAACAAGAGTTTAATTTTTGTAAGTTCTTGATTTATTCTGATTTGTGTTGTTTAATGAAATCTAGTACTGAAAAACCATGGATCCTGAAAAAAATCACAGATTAGAAAATATATACCTCTTAAGATTTCTTGAACTTTCATTTCTTCGAAACCTGTAGTAGACAAATACTAGAAAACAGTGTGGAATCACTGATGAAATAGTGCCACCATATGGAAAATTTCAGAATGGCGACATAAGTTTCTTCTTACAAAGGTGAACTCTTTTTCAATCGCACATTTACTCCGGGGGGCGGGGGAACAAAAACTTGTTCCATTTACCCAACTGGCCAAAAGATTGCTTGAGCCCAGAGGATGGAGGCTGCAGATTGTGATTGTGCTAAGTTGGAGGCTAAGTTGTGATTGTGCCATTGAACTCTGGCCTGGGTGACAAAGCGAAACCCCGACTCCAAGAAAACAAACAACAAATGGCCTTCTAGGTATTCTGATGCTTGCTCAGGTTTAAGAACCACTGCCTTAAAGGGTTCTTTGTTCTGTAATTCTGTTAAGTATTTTAAACATGATTCACTTTGAACAAATAGATTTAACTATTAATTTGGTTCATGTAACACTTAACCCATTCCCTGTAGTATTGCCTCATCAGAAAAAGGAAAGATTCATTCCACATTGGTCTACATTGGAGATTATGCTTTTCCAGGCATCTGAAGAATGAATGAATCACCACTTATACAGAAGAATGTAGCATGAAAGGAAGCTGAATTCTAATACTTTAAACTTGCAGCTTAGACACGTATGTGCTTAATGCATGTGTGCTTGTGTCCAAGGACATTAAAATTTCTCATCTGTAAAATGAAGACAATAATAGTATCTACTTTACAAAGTACCTGGAGGGTAAAATGAAATAGTGCCTGTAAGGTGCTTAGCACAGTGCCTGGCACATAGCAGCGATCAATAATGGGAGAGATGATTAAAACTGGTATTTCTTTAATCTCTTTTTCAAACATCTGAATTAATATTCATAGGGCTGGCAAGGGCTCAGAAGGTTTTCATGTCTGGCTCCTGTCCTGGAAAGAAAGCTTCCACACTTCTCTTTAAAGTCCCGAGAAGAGGAGGCTTCCCATCCCCTTAGTGAGGTAACATCCTCACCTGGCTCTCCACCCACTGCAGACTGGCCTCATCTCTCCTCTAAGCTCATGCCCTCATGTAAACCTTCCATCCACATTAACTACAAATTAGAATGCTGCTCTACCACACACTAGCTGTGTGACCCCAGGTTAGTGGTTTTAATTTCTCAGTCACATTCCTCCTCTGTAAAATGATCATACAAACACCTGCCCCCTCCCATAAGAAGTACATTATTTACATGGTGCCTTAGTACACACACTAAGGGCCAAACAAGAGTGCCAGAACAGATCACAAGTATTTGAGAGTTCCTACCAGTGAGACTTTGTCGGTCATCTCAGGATTCCCTACCATTCTTCTTTTTTTTTTAATCCAAAGGTTTAATTGAGACTTTATCCCAGATCAACCAGCAGAGGTCGCTCAAGGACAGACTGAATTCTTACAAACCTCAGACCTGACTTTTAAACTGAAGATTCTATCTTTGTAGTAAGAATAACATATTTTGTGGTAACTCCTCACTTTTAATATAATTATTCTATGTTTTTCATTAAGAACTACAGTGCAGTAGTTTGATTAATGTTCTGCTCATGGAGTTTTCCTTACTAAAATTATGTATGGAGAGGGACCCAGCTAAACACCCTCAGGCTAGAAAAGTGAGAAAGATGGAGAATATAGAGGAGGGACAAGATAATGGCATAAGACTTATACTGACATTAAAGGAGTCTAAAATGGTGATCCTTGGAGGTGCAGGGGACCTGGGCCTGCATCCTCATCAGCAGTGAAGATGTGTCTCATGGGAGGGAAGGGACTGTTCCAGAGAGACTCCGAGGAAAGAAAGAGCAGTTCAGAATGTTTTGGCCGCTCTGGTGATATCTGGAGAGGAAACATGGGAACCCTCAACCCCTAAAATGTCTGACATGTTTGCAGTATACAAAGTAAATAGGCACCAATATACTAAGACCACTTAAAACGAATCATAAAAATGTCACAGATGCCACACTTTCTGATTTAGATTTCCTACTGATGATTAAGAGATGTATCTTACATTTATATAATGCTTCAGTTTAAAAAATACTTTCATATGCATGATGTTTTCTCACCTTTAAAATTATGCCAGGAGTGCACAAGATCACAAACCTGTGGGCTTCTTCACCCCACCGTATTTTGAATCTGCTCTGGGTCATAGTCACTCAGCAAATATTTGTTGAGTGAATGATCAAAATGGATAAAACCACAACAATGGTCCATTTATATATAATTTTTATTATGTGTGTAATAAGCTTATGACACAGATTTGTCAGCACATTTGCCAATATTCTAAATTGCAGCAACGTCTGAAGGAGCTTTAGTTTTACGTTGGTAGAATCCAGCGAGGGGTCTGGTGTGAAGGAAACTCTGTGAAGGAAACTAGAAGGCTTGCAATAGCCTTGATGGCCAGGTGGCTGAAGATTCTGTATCGGCAGATGTCAGGTTTCCTGGAGAATTTACCCCAGGCCACATATCTTGGGTGACCCTCTCCATTAAGGGGTAGGGCTGGCCAGGAGATGTCCTATCCACCACAGAGCTCAACAGAATAAAGAGAACCAACCAGTCAAATCAGCGATGGGATAACTAAGTACACTCAATGCCAGCCTACATATTGAAGGTGACTCAGAAAAATGGAGCAAGCAAACATCGCTGGGGTTAAATCAAGGTTTTGGAAAGGAGAACCCAAAAACCACATTCAAAAGGTGCAAAGATATTCTTGGTGAAGGGTACAGGAGTGGGCGAAGGCAGAATGATTAATTATCTGCAGAGTGCCCCAGCAAATTTGCTTGAGGAGTAAAAAAGAAGATTGCTTGTTAGACATGTGGTAATTTAAATATAACTATTGGGAGGTTTAGATTTAACATGTGAAGGCCGGGCGCGGTGGCTCAAGCCTGTAATCCCAGCACTTTGGGAGGCCGATGCGGGTGGATCACGAGGTCAAGAGATCGAGACCATCCTGGTCAACATGGTGAAACCCCGTCTCTACTAAAAGTACAAAAAATTAGCTGGGCGTGGTGGCTCATGCCTGTAATCTCAGCTACTCAGGAGGCTGAGGCAGGAGAATTGCCTGAACCCAGGAGGCGGAGGTTGCGGTGAGCCGAGATCGCGCCATTGCACTCCAGCCTGGGTAACAAGAGAGAAACTCCGTCTCAAAAAAAAAAAAAAAAAAAAAAAAAAAACAGATTTAACATGTGAAAATCATAGAATTACAAATCATAGATCATCAAGATTTTTTTCTTCTTTATACATGTTAGTGTCCAATGCATATTCTTTTGAATTAAATTGGACAACCAGATAGTTCTAATTGTTTGAAATGTCTTCCTTTAGATTTTTCAAATCTCAAAAGTCCTTCGCCTATCAAGGATTACTCGGAACAATGCTAATCTTCCCTCAAAGCAGCAGTCCTTCAAATACTTAAAAACTTGGGTCATCCCCTTACTCCTGTGTCCTCCAGAATAAACACCCTCTGGTTCTTTGGTGTTTCTACCTGCCATGCTGCCATCTGGCTCTTGTCATTTGGCCCACAACCCACTCTAAATAGATACCCAACAAGAGCATCCAAAACTGTGTGGCCTTAATGAAGCCAAGCTTTATCTTACGAGCTGGTCATCACCACCACCAAGTTTGTCACTTCTCTGCAGCATCATTTACCTGTCTCTCTGGTCAACCTGTGATGATATCTAAATTTGTAGTCCATTTCCTTTATGGAATTCCAAATACATCAACCACATAGTCCATTTCCACCACAGTCTCACAAGGAAGTGATTGATGCCACCATTTTTCAGGGGCAAGTGGGGATGAGATAGAGTAAAAATTGGAGAAAAATTGAAACATGAAGGTAGAAAATAATTTACCTGGCTGACTTTCCTATTAGAAGGACAGGAAACTAATTAACATTCAGTCCTCCCAACTCTGACCCAGCAGGACTTATTTTTCTTTAAATGAGACCACAGTGCCTGTAGTGATTGAGTCCGGCAATTAGAGATCAGAGGGAGAGAGGCCACAGGTTTCCTAAACCCTGAGAGAGGACTTGGCCTTCCTCTTTGTACCATAATTTCACCACCCACCCAGCAACAATCTCATGCCTGCTTCCGATCTGCATTACAAAGAGAACAACCTGGCAAGGGAGATCTGGCCACCAGGTGTTTGTTTTATTTGCTAGTTGTAGTCAAAGTGTGAACTACGTCCTTGACAGGCATAGATGGATATGGTGCATGCTAACATTCATTAGGAAAGAAGGGGGCAGTTTGTGCCCTGGAAGGTGTGGGGTTTTGACCAATGAGTGAGGGGCAACGCCGGTGGGGCTGAAGCTCAGACCAGAGAGAGGCCAAGCATCTTCTAGGGTTAGTCCATTGTAAATCACTTGATTCCTGTAAAATCTGTATATTTTATGTTAAATTTAAAAGGTTGGGTTAAGAATCCCAAAAACACATATAACAGTATCATTTTGTCCCTCTGTCTCTCTCACACACATGCACGCATGAAGCACACAAGCCCTTCCCTATAGGAGAAAAATTGTAGTTTTCAATCTTATGCCAACCTCTCACCACAGAGAACTGGCACCACCAGGGGAGGGCAGATTTCTGTGGCCACCATGGTGCCTGGGCGATGGGCCACTGTCCTTCCAGCTCCTAACCAGGTGACTAGCCTGAGCTTTGTGTCTGCTAGCTGTCTCTCTTGGGTAATAGAGCATGTATGACTGCAAAGTGGTGATTTTCTAACAGAGGAACTGAGAGAGAGAAGCCAGGCCTTCAGCTGTAACTAATCCCATGGCCAACCTCCCCCACCCCCATTCACTCCCCCGTCCCAGTCGCTCTCCACTGTCTCAGGATGGTCTGCGTTTTAGCTGAATGTAATGAAAGAAAGTTGGCCCCAAAGGTGTCTCCAAGTGTCTCTGCCCAGAACTACAGAGAATTTTTTGGCAGAACTTCCAAGGTAACAAGCAAACTCCTAACGGGGTTTTGGCAAATCACAAACAATTAGGCGACTGCACTCCATAATCAGCCTAGGGGGACAGGGAGGCCATGTGCCTGCCAGATTTCTGGTAAAATGCTACTTTGATTGGAACTAGGGTTCTTTCCTTCTATGTTCCCAGACCTCGAGTGGGGCTGGAGGAAACACCAGGCCTTCTTCTTTGGGGCAAATCCGACATATCAGTGTCTACAGAGGAGCTTCAAGCTGGCAATCACAGCAAGCCTAGGAGGTCTCTAAATCCACTGGAATTGCCCATAGAGAGAGAGCTACATTCACGCTTATAGGAAATGGCCTTCTTCCCACGTTCCAAATGTGTGCAAGTTGTGAGAGCTGGTGTTTGATCAGTTGTCTCACCATGAGGAGAAGTAAGCATGAGGCTCCAAGTCATTGAGAATAGAGTGACATTTGGCTCAAGGTGACCAGGATCATCCACAGCTTCCAAGTGGGCACCTTCTTGCAGAAGGTAGGCATCTGCCATCTGTGAAGTACTCGGTGTACGTCCGCTGGTCGTCTCCAAGGACCAGCCCTGCAGAGGGCCGCAGGGACAAGAGCGCTGAGGCCCACCTGAATACTTTGGCCCGGGGCCTGTCTTTGGCGTGCAGGCTGTGTGCTCCATCCAGGTCTGCTAAACACGTGTGAAAGCAACTGGATTTGGCAGGGCTAGACTTGCCCAGCCAGACCCAGCTCCTTTCCACTCTCCAGACACTGGGAAAGCCAGGACTCTGATCGTTCTTCATCCCCTCTCCCTGCAGGTAGGAACGGCAGGCGACTGTCCCCTGGTGGAACTCTAGCACTGAAAAGATGGCAGCCGAGAGTCGGCTAAGGGGAAAATGCTTCCGAAATGAGCTGCAAGTCAGTTTACAAAAATGGAGAAGCGGGGAAAAATCTATTAGGCTGCAATCTCTTGTTGGGAAATGTGTTTCTAAAGGGAGTTTACATGCCGTGGAAACAAATCCCCGAAGCCCAGTTTCAGCTTATTAGCGCTAAATTGGCCACAGCAAATGAGCACTGCAATTGTCAGTGACCTGAGGTTTTATAAGCACACTGGGACTGTTTGCAGAGATTTTACATGCGCCCCATGGTGCAGGCAAGGGGAGGCAACTCAACTTGCTACTCCCACTTTCAGATCCCAAAATAGCAATGAATTCACCTCCTCGTGCACCCTTCAGGAAGGGATCCCCCAGGGGCTGGAAACTTCCTTGAGATTATTGCCCTACCCCTTGACTTCATTAAAAAAGAGAAGAACAGGAAATCAAAGCCCAGTTCAAAAGTTCTACTTGGGGAAGGAGCTTTCATTTTGAAGCATTTAAAATGGATGGGGATAGCCCTGTCTTGGCAGAAAAGTGGAAAGAGTGGCCTATAAAAGTCAGTGACAAGGAAAAAGAGAGAGTGCCAGTCCCAGCCCTTCAGGAGAGCAGGAGAGCAGGTGAGCATGGCCAGTGAAGTGAGCAGAAAAATACCCTGTTGCCGACAAGTATGCGGCTTCAGCTTCTAGTCAGGATCCAGATCCACATCTGCCTTATATTATTATTTTTCATCTGATCCTCTCACTAGGTCTCATTCTGCGTAGAGTTTACATGCTAGGGGCAGACAGATAAAAGAATAAAATACTTGCATGCATGACTAATATAGTTAAAATCTTATCAGTTCTGTGAAGAAACTAAGCAGAAGGCTGAAAAGGAGAGTGGTGTGGGAAGAGTGGTGGGGTGGGGGCATTTCGGGGAGCCCTCAGAAAATGGAAATTAGGTCTGAGAAGCAGGAGCAGAAGGGTGCTGTAGGCAGGGGGACAACAGTGGGTACCAGGTGTGTGAAGCAGGAGACAGCTTGGAAGAGAGGTAGGCAGGGGTTCAAAGTTATGCAGAGCCCAGATACAGGGCTGATACTTTAAAATGTTCCTTCTTGAAACTCTTTTTCTTCACATCTATAACATGACAATATCCTAGTTCTTCTCCTAGCACTCTGAGCAGACCGTGGCTTCCTTTGCTAGCTCACCTTCTTCTAAACATACACACACACACACACACACACACACACACACACTTGACTAGATTCCAGAGAGCTGTTTACTCTCTCTTGCCCTCTCCTCTCTTCTATGAATTCAGTAACGAACTTCCACACTAGTGACTTTCAAGTCTTTTTTCTTCTATATGCTTGTATTTAATTAATTCAGCAAACATTTATGGAACATCTACTATGTACCAAGTACTTTTTAGATGCTGGGAATGTTTTAAAAATTTAAAGTCCCTGCCTTGATGCCTTAGACCTTCATTTGGGTATTAGATAATACAGATGTCTGCAGAAGTGAAAAAAGAGTACATCACCTGTCATAGGGGTTTAATTAGATGACATTTCGGCTGGGTCTCAAAGAAAGATAGAAGGTTTCCATGGAGAAGAAGAGGCTATTGAGTGAAATGCCAAGACAACCAAACAGCACGCACAAGGCATAGAAGAGGAAATGGCCTTCAAGGGACCAGGAGTAGCTCTCTGCACGCTTCTTGCTGAGCCCACCATCTCCACTCTATAGGGCACCTCTCTGTGAAGAAGAGAATCCGACAGCTAGAAAGTGGCATCCACAAATGAGAAGAATGTGGGCTTGAACCCAAAGAGCACCAAAAAGACTACAGCAATGATTCCATGTTAGCTTGTTAGGATAAAGCATAGGTGGACAAAACTGAGAAATCAGAGTCACAAATTAGATGAACATCCTGCTGTTGCTAATATTTGCACCTTCCTAAAATGTTCTTTCTGGTGCAGGAGTGAGACCGTCAATAGGAAGGGGAATGAAATAGGCGGAGAGTCCACTCATGAAAGCGTGCAACAGGGGCTAATGTACTTGGAGAAAGCACGTGTGGAGAATTACTAACAAAACTAGAACTTCATAACTTCCGGAAGATGGGGGAATAGCCGCAATACATAAAAGGCTTTCTTATGAAAAAATGTGGTTACACTTCTTTATTTTTTATTTTCACTGGGGAAAAAACAGAAGGAAAATGGTTTACTTGTAACCAAAAAGGTTTCGATTGTACATAAGAAAAAGGTTTCCAGACAAGGAAGCCTTTTAAAAAATACAGCCAACGCTTCTATCTCTGGCCTAATTTATAGGAAGATTTGCCTGAAGCACATTGAAACAGACCAGATGATCCCTCTCAAAACAGAGAGTTTGATTTCTTGGCAGAGCAGTTGAATTGCCTGTGAACAATCCAGAATTGATCATTTTGGCCCAGGGTGTACACTCAGCTTCTGAAGCCAGAAATGCTTTTTTATCTAAACCTTGTTTCTACCTGCTCACACTCTCTTCCTTAATGCTCAACTGGTCAGAGCAGATGGAACTGCCAAATGGGGCCTGCTGCCTTTACTTTCCCACTCAATTTCAGACCAAGTTGACTGCATAGCTGCTATTTACTGTCTGCTCGTGTCAACAGCTTCTTTTTCTTAGTTCCTAAGATAAGTTTCATTTCTTTGTACCTTAATCAGTAACCCTTATTGCCATGAGAGAGAGTTTTTGTGCAAATTGTCTTCATTAAACTTTTTCAATAAATAAAATTCAAACATTACCTTGCCTTTCTGATGGGGATTTGAGTAGGTCTAAAAGCTGACAAAGACGACAGAGGCCAAGAAGTGAATTATTTGCCCAAGTCTATCGCAGTGTTGAAAGTAGAACTAATCTATCTCTAGAACACAGGGAACTTTGGAGCTTCAATGTGAGGCCCTGTCAGAAGCAGTCCAAACAATAATTTGTATCTAGGCTGAAGGCAATGAGGGGTTCTTTGTATGTCTTTCATTTCATACAACCATACCTCTCCCCATTTATTCTCTCCCACCTCTGGTGTTTCCATAGGGGGTTGCCCTCCAACAGCTGTGTATTGGGAGAGGGTGGGCTGTTCATCTCCTTCAACCAGAGGGCAGCCTGATCATGATCACGCCACATGCTCAGTCAATCAGAATCGGGACTCTTGCCTGAGCCAGGGCTGATACAGTGCCAAGCTCTGTGGGAAACACCAGATTCCGAGCACCATCCTGTAGGACCCACTAAATAGATTGCCACCTTTACTATCAATCAAGCTGCAAAGCTGTCTGACGCTCTGTTGCTCTTTGCAGGAAAGCTAGGGTGCCTCAGAAGCTTCCTCGTCACCAGTCAGAATAAAGCCACTCATTTGTAGCTAACTTATTTTTTGAAACTACTCCAAGCCCTGTAACTTCGAAGTTGAACTGTGCTAACAATGGCTGACTTGGAAAGTCCCTGCAGGATTTGTAAGAAATTAATGTTAGCCTCTTCTCAACAGAAAGCTGGGGGTTTGCAAAACACACCATATGCTTGTCACTCTGCCAATGAATCAAGATGTTTTTGCAGCCTTCTGAGTCTAAATAATTAATGGTAACGTCTAAAGATTACCCCAAGGTTCAGGGAGTAAGGATAGGGCCTTTGCAGTGTCCAACATTACTCAACCTCGGCTCAACCCAATATTTCATGTGATAAATGATCAGGCTTCATGACCACGCTCCCCTCACACACCTCACTTATCACCATTGTTCATTCCCCTTTCTTTTTCCTTACCTCTTCTTTCTTCTGTAATTAGAGTTTCTGGCTTTCTTCATATAAGCGTTGCTGCCTCTTCCCAGCTCTCAAATTTTACAATAAACTTCTACCCAGATTTCTCCAGCTTCACTAAGTGGACAAAAGTGTGCATCTACCACTTTATCTTTTAACATTAGTGTTGTTTCTACCAAGAGATTAAGTTCCTTTCAATAAACATCTCACCAACCAATTAATCCAAACCAATGAATCAAGCTAAATAAATCAATAGCCCAGCGAATTTTCATAATTGTAGAGATTATGGGTTTTTTAAAAAATGTCAAAAAGAGTAGATATTAAGTTCTTGCTCTATAAAATAAAAAAGCATGTTCATAATCATTTAAAGTATTTCCTCTTAACCAGCAAAACCTTTTTTCAATTTTATGATCCTTTGGAAAAAAAAGAATCTATAAAACTTGTAGATTGTACTGATTTTTGATGCATTGCTTCTATCATTTTAGCTTGCCAAAATGAAGTGCTATGTAGTCCCCTCCTGAATGAGGCACTGTAATATTTTATTTTATTCACCTGTAACATACATATATATACATATACATACAGTCTACTCTAGAATAATATTAAACCCCTTCTTGTATGAGAACCTTATCATGGTTCCAGTCATTCTTCCCCATGGCGATGTTTTAATTGAATAACAGAAAGGTCTTATTTGTTGTAGAAGATTATAGGAGTTCATTATAATGTAGTACTGCCTGCATGCCAGCTGCTTTACACTCATTATTTCATTTAATCCTCAAGAAAATCATTTCTAGATAAAGAAACCGGAATCTGAAAAAGTTTCAAAACTTTTGTCTTAAGTCATGCAATAGTAAGTGAAAGAGCTGGAGTTTGAACTGGAATGTTATGTAGCTGTCTTTGTCCATTTGGGTTGCTATAACAGAAAACCATAGATGAGGTGGCTTATAAACATCGAACTTATTTCTCATAGTCCTGGAGGCTGGAAGGTCTTACAAGGAAACACCAGCAGATTCAGTGCCTGGTTTCTGATTCACAGACACCAGTATTCACATGGTAGAAGGGAAAGGAAGTTCTTGATATCTCTTTTGTAAGGGCACTAATCCCATTTATGATGGTTCCACCCCCATAACCTAATCAGCTCCCAAAAACCTATACCTAATACTATCACACTGATAATTAGGAGGCTCAGCATACGAGTGTGGGGGATACAAATATTCAGTCTATAGCACAGCAACACCAGACTTTCCTTATATTTACTCCTTACTGAAGGCTGAACCAAACACAGCCCTTCCAGGATAGAATGCCATAGCTGCTGGGAAAACCCTTAAAATTAATAACGATGGCCCTAATGCAAGCTTCAGACTGTGAGTCAACAGAAGCTGCCTTCTAAAGAATTTGGTGACTTGCTTCAAATAAATTAGCAAGAATTTTCATGTTTACTGGCAAAGGCTTTAACTTATCAATTCCTCTAAAAGTGGGAAAAGCTTTTACCCCAAATTTGGGTTATTTTAGTCACTAAACCATCAGTATTATTACTTATATATGCTTCGTGGTAGTTTGTACTCCTATTTTTCTCTCTTAATTTCATGCATCTTTAGAAATGTTAACAGTAAATGATGAAAGCCAGTGTGGCAGAATAATTTACTTCACACTCTGTATTTTGAAATAATAAAAAGAATAATGTATTGCCCATGGGGAAAATCACTTTTCCACAATTTCAGCAATCTCATTGATGGCTGTTGTGAGACCTCAGTTCTTGTCTTATTAGTTTAAAAGAACTTAAACAAGAGATACACAGCAAAGGAGATGCAGCATAGAGCAATTTATTGCAAAAGGGAATATTCTAAATGCTAGGTGCAGAAGAGACTGTGCACCCTGAGAGAGGATTCAGGGCAGGCTGCTAGCAAGGATCAGAAAGCATGGACTGGCACTGGGGAGACTCCCTTTATGGGGGTCTTACATGATTATTCATAAGGGTGTGGAAGGAGGTGTTACTGGTAAGCATGTTGTGGGTGGTCTTCGGCGTGCACATGTGCAGGAGCTGTACATGCTCGTTCATACATCACAAGTCCCATTAGCATCTTAAATCTCCTCCCAGGAGTATATTTTAATATTATAATGAGCAAAGGGTCAGTTTGAGGACAGGTAAAATCAAAATGTGTATGCTCTCTACAGAGGAAATTCTCTACTGAAAATAGCTTTGCTTGAATGAGCTTGACTACAGTGTGAATGCAGGGGCTTATTGTGTTGGTGGTCATCACGGTTACCATGTCCCAAGGACATGGTTACTTCCTTGACTACTTATCTCCAGATACATTCTAGTGTTAGTTTACCAAACCTATATATCAAACCCACAATCTGTTACATGTCTTATTATATGAAGAATGGTCTTGAACAAAAGAAAGAAAGAGTCATCCTTGCTTCAAAAGGGTTGTCAGCCTAATCGAGGTATGGCTACAACCAGTGGCTGAGTGTAGTGGCCACTAGAATGGGTACAGGGCTGGGTAGTCAGGAGCCTAGGATTCTGGGCCCAGTTCCATTAATCTGCTGGGTGAAGTTGATATGAAGTCACTTGGCATCCTGGAGCCTGCATTTCTTCACCTGGAAAGCAAAAGCATTAGACTAGGTGACCTTTGGGATCAATTGCAGGTCTAGAATTCTAGCATTTTAGTAACAGCAAAGAAAATCACATTATTGCTGTAAAAAAAAATTTAGTTTTCCTGTTTTTCCAGGATAGTATATAAGCTTCTGAGCCCCATTGTGAGGTAGGTAATCACTATGCGATTCTCCCCATGCACACGTTGCTTATGCATTAAATACATTGTATTCCTTTCCTCCTCTTTAAATGTAGATATAGGGGCAGAAAATGATAATTTATAAACATGTATCTGTCAAGATTGAGCTAAAATTCCATTGCTTCCCAATAACAAGAAAATACACATTTCATTGCTGACTCATTCATTTACTAAGTGGAATTACCAATCCCACAAAGATAAGAGGTACAGAATTTTTATCAAGGAAAAAAATGCCCTTTGGCAATAATTTAGAAGAGTTTTCTTTTGTATTTCCATGTTATTTTGAAGAAAATAAAACAACAACACACACACTTCAGAATATGGCCATTATTCAGGAAAAATGACTCTGTTTCTTGAACAAATCAGTAGTATTCAAAAGAGCAAAGAGGTTGACTTAGATTAAGAGAAACCTTAAGAAACTTAGAAGTGCCATGTATGGTCCTTGTTTAGATTCAAACTGTAAAAAGACCCTTTAAAGACAATCAGGCATTATAGTGTTATTAATACAAGTATACTTTTATATCAGCCTAAGCGAAACATCACCTATTGCATTTCAAAGATTTTCAAACGAACGTTAGAATGTCTACCATTTTGTATTTTCTTACCACTGCTTCTCTCAATTTATTTCATAATATCTTCACTTAAGTTCCTTCATTAGAAAGGAGAGTCTTAGACAAAGACTTATGTGTGAGTACTTGATTGGTGAAATCTTGAAGAACATAAGTAAGGAACAAGAGGGAAGGAGGAAAGAAGGAAGGAAGGAAGGAAGGAAGGAAGGAAGGAAGGAAGGAAGGAAGGGTGAGCCAGTATAAGGATACATTATTGCATTGGCCATCAATGAAAAAATGGTGACTTGATCCTCCAAGACCAACTGAAGAGCCATATGAATGATATTTCACAACCATTCATTCAAGAGAAAAACAGGGGAAGAATTTGTTCTTCACTCTCCATTGGGTAGAGGTTTGCATTATTTTGCCTGCACTTCCAGGTTGCACAGGTATAGGTACAGAGCAGGTTCCTGTGATGCTCTGGGGAAGGGGTGGGAGCAGGTGGAGACTGTCAGGTCACACCTGCATGAAGCCCGGTGAAGCCCATGCAGGTGAGGCTGAGAGGCTAGGAAGAACTGCCTAAGACAGTCAAGTATGCATTGATACTGAAAATTAATAAGCATATAACAGCCTGCTGCTCCTTAGATGGGTGCAGAAAAGTAGAAAGTTGAGGTCTAAAAAAATTAAATAAAGAACACCTTTTGTTTACAATTCCTAAATTTGGAGCCAAAAAACTGTTGGAAGCATAAATTATCCAGTTTTCTCACTTCTCAATTTTATGTTGGTTATATAGTTTTATTAGCATATGATATTATTATATATTATTATAGTATTAGAAAAAATAGAGAAAGTCAATGCTAAGAGAATAATAAAAATGAGAAACATTTTATTATTATCATTTTTTTCTGGAATGAAAGGGCAAATATAATCCAGTTAAATTTCTGAAAATAATTATTCCCAAATTTGCTTTTGTTTTGAAACTACATTCTTGGTAATATATTTTTTCCATTTTTCCCAGTATGACTCATAGCTAGAAAAAGATGTTCATGTTTAATGTTA
Organism: Saimiri boliviensis; assembly: GCF_048565385.1. NCBI lineage: Eukaryota > Metazoa > Chordata > Mammalia > Primates > Cebidae > Saimiri > Saimiri boliviensis. The sequence continues at coordinate 91,952,285 of NC_133458.1, read as the reverse complement.
TAAAAACTTATGAAAAATAATAATTATATCCACTGTATTTAATGCGGCTGCATGATTGGGGGAAAAGTATATCATTTTACTGAATCAATAGTTATAGATTGCCTTCTAGGTAATCATCCATCAGACACCTTGTATACTTGAATACAAAGATTGAAAAGATATTTCCCCACCTCTAAGGGGTGGATAATCTGGTTAGAGAGACAAATCCACATTCAAAGTGCTTATAATATAGTTTAAAAGTAAGTGCTTTAACTGAAGTACTGAGATCCAATGGAGAATGTGGTTTTGGGAATAGTAACAGTGGTGAGGGTGGTAACAGCTTCATAAAGAAATGTGGTCTTGATGAATTCATACCTCTTTTGAAACCAGCCAAATAATACTCAGATACATGCAGTGAAAGCAACAAAAAGACTGAACTGTAATTTTGGCTTGATCACTTTGATCCCACTAAATTATCTCTAGACTAACAGTGTCATATTGTTGAAGGTTTGTCCTAGGACTTCAAAATAGTCTTCAACAGCCACGTGAGGTTATTTTCTTCTTGAAAACCTTATTTCCAAACAAAGAGCACATTAGCCTTTAAAAAAATGCCAGCTTGTTCACAGACAGCAGGTTCTGTGTTTCTAGAAGTAATGAGAAGGTAGCAGACTTATGCAATCCCATCATAAATGGATTTTCTGGATATTGGGGGCTTGGTCCCTAGATCAAGTTTTATCCAAGATAGAGTTCTTAGTTCAACCACCTGCATGGTAAATATGAAGACAACTAGGATTCAACTCAGACACACTGAATCAGACTTTCTGCAAGTAAGTCCAGGAATATGTATGTATATTTTAAATTGCCCCAGATTATTTTTGTGCATGCAGAAAGGTTGCAGACGTTTCCTCTAGAGAGGAGTTGATCTGAAAGGTAGAGAGGCAGCTGCTTCACATTATCTAATCTGATTCCTCTGCTGATATCATTCTCCCAAAATTTCCTTTGGTAATTGTAAATGATACTTGGCTTCTATCAAGGAGTGGGTTTGCCAGGGGAGGCAGGAGTCTGTACAGGTTCTAAGAACTTTGGGGACCAAGGAAAGAATCTCCTGATGCATGGCTGAATTTGTATTCAGCCAACACTTTGGATTTTCCCCCTTTGTTTTGTGTCAGTAATTTAAGAGTTGGAAGAGAAAAAATATGACTCATGACTCCAGACAGGGAAATGTGTTTATTTTTCAAATTATAGTAAAACAAACAACTCCAAATCGATGGCCTTGTTTTCCTTTTCACCCCTGTGAACTTGCAAGTAGGATATGATCATTTCTAGGAGTTCAACTAGTTAGGACCCTATACCAGGAATCCGTGTGCTTAAAAATAGAAAAGAAGCCGAACCAATGTTGCCCCATGCCCCACATCCTGGGAACTTTTTCTTCATGAGGAGAAAAATCTGTTTTCAGCCTCCTGCCTTGTAGAGAAATTGATGGGAAAGGAAAAAAAAAATGAGAATGTCACATTTATGAGAAGACACAGCTGTTGAGAAATCTAGTCTGCACGGCTTAACTGAGAACCATCACGATCCCCTCCAAAACCCTGCATGCCCTTTCAGACCCCCAATACATCAGTGCTTTGTCAGAGTTGATCATATAGCGTTTAGGGTATTTTAATTAATCCAGTGTTCTTTGGGCTTGAAAATATGCTTTGACTTTCTCCACTAAAATTTTGGTTTAGAAGGGTGGCATGTTGCCCGTTTCTTTAAGTTTTTATTATTATTTTTATACTTTAAATTCTGGGATACATGTGCAGAACATGCAGGTTTGTTACAAAGGTATACATGTGCCATGGTGGTTTGCTGCACCCATCAACCCATCATCTACATTAGATATTTCTCCCAATGCTATCCCTGCCCTAGCCCCTCACCACCCTACAGGCTCCAGTGTATGATGTTCCCCTCCCTGTGTCCATGTGTTCTCATTGTTCAACTCCCACTTATGAGTGAGAACATGCAGTGTTTGGTTTTCTGTTCCTCTGTTAGTTTGCTGAGTATGATGGTTTCCAGCTTCATCCACATCCCTGCAAAGGACATGAACTCATCCTGTCTGATGGATGCATAGTATTCCATGGTATATATGTGCCACATTTTCTTTATCCAGTCTATCATTGATAAGCATTGAGTTGGTTCCAAGTCTTTGCTATTGTAAATAGTGCTGCAATAAACATACACGTGCATGTATCTTTATAGTAGAATGATTTAGAATCCTTTGGGTATATACCCAATAATGGGATTGCTGGGTCAAATTGTATTTCTGGTTCTAGATCCTTGAGGACTCACCTCACTGTCTTCCACAATGGTCCATTTCTTTATATATGCTTAAGAGAATTGAAGCTTACTTAGACATCTTTTGGAAAAAAGTAAGGAAGCATGTTTGAAAACAGCTTAGGAATGTTTGTGAAGATGGCTATGTTCACTGTCTGCCCTTATGATCAGTCAAATAAACCAAGTCTAAATCCCTCCTCCCCCTGATTCCAGGAGCTATTACAAGGCCTACAAGACCTGAAATACTTTCTCAGAGTCATGACCTTTTAATGTCTCATCGATAGAGAACCCAGAGAGGCTGAACTTGTAATTACTCCTGCACTAATCTGTTATCTTTCTGTATGCAATAATATTTAACTTTATTAACAAAATTGGAACAGTCAAATAAAATGTAGAATACCTTTTATTCTATTAACTATCCCAGTAGCTCTTTTTAAAACCTGGGAAAAGATTAAAAGCAAAAGTAATAAGTCAGCAGTTAAAGCCTCTTGTCCAGTGGTGGTATTTGTTAATTCTGTAAAGATGTGGATAAAGGACTGAGAAGGTGAGCCATGTTTTTAACAGTTTCTGCGGACTAAAGGGAGAAAAGCCAGAGCTTAGGATCCACCAGGTGAGAGGGTTAGTGCTCACCGTGGTTTGAACTGGAACCCCAAAAGACCATACTAAAGAAAGTTCCTCTCATAGATGGAAACCTATCTTTGAATCATCTCAATCTTTGAAATTAGACTAAGATGACTCAGTCAGGCATGGTGGCTCACCCCTAGAATCTCAGCATTTTAGGAGGCTGAGGTGGGAAGATCACTTAAGGCCAGGAATTCAGGACCATACTGGGCAAAATAGTGAGGCATCTCTACAAAAAAAATTAAAAATTAGCCATGTGTGGTGGCTCATGCCTGTAGTTCCAGGTACTTGGGGGGCGGAGTTGGAAGGATCACTTGAGGGCAAGAGGTTGAGGCTGCAGTGAGTTGTGATTGTACCACTGCACTCCAGCCTGGGTGGCAAAGTGAGACCTTGTCTTAAGCTTGTCAAAAAGAAAAAACAAACAAAAAAATAAACAAACAAGAAAAAAAAACCAACCTTAAAAAATGTTTTAAAAATACTGGCAAAGTGAGACTTTCTCTTAAGCTTGACAAAAAAAAAACCTTAAAAAAATACAATGTAAGCAGAAAACAAGAAAAAAAATTAGGATAGCAGAAATCAATGAAATAGAGAACAGAAACCAAAATCCAGTTTTTTAAGGAGCTCAATAAAATTATTGTTAGCCAGAATAATCAGGAAAAAAAGAAGGCACAATGATTAAGGTTTGAAAGAGGTGATGTCACTGAAGATTCTATAAATATTAAAAAGATAATAAAAAAACACAAGACAACACTTAGAAAACCTAGATGAAATGGACAAATTGCTTGACAGACAAAAACTGCCAACACGCTCAAGAAAAATTAGATCACCTCATAGCCTTATAGGTACTAAAGAAATTGAATTGACAGTAAATGACCCTTCTACAAATTAATCCCAGGCATAGGTGGTTTTACTGGTGACTCCTACCAAGCATTAAAAAAAAAAAGAAAAAATCATACCAATTCTACATAAGCTTTTCCAGAAAATTAAAGTGAAAAAAATAATTCCCAAGTCATTTGAGACCATATGCTCTGGAAACCAAAACTTGAAAATGCCAATAAAATGTATAAACTGAAATCTCTTATGAACATAGATGTCAAAATTCTTAGCAATATTTTAGCAAAATGAATCCAACAATGTATTAAAAAGGACAATGCATTATGTTCAAGAAGATTTTATTCGCAAAGTTTGTTTAATGTAATATGGCTATTCAATTGTTTCAGCATAATTTGAACTATTTTCACACATCTAAATTCAAGACTCATTATACAACAACAATAATCAAAACACTCTGGAGCTGACATCAAGATAGACAAATAAATCAGTGAAACTGGATGGAGAGTCCAAAATAACTCTACACTTAGGTGGGCAATTGATTTTGGACAAGTTGTTAGAATGTCTAAAATTAAAAGGCTAATAATATGAAGTGCTGGTAAGGAAGCAAAAGAAGGTGAGCTGTCATACAATGCTGGTGGGAATGTAAAATGATATGGTACAACCATTTGAGAAAATAGTTCTATATTATCCAGCCATTCCACTCTTAGGTATTTACCATAAAAAAAGAAAGCATATATCCACATAAAGACCTGTGCATGCATGTTCATAGTGCTTTATTTTTAATAGGAAAAACTAGAAACAATCTAAATGTTCATTAACAACAACTTTGGTGTATTCATATCATGGAATATCACTCAACAATAAAAGGAATAAACTATTGATCTATACCACAAAAGTGTAGCAACATTAATAAATCTCAAAACATTTGTGCTGAGTGAAAGAACCCAGACAAAAAAGAATATGTATGTTAAGATTTCATTTGTGTAACACTCTAGAAAATGCAAAATAATTCATAAAGGCAGAGAGAAGATCAGTAGTTGCCTAAGAATCAGGAAAACAGGGAGAGAAGAGAGGTAGGGACTATCAAATAAATCTTTGATGGTGACAAATATGATCATTATCTTGATTGAGATAAGGAGTTCATGGATGTAAAAATATGTCAAAACCTGTCAAATTATGTATTTGAAATATGTTGCTTGTTCTTTGCCAATTATACCTCAAAAAAGCTATTTTAAAAGTGAGTGGTGTGTCCATTTTATCTTCTTGAGATCCTTACACCTGGAGCCCTCTCTCCTACTGCACCAATGCACCTGCTTAGGTTGCTCCCGTTGCTAGCTGTCCTCCTAGACTCCCTTTACTGTCCTCCTAATAATTATCTTTGCCTTTACTCTGTGTATCGCCTTTGTCTTGGATGCTATATCTTCCTCTTTCGTGGTTTACTCCCTCAGTAAGATGGATAACATCATTCAGTTGTTTCCTCAGAAAAGGTACATATAACGTAAACTACTTGAGCTCTCCTGAGAGAAAAAAGAGAACTTGTCCAAGACTATGTTTTATAAACTGATCTCCCAGAAAAAGAGTTGACTCTCTTTAATCTTCAGTTTAAACAGAGGATGCCTGATACTTCAGGCAATTCATTCTGATCATCAACAACTTTTTGATCCCAGTCTTCCAATCATTACAGGAGAGGAGCGTTACTAACCAGGAATGCTGATAATATAAGATCTGACACTATTTGCCATTTCATATAGCTGCAATCTTCAGGCTTGAATCCCAGCTCCTTGACATCCCAAAGAAGGGGATGATGCTATTTCCAACCAAAAGTAGTGTCTTGGCAGAAAAGGACTGCAGATCATTTTCCGTGGAGTATTATTGCCACTATATTCTAGCCTCTGATTACACAAATGACTTATTGATTCTTCCCTCATTATGCAGTGTAAAACTTCCAAAGCTCAAGTGTCTGCATACATCTTCCTGAGTCTGACATCTAGCTCTGTCAAACTGTGCTCTCCCTCAGAGTATGATAGGCAGTGGGAGAATTTCACAACTGTTGCTGACGTCGCTACCATGAATTTCCCTAGGGAACACTGTTCTAGCAGCCAGTAGCCCTGGTGTTTACACTCTAGATATTTGCCATTGTTTGCAGAATATCTTGCATATATAGAAAAGTCTTTATTCTCCTGCCACACCCCCATTACTGCACCACCTCCACCACTATGTTGTAATTGATAGTTTGGCTGGATAGAAAATTCTGGGTTGAAAATGATTTTCCCTTTATAATAAATAAACCCATTCATTCATTGTGTACTCAATTTTAGTGTTACTTTTAAACAGTTTAATTCACTCTGACTTCCAGTCTTTTGTACATGTCTGGATTTTGGTTTGCATTACTTTTTAGAAACTTAGACTTTTCCTGCTGATCCAGTATTCTGAAATTTTTTACATACATATCTTGGTATGATTATTTTTTACATCTCTTAAAAATAGACTCAAGAACACAGCTGTTGGCCTTTTCTACCTGGAAATTCAGGTGCTTTTGTTCTGGAAATTTTTCACTGTATTATTTCTTTCATAAGATGTCCTCTTTATTTTATTCTGCTCTCTCTTATATTCAAATTTTGAACCTTGTGGGCTAACTCTTATGTTTTTTCTCCCCTATTTTGCATTTCTTTGTCCCCTCTTTCAACTTTCTGTGAGAAGTACTCATTTTATCTTTGAATCTTTCTTGCTTATTTTTCATGTCAGCCATCATAATTTTAATTTCCAAAAGTTTTTTTCTGTTGTCTGAATGTTCCTTTTCATAGTTTAAAGTTCACTGTTTCATGAAATATGCTCTTAATTTTCTGGGCATATTAATGAGTTATTTTTTGGCTGTTGTTGCTTTTTAAAATTTTTTCTTCTTTCTGCATCATTGTCTCTAACCTCTTTGTTTTTATTTCTATCTTTCAAGTTAGAAGTTATTCTCAAATGTCTGTTGATCTTTAGCAGAACAGTCAAGATGAAGGGTAGGGCCCAAAAGCCCTAACTGGAAGCTTTACATGGAGAGTTGGAGCTAGTTAATTGGTTTATCATGTACAAGAGATTATGACTGAAAACAAAGGAATAAAAGAAAAATGTCTCCACAGAAAATATGCAAATACATAATAATTTTACATTCACATGTGGGACTTCACAGATTATGAACTCCTTGTTAATGAAGTAAAAATACTCATTGTTGTTTTTATACCTGGAACTAGTTAATAATGAACAAACAATTTTCTAGCTTTTTGCTTGAATACTTTGACTGTCAGCCAGGTCAGTTCATTGAACCCTGGAAAAGCTCTATTATTAGAAGACACCCTTAGTTTGATCTAAAATATGTCCCTCCATAATTTATATCATTTTGTCTTATATATACTTACTGCATATATATTAATATTCAAATGATTTTTTTTTTACTTTGTCCTTGGAGCTTTTTAACATAGCTGACATTAATCTCACATCAATAATTCAGGCTTTCTGGGCTATCCCTATAAAAACAATGCCTCTGATTCCTCTACAAATACCTATGAGAAAAATCAGAAAATGAACTCTCTCCTGCCCAGGCCTCTAAGGACATAGCTGGATTGCTGGGGACTTAGACTTGTGTTCTGTTTCAGATGTAGGATGCGAACTGGAATAATCAGAGAGTATAGATTAATTCACATGGGGAAGAGTCGATAACCACTCGGAAGAGGTGGCAGTTGACAACTAGAAATGTTTGGGTTGGGGTCAGAGCTATGTGGGACCAGCTAAAATGCAGGAGCTTTGAGAGAACTATTCCCTATCCAAACTGGTCAGAACCCTAATTGTCAATTCTTCAGTGACACTAGGAAGCTCTTCAGCTTTTAACATTTTATAACAACTTACTATGTGGATTTGTTTCCTATCTACTCAACACCAACACGGTTAAAAGGGATCAAACCTATTCTTTCACTTTCACCTGTTCTTTCACTCCAGTGTTCTGAACACCTTCGCCTTTTCATTCACGCCACACAAATCCTGGAGTACTGTCCTTATGCAACAGAGTGGCCACGTAGTTTGATCAATCTTTCACAGGCAGCAAATCTCTTTGTTTCTTCTACATTCAGCTGAAGAGGGTCTAACAAGAAACACCCACAAATATACGGAGTATGTTGCATTAGCAGAGGTGGAAACCCCCCAATGTTTAAAACTCATTCTTTAAACTGCCATCTAATTCCCTTAAAAGCTAGTCCTTCCACAGTTCACTCTCAGAACGAAATCAAGGTTCCTTTAGGCTTTCTATTTCACCCGTTTCCCCCTTAGCTTTAGTATCACAAAGGGAGATGTGCTTCTAGCCTCTAATCTGGCTCCATCCCAGCACCTGGCTCTCTTGCCTTTGTGTGAGGACTGGCCAAGAATGAACTCAGTAGGACAGAGTGTGCAGGGAGGGCAAGAGCCAGGGGCAGAAACAACCCTCCCTCCAGAGGCAACGGGTTCCGCAGCTGTCCCAGGCTTCAGAGTCCTGCAGTGCCAGTCAGGAGGCTGGCTCTGCCACGTCTCTCCACACTCCTGGCAAGGGATCTTTTTGTTGTTATTCCCCCTTCTTTCCTTCTGATTCCAGACCCAGTGTTTGCTTGTCTTGCAGCCAAAGATAAGCTCCGGGCGTTCAGGAGGCCACATTTTAGACACACGAATAGAGCATTGACTAAGGGAAAGGAACAATTTGTCTTCGAAATTGCTTTCCTGTTTGCTTTTTCCTTCCTAGCTCATTTTGATTAGGAAACACTGTGTGTATGGATTCAATGAAATCTCAGGGTGAAAATACCATAAAATGCATTGGGACTAACCTCATGTAATCCTTAAACGCCATTCACCCTATTCCAGATCTACCTTCACTCACAATTGCATGAAATTTACTGTCTACCCAGGAAATGCCCATATTTACAGCTGGTGTTATTAGAATTGTCTTCTTCCATGACATTCATTGAAAGCAAGATGATGTCTATTAGAAAAAAGTCAAATTTGTTGGTGTGCATAGGGTGGACAGGGATTGTGACTGCTTTCTGGGGTTTGCATTCAAATGAATAAATCCTTTCCTATCAAATGGCTTGGGCAGCCTTCCTTCAACTTTTAGTGTTTAAGAAAAAAATCTAAAACAACATTGAAACTTGCCTCTTTAGAGGACTAGGACTGAAAACAAAATGCTACAGGATACTGTGGTGGTTTAGAAGTGTGTTCATTTTGGGGAAGTAGAAAAGGAAATGGGAGACAGGAAGGTGAAACATTGCCTGGTCAGGTGAAAGTGAAAGAATAGGTGAAACATTGAACTGGTCAGGTCAATTGATCTAGCAGACACTATAGTCCACTTCATCTCCATAAGAAGCATTGCCTGTTCAGAGACTTTTAAAATACAAAACATGCATACTCTTTATTGAATCATAAATAGGCAAACAACCTCTGAAACCGACTAGGAAAAGAGGCAGAAAGGACAGTGAACACAGGAGAGACATTAAAGACACAACATGGTGTAAAACCAGAAGCGACCAGTGACTGTCCAAACCAGAGGAAGTCAAACCACACCTACAAGAGAAGGAAAAGCATGATTCATTATCACCTGAGACTAATTCAATCTCTGCTACACAGAGGATGTAGTAGATGTAAAATAGGAGATAGTCCCTGCTGCCTGTGCATTCAGCATGCCAATTAGAAAACCGGGGGCAAGGGCAGCATCAGGAGGGGGCACAGGGCTTTATGAATGATCCCCTGTCTCCTGTAAGACACCTGTGGGGCCTAGTGAGGACATAATGGACAGTGACTGAGCTTCATGGCCTCCCCAGCACAGGAGGTGAGGCTCACAAAGCCAAGGGCCCTAAGCACACAGGGGATTGGAGAACAGACATTTTCCTTCTGTTCTTCAACCATTCAGTGAACAGCTGGGTACCAAGAAAATGAGCAGGTGATTTCAGATTTACGAAGCTGCATCCTGACCCCCTAGGCAGAGCCTTCAAGAACAGAAGGTAGGAGGCTGACAGAGATAGGTAGGTGTGGGCATCTGAACCCAAAACACTAGCTCTGATTACATATGGACCCTTGGACCAGCTGTTAGAAAGGGTTGCCATGGCACCAGAAAACAGTCCCTCTCTCAGCGTGGAAAAGCCTCGTAGGGATCACCATTTGCTGAAGATTTCTGTTGAATATGCTAGTTTTTGAATTTAGAATGTAATTTAAAATTTCTGCTGCCAATACATCTAGATTTAGGCTTCTATAAAATTCTAGGATTTTCCTTAGATCCTCCTGCTCTTTATTGATAACAAGCTCATTTCCACTGGTGATAGGGTCGCCAACCCATCTCCCGCCATTCCCTTCTTATGGCAGTGAGAACAAAGATGAGAAGAACCAAAGCCAGGAGATGTGAAAAAATTCTCATACAGAGAAAACAACATCACACGAATTTTATAATAATTCCAGTGCTTGCAAAGGAGTATGAAATAAACTAGTTAAGTGGTATAAATATTATTGTTCAGAGATATTTGCTGCCCCTCCCTGAAGGAGGATTAAGTATTTTCTTAACCATTGACATTAGGCTTGGCCATATGAGTTACTTTCCAAAATGAAATGTAAGCAGAAATGACGTGTGTGTACCACTCCAGGTAGAAGCTTTAGGGCCAGCACACAATCTGCCATATTCTCTTTTCTCTCTGCCAAGAGGTTGTTTCAAATAGATTCTGCTCCTTTACTTTGGGTGCTTGTCGTGAAATCAGTGTGGAACTGACCTGTGATGGGACTAAACATAAATGAAAAATAATCTTATTACAAACCACTGAGATTTGAGGATCGTTCATTACAGTGGAATAACTTAGCCTACACTAGTTAACACAAAGTACCTTTAGAGGCCATATACGTCAACCTTATTTTCAAAATATACATATATGAATTTAAAGAATTGACAAGAATGACAGCAAAATCTGGGTTGTGATTATTTCCTGAGCTAGGAACTGGGATTGTTTATTACTTTATGCTTTTTTAATATTCCTAAAATTTTTATAGTTAACAAATATTGTGTGATTATTAAGGAACACATAACTATAATATTCTTCAAAAGACAAAGTATCAATCCATGCCTAGAGTGGAAGTTCTGTTGAGTCTCACCAGTAATCATTAATCACAGAAATTTGGGTGACAGGTACAACACCTTTAAAAGTATTATATTTCTAAGATCTGCAGCAGGTTTCTTTCACGAGCCATGGCTGGCATCTTAAACCCCTTCCTTCTGCTTCCTGTCAATGCACAGTCTGCCACATGCTCCTCCAGGGCAGTACTAGGCCCAGTGTCCTCAAGTTATCTCCAGTGTGGGTGGCCTGCAGCAACTAGGGCTCACCATAGAAGAACCTCTATCCTTCTTGGGAGCCCTGTGCACACATTCTCCTGTGTCTCGTTTGTAATCATCAAAGTCAAGGAATTCTTTTCCAAGGTCCATTCCTTCCCTATCAAATGCAAAAATGTCTATCCATGAATATGGGAATAGAGGAAATGCCTCCTTCCTGCAGACATATCAGGATACTGAAATTGTATCCCAGCACTAAAATATCTGGGAACCCCTACTTGAAAAGACCAAAAATTACATCATGACCTAACTGCGTCTGAAGCTACACTCACGTCGCCGGGGTGGGCAAAAGTCCCATGCCTAGACCCTGCTTCTATTCTTTGGGAAGAACTCCTCTGCCTGTGATCCCCATGGCCTCTGGCTCTGCCCCGGGGACTCCTCTTGCTTTTTTACTCTTCTTGGCCACATTTGAGGAAGACCTCACAGGAATTAAACAATATTTAAAGCTGTCTTCTATGTTTAGAAGATAAAGATGCCAGAGTTAGTCAAAGGCTTTGGACAAATCAAAGGACTTTTGTCTGTTTGTTTGTTTCTGGACTAGTGGTTTCACAGGTAATAGAACCCCCTGAAAAAATTAGTAGTCTTCTTATCTATTTGCCTCTAGTCAGTTTCAGATCTTTCTAATACATACTTCTCAAATCTGCCTTATTTCTGTTTCTTCAGCTTAGTAGTGGTGACCTTGAGCATGTCAGGCTTGAATAGGAAACCTGTGCCATTAAATCGATCTTTGTCTTGAATTCTTCTAGTCAACTAATGATTTTTACTGTGCCATTGTGGCTCAAGGCTTTCGTAATCCCTATCTGTAGCTGTCTGGAGTATAGAAATGGTTAACTTTTCCTAATTTGCAAAGGTCTGAATTTCTGAGGTTTCTTCATTTCTTTTAATTTTTGCTTGCCATCTAGCCAGTGTTTTCCTGAGCTCTTCTCTTCTTGTAATATTTGTTAAGTACAGCCAATGATAATCAATACAAACCATCTACCCCATGCCGCAGGCTGAGTAGATAGGTGCAGGTATACCTTCCAAGCGTTTTGTCACTACTTAACACCGGTTTTCTTCTTCCAGCTCCAGATATCAATTATTTTGCCACCTGCCTGCTTCCCTATATGCCACTTTCTTTGAAGGAACAAGTTTCTGGAACTACTAGGCTACAATCCAGAAAACAGAATCCGTTCTTGGTATTTTGAGTAGAAAAGAGTTTCATACGGGGAATTAGGAGAGACATAGCTACTGGAAAGTCAAGACAGCATAGATCAGGAAGGTCACTTTCAGGAAATCCAGAAGTACAGGATCATTGGAAAGCCACCACCAAAGGCCTCAGCTTCTGCAGCACAAATGTAGTTCATTTTCAGAAAGACCTGCTTTGCAGTTGGAAGTCACTGCCAATGATCCCAGCTGCCTACAGCACAGAAGTTGATTATTCTTAGAAAGATGCTCTAAACTAAGCCACAGTTAACATCCTACATTAGCTGTCTGCTCATGCTTCTATAAGGAAAACAGCATCTCTCTTTCTTCTGCCTTCCCAAATCTTTGGAAATGCTCCCTTTGGAGGACTCTAACCAAGACCTCCTGGCAAGGGAACCTAAGAATTCAGTTTCTGTTTTCTCCCCCTGCAGTTCAGATAAGACTGTTTATAAGGGTGGTGATAATATTGAAAATCAAAAATAATATCCTGCACATTGAAGTTCACGGAAATTAGTAAAGGTCACAACTACTATACTTTTGACCATTTTAATTTTCCTGCACCATTTTAGCCTGCTATGTGTCTGGTTTAGCATGTCCATAGCACAGAATAAATTATTTGAGGACAACAGCATAAGAAAAATAAGTTTCCTTCAAGGTCTAAAATTTTAGCCCATGAGCCTCAAATAAATCTGAACTTTGATAAACATCATTACGGGGTAGAAACATTATGTGCTGAGGAAAGAGCACAACAAGGTCCACCCCATGGTTTGCTACTGGATTCCACCTTAAAGAAAGTGATATTCCTTCTCTAGACCTCATCATTTCTCATCTGAAATAAAGGTTTTAGACTAGATACGTGGTTTCCAGACTTTCTGATAGCTATGGAGCCATTTTTCAAATGAAATCTCACAAGGAGCTCCAATAAAGAGAGGAGCTGGTCAGGGCGCGGTGCCTCACGCCTGTAACCCCAGCACTTTGGGAGGCCGAGGTGGCTCGAACACCTGAGGTCAGGAGTTCGAGACCAGCCTGGCCAACATGGTAAAACCCCATCTCTACTAAAACTACAAAAATTAGCTCAGTGTAGTGGCACTCACCTGTAATCCCAGCTACTTGGGACGCTGAGGCACAAGAACTACTTAAGCCTCGGAGTCAGAGGTTGCAGTGAGCAGGGATCACACCACTGTACTCCACCCTGGGCAACAGAGTAAGACTCCATCTAGGGGGGAATAAAAGTTGGGGGGAGGGGAGGAGCTGCCCATTTGTAGTGGGATGGAAACCAGAAGCCCCGCCTTCCTGGGGCAGTTCTGGAGAGTCCCTTCTGCTCCATGAGGCACAGTTTAAAAACTCCTGGATGAGATTATCTGTAACATATCCCCTTCTACTTCTAAAGTCATATGATGATAATCATTTTCCAGGCTTGACTCTGTTGGAGATAATGCCAAACGCTCATCATAAAACACATTTTCAGCAAACTCTATGACTAATTTGTATTTGTAGACACACCCAGTCAAAAAAAATGCAGGGGAAAAGGGCTCTTTAAAGTGGGACATGCTCAACATTTTGAAAGCATTATGTTTGTGACCCAAAACTCAGGTTCCAAATGCTGTATGACTAACTCGAAGATTTAATGTATCATTATTGAGGCGATACTCTGATCACTGGAATAATGCCATGGAAGAATGCCCCTAAGCACTATAAAAGAAAAATTAACAGGTGCTGCTTAGGGGACAGCAATTAGACTTAACCAAAACCTGCTGATGTTGTCATGTGGAAACATAAAACCAGTATTAATTTCAAAGGGAGATAGAATTCCACAGCATTCACCAGTCCTTTGCAGCTATGTTAAGTGGAAGACCAGCCATGGTTAGGGTCCATTCGGAGTAATTTAAAAGACAGTTCATGCAAGAAAGCAGAAGGGACCAAAATGCATGATTACTAGAACTTTCTTGACAATATTCTGTCTTCTTGCCCATTTCCAACTGAACTTCCATGTTTTTCTTTTTCACTGTGTAATGACCTTATTTGAGCCACTACAAAGGGCAGATCATGAAATCTGCCACTGATAGCTCAAGTAGAAATAACCCATCACAGCAACTTCAGGGAGCCTAGGAAGGTCTATAATTTGGCCATGTCCTGAGGACCATGAGTTTCTGCAGGCTGTGATGTGCCTGGGATAATCATGCACTTGGCCCTCAAACCCTCTGACTTCTTTCTAAGATTTCCATGTGGTCCCAAATCTGCAAAGCACCAGAAGTCATATGTGGCTTTTTGTTTAATCAGGATTCCAAGTGTGCCTGTAAATACTTTTGCTTCTAAAAAGATCAGCTCAAATCCCACATCTTGTTTGATTCCATCTCTGACAAACCCGTGATGCCCTCTCCTCTTGCCTATTGCCTCCGACTTAGTTAAGCATTGTTGATGGTTGCTAGTGTTAACTCTCTCTAGGTTTTATCCTCTCCCCTCACCAGAAAAAAATAGAAAACTCATAGACTTTGATGTCATAAGCATCAGGATTTGAATCTAGGTCCTGCCCCTTATTAGCCAATGGCCCTCATGTCACTGTGAATTTCAGATTACTTATATGAAAAGGGAATAATGATTCTGGCACTTCCCAGTGTAGTTGCAAAATGCTTAGCATAAAGCTTAGCATACAGTAGCTACTCAATAAACACAGTTAACCTTCCTCTACTTCCTCTTTTCCCCCCAGATTCCATGTGTTTCTATCCTGGGCATATTATATTCTATGGACAGTGATGAATTATTACTGTGTTTGATAGTAAACCTGAAAAGAGTATATCAGAAGCAGAGATGAGGAAGTCTTGCGGCAATAGAAGATGGACAGACTAATCTTTTTACTCCTCCTCCTCTGAGATCCTCACACCGGAATATCCCATGGGCTTCTACCTGTAGAAAGCCACTGGACAAACCTCCTGACCGGGCAAACCTAGAAGATGTTGCAGAACTCACATATTTTCCAAGCCTGACTCAGTCTTCCCTTACGGGGGATTAGTAGCCTGATAATTATCAGTGGGGACTATGATAAACCTAGGCAAACCGTAAGTGAGTGATACAGAGTTTTTCTTATTAATTATCTATGTTACCTCAATCTTCTAAGTCTATACCTTTTTTCTATCATGTTGGCAAAATATAATGAGTTTTTTAAATGTGACTAAGTAATGCAACAAAGTAAGAGTTTAACTCAGAATTTCCATCACCTCAAGCTTGTTTTCCCCTGGGGAAAGAACCACCAGCCCAGGACCCCAGTGTTTCATGGAAATCTAGAGGTGTCCTTCAGCAAAGTGACTAATTATCAAATATGTTTGGAAAAGAGTAGTGCTTTTGCCCATGGGCTTTGCTATGGTTTGAACAGCTCCTCTCCAAAATTCAGGTGTTGCCAATGTGATAGAATTAAGAGGAGGGGTCTTTCGGAGGTGTCTAGGCTATGAGGGCTTCTCCTCATAAAAGAGAATTTGTGTAGCATTGCTCCAATTTGCCCTTCTTCCTTCTGCTACGTGAGGGTGCAGCAGGAAGGCCCTTACCAGAAAAAAAAAAAAAAAAAAAGATGCCTGCACCTTGATCTTGGACTTTCCAGACTCCAGAACTGTGAGAAAAACATTTCCATTCTTTACAAATTACTCAGTCTCTGGTATTTTGCTGTAGCAGCACAAATACACTACAACAGGCTTCCTCTGGGAGGATGCCTGGTTGCATAGTCACAGAAGACATTGAAGAACAGAAGCCACATATTTCCTGAGACCTCTCAGACTTACGGGATGCCAAGTATTCCTGGTTAATTTAGTTTTACATGATGCTTGGTTTCTTTTGGTTGTGTCAGAGGGCTATTAACACCTTGTGGACATTGGTGTCCACTGGAACACAATTTGGGAAGAATACCTCTGGTCTAAACCCTTCATTTTAGAAGTGAAGTTGCTGAGACCCAAAGATACTGTGACTAGTGACAGAAAATCCCAGTTTTTCAGATATTCAATGTTCTTCCTAATCTCCCACATTCTCCTCTGGACTAGATATGGTCTCATGAGAATCTGCTTCTTTCCTTTGTCATTTTTCCACTGTATTATTTGCTGTGTGCATGTGCACATGGGTGTGTACGCTGCAAAACAGGAGAGCACACCCTTGAGAAGTGTTGGCTCCCATCCTGAAGTGGACACTCTTTCATACATTCATTCCACAGAACGAGAAGCCAACAACAGGACCACATGAGGAACACTGCCATGACTGCAGGATCAGGAGGAGTGTCTGATGCCACCCGGGAGCTGAGATGGCACAAGCTGGATTGTGATCATTTACTCATTCATTATCTGTTGATTCCACAAAGCTTTCTTGAATGCTTGCTGTGTCAAGTTGTGCCTGGTGCTGTAGATACAAAGATAAGGAAGACACAATCCCTGCCTTCAAGCAGCTTACATTCTAGCATGAAAAACAGGCCTGCAATAGATAAGTTTAATGAAGCGATGGAACTCTTCTGAGATAAGCCAATTTCTACCTGAAACAAAGTATTAATTCCAGAAAACATACTTCCCCCATTCAGAAGATGGGGGAAGTATGTTTTCTGGAAATAATACTTTGAGTACCTCCTAATAGTCATACACTGACTTTGCTTCCTACAGCACTTGGAGTTCTTTCCTCAAAAGTATCTCAAGTTTCAATTGTTCAAATTAATCAGAGCAGCAGCAGAGATAATACAAAACAGGGACTAAGAGAAACGCCAATTCTCTGCTTTAGCACGCATCATATGAACAGCCACCCCCCACCCCCACCAGCCGCTTGCCTTCCTAAGTGTGTTTTCTTCAAGCAAATGCTAACATTGGTTTATATCCCTTGAGCACACACCAGCTGGTAGTAGGAGGAAGCCAGTTCAGCATTAAAAAGCAACTGCAGATAATTTAGAGGGCAGACAAGCCACAGGAAGATAACGGTGTGGAATATATCATTACAACCAGTGAGGATCCAGCCCACCCTGCAACCTCATCTCCTGGGTCTGCTGAGGTTGCGGTCTTGTTACAAATCTTAACACACCCTTTGTACGAATTTATCAGTAGGAGCATAAACAAGGTCACTTGAAATTTAGAGGACATTAATGAAATCTCCATAAATTTAGACAACCCAGAATGCAGTTATTAGATCATTTTCAAGTGAATAAAACCTGAAATGTGCTTTTCACTTTGCCAACCATCTTCTCACCAGCAACTGCCCACTGTAAACACTGTCCAAGGCCCATGAAGGGATAGGCCTTTAAAGTACGTTTCAGGGAATAACTAAATCAAATTAAACTGCTGTTTACTTTTGCCATAGGAGCTCTGACAAATAAAACGGAAGATGTTGCAGTTTTCACTAACAAAACAAATCCTTACTGGGGGAAAAAAGAGGAGAAACTAAAATGTCACTTGCTGACATTGTCATTCCGTGCCCCTCAGTAAATAAACATAACATCTATTAGTTGTCATGGAAACGTTCCGCCTGATTCTGAGCATCAAAGCTCCACAATAAAGAAACCCTGATATTTGAAGCTGTGCACAAACAACTCTTTTGGCATTTCTCATGAGCTCACCAGCACAAGAGCTAACATTTTCCCTGTTTGTTTTCTTTTCAGACATGAATGCATTTGCTTCAGCAAAAGAGACATGTATCTTAGAAACTTATCAAAAATACTTGAATACAGCTACCTCGGCAATCTGCTCTCCAGGCTCCTCCCCCCACCTTTCTTTTAACCTTTGCCTGAGAAGAATTTAAATGGCATATTTAGTGACTGCATATTGTGCTTCCTGTACCCAATGCTGCATGAAAGGGATTGATTTAAATCACTTATAGTAACCATGTGGGGGGGGGGAGGGCCCAGTTTTCTGCACCAAATGCTCCAGGATCCATAATAAGCAACCACAAATACAGACAACAAATGAGTGCTCTTGCATTTGTCTCTTCTCCGGTAAAGAATGATTAGTAAGGACGGACTGTACACTTTCAGCATCAACAAGAAAGCAGCTCAGAGGTGCAAACACTGGTAACCAGTCTCAGAAACGCTGGCTTAAAAAGTCAGAGAATGTACCTATTATAATATTTTCGAGATCACGAAATTTATAACACCTCCCAAAGCAGGAATGGACCAAGTTTAAAGATTACAGCTGAGTGCCACTAAAGCGTTAAAGGCAATCATCGTTAATAACAATCGGCTGAAAAGCAGGACACAGCTCATGCTTTGAAACTGTATTAAGAGATTCAGCGTCTCTAAAAGAGCTGAAGCTTTTGACAAGCCAGGCATAAATCAGAAGAGATTTAAATTCCTGATTTTCTGACATTTTTATAGCTATAAATCCCATACATTTCTAAAACCACATTGTCCCATAACTGGAGCTAAGGGCTAGTGTAGGTCCCTGGAAGAGCTCAAAGAGTCAAATTGGCATTAGGAGTTCCTGCGTCTCTCCAGGACTTAAGGCGATTCTTTGTGAAGGACATTTAAAGATTTCTTTTTACGTCTTCTGAAGCGAAACCAAGAGGGTGTTACATTTACCCCAACACCCTACCAGCCCTTTCTCATCTTTGGTTGTAACCATGTCGGGATATTTCTAGAGCTTATTAGTCCATGTCTACATACTCATAATGGTTTGGATAGTCAGAGGTTAGGAAACAATTAAAGAAGGGAAATAAAGTGGACTGTAAATGAATGTAATGTATTCAGGTTTTCTTAAAACGAGCTGAAAGACCATTTGCTTCCTGGAGAGAGATGTGGATGGAAGACCTCTTCCTTCTCTAATCCATGACTTTAGCATGAGAAAAGCATTCAGGATGAGTGAAAGAAAGAACAGAGCAGAATAAGAATGCCTGCTTAAGGACAGTAAGTCAACATAAGATGAAATGAGAATCCAAACTACAGAGTGACAGCGAAAATGCGGAGAGAATGTGGAAAATTTGATGAAGGTAAAAATCTGAAGGTCTTGGCACCTAATTGGATTTGCATGAAGAGAAGCAGAGAAGAGAGTGTCACTAGTGGCCAGGAGGAATGAGCACAGCACTTGTAACCAAGAGACCTGGATGGAAGGTCTTTATTCGGCCATTTACTAGTTTTGTAAACTCTGGGAAGCTATTCATCTCTGAGTCTCGTTTTTATGGGTTGCAAAACAAGGCTGGAAATACCTTTAAAAAAATGAGAAAATGTATTAAATGTCTGAAAGATGATAGAATGGACCATTATTTAATAATAGTCACTTTAATACTTATGACTTTGGAGTCATTTCTCTTTCTCATATCTCAGTTTCTTCATTTGTAAAAGGTAGACCAAAGTGAACCCTAAAGCCCTTCTGGCTCTAGCATGTTTTCTATCTATCTGGAGATGATGAGTTTTGTTTGTACATAATGAGTGCAGACCAGCATTCATGTGAAAAGTTTCCTGATCAAGTTGGTAACGCAGATCAGAACTTCTAGAGAGATATTTTTCAAATGGCCACACTGGCCCCTAGGCAGTATTGGGGAAATGCCTAAGAACATTTTTGATTGTCAAAATCATTCGGAGGGCTCTCCTGAGGTTAGAGGATGGGAACTAGAGATATTAATCTGTTGCAGTAGGTACAGTATAAGCACAACAAGGAATTGTACTGTGCACGCCCCTCAAGATACTCAAGTAGGACATCGGTTCTCAAAGTGGAGTCTAGGGATCCCTGGAGGCCCCTGAGTCCTTTTCAAGGATAATCCAAGGTCAAAACCATTTTGCAGGAAGGCCATGACATTATGTGCCTTTTTCATTGAGTTGATGTCTCCAGTGACAAGACAAAAAGAAATGGTAAGTGAAAATGTTGATGTTTTAGCGTTAATTAAGGCAGCAGCACTCAAATGAACTATACCAGTGATTATTGTATTATTCACTACTATGCACTTACAGTTAAACAAAATTGACAACAAAACCTTCCAGTTTCATTTAAGAATGTCCTTGATGAAGCGATAAAATTAACTTCACTGAATCTCACCCTGGAGTACATACCTTCTTAATATTCCGTCTGGCAAAATGCTGCATATCAAAATATAATTTTGTTTCAATTGCAAACTGAACTAGCCTCTTTTTTCATGAATCACCATTTTTTATTTGAAAAAAGAAGTGGCATACGTATTATGATTATTCAGATGCATATCTTGCAGACCACTTTCTCAGAAACAACAAATATTTTTTTCATTTCTGAGAAATTACTTACAGGAAAAGAACTAAAGTACTTGTTGCCAATGATAAAATTCAAGCATCAGAGAAAAAATTTGAATTATGGAAATTTGTACCTACTGCCATGAGCTTGGCAACTTCTCAACCTTAAAAGACCTTTCTGATGAGATGAGTGACAGTATTAACTAACGTGATTTACTGATATTGCATAATGAAATGTGTCAACATTTGGAAGATCTGTATAACTCAGTGAGCCGATACTTTACAAATAACCGACGTGTGCTGTTATAAAATCATGCATGGTAAAAGAACCACTCAAAGTACAAGATAAACCAAAGGATTTTAATATAACAGAGTACAAAATGTTCACTGATATGGTTTCCAATTCAACATTGCAACTAACGTTTAAGAAACTATCACTTGTTAAGTTTTTATGTTATCAAATAATATCTACATTACCTGAAACATCTATTACATACTCCAGCCTTTTCCAACTATATCCCTGTATGAGCCTGGATTTTCTTCAAACATTTCAAGCAAATTTCCATATGCAACAGAATAAATACAGAAATGGATAACAGAATTTAGGTTTCTTTAATTAAGCCAGCCATTAGAGAGATTTTCAAAAATGTAAAACAATGACACTCTTCTGATTAAATTATGTTTTGTTTAGGAAGATACAGATTTTTTAAATAAAAATACTATGTCAACATGTAATGAAATTATTTTTAAAGATAATAAATATGTTAAAATTTTAGTTTTCATTTCCAATACAGTAAATATCAATACAACTCCCATAAACAAACCTCTTAGAGGGCTCTCAACAATCTTTAAGTGTAAAGAGGTGCTAAGACCAAAAAGTTCAAGATCTTTGTTTTTCTGATGTGGGAAACATTCAGTTATGTAAGCCAACATCTGTTTTTTCAAAAACAAAAAAATATTTTTTTTATTTCCGAGAAATTATTTTCTATAGAAACACAACATACTTTCATATGTTCTAATGTACACGCACATCCAGGAATGCAACTATCATGCAAGCCAATGGTAGATCATGTGTTGCTTGTTTTAAAACTCGGCCAAGAACTGTTGACCATTTCATAAAATCACACCACCAATGGCAACACTAATCAGACGTTTGAGTTGTCGATATAGTTTACCTGTATTGCCTGCCACTGTAGTTGTCTCGGCCCTGTGATTTTTTGATAAGATGTAAACATCTGACATTTCATTTTGTGTTCTAGTGAAGTTGTGCCCAAAGTATTTGCATACTGAAATACACGCTCTATTATTTTCTTTCTTTTTTATAAAATAGTTAAGGCATTTTATTTTAAGTATGTATATAGGTAATTTGTCTTATTTATGAATTTCATGGTAATAAAAAGGACATTACAAAATATGTATTTTAAAAGGAGCTTTAGGTCTGAGAATCACTGCTCTGGGAAAATGAGATAGAGGCCAGTACGAGATATTTTGAGAGTTGACTACATAGAACTATAGTTGCCAGTCATGATGGCTCACGCCTGTAATCCCAGTACTTTGAGAGGGTGAGGCAGCTGGATCACTTGAGATCAGGAATTCAAGACCAGCCTGGCCAACATGGTGAAACCCCAAGTCTACTAAAAGTACAAAAAATTAGCCGGGCATGGTGGTATGCACCTGTTGTCCCAGCTACTTAGGAGGCTGAGGCAGGAGAATCGCTTTAAATCCAGGAGGTGGAGGTTGCAGTGAGCCAAGATCCTGCCCCTGCACTCCAGCCTGGGTGACAGAGCAAGACTCGATCTCAAAAAAAAAAAAAAAAAAAAAAAAAAAAAAAAAATAGTATAGCTGAAGCTGCAGGGAGGAGTCAGCTTATGAGATGTCTGGTTTGGAGTGCCATGCTTTTATAAATGATGGAAGACTATCCATTGATATATTAGTTCATTTTCACACTGCTGTAAAGAACTACTTGAGACTGGGTAATTCAGGAAGAAAGACGTTTCATTGACTCACAGTTCCACAAGCTTAACAGGAAGCATGACTGGGAGGCCTCAGGAAACACAATTATGGGGGAAGGCGAAGGAGTATCAAGCACATCATACCATGGTTGCAGGAAAGAGAGTGAAGGGGGAAGTGCTACACACTTTTAAAATGTCAGGTCTTGTGACAACTCACTCACTGTCATGAGAACAGCAAGGGGCAAATCTGTCTCCATGATCCAGTCACCTCCCACCAGGCCCCTCCTCCAATTCAACATGAGATTGGAGCAGGGACACAAATCCAAACCGTATCAATTGGGTAGACACACGGTCCCAAAAGAATGCTGCTCATGAAAATTTGCCTAAAGTTTCCTCCATACTCTCTAGTTGTAAAGTGCTACCAGCTTGTCAGTCTCATACTCCTCGTTGGCTACCAACTCTGCCTTGTATGCATTTCCTCCTTGGACTTGTCTGTTTTCTTAAATCAGTGGATACTTCAGCCCATCTACAAAGTCTATTTTACTAACCACACTTTCTTGGACACCTTACCTTATTCCACTCCTGGTCTGGGTTCTGCTACTGCTGCCTGGTACTTGGAAAACTCCAGAAAACTGTCTTGATATCTGACCACAGAAAGAAAAGAGATCAAAGAGGGCAAGTTTAGGAAGAGGAAATGTGAAAAACAAACTTCTTTGAGAAGAGGTTAGGCTCTTGCCACCCTGGGTCTTCCAGTCTGAGCAAAAGCCTTTGTTTCCTCCCTCCTGTGAATTCTAAAATTCATTCAACTTTACATTTTGTAAAATGACAAGACGTCTCACTCTCTTCACCTGTGATTAAAATCCAGTTGTTTATTTATAGGGCCATTTGTTGCTGAAGCTTCTCCTTAAAAAAAAAAAAAAATAACTGCTTCTTCAGATGGTTTGCTTCTATCTGCCACAAGATGTCATTCTGGGATGAGGCCATTCAAACTTGCTCAAATCTGAGCAATAACTCAACTAAAATGAGGTCAATGTAAATGACTACCCACAACGGGGAAAAACCTGTTAAATTAAATCCAGAGTAAGTAGCAACATATCATGTAGTGAGAGTTACATGTGTCAAATGAAGGAGTGTTATGAGGATTAATGAGTCCGTTATTAAAACACGCTTTGGGATTCTTGGATGAATGGCACTGTTGAAAGTGGGGGCAGGGCTGGTATTTACAGATTGCAGTTATATCAAGGCCTTGCAAAAGACTCTGGGGAAATACAGGGAAAGCAATAGAAGAACTTAAAACATATTTTCGTTGATTGTTGTGTCTTATACCACATTTAGCCGTTTAAATACTCGATTCAGCAAAACATGTAGACAGTTGCCAATGCGTACTTTGCAAAGTTCTAAAAAATGTAGTGTCGAGAATTTCAACATGGTGCTCTGGACTATGAAAGAAGCACTGGGAAAAAGCAAGAACCAATTCAGCATAAGTTTATTCTTATTCCCCACAATGGTTTGTCTAAGATGTCAGGGAATTCTCTGTTGGGTGAAGCACAGATCTAGCCAGAGGCAACAACTTGATTCCAGGCCGTTTCCCTACAATGCTTGATGTTGTCATAGATGGCAGAAAATGCAGTCAATTGACTGAACGTTTCTAAATGCCTGCAGGTCTCAAACAGGCTTCCAGATGACTGATTTTCTTTTCCACCTAACGTTTGCAATATGCACAACTGAGATCATCCAGTCCTTTGAGATTTTTGTAAAACTGTGATAGACAAGGCTCCTATCACCTTTCTTGAAGAATTACACAGCTTCCGTATCCCCCTGTAACTTCCCAGAGGCTGTATCTTCATGGTCCATGAGTTCTATTGCAGCCAGATCCTCATTCATAGTTGCCTGCTGCTGCTTCGCACCCACAGCCTCACCAATGTAGCCACAAAGCCCAGTCCTTTTCCTGGATTGCCCCACAGCCCACTGTCATAAAGCATTTGATATATACCAGCAAATTTTACTGAACATTCAGAATAACAAATGGCACTTATCTCACAGGAGCAAAAGGAATTGAAAATATAGTAATGGATATTTCTGTTCTCAAGAACCATTCCTGCTCCGTTACCCTAGCCCCAGTAATTTCTCATTGGCTGCTTTTCTCTACATTACAGCCTCCTCCAAGGCCAATATTCCTTCATTGTCTTCACTGTCTCCTTGCTCTTTTGCTTCTTACATCCAAATTCCTAGTTATTTTCTATGCAAAGCCGTTTTCCTATTTCTTTGAGATCTCTTCCCGTTCCATGCTCTCAGACCATCGTCTTCCATCCTTGATGCAGTTTACTAAGATATTTTCTTAACTAAAAACATTTGCTCTGGAAAAAATAATCATAATTCTTTTCCCAAACAGAAATTTTGTTGCCTTCCAGGGGAAGCCTTGATCATCTTGAAACTACTTAGGGCCTTTGGAGGGAGCCCCAGGCACCAATTATGCTGAGATACCACATTGCTGCCCTCTCTGCTACTTCCTAGGGTCAACCAACAAAATTTTAACAAATTGTGTTTTAGACAGTTAATTGGCTTTTATTACCAATTCAGGAACCAGGCAGCAACCAGTTTACAAAACAGACAGAGGTGCTCCACTGGGCATGGCTGAGAAGTCTGTTTTTAGCAAGTAGCTTGAGCAGGAACAAGGAAATAACATAGTGCAAAAAGTGAATTGGTTAACAGCAGGTAATATCTGGTTACTTTCCCTGTGTGGGTTAAAGCCTAAGAGACATCCTCATCATGCCAGCTAAAGTTGATTGGTCCCTTTTTTTGACTAGTTGTTGTGAATCTCCTGTTTTTTTGTTTTTTTTTTAGAAAACTGGCCTGTGTAGGGATTTGGCTATCATCTCTCTCCCGATTTCTCACAAGTTGAGATCTTACAAGTAAACAGCTTAGGTTTCGGTCTGATAATGTGGAGACTTAGTATGAGTGGCTCCATTTTGGGTTGGTGTGTCAGGGACTAGTGTAGCAGCTCAGTTCATAACAATGATCTCTCGTAATTTTACTTAACACTAGTGAGGACCTTTCTCTTCCACTGAGCCACCCATGGATGGTCCAGGAGCAGAGATGCCATTTATGATGACTTCCATCCACGCTATACTGTGTAGACCCCTCATTAACATAACAAACCTACAATTGTAGATGGTTCCACAGTATAAGAGATATCTTGGCAGGACATGACAGATTCCAGTACAAATTGCCACTATGCCTACTATGGAAGGAAGGACACAATCCCCACAGAAAATATGTCAACAGTGTCATTAGTTTGCTTCCTTGTTGTTTTTGTTTTTTTTAAGTCATAACTTTTTACAATTAAATGTGATTTATTATTTTAAATTGGTAGTATATGAACAAGTTATAAAATTTTAAAGGTCAAAAGGCCAAAAGTGAAAAGTCATTCTTCTTCCCTCTCTCATCCCGTAAGTGTCCAGCCTCCCTTCCCAGGGGCAACCACAGGCAACAATTCTACTGGATCCTCCCAGAGATTTTCTGTGCATTTACAAACATAAATATTATGTTTTTCTTTAGACAGCTTGCATCTAATGTACTTTTTGATATTTTTTCATTTAACAATATATCTTGGACATCACTTCTCATCAGCAAATACAGAGACTCATTATTTATATTGGTGCTATAAATTTATATTGTATGTATAGGCCATAATTTATTCAACCACGGATACACATTTACATGCTTTTCAGTATCTTCCTGTTACAAACAGTCCTGAAAATGAGTATCCTTGTGGATATGGTATTTTATGCATGTGCAGCATATGTGTAACATTAGTACTTTGAAAAAAAATTCTTAGGTTAAATGGCATGTGCATTTTATTAGAGATCACCCAATTGCCTCACATAGAGATTCACTAATATACCTTCCCAACAATATGCTGAAGAGACAAGAATTTGTCTGCACTGTAGGAGATGGACATGAGTTACAATGGCATTCGAAGAGATGAGAAGAATTCTGGTAAAAAGTAATGGCTTGCTCCTAGTCTGTAAGCACCTTCAGGACAGCAACTGTGTTGTTCATCATCAGATAATGCAGCCCCTAGCACAAAACCTGGAATGCGTAAATATGCAGACATTGCTGGTCAGTGAGTGCCATGGTAACAGTGCAGAGCTAGGCACTACGCCTCAGCTAACTGGAGGACAGAGAGGACAGCCCAGTACCTGGGATATTATGTTTAATGGGGGAGAAGTGGTGGAAAGAAAGGATAAAAATGTAAGTTGCTTTTTCTCTGTCATCACCTAAAAAATAATTTGTCTTCTAGCCACTGTTAAAAGTCACAATTAATAGAGAAAATGTGGTGAAATGTACCTTGGATATCATAGTCTTTCATGGGAAAATATGATCATGTCATCCAAGAAAGAACATTAACGTCTGCTATTTTTCCAAGCACTGGTCATTAGTTTTGTCCATATGTAGCCACTGGATCAGGATGTTGTAAGACCAGACTAATGGTCTTGGCTGCCCTTAAGATCAGGCTAATTGCTGGAGCTGCCGCACTGGCCAGCAATCCATCCTGATCATCACATGGGAGAAATAATCAGATAGGCCTTTCTGGGGCCAGTGCATTCTGTATGTATGAAGCCAACAAAGGACTATGAAAAGAATGGAAACGTAAGTTTAGTTATTGTTTTAATAATCCAAGAAAATCAAGTCGTTTTTAGAAGGTAGATAAATCAATGACTTAAAGAAAGTATAAAGATCACACACATACAAACACATGCACAGTATACATGTACTTCATTGAATGCTACTACCTGCCAGGCACTATCCCTAGTTTATTTCTAGACACCACAATTTTAGGTGTTGGCATTATTGTCTCCACTTACAGACCAGGAAACAGAAGTCTGGATAAGTGAATTGTACCTCTCCTGATTACTCAGCTAATAAAGAGATAAGAATTCCAACCCAGGTGTATAAGACTCTAAACGTGTATTTCTACTGTTTTGTAAGGCTTATATTGCAAATATGAACTAATGCCATGGGTCTTTCACTATTCATCCCTTTATTACATATTTTTTCTTCAAGCTGTCTCACTAACTCAGTGGGATAGCGGTGTTTATGACATGCAATCAGTCTCACATGCAGGACAACTCCTCTAAATAATGTGTTATATACTCTTTCCACATAGAATGGATTAGGCTTCAGATCTAGTAATGGCACATATGTAGTACATGACTTCCTTTCCGGAACACATCTGATCACCCTGGGCACTGGGGATACTTTAGCATTTAGGCCCTACATTTATCACAGTGTGTTGCCTGCAACACTTTTTTTTTTTTTGGTACCTGGCTCATTAGAGAGACCACAAGACATTTTAAAACCAAATTGAGTTTAAATACATTTCCTTGACGCATCTGTTTTGTTAAATGTAGCCCATGAAGCCAACATTAAAAGCAATGCCATTAAGAGGGCATAAGGTAAGCTCATTTAGTTGACCAAATTGTATAACACAATGAATTAATATGGTAATATGCCTTTGGAGACCAGAAGCAGATAATAGAGGTGAACAGAGGAGCTCAAGTCTGGTTTTAGAAAAGCAAAAGCAATTCATCATTATGCTGTAACAATATAGAAGAACATTTCTCATTTCCCACTCTCCTGCCCCCAACTCTGAAAACCTTTGGTTGTACTTTTCGAACACCAACTCTGACCAACACAACTTTGCTACCTCAGACTGCTGCATTTTCATTACCCACAGAACTCTTTTGTTTGTATTCTGAAGATTTGGTAAATAAGTGGAGATTTCAGTTGTAAGTGAGAGTTGTTGAGGCATGAAGCTGCCCTTCTCTCCCTGCAGAACAACCAGCAAAACACTCCTCGAACAGACAGAAGACAAAGCCAGAGACAGAGTAGAGCAGGTAGAACAAAAATACCATAAGAATTCCAGCTGTCCCTCCCTCTGAGTCAAGCATTAGAAATTATGTGCTATGTGAATTGACAGTCCAATTTCTTGGCCTCAATCCTTCTCTCAGTGGCTTGGATCCTGTTTTTATCCTGCCAGAAAGAACCTAATTAAAGCTTACTGTGCCTGGTCAGCAAGAATATATCCCCTAGCCACTTTAAGGGGGGGAAAAAAAAGCTATCTAAATAATGTTTTCCCCTGACTGTAAAATTACATATGCTCATTAAAGAAAATTTTAGAGAACACAGAAAAGCGTGAGGAAGAAAATGCAGTTTTAGGTAATCCCAACTCTGAGACATTATTAGTATTTTAGTGTGTTTGTATGCATTTCACAAACCATTAAATACTTTTTAAAAACAAGATTTTCATTGCTACATAAAGTGATTGAAAAATATTCCTGAGGTTGAACATTCAAGTTTTCATTTAGGTTTTTTGGGTTGTTTTTTTTTTTTTTTTGCAATGCAAAAACATAGGTAAGCCTTTCACCCCAGTTTCAGTTCCTTTTAGGAGCACATATTCTTAGACGCAGGTTTCTGGACCATGAGGTATGGATAATTTTAGGGTTTTTATGTTAAACCCACTAGATGGTTTTTAATCCTCTTATTTCTTGACCACTCAGCAACTTCTAATATTGCTGACAGCTACTCCTCTTTTGAAATATTTTTTTTCTTTTCCTCTGTGACACTTCACTTCTACCTACTCTGCCTCCATTTCCACAGTCCCTTCAGGGTCCCCTCCTCTGTCTAACCATCTACATTGAATTCCTTAGGTTTCCAACCTATGCCCTTTCCCCTTTCGGATCTATGCTCCTTCTAAGTGATCTCGTCTACACTCAGGGTTTCACTTACCAATTCTGTATCTAAACGTTTCTATTGTTTATCTCTGTTCCAGGCCCCCTTCTCAAGCTCTAGGATATACATCCCAGACACCTTCACTTCGCCCACACCCGTGTCTCACAGGTATTTCAAACCCATCATCTTACCACACCAATCATACACTTCCTACTCCCTGTTTCAGAAGAACAAATAATAGTCACAATAATGTGCATCATTTTCTTGTTCCTGATTTTAAAGGAAATGCTTCCTATTTATATTTAGCAGGACAAGACAGATTGGTCCAAGACAGATTGTGATTATGTAAGACTGTACCAAGGAAGGCCTTTTCTTCCTATTTAGACATCACTATTTGTCTGTAGTGTGTAAATTCTACCACATAGCCTGATCTTCTGCCTCTGTCCTACCAATGAACTTTTCTTTGGGTGCAAAAATTTCCCAATTCATACTGAATGCTGTAAAGTTGACAAAGGCTAAAACTACACAGTAAAATAGATTAAAATATTCAATAAAGAACCACACTTTGTTAAAGACATTAGAAACTAACAAATTGAAAATAAAGAGTTCATAGAAATATCAAAAACAAGACCAATTTTCCAAGCAAGAATCATACCAAATGATCCAGCAATCTCACTTCTGGGCATATACCCCAAAGAAGTGAAATTAGGAACTTGAAGAGATACCTACATTCCCATGTTTATTGCAGCGTTATTCACAATAACCAAGATATGAAAATTACCCAAGTATCCAACAGATGAATGGATAAAAAAATTGTATATACATACAACAAAATATTATCCAGCCTTAAAAAAGAAGACACTCTTGTCATTTGCAATAACATAGATGAATCTGAAGGACATTGTACTAAGTGAAATAAGCCAGTCACAGAAGAACAAATGCTGCTTGGTTCCACTTATATGAGATATGTATGATAGTCAAACTCATAGACTCAAAGAATAATGCAATAGTGGTTCCCAGGTGCTAATAGTCGGGGTGGAGGAATTGGGGAGTTTGTTGTTCAATGTATATAAAGTTTCAGTTATGCTAAATGAATAAATTCTAGAGGTCTACTGTACAACATAGTCCTTATAGTTAAAAATGTGAAATTGTGGACTTAAGATTTGTTAGTTTAAGATCTCATGTTATGTGTTATTGCCAAACACACACACAGAAAAAAGAAAAAAAGACCAAAACAAAAAGACATGAGGAAACTTTGGTAAGTGTTGGATATATCCATTATGTTGATTGTGGTGATGGTACCATATGTTTTGCATATGCCTAAGTTCAATAATACACATTAAATATGTACAGTTATTTGTATTTAAATTATGCTTCAACAAACCTGTTAAAAATAAAAAGCCAAAAAAAAAATCAACAAGTGGTTAAAATGCACAGGGTAAAAATAGTGTGGATTTAAATTAATGGAAGAATTAAATCTTCTCTTCAAAATTGGGATCTGCAAAATTTGACATATAAAATTAGACTTGGAAAAAATAATGGCCATAACAGATAACTCACAAAGGCAGAAATTATTATCTATAAGATTTGTTGTGGTCCAAAGAGAGTGGAAGAGAAACAAAAACAAATAATGAATCAAACTTTTGTTGAAGTCAATGAAAATAATTTCAGAAAAATTAAAATGGGAAGAATGGAACCAGTTTAACTGTGTTACAAATAATTCATTAAGAAATTAGATCTTATCCATGGACTTCTCACAGAGCAAAGGATAAACGATTTCCAATATGAAACGAGGAGGTTTCATATTGAGTGTGATGGCTTCTTTCCCTCTTCCTCCCCACAGTCCGCCCAGAATCAGCAAACAGACTGCACTCTGCATCCTCAAGCTCACAGCAGGCTGGGCAGCAAGGCCGCTTCCCTGTATGTACAAGATTCAATTTGGAGCCTTGGGGGCCTGAGGTGGAGCCCACTTGAACATTATTCATGCCCTTTGCACCACTCTCTTACACTCTTTCCCTAGTATCACTCCTAAGCCTCCTATGAAGAAGAACTCAAAGTTGAAGACTTTTAAAGCATCAACCATTTTGAAACACCTGCTGCAGTGTTTTTAATCTGGAGCCACAGCATTCTCAAAACTAAATGCCCATCTAACATTATCTGAAGGGTGAATAAATAATAACATTCTACTATTTATTTAAAAGCGCTACTAGATTATTTGTAGTGTTTTCTCATTTCGTGTCTTTTCAATTAACAGATTCTAAAAGCCCAAGTATTTTCCTCGGGGAGTGTATGACATCTTTTTAAGATTAAATGAGGTCGTTAAAGCCAAAATTCATCCAATTCAATCCCTTCATTGCAGATGAGGAACGGGTAAGTGAAGTGAGACTCACCCAGAGTCACTTATTGAATTACCAGGCTGGATCTGAATATTCACACCTCTAATTGCACACCAAGGGTTGCTTCTACTAGGTTACTTTCCTCTCTAAGGAATGGAAAACTCAAACATGCCTTCAAATTTGCTTCTTTTGAGGTTTTCTGTTGTTGTTGTTTTTCTGTTGTTTTTGTAATCAGTAGTATCTAAGTCCAACTATTCCAGAGAAACTGGAGAAGTAGAAGACCATACTGATCTTCAGAGAATAAATATAAGATGATCACACCTGAATTGATTGTAATTTATTATTGATACGGAAAAAACATTTTTCTTTCCTCCTAAGGCCATCTCACATTGAAGACAATAACAACAAAGTCTCAATGATTGTGATCTATTCTTTTTTTCCTGGGCACATGGTCCCCCTGGTAGAGACTACATTTCCTGACCTCTTTTGTAGACAGGTGTGTCTATGAGACTAAGTACTCACCAATAGGGTATGAACAAAAGTGATGTGTGCAACGGAGGCCTCACTTGCTTAGAAGAAAAATTCTTGCCTTGGATTTTTGTTTTCTGTCTTTTCTCCTTCCCATTAGCTGGGATGTGAACATACCTGTGTACCACCTTTGATTTAGTAGACAAACTTAATGCTCCCATGGGATGAAGGAGCAAAATTAAAAGGGTTGGGGAGGCGGGCACTGAAGTCTTTGAGTGGCTGCATGAATTTAGCTACACTCATCAGTGCAGATCATGAAAGCTTTGGTTCACGTCACTCACTCTTAAGACACTGTACTTTGGGGACTTTTTCTCACAGTCACTCTAACTTTAAAGTGAGCAAACATTTTCTTATCCCTTGGGGGCATTGAGAGAGAAAACTAAGGTCATTGGTTTGCCACTTTGACTGTTATATTTAATTTGAGATTAATCTGTGCAGTGCCTGACTGAGAAGGAAAAAATACAGCTCTAATTTTGCAATCAAGAGGGTGGGTCTGGTTCATGTTATAAAAGTAAGCCATAGATTCCTGATGAATATTTTAGAAGTCTCTATTACCTAACAAATATTTTTAAAAATCTTCTTCTCTTTTTATAATTCCTAGTGAAATAATTACGTGAGTTTGCAGACAAAACAACAAAGAACTTTCCTCAGCATTTCATTGAAAAAATATCCCTACCCCTGAAATCTTGATATTGGCTATTAATTTAAATCATATATAGCATTATTAAAATATTTTCATGTTGATCTTTTTGGCTATTCCTGCCATTTTCTCCTTTAAAGAAACTAAAATGGACCTTCTGGCATATAAAAAGAGAAAGGGCATTCAAAGCTTTAGAAAGATATATTAAATAGTTCATTCGCTCTTCAGCAGAAAACTTCCAACTCTCCATTTTTAATGGTTAAAAGACCCTTATTTCTGAAGTCAGCTGTGAACACTTGCACTAGCTTCAGGTTAGTCTTAAAGGAAAACATTTGCTGAATCATGGTCACAGCATAAATCAGGTTGAGATTCATCCTGACAATATGAGATCACTTAAATGAGGGTTGCCTCAAGGCTAGAGGTTGGACCAGGCAGTGCTTCCAAATTCCTAATAGCTATTAATAAGAATTCAGGCTACAGAATCGAAATTCCTGAATATTCTCAGGAATTTTTCAAATCAGAAACTATTCTTAAAATACTTGTGTCTGGCAAGGTGGCTCACACCTGTAATCCCAGCACTTTGGGAGGCCAAGGCGGATGGATCACTTGAGGTCAGGAGTTCGAGACCAGACTGGCTAACACGGTGAAACCTCATCTCTACTAAAAATACAAAAATTAGCTGGGTGTAGTAGCGGACACCTATAGTCCCAGCTACTTGGGAGGCTGAGGCAGGAGAAGCACTTGAACCTGGGAGGTGGAGGTTGCAGTGAGTCGAGATCACGCCACTGCACTCCAGCCTGGGAGACAGATCAAGAGTCTATCTCAAAGAAAACAAAACAAAACAAAACTTGTATCATTTCTGAAACACTTTATTCATCATCATGCATATCTAAAAATTTATTTAGCTAATGAGAAATATTAACTTTAGCAGAATTTACAAAAACTGTAACCTATAGAAAATATTCAAACACGGGAAAACAGCAGCAAATATTATTGGGTAGCATTCAAATAACATTTGGATCTCCCAAAAATGTTGGGAGATAGCACTAAATAGAATCACAGTCTAACCTGCTAATTTAAGGTCTCAATCAGCTTCCAAAACTCATTATTTCTTGGAATACCACTCATAGGGGCTGTATAAAGTACACTGTACGTACAAATTTATTAATGTTTGTTTTACTTGCAAGAATGAGTTACCATTAGCAGCAGAGAGGTTCATAAACACATAGTCATAATGTCCGTGGCTACAAGCAGGACTGGTTTATTCATTCCATGGTGATATTTCTCTCCTCTGTGCTTCTAACCAGGTTTCTAGAAATGCCAATCCAAACCTCACAATCCATGTGTTCATGTTTTCTACTCTTGTTTTCAATATGCTGTCAGTGAATTGCTTTTATTCAATAGCATGTCTGTGTGGATTGTTAAGCTTTAATTTCTCAGAGAATGCCCTTTTTTCTTTTTCCCCCAATTTCTCAACAAATTTTTCCAGGGATTCAGAAAACACGTTTCCTAGGAAGTATAGGGAATTTCCATATGGAAACAATAGGTTTGACAGAAGAAATAGGTCAACAAACACCAGAGTTTCACAACAGCGTTTTGCTTTATTTTCAAATGATACCCAACAAATACTAAGAACATGGAAAATGGCTATGCAGCCATCTTTTCTCCTAAAACCGTACCACCAGCTTTCCACCCTCAGCTCAGTTAACCCCATGTAGACACCATCTCCTTTCCCTGTTACCAAATCCCCCAGGAGCTTAACTTGGCCCCAGCTAAGCTCTGGCCACAAAACTGATTCTGGCAAGGCCAGGCCTAGAACAGGGTATTCAAACCATGTTCCACGGAACTCTCTGGGCTCAGAACACCTGAGGGGTCCTGGGTGTAAGGCTGGTTGCCTTGCCAGGAGTTCGCATACGCCCATCTCCCTCCCCGCTTGAAAATTTACATTATGTCAATCATCTAGCTCCGCCTTGGAAATCCCCTCTGCACACGTCACCTAGCCCACCTTGGAAATCCCCTCTGCACTCGGCACCTAACCCCACCCTTGGAAATCCCCTCTGCACTCAGCACTTATCCCGCTCACTGGAAGTCCCACCTACCTACCAATAGCAGCTGACCCCATCCACAGCTGTTTCTCCAAATCCAATCCAACGCCTTCACTCCCTATAAAACCCCATGCCTGAGAGGAATCAGGTGCGACTTCCCTGGCCCCTCTCCCCAGGGCCATGGAACCTCACCCAGGAGCTGAATAAATTGGCATCTAATTTTCTTGTGCTGGCCTCAGTTTCCTCATTTTTAACTCGGCAATAAACTTACAGAGAATAAACTTTACACTGGGAGGCAAGGCTAATGAGGCTCCCCTCTGCTTTAAATGACAGTAGTTCGATGCCTGCCAGTTTAACATGTCTGGCTTTTTCCAAAAAGTATTTGTTTAAAGGATCCATTCTGCTGCTAAAAAATGAAGCTGAAAAAGTTTGAAAATTGCCGACTTAGCCTTGTGAGGCCTGACAAGCAATTTTCAAAGGTTTTCATTGTCTACTGTTGTCTATCTCAAAAGTGCTATTGTCTGTCCCAACAGTGAGAGTGATCTCTAGGCAACCAGATCAGTTTCAGGCCAGGACCTAAAAATCCAGTGTAGATGGAACCACAGGAAACCTGTTCCTGGACTTTGGAGGCCAGACCAGCACCCCTGTTCTCAAAGCCAGGGACAAATACAGACTGAGTGAGCCTTCAGAAGCCCCACAATGGTCCGGACCAGACTTGCCCATCTTTGTGGCCAAACATACCACCCAGACCCACACCAGCAGACTAGAGACAGAGTCAGACTGGAAAGGCCTGCAAACTCTCACTCTAGACTCATTTCTAAGGTTTTTTTTCCCCCCAAAGTGAGTTTTCTGTGATGCTGCAAACACCTCCACAGAGACTGAAAACTGGGACAAATCTTTCATTTTCTTATTTTCCTTCCTTCCCCATTCCTTTCCCTGTCACCGCTTTTCTCATCCCCTTTCTCATCTCCTTCTTCCTCCCTCTACTTTCTTCTTTTGTTGCTTCTCTCCCTAAAAAAAAAAAAAAAAAAAAAAAAAAAAAAAAAAAAAAATCATTTCACTCTCTGTTACAACTTTTGGTTTCTCCCCATTTTTGATGCCCCAAGTTTGATCCCTAAGTTACAGATCGATCATCCCAAATACAGGATGCCATCTACTTTGTCAGCTGATCAGCTTATCCTCTCTCCCTTCCTCCTTGGTCCCCATGACCTCAAAACTCCAGGCCCACCACACCAGTCACTGAACACATTGCATTTCCCTCCCCTATGCCCCTGCTCAGACTGAGCCACACCACACCTCTGTCTGTTGAGATCAAGGCTCTGCTCACACATGCTTGAGCTGACAGTGTTCGAAGTCATTGTCAATTTCTTTGAACATAGAATGATCTATCACAATACAAAATACTCTGCCTTACATGTAATATATTCTCAATACACAGAAGAAAGGAATTACACTGAATCCCCTACTCCCAAAGCACACATAATGCTCTTTACGTAGCAAGCTTGGAGAAAATAGGATATTGACTAGCTAACCAAATAGGAGAAGATCAAGGAAGCATCTCAGGATATTTATGTTGCATTAGGTCTTAATTTCAAGGCATGCATGTTCTCATACAGAATAAACAGAAACAAAAAGTCACTGGATTTTATTTAAGAAGAAAAGGTTTCCAGAGTTTATTCATAGTTTCACATATGCTCATTTTATAAATTTTTCAACTCTTATGCTTCACATTGTCAGAATAAATCTCAGCAAAAACCCTATAGCCCCTCAGAGTAGAAAATTCATAGATGGTGTTAGTAACAAGGGCACACGGTGTGGAACACTGAGTGTGTCATCAGGTCTGTGTTCCCTTATTACATATCTTACCATCTTGCCTCAGTGACTTGGAATGCTAGATTTCCAAAATGGAAAGTGACATGAAAAATTTACCCCTAGTGAATAAATTAGACTGTAGAATCATAAACACTGAATAATTCAAAATAAAAACCATCTTCTTGAATAAGCTACAACTTAGTTTTGCTCCCACTGATAAGTGAGAACATGCAGTATTTGTTTTTTGTTTGTTTGTTTCTGCATTAGTTTGCCTAGGAAATGGCCTCCAGCTGCATACATGTTGCTGAAATGGACATAATTTAATTCTTTTTATTACTGCATCGTATTCCATGGTATATATGTACCACATTGTATTAATCTAATTCACCGCTGATGAGCACCATGTTTGATTCCTTGTCTTTGCTACTGTGAATAGTGCTGCAATGACCTCACTGGGAGGCTGGCTTGAGAAATAGAGCAGCTCACATATTTCCAGGGTGTGTTCTGTGCCAAGTGCTGTCCCAAGTGCTTTGACATATATTAACCTCCATAATGTTCACAGCAACCCATGAAGTAGTTAGGCACTATTATTATGTTCATTGGTCTTTTGGGTAGACCAACTTATTTTCCTTTCGGTATATATCTGGTAATGGGATTGCTGGGTTAAAAGGTAGCTCAACCCTTAGTTTGTTGAGAAATCTCCAAACTGCTTTCCTCTGTAGCTAGACTAATTTACATTCCCACCAAGAGTGTGTAAGTGTCCCCCTTTTCCGCGGCCTTGCCAACATCTGTTATTTTTTGACTTTATTAACAAAAGTCATTCTGACTGGTGTGAGAGGTTATCTCATTGTGGTTTCAATTTGCATTTCTCTGATGATTAGTGATGTTGAGCATTTTTTCATATGTTTATTGGCTGCTTGTATATCTTCTTTTGAAAAGTATCTGTTCATGTCCTTTGCCCACTTTTTGACGGGGTTATTTATTTTTTGTTTGCTTATTTAAGTTAATTACAGATTCTGGATATTAGACCTTTGTTGGATTCATAGTTTGTGAATATTTTCTCTCATTCTGCAAGTTGTCTGTTTACTTCCTGGATAATTTCTCTTGCTGTGAGAAGCTCTTTAGTTTAATTAGGTGCCACTTACCAATTTTTGGTTTTGTTGCAATTGCTTTTGAGAAGCTAGCAATAAATTCTTTGCCAAGGCCAATATCCAGGAAAGTATTTTCTAAGTTTTCTTCTGGGATTTTTATAGTTTGAGTTAATCTTTAAATCAAGGTAATCCTGTCTGCAGGATACTTTATAATGAGCTTTTATCAAACTTTGCCACTGTAATTGAAGAGTATCAGGACTTTTCCTTGAACCTGCAGACATCTGGGACATTCTGAAGAATTGTGAAACAATTTACACTTAATTCAAAGTTCTAGAGTCATATATTCCAATTTCTTATTGCCCTATTGCCTCCTCAAGTGCTGCTCACTCTTCCTCCCAGCATCTTCTTCCTCCTGAGTTAGTAAGATGACAAGAGGATAAAGTAAGAGTCAAAGAACTTTTTCTTCTGGACAATGTTGGTTAATTTACTCTGTTCTTTTGCCAAATATCTACTGAGGGCTTAGTAAGTGATGAGCCCTGTGAATAAAATGGTCAAGAAGGTGCAATTGCAGGCAGGAAGGTGACAATCCTGCTGAAGTAGAATTTGAGGGCAGCTGGGGCAGGAGTAAGTGATGGGAAATGAGAGGGCAGCTCTTTATGTTGCTCCCAAACTGGTCCTGGGGTGGGGAATGAACTTTCTAGTCAGTCTTTGGTGTTGGTGAAGGAAAACGAGTGCTCATCTGCCCCTAGATACCTCCTTCATGGGCTGACATTTGAAATATCATCATTTCATTTAAGAAAGAGCTGCAAGAAACTCTGAGGTCAGCAAACTCTGCAGTCCTGTCTCCTTTAACAGATGTGACACTGAAGTCCACAGAGATTAAGTGACATTTAC
The DNA here is from genome assembly GCF_048565385.1 of Saimiri boliviensis. Lineage (NCBI taxonomy): Eukaryota > Metazoa > Chordata > Mammalia > Primates > Cebidae > Saimiri > Saimiri boliviensis. The sequence continues at coordinate 91,913,814 of NC_133458.1, read as the reverse complement.
TCAACATTGTGAAACTAATTGGAGGAATATCAGAATCATTCGGGCAAGCCCAAAACTAGATACAAGGCATTTAGGTTCTATTCAGCATTAACTGAATCTTCTCTTTTAGTGATAACAGACTCCAGAAAAGAAAGAAGTTGGAAAAATCACAGCCCTTCTTTACGGCCCTTCTAGCACACCAATTCCTATGATTCTGCACAGTGAGCCAGTTATGAGGGAATCGATTTGTTTTCATGTGTCTCAGCCCTGACCAGTAGCTCCCAACTGCCTGCTGATGCTGCTCTCTGACTGATCTGACCTCACTGGGAGGCTGGCTTGAGAAATAGAGCAGCTAACATATTTCCAGTGTGTGTTCTGTGCCAAGTGCTATCCCAAGTGCTTTGACATATATTAAGCCCCATAATGTTCACAGCAACCCATGAAGTAGTTAGGCACTATTACTATTTTCATTTTTGCAACTAGGGACTGAGGAACTTGACCAAGATTGCAGAGCAAGTTAGTGACAGAGCTAGGGTTCAGACTCAAGTATGAGGCTCCAGAGTCAGGCTTCCATGCCCTGAACCATAATCTATACCAACTCCTGCCTATTATCTACTGCTTAATAAAAACCACTGCAGACAATACAAATTGCATTTGTTCTCAATTCTGCATGCGAAAATTGGAGCAGGAAATGGTAAAGATAGCTCATCTCTGTTTCACAATATCTGTAGTTCAGCTGGGATAACTCAAATGACTTCACAGGGGCTATATGTTTGAGGCCTTGGTTCTCCTTCGTGTGGCTTCTCCATGAGGCTAGCCTGGGCTTCCTTACAGCATGGTGGTCTACAGTTCCAAGGGGGGAGCGTGCCAAAGTGCAAGCGCGTATCAAGTTTCTGCTAACATGAAACTTGCAAATTGGCCAAAGCAAGTCACATGGGCCAAGTCCAATGTCAATATGGGAGAGGTAAGGCATGAACACCAGGAATTATGGTTCACCTGGGGCTACCAATGGAATGTCTTACTATAGTAGACAAGTGGGATGTAAACGTGGGGTGAGAATAGCAGGTCTTGGCTTAGGGTTTCTGCTTCTTTATTTTCCTGTATTTCCTTTTACTAGAAATATGCTCCCTACAGGAAAAGGAACTTAAAGCTAGTGCATATGACATTACAAATAGTGAGAAAGTGGCTGTCCAGCCTCAGAGACAGTTATCATTTCAGGACCCAAAGGGCAATGTCAATTCACAAACTGAGTTGGTTTTCATCTCATTTGATTCACCCGATTTAGAAAACCCACAGACTGCTAAGTAAGTTAATGGAAAGTTTTCTCGGAATAGTCAGTTTCCAGATTTCAACACATACTAGGTCAGTTGTAATATTTACTGTTAATAAGATAAGGTAGATAAAAACCTGCCCATTTAGCAAATTTGTCACTCAACAAACTATGACTGGAGAACTATCATGTAAGGAGGAAATGGTAGACACCAAGAAGTGAAACAAAAAAAATAAAACAGATAAATACCAGGTTGTTAAGATACAAGTTTCTAAAATGGGAAAATTCTTATTTTCTGAGATACTAAATGAAGACCTTGAAAAACTACCCAAGTATCCTTTCTTGGCTCAGGAAACAATAGAACTACCTAGAAATTCTGGTCCCATGAGTTCTAATTCTGTTTCCATTCCCATATGATCCCGATAAATCATTTATTTTTCTACTGCTTTGTTTTCTCAGTTTTAAGTAATCACTGACTGGGAAAAAATTCCAAGTTTAAATTCTAAAAGTGGTTTGGGACCCAATTTCTTACCTAAAGCCAAAGTTAACCACGAGGCAGCAGATAACTCTATGTTTGGTTTTTCTCACACAGGTTTATTTTTATCATTGCTAGAAGCATCATTTTAGCATATGGACTAATATATATGTACATCTATCTACATTGTGTATTTATGAGCATGAACTTACATTTATTCTGTTCTAAAATATAACTGAAGTCACATGAGGTAATGTAAAGCAAAGATGTAAACCAGGACACAGAATGATCTGTTTGTGTTTAGAACTCACTTGCCCCAGTACAATCATGCAGAAATAGAAGTACACACCCTTCAAAATATGAAACAGTTGAGTTCAATTATATTTACCCTCAGCCAGTTAATTAAAAAGAGTTCACTTGGTGATGTCGTTATTTCACACTTGGGATTAAATACATCAGAGGGATCAGACAAAATGTGGCAGCCAGAAGTTCTGGGGTTGAAGGGAGATGTGATGGTATTTTGCAGAAAGCATTCCCAGATCAGTACTGAGAAACCCTCCAAGTCAGTTTTAACCGCTAACTCTTGTAATGTGAAAGCCAATCACCAGCGAGTTCACAGATTATTCTTCACCACAGAGTTCCCTTCAGAAACTGTGATCTGTTGTGATCTAGACTCTTGAAATACAAAGGAAATGTGCAATTTGTGTAAGAGCCTTGGACTCTGTGCATCTGGAAATGGAGATGTGTCTAAGCTTACAATGCCAGTTTTCTACAGTTCAAGTAAGAGGGACCAAAAGCACATAAAGGATGAGGTGAGTCTTAAGGGTTCCCTGCTGCTCTCACATGTACCTAGGCACAGCACTGTGGAAAGGTCTAAATCCACTGGAGAGAGCATTGTAATTATGTCTATTAGGAAGTGGTATAACCTTTGCACTATTAGAGCAGTGTACACCTTACAGAGCTCCCATGTATGTGACCTTATCTGATATACAGGCCCATGTTGAAAGTGGGCATTAGAATGTCCTCATTTTGAGGTAAAGAACACAGGATAAGAGAATTTTAAGTGACTTGTCCAAGGTCACACTTCAGTAAATGCAGTACTACAACTTGACTGCCAGTCACCATGGTACGTGATAGTCTTTATGCCAAACACAGAGCCTTTTCCTACCATCTGTATCTTTTTGTAGTTCTTAAAAGTATTCTCAAAAGGTCATCCCTGGTAGGGTGCAGCGGCTCATGAATGTAATCCCAGCATTATGGGATGCTGAGGCAGGCAGATCACTTGAAGTTGGGAGTTTGAGATGAGCCTGGCCAACATGGTGAAATCCTGTTTCTACTAAAAATACAAAACAACTGGATGTGGTGGCTCTTGCCTGTAATCCCAGTTGCTCAGGAGGCTGAGACACAAGAATCCCTTGAACTCAGGAGGCAGTGGTTGCAATGTGCCAAGATCATACCACCGCACTTCAACCTGGACGAAAGAGTGAGATTCTGCCTCAAAAAAAAAAAAAAAAAAGAAAGAAAAGAAAAGAAAAAAAGACCATCCTCCTTTCTGAAAACTCTTGATTCCCATATTTATTCAAATTCCCATATCCATAGAGTAGGGATAAGTATTCTTAGAGAGGTGAAATACCTTAAATGATGAAATACCATTAAATGCCTTAAACTTTATGATGCTATATGTTCTACAGGAACATTGAGGCAAGTTGAATTAGAGGGACTGACTATTCAAGTCTCTTATAGCTCTAAGATTCAGGGTCCCTGACCTCACTGGGTCAAAGTTTTCTCATCAACACAGAAGGTTTCAACTAAAAAATCTCGTAGGCCCATTCTGAGCCTAATCTTCTATGATGACAGCTATGATATGATAGCTGGAGCCTGCTGCCTCTACTCTGGCCAGAAATAACTGCTATCAAGATGCTTTCTCTCTTGGAAAAAGCTGTTTAGAATTGAGCTTCTCAAGAGGAAAGGGAAGGGAGCCCACATTTCTAACTGCCCACCCCGCTAGTTACCTTGTATATGATAGCCCACTCAATGTGACCCTCACAATCCTCCTTTTATTCTTAATTAGAGATGAAGAAAACGAGGTGCAGAAAAACTAACTACTTTGCACAGGTCAGAAAGCCATTATTAGTAGAGCTAAGATTCAACCTGTTAGCCTTCAAACCCCTCGTTCTCTTTCCATAGAGCTATTTGACAACAGACAAGCTAAAGATCAGAAATACAAACAAAATGAAACACTTTCCCTTAATTAAAAGAAAAAGTAGCATGGAAAGGTGAAGTCATTAGAATATGAGTACTCGCAGGATCGAAGGAGTATAGATTTTGTGGTGCAATATTTCCCAGTCTGTCCAGGGGAAATGCCGGAAAAAGGCATTGATCTGTGAGGCCAGAGGCCAGGATTCTGATCCTGGCCCTTTTGATGTTCGAGGAAATTCATTTTTGGATGCTCTGATCAACGTAAGTAGTTCTGCCTACAGGCTCAAAAATCATGACCATTATAATAGCAGCTCACATTCTTGGGTGCTTACCTTGCTCCAGGCTCCTTATGCAACACTGTAGTTGACATGGCCTCATCTTCATCCCATGATAACCCTAAGAAGAGAGCACATGATTATCCTCATTTTCCAGGTGAGAAAACCAAAGCACATAAAACTGATGTGGCTTCCCCCAGCCCACATGTCAATCGGCAGAGCTGGGGTGCAAACCCAGGAGTCTGATTGCAGTGCCCAAGCACTTTGCCACCATGCACATGTACTGTATATGTGGCTAGACAAACAAGCAAGTCCAAAAAGCAGATTAGGGAAGAAAGATTCCACTAATCAAACACCAAATGCCCTCAACCAAGGGAACGTCCTACATGGTGTCATTATTGTATTATCCAACTTTCTTCAACAACTGGCTCTCCCAGAGGTTGCACTTGAGTATCTGAACATTTTGGACAAAGTACTTGCTGTGATCACATACAGCTGCATTGAACAGAAACTCAACCCCAGTGGCATAACTGAATCAGGGTCTGTTTTTCTTGCCTACCAAGCACTCCAGGGCTGCACAGCTGCCACACTGACTCGAGCACCTATGGGCTTCTCTCGCCTTTGCAGGCTGCCACGCTTAAGAGCATTGCTTTCATTCTCTTACTTGAAAGATAGATACTGTAGTTCCTTACACTGTTCAACACGAAGTGTTTGTCACTTGTAGTTATTTAAGTTTAAATTACTTCAATAATTGCTTCTCTGCCGTTTGGCTAAGATCAAGTATAAATTATTTCAATAAAATTAAATAAAAAATTCTGCTCCCCAGTCACACTAGCCACATTTAAAGTGCTCCATAGACACAGGGACTAGCAGCTGCCCTGTAGACAGTGCCAATGGAGCACGTTTCCATCATCGCAGAGAATTCTATCAAACAGTGCTGCTCCAGACAGCACATCTGCAAAGTTAGCAGGAAGTTGAGGAAAGAGAGAAAGAAACTGAGTGCTGAGACTGTTCCTTTTTAAGAAGAAAACAATATCTTTCCTAGCATCATCACCCAGTAGAGTTTTATTTTCATCTCACTGGTCAGAATTATATCACTGACCACTCCTGCATATAAGAGAGCTTTGTTTTCTGGGCCTATTGCTTCCCTGAACTAAAAAGGGCTGTGTGGGTAAGGCAGAGAGGGGAATATATAATTAGCCACATAAGAGGCTGTCTTTCAGCCTCAATATCACATGTGAGTTCAGCTTTAAATGATGCTTGGGTTTACCAAAACAGAATGGACAAGCCAGGCCGTAAACATCTGTCTTCGGACAGCTACGGGGCCCAGAGCATGCAAAGGTATTGAGTACATGATTGCTGCCACCTGGCTGCTCTTTTCAGAGGTGAGTGGACATTGAAGCAGGAAAAACAAAATCAAGAAAGAAGATATTCGTGGCTAGGCTCATACAGCCTGTGGGGCCTTCACCAGGTTCAAGTTCCAGGAAAACAGACTGCAGTGGGCAAAAGGAGTGCTCCTTACACGGGGGAAAGGCTGCCTGTGGTTTGCCCCACTGAACAATATGGGCAGGGCTGCCCAGCAGAAAACTTAGCTCAAGCCACATGGGCAAGGGCCACCTTCTCTGAGGTCACCATGTGGCCTAATATTGCCATGATGAAAGACTTTCTTAAGGAGGTGGGCATTTTAACTGGGCTCTGGCTGTGTGTGGCATAGGAAAATTTGCCTAATTGATCCAATAGCAGGGAGAAGGCTACAGATAGCTTTCAGGGCCCCAGCGGGCAAAGCCCTAAACCCTTATGGTAACAAATTGAAGTCTGAGTGGTGTGATGATGGGAGGTAACAAACATGTAGCAGCCGCTGCAGGCACAAAGGGAAAGTGTCTTGAGATTACAGCAAACAAAAGATGGAGTCGATAGTTGGGAAACAAATAAACTTTCCTTCAACAATTTGTCTCTGGCTAGTCTTACGGAAAAATAGAAAATAATTATACATAAACATACAAAGAAAAAAGACAACAAAGTTACATTTTCCTTTGTATACTACTCTTTTGGTTAACTTCAGTTTTTGAAAAATGTTTGTTTTGCTGTTGGTGAAACAAAAGGATGACTTAGTTTAAAATGCATCAGGAGAAAAGCAGAACAATTTGTCTGCCCCAAATAACTTCCATGAGGAAAAGTCATGATGCCACTTGGTTCCTTCTTCTCTAACGGATGCAAACTTATGCCCCAGAAAGACATCTGGAGGCTGGAACACCACACTGATAACCTTCCATTGGTGGTCATATTGGTGGCTGTTTCCAAATGAGGAGATGGCAAAGAGAAGTTTGCGTTTGAACAATAAAATCTATTGCTATCTAGAACTTTTAGTAAATAAATACCCAGCCCTGAAAGATCTACTCAGTGTGAGATGGGGGGTGGGGAGAAGAAAGGAAGGTTTTCTGCCAACCTCTAAAACTTTGAAAACATAAAATATTTAGCCACAATGTGAAGAGAGAGAAGCCCCAGTACTAAAGCTTAGACCCCATAGCCAGGGTCATAGTTGCTGAGTAAGGTAGAGATTAAGTCACTTATTCAGATGTATTAGTTTTCTGGGGCTGCGGTAACAAATATCACATACTGTGTGACTTAAGCAAAAGATCTTTATTGTCTCACAGTTCTGCAGGCCAGAAGCCAAAAATCTCAAGAAAGGTGTTGTCAGGGTTCGTTGCCTCTATGAGGCGCAATAGAATCTGTTCCAAGTTTCCCTCCTAACTTCTGGTAGCTTCCTGGCAGTCTGGCATTGATTGGCTTGTGGCAGCATAGCTCCAATCTTTACATGGCATTCTCCCTGTTCCTGCATCCGAATTTCCCCCATTTATTTTACTGTATTTTATTTTATTTTGAGACAGAGTCATGTTCTGTTGCCCAGGCTAGAGTGAGGTGGCATGATCTTAGCTCACTGCAGCTCACTGCAGCCTCCGCCTCCCCGGTTCAAGTGATTCTCCTGCCTCAGCCTCTCCAGGAGCTGGGATTACAGGTGCATGCCACCACACCTGGCTAATTTTTATATTTTTAGTAGAGATGGGGTTTCACTGTGTTGGCCAGGCTGGTCTCAAACTCCTGAACTTGGGTGATCCTCCTGCTTCGGCCTCCCAAAGTGCTGGGATTATAGGCATGAGCCACCGCACTCAGCCCAAATTTCCCCCTTTTATAAGGACAACAATCATATTGGATTACGGTTTACCTTAATGACATCTTTCACTTGATCATCTGCAAAAACCCCATTTCCAAGTAAGATAACATTCACAGGTCCTGGGTATTAAGACTTCAGTCTCTTCTTGAGGGACACAATCGAAATCATAACAACAGGTTACCCTAGTCAAAGAGTATCTCACTTCACTTTGTCACTATAGTCTGGGCTATGTTAAGGGAAACTTGGTGCCACTTTCATTCCTTGGAAATTACTGACATAGAAAACCAAACCCTCTAATTTTCTGGGTGTTTTCAAGCTTCAATCATTTTCTTTATAAAATTGAAAACATATTGTTCCAAACTTAGATTCTGTATTAGAAATTTGCAATGGCTTTCTCTACCTCCACCACTTTCTACCCATTCCAGATATCCAGGTCTTGGATTTAAAATCTGCTCCTGAAGGCACACTGGTTCAAAATTTGTATCTTTCTTAATCTCATTCAAAAACTGGGAAATCTGGAAACTCCATCCAAGGCAACAAGGTTTTATTGAGAAGCCTCTCTGTGCCAGATATTATTCTGGGGATTTAAATGCAAACCCCATGAATTTACCATCTTCATGCGGGTAAAAGGATGGTCCAGTGTGGCTGTCATTGTTAATGCAATTGTTCTCCACTCTCAGGAGGGGGTGAGCACAGAGAAAGGTAGGGAGCTCTGCTTTTAAACAAGTTGATACATTTTGGGTAAGCAACAGTGATTTAGGGAAGTTAGGTGATTTCATTTTATGGGCCCAAAAATTCCATATTCTCAACCCCAACTGCACATTAATATGCTTTTCCTTTCCTGCTACTTAAAGTCTGTTCCCAAGGGTTCTAGAACCTAGATTGGAACTGCCTTCCCTTTATCATACTCTCCTCATTTCCTACCCTCTCCACCTACAAAATAAATGAGAGAAAAGTCTTCAACATTTTTTTCTGTAAAAAAGCCAAGAGACCATGGTCAAATGAGTGTTTTGGGAGATGCTCAAACACTATCATTCTCCTTTCAAAGCTAAATAATCTCAGTTTCTTTAACCTTTTCTTCCTCACCTTATTTCATAACCTTCTGATTATCTGTGTTACTCTCCTGGACTCTGTTTTCATTCTTTTAAATTTTAGAGTCAAAACCTGGATGCTTAACTGACAAAGCGCTGAACACATGTAAAGAATGCTGGAAAGAGCATTAATAGACGCTGTGAGATGGGGGGTGGATGTGGAATAAATGCAGCACAAGAATGTAAAATGCCTGAGAAATGAAACATCCGCCATAAGCGCCACATAGCCCTGGCGCTAATTGGACAGGTGTCTTCCAGAAGCAGCGGCATGCTATCGAAGGAGCAGGAAATGTTAGCGCTGACATCTTCTGTTAGGAACAGCCTTGTGTCAGCGGGGTTTGGGCAGCTTACCAGAAGGATGTCGGCAGTATGACAGGTGAGCTCGGGGTCCTCTACTTACAACATAATCACGTTTGCTATGTGACAGTGATTCGGCTACACGGTTCACAGGGAGGTTTGTCAGTCTGGTCGAGGGCTCTCCAACAAGTGACTTGGAAATGAGTGGCCGTGAGAATGTGTCAGCGCTGATGCCATCCTGCTGCAAATCCCTTTGGCTCTGAGACGCTACTGCAGGCTTAAATTGTGTTCTGCAAAGCCTTCTATGTGCTACTTACTAGAACTTCACTGCTTTCTAGGCCTTCCTTTCCTTGTGCACCCTGAGCCTTGTGGAGACCCATTTTCCTTCTCCCTGTGCCAGTGAGTCTAAGCCCACCTTGCCTGTCCCCAGCCCTCCACTGGGGAGCTGACGGCAGAGGTCTGGGGATGAAGAACCTGCGGAAGATACCACTTACTATCTTCACTGATCCTGGTATATTTACTTCCTTGTTTATTTCCCAGGGTGTCTCTTCATCGTGCTAGTAGTACTCTAATTTCATCCTATCCTCAATACAAATGAGCAAAAATCATTAAAATGGCATCTTCAAAGTCTACTCTTTTTATTTAAACTACCCCTAATTTATTTTCTTTCTTCCTTTCTCCCATATCCATCTTACCCCTACACTCACCCTCCCCTCCCCCTCAGCACTTGTGAAAACACACACACACACACACACACACACACACACACACACACACACGCCCCTCCCTTCATGCAATCATTTCGTTCCCCAATTTCGGTCCCAGATAAACAAAATCTACCTTGTTTTAATCTCCTGTAGCAATCCATCCAAATCTTACCCCTGAGCATCCAGGGTTTGTTTTGTCATTGTAATCTATACTGGGAAATTGATTATCCAAACACATGCAAATTCTTCTTTTCAGGCATTCTAATTCATAAGCCTCAGTGCATGGGGTGGATGAGGGAGATGGAATAATCCCCAGGCGTTGCAGGGAGCAAACACTAAATATAATCAACTCAAGCAGGATTTACTAGAAGAACAAAGGTTATGAGAGAGGCTGCACTTATTTTTCATGATACAAACAATTCTATTGACTCTTTAAGTTTTCATTCCAAGACCTTTCAATATCATTCAGTATTTGATGAAGATAAAATGTAACAGGGTCACATGTCATGTCACTTATGATAACTTAGCATTATGGTTGGTTGGGAAATAACGCCAGGAATATGAGGCTCGCAAATTTGCTTGCTATAAATTCCCAGCACCTGTTTATAATGCACCTTTACTGAGAAAATAGCTCCAATAACATTATATAGCATGCTTCATGAATGCTATTAACCATCTCTATTGCATGTTACAAATTTAAAAGGTTTTTAACTTTACAGACAATCCATAGGTTTATGAATTGAAAGCTACCAATATAAATCATCCTTGGTAATGAAAAGGGAAAAAAAAGCAAGATATAATTTCTATTTGTCAAGGTATAATGATGTCACCATCCATTTATCCTCTGCACTTAAAGGTTGAAGCTATTCAACAAATCTCTCCTCAGCCAAATACGTCTGGTACCTTAATGGAGGCGACAGCACAGGCTTCTGATTAGTTCACACATCACCCACCAATTAGAATAGAAGGTAAAACTTGTTTTTCCTTATCTTGAGCAATTCATTAGAACAATAACCTTTAATGTAGTGACTAACCGTGGGAACTTAAAAAAATAAGTGTATATGGCTTTAAAATGGTCTTTTGAAGGGCACGCTTATAAACTGCTAGAGAGAATGTAAATTAGTACAACCTCCATGGGAAACAGTATGGAGATTTCTTTAAAAATTGGGCCTACCTTTTGATCCCACTAACGGGGTATCTACCCAAAGGAAAGGAAGTCATTATATCAAAAAGACACCTGCACACATATGTTTATTGCAACACAATTCACAATTGCAAAGATATGGAACTAACCTGAGTGTCCGTTGACCAATACTATTCAGCCATAAAAAAGAATCAAATAACGTCTTTTACAGCAACTTGGATGGAGCTGGAGGCCATTATTCTAAGTGAAGTAATCCAGGAATGGAAAACCAAATACCATCTGCTCATACTTAAAAGTGAGAGCTAAACTATGGGTACGCAAAATCATACAGGGTGGTATAACGGATACTGGAGACTCAGAAAGGGGAGTTGGGGGTGGGTGAGAGAGTTTTCAAAACCACATATGGGGCACAACATTTACTGCTTGCATAACAGGTGCACTAAAATCTCAGCCTTCACCACTCTACAGTTTATCCAAGTAACCAAAAACTACTTGTACCCCAAAAACTATTGAAATTTTAAAATAAATAAATATCACTATCTTTTTGAGTAGTTCAGCTTTGCTTCTGGAGGTGCTATTTTTATCTCAATCACTGCTTTTATTTATTGTTTCTTTAATCAGTAATTCAATTCATCACTAAAAAGACAAAACACGGGGTAAGGAGCTCCTGGCCAAGTTTTACCTTAATGGTAGCATATACTTATACGGCTGTCATGAACAGTTGCGAAGATTGTTCTCTGTTCAAGGAAAGGCCAAGCTGAAGAACCAGTGTGAGTTGAAATACAACCATTAATCCAGTCAATAGCCCTCAGGTCCTGACATGTGTTCCATCTGCCAAGAGAATGTGGCACACAATATCACACAGACCAGTGGTAGCCTTTGTACTTCTGGGGTTGTAGATAAAGAGCAATCTTAGGAAAAGCTGTCTTGATTCTGCCTTTTGGCTACTGACTGTCACAGAGGAATGGCTATTTGTTCTGGGGAATATCAGACAGCCCCGATTCCTCATCTAGGACTCAATGACGGTTGCTTGTGAATCAAACATGCCAAAGGGCCCAGGGAAGGACCTAGCATCCTTTAAGTTCCGTCACCTGGTGGAGAACATCACTCTCAGCACTCCCTTAGTCGATCCATCTGTTCTGGTTAGGAAAGTGTTTGAGAAGTGGTGGGGGTAAAAGTAGAATCCAAGACCTTGAGTCTTCAGAAAAAGGAAAATGTTACTCCAGACATTTGAAGGGAGAAATGAAAGTGGGGCTGGAAGAGGAGGAAGGAGAAGTTCTAAAAGTATAACAGTTAGAAAAGAGAAGAAGGAGCAACATGGCAAATGCTTTATATAGTGCAATGCCACCCACTCCTATAATATCTCCCAAACGTCATTCTAGAAAAGACTAGAAAAATCACGATACTTGGTACAATAGGGTTCTTGCAAAAACAAAACAAAACAAAACAAAAACAATAAAGTGATTGAATTCTGCTTCCAGGTCAAACTATACCCAGCAAATGAGTCTGCAGGGGCCAGAAAAACTCCATGGATGTGCCTTTGATTTTTCCAGCCATGAAATCTGCAGCCTGAAAGCAGTCTTAGAACAGGACAGCCCCTACCCGAATATTTGCATTACACTCTCTTCTACTAAAGACATTCACAACATAAAAATAAACCCTAAGAACTATACATGCACCATCTCATTTACTCTTCTGAGCAATATCACCAGGCAGATGGAATTATTGATCCCATTTTTCAGCTGAGGAAACTCAGGCTTATGCGCCGAAGACAACACATGTAATTTGCCCAGAGTGACACAGCTCATAAGAAGTAGAGCTGAAACTGGTATCCAGTGCTTTCTGAATCTAGAAACTCCATTTCAAAAAAACTGTAGTAAAATCTACATAACATAAAAGTCACCATTTTAACCATTTTAGAAAGTACAATTCATTGGCATTTAGTACATTCACACTGCTGTGTGCCCATCACCGCTATCTAGATCCACAACGTTTTCGTCATCCCAAAAGGAAACTCACACCCTTTAAACAGCTCCTGCCCATTCTCCCCTTCCTCCAGCCCCTGGCAACCATTAATCTGCTTTCTTTCCCTATGGATTTGCAGAGGTCCTAATCTTATCCATGGACTGTCTTGTACCCAGCACCCTGATGAAATATGGAAGAGGCCTTAGAGTGCTTGTAGCTGTCCTGAACTGAATCAGAGGGATTAAGAGACAGAATTGGGCAGAAAGAAAATGAAGGGCAATATGTCGCAAGAGAGGCGCTTCTGGTAGCTTTACTTGTAAACCTTCATTTTCAATATCTTGGTCTTCTAGCAACATGCAGGTTAATTTAAGGACGTGAGGGAAGTAGAAAGTATCCATACCCTTAGGTTATGGAAAAGGATGATAAGATTCCCATGGATCTAGTTTGGCAAGCCATGGAGGTGAAGAAATGGAAAAATGATCAAGCGAACGTGAAAACACACATAAAAAGGCTTGTGAGGAGATGCCCTCTGGGGTATGGAAAAGTATTCATGAAAGTTAGGACTTTCAAGGAACACACATAAGTTTTAAAAAATTTTTTCAAACATCATTTTGCTTCCCACACTATGGTTGTCTTAAAACCCAGAATCTACTGCCCTCCTGGCTACAGGAGGGGCACAGCCTGTGGGCTTATGGTGTGAGCAAGCAAGGGCACCAGACACTTAGTGGGCAGCCCCTAAATACAACGAGATGAGAAGGAGCTGCAGCCAGGGCTTTTGACTTTTCACAACTTGCAAAGCTACTGGAATTTTAAAAGCAAAGAAAATTTCACACACACACACATCTCTCTCTCTCTCTCTCTCTCTCTCTCTCTCTCTCTCTCTCTGTCTCTCTCTCTCTCTCTCTCTCTCTCTGTCCCTACCCACCCACCCACACCACTACTCACCGGGTTCATGGATGGCTTTTGTGATGGTCATCTCCACTGGGACTGCTATTCAGGGCACTCCTAGAGTAACCCTATGTAAGTTTGTGTAAACTCGAAACATAAACAGACATCTTATTCTTGGCCCGAGTAAAAAGCTCCCCCAACGCTTACTTTATTCCAAAAATTCTGGTCCCCTTACTTTTCCCTAGGTTCTACTCTGAGTTCAAACTAAGCTACATTCTTACGTCACAGGTTTTCAACGTCTCTAAGAGAATACAACCCTCTCATTCCACCTTCCTTGTCTGCATCGTCTTCTGCCCACCAAACACAAATCTCTGGATCTCACATTTCTTTGGTCCCTTCTGCTGTATGTGGCTACCTGCACGCCAATGCTGCAAATCAGTCTAGGAACAGCTTCCACCTAGGAGTGAAACAAGAGAGGAGCATCAGTTCCAGATGGGGTATGGGAAGTTGGTAGGAAGAAAAGAAAAGGCAGATTTGCATGTGGTTACTTAGGACTCAGTGCTTACCTGTGCACAGGCAGGAGAGTGGACTTGATGGGAGGGGAGCACAGCCACTTTGTGGCACACAAGCAGGCTCCTGCCAGGGAAGACCCGAATGCCTAGTAATGAAGGTGGCCCTCCGCCTGCATTACATGGCCATATGTGCCCCGCGACCCTGAGCCTTGCTCACGGTCCTTGGCTCAGCTTACCCGCTTTGCTCTGCCAGCTTTCATACATGCTTTCTTTATTTCTATAGTGTTTTTACAGTCTGTATACAAGGACTCATCATGGGAAACTGTTTTCAAAGTCATTCGATTTTGATTCAAGTAATACCTCTGCCCGTCACCATGTGACCTTGAGTGAATCTTGTTAACCTCTCTTTTAAAAATGCAGACAGCGCCTGGGCGCTATGGCTCATGCCTGTAATTTCAGCACCTTGGGAGGCCAAGGCAGGCAGATCACGAGGTTAGGAGATCGAGACCATCCTGGCTAACATGGTGAAACCCCATCTCTACTAAAAATACAAAAAACTAGCTTGGGGTGGTGGCACGTACCTGTGATCCAAGCTACTCAGGAAGCTGAGGCAGGACACTTAAAGCCCAGAGGCAGAGGTTGCAGTGAGCCGAGATCACCCCACTGCACTCCAGTCTGGGAGACAGAGAGAAACTCCATCTAAAAAAAAAAAAAAAAAAAATGCAGACAGCAACATTTGCCCCATCCATTTACAGCACTACAAGCATCTGATGAGATCACACATACGAAAATGTATCCTAAAACATATGTGAATAAATATATGGTGTCAAGTTATCAAGAGTCCAGGTCTCTTGCCTTCCGATGAAGTGATTTCCTCACCAATAATAATTAATTAGTTAATTTTTTTTTTTTTTTTAGAGATGAAGTTTCACCATGTTGGTCAGGAGGCTGGTCTTGAACTCTGACCTCGTGATCCACCCACCTCTGCCTTTCAAAGTGCTATGATTACAGGTGTGAGCCATCGTGCCCCTACTAGTTAATTTTTTAAAAGTAAACAATGATATCTCCTTCTAAACTAGTTTTTAGGCCAAACTGTTTATTTACTTTATCCTTTTGCTGTAAATATAACTTTAAATGCTAACTTGAGTATGCCAAATAATTAATTGTAGGAAATTCTTTTCAGATGTCTGTGTCTTATTAACCTTATGCTGAGAACCAAATTCTGGCTTATCCATGATACTCTGTGAAAAAAACCCACGCCCAACATGCAATTTGTATGGTTAGACAGAAATTGGAATGAATATATCTCTTATGGGGTTAAAGCAGGCTAAAGGCTGCAAAACAACGAAGACTGAAAAGATTGCAAAAAAAAAAATGTTTATGCTGCGAAAGAGAACAAATTTCTTGAGCCTTCTAGAAGTACCTTTTTATATACAATTTGTATGCTAATTATAAATCATTTGAATATATTAGATAAAGCAGTTTCCCTGAGGACCTAGTGTTTGGCAAAATTTGTCCTTGAAAAACACAAAGTTGGTGAAGTATTCTAAAAGCCAAAGTCTTTGCAATGATCTCAAGAGCTTCCGCAATACTGAACGTGCCCTACAGTGCTCTTCCTCAGTGGGTCAGCTTCAACCACATCAGCGTCCCTAGGGCTCCTTGATCAGATTCACCTGGAGGCCTTGGCACTGGCTGTCGCCTTGCTTGGGGTGCCCTATCCATGGACACCTATACGTCTGAATGCCTCCCTTCCTTCAAGTCTTTGTCCAGATATCCGCTTCTCAACCTACTCTGAACACGCTTGTTGAATTTGCAGCTCTCCATCCTACGTTCCATTTGCCTGCTCAATTTCCCATAGTACTTATCACCTTCCAACATGCTAAATGATATTTCCTTCTTAAGTATCTCTCTCCTTGGTAAAACGTAAGCTCCGCAGGGCAGAGATTTTTGTCTGTACAGTTTACTACTGTTCTCCAGAACCTAGAACAGTACATAGTACACAACACTCAATAAATTGTTTTGAATAAAACAATGCTAAAAAAAAATCCTTGGTGTTTGTAATATGGAACTTCAGAGAACTATCTGGAAAGAGAAGTTTCCAGGGACACTACAAAGATCTTCTAGTAAGAAAATGAAAAATAACAGAACAGAAAAATAATGGGACAGAAAAAATAGAACAGAGAAAATGAAAAACAATTATGGAGATAACGAAATGGAAGCAGAACTGAGGAGGAGGAGGAAACTGAATCCCCTTTCCCTCATGGAACCCAGGAAGGCTTTCTCCACATGCTCTAGCAAGACCAAGTTCAAGGTTGACCTTTTGCTGTCTGATAGGGTGACTGGCAAGGAAGTGAGAGTAGAGCTAAAAAGATCTGAAGACTTCTGGGTTGCCTGTTGATTTCTGGAGGTCAGGAAGTGGAGTAAATTGGCCAAGAGCCCAAAAGGGACCCAGTAGTGAAAGCCAAACTGGAGAAAATTCCCTCATTATCATCAACAGGATGGCACCTTCAGCCCCAAACAGAAAAGGATGGGAGAGAGAAGGGACTGGCTCTTACTCTTTGAAACAGTCACAATGTTCATAGTTAACACTTTTGGGTTAATTCAGCTCATTAATATGAACTCGATTCTACTGGGCTTTCAGAGAAGATGTGTATAGGTTTGGCAGAGGGAGGAAAGGTACAGAAAGGGGGACTGGGTGGAATCTAACTGTCATTCTTTTTTAAACTCATTCCTAGCAGAATTGGATATTCAAAGTCTTTATCTGGACCCCTGTGGCCTTCATGAGGGGACACAGAAGTGGTGCTTTTTAAACAATCTATAATTCAGCATGCCAATGCACAGGTGAGTCCAGTTGGTAAAATTTGAGTATACCTTGATCTAAAATGTAAGCATGACCTTGGAGAAGAACGAAGGAATTGGGTCCCCTTACTTAAATTGTATAAAGGTCCTTCTTAATCATTAACACATATGTTAACTTCTTGTTTTTTCCCACAAACTTAATCTATTTCCCAAAGCACCCCAATTTGTTTCCCTGGGGAGGGAAGAAAAGAGGGCAGGAAGGAGATAGGGAAAAGGGAAAGAAGGAAGGAATGAAAGGAGAAATGTCACCTATTTTCTTCCGCTGAAATACCATCTTCCCTTGGGCAGCTTCCTGCACGGGTACGAAGCCACTCTGCAGCAGCCTGGCTTCTGCCACAGCCTAGAGCAGAGCTTCAAAAAGGAATTGAATCGGTTAGGAAGACAATATATCAGATGTATTTCTCAAAAGAGAATTTCTCAAGATTCACAGACTCAGACTGTGCTAGTTACTTAACAGCTGCCCTCAGGTCAAAAAATAATCCCAAATAGTTGGAGCGTGAGGCTGATATTTTCTTTTATCAAGCACAATAAGAGACATGCCGTTTTCTTATTTCTTGATATTCTCTGGTCTCATGCATTCCCAATAAGGTAAGCTTAATCCTGTTACACAACATGGAAGCAGGTTTTCAAAAGGGAATTGGGTTACTATTGATTGCCAGCCAATGAAATTCTCATTGCTCACTACAAGCCTCTAAGATGCTTCTTATGCCACTGCTCTGGGTGATGTGGTGGACACCTATGTTCTTTCAGGAGAGGCCACACGTTGTAATATAGTGGCTGAAGTTTTTATCTTTTCCTATTAAGCAGGAGTTATTTCATTTCAACGAGCTCCACTTGGAAAGAGAACATGACAAGTTAAACGGCAGTCTGTCCTGTGCTTTTGGGAGCTCCTAGCCCAACGACTAGAGTTTCTTCAAGCACAGGCCTCTCTATAGATTAAAACATATATCTTAAGTGCCAATGTTAAAGTTAATGCAAAAGTTCAGAGGTGCAAAATAATTTAAATGTGTCCAAGTGGTAGCAATAACATCTCTAAAATCTCAGCAGTGAATTATGGATATGTGGAATATTAAAAATGCAAAGCTAACTCAATTTGCATTTGCAATGCCCCCTAGCTGTTACTGGGGAGGAGGAAATTGCTTTCTGCTGAATTCAAGGGCACACTACTTAGTGCTGTATTTAAGTCAAGGAGGAAAATTACTCATTTTTATTCTACCACTTAACTTGTGCTTATGTAATCTGTCTGGCACCAGAGTCAGTTGTTTGATATTATTTTCAATCACAGAAAGAGAATATATAATTCAATCATTACACCTTTATTTTCACTTGCTTGGCAATCTCGCAGAGCCTTATTACCACCAGTAAATCCTAGCCTGTCATCAATCAGTGCTCAGCTGCAGGACTGTTCCTGACAGACAGCAGCAGCCATCATTATTATTATTTTTATTATGGTGAAGGGGTCCGAGGGGAGGGCAGGGCTACATTTGCCCTATCAAAGGGGCAGAGAATGCACTCCATTACCAGAGACCTCCCCACCATTTGCCATCTCTAGGCCTCCTTGCCCCCGCAGGTAAATTTTCATGTATGCAAAGTAGAAACTAATATATGGCAAAGCAGAAACCCACTCCCAACTGTGTATTTTCTCCCGCCTTGTTCTTCCTCTTCTCCAACTTGTCCTTCTTCCATCTGCTCCTTTTTGTCTTCCCTGCACACTCACCTTAGTCCATCCCTGAATAAACAAATAGGCATTACCTACACTGCCCATTGGGCCATGACATTGGCATTACCTGGCACCACTCCTTGGCAAAGCGACCCTCAAAGAGCAGCTCTTCAGCAGAAGAGGCAGCTATTAAAGTTTCTTATGATGGAAATCCAAAAAGAAAGACAATGTGAAGGGCTGGAGTCTGCTGAAGAGGTAATCAGGGAAGGCACAAATAATGTAGGGTCCCCGGTTACAGGGCAAAGGAGAGGCAACACAGCTGGGGGGGCAGGTTTTTAGCAAACGCTCCGTGCTGTAGGCCCATTTCTCCGTGATCTCTGTGATTGTGTGCGATGGCCATGTAGATCACAAGTTGTGTTGTTTCCCTTTCTTCATATTTCCTTGTATTGATCACTTTATCAGGAATTGGTTTTCTTTTTCACTTATCCCAAATGGATGTGATATGATCTATTGCAGTGGATCTTAAATCCCAGCATCATAAGAACTGTGTAGGCCTCACACTTAGGAATTCTGACTCATTAGGTCCAGGGAGGAGCCTAAGAATCTGCATTTTTAATAAGAATTCCTACCCGTGCCCACCAAGCGCTTCTGTGTGTAGTTCAGCATTACTCTTTGTAAAAATGGCTTTTTTTTTTTTTTTTTAAAGACCAAGTCTCCCTCTCTCACCCAGGCGGGAGTACAGTGGTGCGATCTCAGCTCACTGCAACCTCTGCCTCCTGGGTTCAAGCAATTCTCCTGCCTCAGCCTCTTGAGTAGCTGGGACCTACAGGCATGCACTTCCACACCCAGCTAATTTTTGTATTTTTAGTAGAGAAGGGGTTTCACCAGGTTTCCCAGGCTAGTCTCAAATTCCTGGCCTCAAGTGATCTGCCTGCCTTAGCTTCCCAAAGTGCTAGGATTACAGGAATGAACCACGGCACTCGGCCAAAAATGGCTTTTTGAAAGCCACAGAACAAGGAAGGTATTGTTGTATAGCCTAGTCTAAATAGTCTTTCCCCTTGCATCTTTTTTCTCTTTTATCTCTCTCTCTCTCTCACACACACACACACACACACACACACACACGTGCAAATACTCACTTGCATTGGTCAATGTGAATAAAAGGTCAAAGTTATCTCTTGGTTGCTGCCTTAAGAAATCAAGTATCTTTTTGGCAGAGTGTCATAATAGGCTAAAAACATTACCTTTACTTCCACGACGAGGCAGAAATTACTCCCAAACATCAAAGATGAGGCACAGGGGATCCGTAGAGGGTAGCCTATAAAAAACCAAATTGTAGATCAAGACCAGCTTCATAAAAACAATTCCCTTGTTTTTCTAAGAAATGAAGCATCTTTGGATTTGGTGATTTGGGACTTGGTAGTTCCATATAGAGCTCTCAGTAAGATGAATAATTGTAATTTAGGAGTTTTTTCAAAAGCCATGAAATTTCCTTATATGTTTAGTGGTGAGACAGAATAATTAGGAGTATCTTAGACAACAGAAAGCTCATTTGGTCTTTGGAATTTCAAGCGAAGTCTCTAGTCAGATAATATTTTTTAAAGCAGAACTCAGGCTATTGTTTTGAAAAATACATCAGATGGAAATGAGAGTAGACAAATGAGAGATTTATAATCCCAATGGTACACAGTTCATAAATTGGCTGCCCTGTTATCTCTGAAGAAAAAGAAATGGGGAAATTCTGCAAACCCCAGAAGAAATAGACAGGATGTCTAAGTGAAGAATGCAAGGGGAAAGGGACTCCCTATTAAAGCAAAATGCTACCCCCTTTGCCCTGCACATATCGTAACTTATCCATTTTATTCCATTCTAGCTGGGCTTCGCTAGGTGATTTAGTATTTAGACTGGATGTGGCCCTAGAAGGAGGGGCAGCTAGGAAGTGGTGCCCAGCTGTGCACTTCATGAATTTTACTTTCATCTTGAAAATATTGTCAATATTGTGTCCCAAGATATAAGCAGCTTCCATTGGAGTTATGTAAACCAATTATTGAAAAAAGCATCTTATCATTTTAGCACAATTGAAATCAAACTCTGCCCCCACCAAAAAAAATTATATAACAAGGGGCTGCCTTAGTTCAAACCCACAGACTCCTTTGAGGAGGCCGCCTCTGCTCCTTCTGCTAGGTCCAGTATGCCTGTTCTCAGAGCTACTGGTGGTGCTTCTGCTTCTTCAGGTGAGAAATTATCCTCTGCTTATTGGAAGGTCATTGCCCTCATGGGTCTAACGATATATCTATCCTGTAGCAATACAATATCATGCCATCCATAAAACAGAAATTATTAATACATGCATAAATAGGTTGGTTGTTCCATCGCAAAGAAAAAGCAAAGGTTTAGATGCATGACATAGCTTGGGATGATTCATCAGAGAATGTTGCTAAAGATAGGGCCGTATAATATGGAAGCCAGCCCAAGGAGAAACTGTTACCACATAGGTAACACTGGGTTAAAGCTACAGAAAAATGAAAAAGGAAAAATCAAGCTGTTTAAACATTAAACATTTGTTTAAATATTAAAGGAAAGTTAGCCTGACAGCAAAATCGATATTAAATCAGGCCTGGAAACTGTTTTACGACCTCAAACACCAGGCTTCTTAACTGCCAGTGTCATAAATGATGTCACTTTGCAGCATGATCATGACTGCCAGCAGCAGGTCAGAAATGCCAGCTTTAATTTTAAAATGTTAATTTGTGATGTAATTTACAGTTTGCTCCCAGGGACAAATGTCGCTCTCTGGGCATGAGCCTTCAAAGTGCTGTTGTGAGCAAAAGGCGTTCTCCCTCTTGACGCCCTCGTACTTTTAACAGCATGGTTTCAGAGGGAACTGCAGACTGTCCCAGGTTTGAATAACATCTGGGAGGACAATAATAAATGGGTCAAGGTTCTTTTCCAGTCAGTGAAAACATTTTAAAGGAAACACTTCTAGGATAAAAGAAAAAAAAAAAGATATAGAAAGCTGTATCTGCTAGAACATTCCATGCAAGCGCTGGAATTTGATGCCAACAATATGGCCAGAGTGGGGCTGCAGCAGAGGGAACAGCTTTGAGAGGCCCCCTGTACCATAGGACTTCCTAGACCTATAGACAAAGATTTCCTCTATTCCCAGCCTCAGCCCCTCCATTCTCGGTTCTCCCACCTGAAACTCCCCCTCTCCCAGCATACTCCCCAGCCGGCCTTGTCACAAAAGCAGAAATATCTATGTTACTGACTTCAGGTCCCTCAGTGTCTCAAACTAAAATAAGCTTTGCCAGTGTGTCCTATAGAAGTTGCTGGCCTCCCCGGGGTGGCACTGTCTGCCGCGGGGACACTGCCTTCAGTAAGAAAGGGAGCATTTGGTTTACATTCCCCGAGTATGGGTTGAGCGGATACAGCCTGGGGTCCTTTGCTTGTGGTGGTCCAGTCACAGCTGGGAGCTTTGTAGTTTAACCAGGTGGTTGTCGATGAAGGCCGGGATATGAAGGACCACAGGAAAGCTAAAGTTTGGCGAGCGTGTGTTTGGAGGAGTGGTGATGACGAGGAATTGCATTTATTGTGTTTGTCTGCTAGGGCTGCCATAGCAAAGTACCACAGACACAGTGGCCTAAACAGAACATATTGTCTTGCAGCTCTGCTGCTAGAAGCCTGAAATCGAGGTGTTGGCAGGGCCATGTTTCCTCTCAAGGCTCTAGGGAAGCTTCTGTTCCAGGCCATCTCTCCCAGTTTTGAAAGGTGGGAGCCTAACCCTAGTCTCTGCATGGTGTCCTTGGTGTGCCTGTCTCCATGTCCAAATGTCCCCCTTGTGTAAGGATGCCAGCCACATTGGAATAGGAGCCCACCCTACTCCAGTAGGACCTTATCTTAAATTAACTGATTGTGTTTGCAACAGCCTTATTTCCAAATGAGTCTACATTTTGAGGAAGCGTGGAGGACTAGGATGTCAACACTGAATTTGGAGGCACTGTAACTGAACATAACAGCGACAGGCAGGGGTAGGAGTCAGGAGGGGTTCTGATGAAGAAACCTGCAGAGATGAGCCCCAAGCAAGAAGGAAGTGTTGATTGTTCTGTAAGCAGAAGACTCCAAAGCAAGACCCAGCAGAGGAAGGAATGCTGCTTGGAACAGAATTCTATCTGCCCATCCTCTTGTGGTGGGTCCTGAGACACCAGTGAACACTCCTCCAACAATGTAGCCATTTTTGTTGTAATTGTATTTTCTACTGAAAATGGATTAGCATTCATCTTTCTCTTCTGAAAAAAATCAAAGGACCATGAGGAAAAAAAAAAAAAAACAAACACTGAAATATTTGGGAAAGAGATCAGGGGTCAATTTATATTCCCCTCCAGAGGCAGAAGAAAGCACAGACAAAAAGTGTATGTGAAACCAAAAACCACACAAGATACGGCACTGCAGTTGCAGCACGGCCATCCGGGAGCACCTCTTCCAGCAAATACACCGTCTTGATCCGAGGGGAGGACATGCCTAGGATGGGAACCAGGACGGTGGGAAGCCACAGACTTCCAAATACCACAGAGAAGAAGGAAAACCAAAGAAGTCGTTAGACGCTACACTTGCAATTATGGAAACTCAGTTGTTAAACTCCAGTTCAGATTTCCACAATAGGCATGGAGTTGCTACATAATTTTTTAAATCACAAAATTCATCTCAGCCCCAAAACTTCTAGACTTGAAATTTCTTTCTAAAATTTTTATTCTTTTGATTTTATACACAGCTTAGAATAGGCTCCTCCATCCCTGACTCCCCGGTAGATTTCCCTGCACCTCTGCTCCTCTATAAACTTATGGACCATCCTTCCTGTGAAAGAGATGTACGAGTTCCTACAAATATTGACTGTAATAAATGCTTGCTTTCTGTCTGCCCCAGTTCTGTCAAATTTGTGTACACAAAGAGAGGTAGACAAGAAAATCATCCAAGAAAGACATAATTTTTAATTAGAACAGAATAAAACAAAACACAGCCTTGTTTTGCAGGTGAAAAGCAATGTCTTCAATTCATGTTCTATTCAAACAGTCCTCTGGAGAACATGCTGTTTTGATGTGCTTATCTGAAATATGAATGGCTGATGTTTTCCTTTGATGGTGGAAGTTGGGGGGACTCTTGCAGAGGGAATACGGGAAAGGATAGTCTCTAAAGACTTTTGTTAAAAAAAAAAAAGTAAATTTTGATTTGGGGTTTTTGTTTCTTTAAGTGTATGCTTTTTGACAGCTTTGAATACAAGGAAAGGCTGTTCTGCAAACAAAAGTTGATTTTGTATTCAGGCTTGGAAAAGCGAAAATGCTTATAAACAGCTTTAAGAGTAAACAGTGTGCTGACCTCCTATATTACATCACACTCAAACTCTTCCAGGTGACTCTGATGAAGGATTTGGTGTCTGCTCTGTGGAAACAAATATTTATGGAAGCGTGGCTTAACCACTGCATTAGTCTGTTTTCACATTGCTGTGAAGAATGCCACCTGAGACTGGGTCATTTATTAACAAAGAGATTTAATTGACCCACGCATGGTTCTGCATAGGTTGAGAGGCCTCAGAAACTTGCAATCATGTCAGAAGAGAAAGCAGGCACATCTCACATCACAGCAGGTGAGAGAGAAGGCGTGTAAACGGGGAAGAGCCCCTTGTAAAACCATCAGATCTCATGAAAACTCACTCACTATCACAAGAACAGCATTGGGAAACCATCCCCATGATCCAATCACTTCCTTCCCTCCACATGTGGGGATTACAATTTGAGATAAGATTGGCTGGGGACACAGAGCCAAACCGTATCAAACACTTTTGTCAACATTTACTAGATCCTATTTTAATTTACATGGAGGTTAAGGCAAATAAGAACATTTATTTCATCTAGAATTCTAACATAACAGGCTTTGCTTCTGAGGCGATCCAGTGCTTTGCAAAACAAAGGTTATAATGCAAATTAGTGTAAATGTTTCTTTCCCTGATGATGCTAACTGATTCAGTCTGTATTAGTCATCAGATGAGATACAGGGTAACTCCTGGCCTTGGAAGGAGCTACTGGTATGTAAATCAAGAGGAAGCCACTCACTGCTCATTGAACAGGCATGTGAAACAACACCAACTTCATACAGAAGAGCATTAACAGGTCTGGGATCCAATGTGTTCCAAATGGATTGTGGTGACCTGTGCTCTGGATGAGCCCATTGAAGACAGGAATCACCTGCTAACTACAGGCAACTGTATCCTTTATGGTCTTATAAGCCAGGCACTTGAATGGATTACGTTACCTGGGCTTTAGTGTAATAAAATCAAATATCCATTTATTAACTGAGTTGCCTTTACTTACAAGTCACTGAAAACCCAACCAAACCTGCTTAAAGGGCAAAGAATGCATGTTAACCTGGGTAACTGAAAAGTCCAGAGAGGTAGAGTGGCTGCAGCTACAGATTCCTACTAAATCAAAGCACTGCTGGTGAGCCTGAAGCAGCTTTAGGACAGAAGCATCACCCTGGAGCATGTGATCATCTGGGCAGTCTGGGAGTGGCAGCTGTTGCCAAGATACTTTCCAAAGAATCCTCCTCTCCTTTTTAGCTGCAATGGCAGAGACGTTCACTAAAGCAGCAGCTGGGTCTAGTGAACCAACACAGAGCAATTGCAGCAAATGTCCGTGGCCTTACCAAAACCCTGGTGAATCATTGTTTTAATCAAGCACATGTCTTTTCAGCAGTCTAGGTTTCTAGTTTTCAAAACTGTCAAATATAGCATTTGACATAGTGAAGTAAAACCCAACATGATAATAATAAATTTGCAGAAACTAGGTTGGACTTAAGGTTGCCCTTGAACGACTCAAGAATTTCACCCTGGCCGGGCGCGGTGGCTCAAGCCTGTAATCCCAGCACTTTGGGAGGCCAAGGCGGGTGGATCACGAGGTCAAGAGATCGAGACCATCCTGGTCAACATGGTGAAACCCCGTCTCTACCAAAAATACAAAAAATGAGCTGGGCATGGTAGCGCGTGCCTGTAATCCCAGCTACTCAGGAGGCTGAGGCAGGAGAATTGCCTGAACCCAGGAGGCGGAGGTTGCGGTGAGCCGAGATGGCGCCATTGCACTCCAGCCTGGGTAACAAGAGCGAAACTCCCTCTCATAAAAAAAAAAAAAGGCCGGGCGCGGTGGCTCAAGCCTGTAATCCCAGCACTTTGGGAGGCCGAGGCGGGTGGATCACAAGGTCAAGAGATCGAGACCATCCCGGTCAACATGGTGAAACCCTGTCTCTACTAAAAATACAAAAAATTAGCTGGGTATGGTGGCGCGTGCCTGTAGTCCCAGCTACTCAGGAGGCTGAGGCAGGAGAATTGCTTGAACCCAGGAGACGGAGGTTGCGGTGAGCCGGAGATCGCGCCATTGCACTCCAGCCTGGGTAACAAGAGCAAAACTCCGTCTCAAAAAAAAAAAAAAAAAAAAAGAATTTCACCCTATCTCCATTCAGGCAGAAGGGACCTTTAAGAAGGTTCCAGATCACTGTTGTGCCCCATCTTAACTGCCCACCAGAATGAACATGGCCCTGCTGGCAACAATGAATAATCATATTCATCTCAGCTGTGCAAGGACGGCTCAGTGTTCCTCCAAGAACCCACAATGGCCTCTTCTGTTATCTCGCCCATGAGGATGCTCGTTTCCAATTTTAGATGTCAAAGGTCTCATGTGGTTGGGGCTAGAGGCTGAGAGGAGAAGGCTTCCAGGAAAGAAGATAGAACCTGCAAAATAGAGATAGATAACTTACTTCGTAAGAACATTGAGTAAAACCAGGCTAGCTCTCAATCTCCTTGACCCCTAACTAAGAAGAAAAGAAGACAGGGAACAGTTTCATGTTTTGGCTGAGACATGGGGCTGAAGCTTTTTATGGACAAAAGGTATTTGTTCCCCACTAAGCCACCTGTAGCTCAGGTCCCCTTCTCTGAACCCAAGTAATACTGAGTGAATGACTGTAAAATACCCCTTTGCTCAAAAGCACCAGGTTTGCATTATATCTTAGTGCAGGCTATCATGCATTCTCCAGTTTGGTGTATTTGATACCTAAGAATTTGTATTTTCAACAAAATCCCAGATGGTGCTGATGCAGCTGGTTCAGGGACCACACCTTGGGAACCACTGCCCTATAGTGGAATATGCACCATTAATCGTACATTGGAATCATCTGGGGAACTTAAACCCCTGATGCCTGGGTTCAACCTCCAGAGATTCTAAGTAGGTCTTGGAATTTATAAAAACACCACAATACTTTTAGGCATAGAGGGTTATGACTGAAACTGTTGTGATTTAGGGGGAGAAAGTCATTCGCTGTGTATGCCCAAGATTTCCCCTCAAGGGTAGATCACAGAAGGAAGAATAGAAACAGGCCATGTTCATTAGTCATCCCCCTACCCCAACCCCCACCCCTACCCCCACCCAAAGAAAAACCCTAGAAGCTGTTTTCTGGTGAGGATGACTACACTGGCCTAATGAGCCAAAGCATTTTTTCTTGGCTACCTTTGAGATCCACAGGAAAAGAAATTGCTGCTATAGTGACAGGAGTGCTTGTACACAGTCAGTTATAGGGGGCTGTGGGATGAATTAATACTTCTGTTTGCACTATAACCCCACAGCCTTTTCTCAGCCATTCAATGTAAGGGGACATTCCCCTACTTTGTAACCTCAGAAACAGAGAGACTCATGCCTGCTGGCTTGCCATGGTAACCAGCAGGAAAGAATTGAGGCTTTTGTTCACCCAGGGCAAGAAACTCTAGATTAGCTAGATAAAAGTTGGGCTATAGAAACTATTAATATAGTGTGGAAAAGGCTAATCATTACACCTCTTGTCAGACTCTAGGATAGAGGCCATGTGAAAAAAGAAGTTTAACTAGCTGTGGCCTTTACTTTATTTGATAAAGTGTAGTTTACTTTCTACTTGAGGTTTTTATTGACCATAATAATTCTAATTGAAATAAACATTTTGATTACAGCTCTGTTCTGCAACTGCTTAATAGGGAACTAAAATAACTTTCAATAATCATTTTGTGCAAATGGGATTCATTTAGCCTGACAGTTATTCCAGGCATTTATTGGCATGCAGCAGGCTGGGAGGGTTTCTGAGCATAATTACGGGAACATTTTACACTGGGGTTAACCTTACCAAAATGACAGACTGAAAAGTGGTGTAAAAGAGCAAATAAAACCCATAATCTGCCATAGACACTCACATATGAATTCCCTTTCTCTACTGTTTCTGATGCCCAGGACTCTAGTGAAAATTAAAAGGAGTTTTCTTTTAAAAGTGACATTCGGGCCACAGGAGCACACTTTAATAAGGGTACAATGCAAACTGGCACTTTGGGGCAAAGGGATATTTTATAGTCACTCAGTCAGTATTATTTGGGTTCAGCGGAGGGGACCTGAGCTGTGGGTGGCTTAGGAGGACAAATACCTTTTGTCCAGAAAAAGCTCCAGGCCTCACGTCTCAGCCAAAATGTGAAACTGTTCCCTGTCTTCTCTTCTTCTTAGGGGTCAAAAAGATTCAGAGGACAGTTTGGTGAGGGCATTGACGCTGTTTCTCAATGTCCTTACAAAGTAGAGTTACCTATCTCTACTTCACAGGTTCTATCTTCTTTCCTGGAAGCCTTCTCCACCCAGCCTCTAGCCCCAGCCACATAAGACCTTAGAGATCTGAAGAATCCTCATGGATGTGATAACGGAAGATGCCATTGTGGATTCTTATTTTATTTATTTATTTATTCCAATACCGAATATCGCTCTGTTGCCAGGTTGGAGTACAGTAGCGATCTCAGCTCATTGCAACCTCCGCCTCCCCGACTCAAGCGATTCTCCTGCCTCAGCCTCCCAAGTAGCTGGGACTACAGGCACGCACCACCACGCCCAGCGAATTTTTGTATTTTTAGTCAAGATAGTGTTTCACCATGTGAGTCAGGATGGTCTTGATCTCTTGACCTCCAGATCTGCCCACCTCAGGCTCCCAAAGTGCTGAGGTGACAGGTGTGAGCTGCTGCATCCAGCCACCATTGTGGATTCTTAGAGGGATACTGAGCCATCCCTGCACAGCTGAGATGACTATGATTACTCATCATTGCCAGCAGGGCTGTATTCATTCTGCTGGGCAGTTAAGATACGGCACAGCAATGATCTGGAACCTTCTTAAGGCCCCCCGGCTCTTCTATTTGAATGGATATTGGATGAAATTTTTGAGCAGTCCAAGGGCAACCTTAAGTCCAACACGATTTCAGCAAATTGATTATTTTTATGGCACTGGCTGATCTGTGTTTTATTAAGCCTCCAGGTAAGTCCAATGCAAGCTCAGGTTTGAGAACCACTGCTGTAGGAGATTGTCCTTAAAGAGGAAAATAGAGCAAAGATGTTTATAAGTAACTCACCTGTTAAGAGAAGCCAGCATTAACCCTTAATGGAACAGAAGCAAGATTATGGGCCAACAATGTCCACTGACTCTGAGTATTAAGACAAAGGACACTAGAGAAGAGGTGCTAAAAATACCACTTAACTAACTCTACCTAGATGAGCGAGAAGGGTCTCTGTGAATCATCATCATAAAATGCAGCACTGGTTGAATAATAAGGAAATTATAAGAAATAATGAGTTAAGAATCTAAAAATAGCAAGTTAATGGAAGCTAGATTGGACATACTAAGAGGCAGAGCTGGCTCAAAAGCAAACTCTTGAGTCAGGCAAATGTTTGCTTCCCCTTTCCTTCCTACCTTGCGCCAGTTCCTCCGACACTTACTTCTAGGTTCTCAAGGTCCTCATGATTCCCAGAGGCTCTCAGAACAGAGAAATGAATTCATTTATGCTAAGATGTAAATGACTAACAATTTTGTGTTCTAACTTTCCTTGGACTATTTGGATTTTAAAGTTCCATGTTCAGAATCCTGTGCTAAACTTGGAGACCTACACAGTATTTCTCAAAGGCCAGACCCTTAACATATGTTAACTCCTTCACACTCATAACAATACTATGAGGTTGGTGCTGGTTAACACCATTTCACAGGTGGAGAAACTGAGGCATGGAGCTGTTAAGCAGCTCTCTCAGGGTCACACTGCTGAAGCATGACTTTCAACTTAGGTAGCCCAGCTATAAATCATAAGCTCTTAACTATTATGTTCAACGTCCTCTCAAACAAGTGGACATCTGGGTTAGGAAGATTTGGGAAGGAGACGCTCTGGGAGAGATATTCACTCCACACCTTGTGGATAACTGCCAATACTACCTACATATAATATCAGTTTGGGTCATATGTCAATTTTGGGTATTATTCTGTCTTGGAATATATGTGTGTCACCCTTGTCTTCATAAACTTTTCCTGTTCCTACTATTTCATGAATATTTGCCTAATACAAACAAAAATCCTGAATTAAACTGTTTTTGAAGGATTTGTTTTTCTTAGTTAAAAAATATAATCCAAATCAATGTAGTGCTTCCAAGATGTGTTTCTTCAACCTTTCAAGCATCCTAGAAATCACAGGTTGTGTAAGTTTCTCTGAGAGGTCCAACATCAAGACCAAACTCCAGCTTTTGGAGAGAGCTGCGTGGCCCAAGTGAAAGAGGAGAGTTCAAATAAGGTTGGAACTCTTTTCCTGCCACATTTTCCCCCCTAAGTATTTGTCAAAGCCTCTTTCCACAGGAAGTCTTGAATTCGATGAAGACATCATGCTCCGGCTTCTGGCGAGCCTGTCAAAAATAGATTCTCATCCCATTTCAGTGTCCTCTCACACCTAAAGACCATGGAATAGAGTGGCTCCTTGTTAGCCCATAGAGGACTTACTAATTACACATCTGAATCTTCTTGGCAAAAGCCTTCTCCAGTTGGCTGGGGAAGGGTGGGTGGCAGCTCTGAGTAATCTTCAATTCTCATCCCTTGACACTTGAATTAAAGTAATTTAACAGCCTGTTAGGCACGACATGCAGAATTTCCTGCTAAGAGCCAATGAAGAAAGAGTTGGGGCATCAGGGAGATATGTGTAAGGTTGGAAATCCAGACAGCCTAGAGTTGGAGGGAATCCTGGTTATTACTCAGCCCAGTGGCTGTGACTTTCCCAAGGTCACACAATTAATTAGTAGCCTTCTTGGATCCCATATTGGATGAGAAGCTGTGGGATGTTAAATAGAACTATATAGGCATAACCAATTATAAATACTTTTCTAGAAAAGCACAGAGCCTGGGCTTCTCAAAAATTAATGTTCTGCTTAAGAGCACCCTTGGGGTCTGAGAAAGGCTGGCAATAATACCAATGACTCAAGGTCTTGTGTTTCTTCAGAGTGGGGAGGATTGCCACATGCAACCTGAGATCCTTCTCATCCATCTCCTAGTGATATGTCATGGGTATCCTGGAGACATCCTGGGACCTCCCTAGGCCTCTCCTTGTTAGGTAGTTAAGAAAACTGCCTCCTCCTCAGGCTGGTGTGATCACAAATAGCACCCATGCCATTAATCATTTTCATCAAAGAGCTCTGTCCAGCTCTGACATTCAAAAGTACTATTCTTTGGCTAGACTTTGTTTCCAAGATCCTGAATAACTTATCTTTTAATTCCACCTTTTGAAAATAAGAATTTTTAGGCTGACAGATAATATGCATTTCATTCTAAAAAGTGGATGACATTTACCTTGTTCTCCAGGAAGTATACCCATTAGTATTTCCATGTATGCTGAGCATGAATCAGAATTCAATTGAATTATTTCCAGCTTGATTGGTCTGGTGTGTGTGTGTGTGTGTGTGTGTGTATAATCCCTATATATATAATTCCTATATATATATATGCATTCATATGTATAATAGGTGTATGTAAAATATGTATGCATATATATGCATATGTATAGGAATTATATATACATGCATATATATATATATATATATATGCTGGAAATAATCCAATATACATATGTGTGAGATATATCTATAAATAGGGATTTTAAACACATGCATATATATGTATCAAAGCCATTATATATATAATTCTGAGACATGATGAATTTCAAGTAGGCTCATAATATACTGAGAACTTCATAATGCAAACTCTCAGATTCTGGGTATCACTCACTCCTCCTTTCACATTTGAGTCAAGACAAAGGAGAGGGCAGCTGCAGGATGAAAGGCCAAATCTAGTTGAAGGCCAGCAGCAGGGTAGGCCAGTGGAGGCTGCTGGAGGGGGATATACTGGTTAAGTGGGAAAATTATTAGTTCTGGCTTATTTTTCGGGCAAATGATCCACGGCTTTAAACATTTCCTGATTCTATCATAACAAGGAAAAAATTAAAATGCAGTGAAGGAAAGAAATATGTGCTAAGTCGTGAACCTGCAAAACCTAAAGGGACTTGGGGTCACTGAGCAGCTCAGTTAGATGAGGTTGCTGGCTGGGAGGTGGATGAGGGGAAGAGGCAATGAGAATGTGATGACAAGGAAGTGAAGCAAACTGGGTTTGGATCGTGAGAGTCCCCTTCCTCCCTGAAGCATTCTCTAGCTACACAGGCACAGAGTCACATCTTCCTGGGAAATCTCCAGCCTGTATTATTGGATTCTTAAAGCTGAAAGGGACATGAGAGGTCAATAATACTTAGTCATATGTGACATATTTCATACTCTTACTCAACTCTGTACTTTGTGTTCTGTGTCTGTAGTTTGACTCTTTAAGTACATTATTAACAATTTCATGGGAAGAACCTTCCCTTAATTGTAACTAAGTAGGAACAGGCACAGTGACTTAATCAACAACAGTTGTTAAACCATTTCTACATGCCAAGAGCTCCCTAAATATTATATTTAATCTTAAAAATAATTCTGAGGCACATATTATAATTATGTCCATTTTATAAATGGGTAAACTAAGTCAGAAGAACTTAGGTAATCTGCCCAAGATCACAGAGCTCATAAATGGAGGAACCGGGATTTGAAACCAGGTTGTCTGATCCTGAAATTTGTGTTTTTAAGCCACGATACTCTGCCTGCTTCCCTAGTAAGAACTTAAGAAGCTTTTGCTGAATGAACAGAACGAGTGGATGTCATAATTGTTTTTTTAATTGAATGCCTGTTAATTGAAATACTCTTAATACATTATTTAATTCTTCAACAACTAAGCAATTTCCTTTACCAAGTCACCAGTGGGCTCCATATTCAAAGAACATAAAGAGCCTACCAGTATTTCTTAGAGATCTGCGAAAGAGAAACTGCCTCATTAGCTGGCAAAGTACCAAGTCTGTCCAGGCCACTGGGTTCTTTTCTCTAATACACATGAAAGCTCCCTGAGTGCTGAAGTTTCTCTCTTTCAGGATGTTAGGCAATCTGATATTACTCTACGTCGCAGAAGAATCTCAATCTTAAAAGCAAGAAAGTCATCCTTGCCAAGATCAAGAGAGGGCTTGGGAACATACGTCACTGACAGTTGGTCTTAGTGAAGGATCAGACAACTCTCAAATTCAGAGAATAGCCTGGGTGGGGCCCTCATCTCTGGCCATCACCCAGAAACCACTAGGAGCCAGGAAACTCTGAGGGAAGGACATAACTAAATTTCTATTTCAACCCTAAAATAGGAAGGGTGGGATGAAACGATTGACCACTGCTATTTCAGAGCCAAATGCAGGCACTTGGGAATTTAAACCCATTATTACTTATCCTTGGCTGGGAAACAGGATGAACAAAAAAATGAAGGTGCTGACAGCTCTGTTTGCAGACAAGTACCAGAGCAAAATCAAAGTTAGGACAAGCATCAAAAGAATGCAAGCAATGTGACATTTCTGCATTATTTAGGGCTGTGAGGAGAAGGGGAGGCTGTTCTCCTAAGGAAAAGCCCTCTCTCTCCTAACATTGGCCAAGAGGAGACGCCATGCCATGCAATTCCCCTTCTGCAGAGCAGCTGTGCAGGAAAAGCGCCCTCCTTTCCCATGATTCTCATGTGTTTTGACTGATGCTTGTGGAATAGTTTAAATTCAGGCTTTCAAAGGTTGGCCAAACAAATCTTGCACAGAAATGTCAAACTTCAACAAACTATCATGTCCAATGTCTCAATTTCAGCTCAGTGTTTAGACTGGAAGGAAAGCAGATGAATAAAACAATTTGTATTTACATACATACATATTTGATCACCACAAAAATGACCCACTGCTAGATCACCAATGGATATAGGTCACAGCAGAACACATGGAAGGTACAACTACCAAGCAATGAGACTTTAATAAGTATAACATAGTTTATCATATGAGTTAAAAACGTTGTACTTGAAAATCACCATGGAAACCAGTCACTTATTCTAACAATAGTGCCATTGGTAAAAACAGAGGGAGAGTTTGTGAAACATACACAAAAAAATATTGCTTTACAATACTGAAAAGCTCAAACTCCACTCTGTCCAACTAGCTGTGTGACCTTGGAAAATATACTTAACCACGATCTTTCATATCTTCATTGATAAACTGTGAATATTAATTCCTTCGATGCCTGAATAAAATATGGCTGTATGTAAATTTTTGACATCTAGAAAGTACTCAAAAATGATGGCTGTAATAATTATCATCATTAATGATGATAATAAGGAACAGGAATCAGCCATTTAAAAGCTATGGAAACTTGAGCAAGTGCCTCAACCTCTCTGAGTCTCAGTTTACTCATTTAAAAAGAAGGTACAAGCTAGGCACGATGGCTCCCACCTATCCCAGCACTTTGAGAGCCCAAAGTGGGCCTCTGCTTGATGTCAGGAGTTTGAGACCAGCCTGGCCAACGTGGCAAAACCCCGTTTCTACTAAAAATACAAAAATTAGCTGGGCATGATGGCTACTCAGGAAGCTGAGGCAGGAGGATCACTCAAACTCAGGAGGCAGAGGTTGCAGTGAGCTGAGATTGTGCCACTCTACTCCAGCCTGAGCAGCAGGGCAAGACTCTAAAAAAAGAGGGAAAAAAAAGGCTTGTAAAAAAAAAAGGTATAATAACATTTCATATTAGGTTTATTAGATTATTAGGGTTTTTAGGTTTTTATCTAATAGAGAGATAAATGTGAACATATGAAAAGCGTCTAACAGAGTCCCATGTACATATTTGATGCTTAATACAAATTCTCCTTTTTAGTGACACTGTATAGAGCATAATACGGTATTTACTCTGCAAATTAATGAAAAGCCAGGATAAAGTATCAAATCCATAGCTGTTTTAAACAGCAAGATAGTTTCTTGATAAAACTGGATTTGATACTTAAACTTTTAAGTTTATTTAAAACTTAAAGTAAAAATTAAATACTAGTACAGATGAAATTTGTAATTGGAAACACAGATAATAAAAACATCTTTTTGTGTGTCACATTTATAACGCAAGCTAAATAAAATACCTATGAGTAGTAAGATATGAGAACACCGAAACTGGTAAAGATGATAATCATGACAGTTTGTAAGACCTTATGTTCAAGTTATTACATAAACATATTTTAAGGCCGGTTGCCTCGCCGGGAGGTTGGACACGCCCACCTCTGCACCCGGCACCAGGCTCTGCACTCGGCACCTAGCTGTGCCGCAGGGCTCCCTTGGAAGACTCCAGCTGATGCAAGGCTCCCGTCCGACTGGAGTCAATCAGAGCACCCAGCTGTTGCCCGTTCCTCCTACCTATAAAACCCCACGCCTGGGGAAGCCGTGCACGACTTCCCTGGCCCCTTTTCCCCGGACCATGGAACCTCGCCTGGGAGCTGAATAAATCTACTAGCCTCAGTTTCCTCATTTTGAACTCAGCAATAACCCTTACACATATTCCTCTTATTTCAGCCAGGAGGCTATAAAAGATGCAAACAACTACCAAAAAAAAAAAAAATTAGGTTGAGCGCAGTGGCTCAAGCCTGTAATTGCAGCACTTTGAGAAGTAGGCGAATCACCTGAGGTCAGGAGTTCAGTACAAGCCTGACCAACATGGAGAAACCCTGCCTCTACTAAAAATAAAAAATTAGCCAGGCATGGTGGCACATGCCTGTAATCCCAACTACTTAGGAGGCTGACGCAGGAGAATCGCTGGAACCCAGGAGGCAGAAGTTGCAGTGAGCCGAGATCGCATCATTGTACTCCAGCCTGGGCAACAAGCAAAACTCACCTCCAAAAAAAAAAAAAAAAAAAATCAAGTTTTCACTTAGAGAGCAGGATGATCAGGAATGCTAGAAAGAATGAATAAGTCTGTCTTCATTAACTAAGAATCTAATAAAGTCCCCTATGGCTATAAAAAGAGATCAAAAGATATTGGAAGTCCTCTTCAAAAGCTTTTGACACCAACCTACTGTAAAATTCCAAAGTATCTTTAGAGTCCTTCACACTCGGGAATGTTTTAATTCTAGGTTCAATCAAGTGATGTTTTTAAAATAAAAGCTAGAGGTAGAGGTAGATACAGTAGTAATGGGAATGGATCAAGACTGGGAATAAGGGACTTAACTGGACCTAGTACTCAGTGATTACTTAAATGATACTTCTTAAACATTCTATTTTGTTAGACATGAATACCGTAATGTTTTAATATGTAATGAATTTTTTATTATACAATTTTAGGAAATCCTTGAGAATGCTAGTTTCTCAGTTAACTAAGTTAACTCTTGGTAACGAAGCCTTCTGTTTAGATAATTAGGCAGTCAATCCAAATTACAGACAGCAGATGGGGGAAAGCAGCCTCTTGATTGCTGAGTTTGTAAATTCAAACACTTAAATTGTTGGTCTTCAATATAGGAGGTACAGTCTCAGCATCATCTGCTGCAGGGCATTTTCAAACTGCATGCACATGTGTGCACACACACAACATACCCTACCCACCCTCCATCAGAGATTCTGGCCACCTATCTAGATGCCACATAATTTCCTCTGGGAAGGAGACTGGCTTGTAGGTTAGGAAGCAAAAAAAACCACACAGATGATTCTGATATAGTCCCTCTTCCCACCAGAGACCTACTACTAAAAATTGATGGCACGTGTCACAGTTATTTTTTGTATATTTCCAAAGAATCAACGTATTTGCTATTATTGTAACAGACTCTTACTCTAGGAAAGGCTATAGAGATGCAATTGAAATGATGGTAATTGACTTATTCAACCAAACACCCTGTCATTCTCTTAGCAGAAAAAGCCCAACCCAAATAGTTCATGTTCTCAGGCAGGGACATCTGCAAAGCATGTGTCTGACCAAGAGCTGATCACTTGAAGAAATACATGAGCAAGTTAAAATATAATTTATAGCACACTTCTCAATACACATGGATCTGCTCTACAGTGTTTCTTCCCTAGCCCCAAGTTTAGAGTCCCTAGGATACCAGAGAGAGTTTTAGGAGGATGTTGTCAGGTCAAAAGCAGCAGAAAAAATTTTTAAATTTCTTTTATGTCAACTATTTCAAATATATTACCACAAAAAAGTACGAGGTTCTGCTAGAGATTTTTCATGCATACATCCTTTCTTTCATTCTTGTGCAATCTGTCAGCAAACTTTGATTTTCTTTATTAGATACCCTTCTTATTACTACTTCATTGTCTCACAGCTTCCTGCCCATTTCTGTTGTAATTAATTTCTTCTTGTATGCTCGTATGGCTGGTTTGGGAAATGATGCTGTTCACATTGGACTGTTAGTATTTTTGTAATAATGAATTTAAATGAAATGTAATGAAAAACCACATACCCTGAAAAGTAAATGATGCTCAGAACCAGACAGGCTGGAGAGGGATGCTTGTGGTACGTATGTCTTACCAGAAACCAGTTTTATTTCTATTTTTAAAATGTATTTGCCTAAAGAACAGCTATCATACACTCCAGATGGGCCTATCACTAAGATTGAGGCCAAGTCAATCCATTCAGTTTCTCACATGCTCTCTCTCTGACATTACATTCTTGTACTCTCTTCTGAGCCCATGTTTTCTCCCTAGTATATTAATAGGAACAAAGACTCTAAGGAACAAAATGGATCCACTTTTGGAAACTTAGCTCTGAAAACTATTTAATCTGATGCCCTAATGAGAAATTATTGCTCAACACTTTTTTCTTTTCTTGAGACGGTCTTACTCTGTCACCCAGGCTGGAGTGCCATGGCATGATCTCAGCTCATTGCAACCTCCACCTCCCAGGTTCAAGTGATCCTTCCACCTCAGCCTCCCTGGCGGTGGGGACCACAGGCCTGTGCCACCATGCCCAGCTAATTTTTTGTATGCTCCACATTTTGATAAGAGCTTTGATCACGGGTTTAAGAAAAATTAAGTGGTAGCATTTGTAGAATATCAAAGCAACTGGTTGAAATGATACATTTCTAGCCATAATTAACTCCTAGCCAGTCACTCCTTTAAGCTCTTAATTTACATGCATTTTCAATGTGCAGCTATAGCTATTGTTATAATAATTATTTTCATGAGGTTTGTAAAAATAATTTTCAGTTATTGGTAAGTCCCAATTGCCTAATTGACTAAACCGTCAACCAGATTTTCATCTTGCAGAAGGCAAAATTCATAGTTTCATATTCTGATAACAAGAGTCACATAGGTAACAAAGACAATGGTCAAGTACAAAATGTCATACTCAAAGACATTGCGGGCACTCAAAACAACCTCTTCATACTCAGGAATTTTTGAAACGCCATGCGTTTGGCTTTCTCCAAAACTCAACAGCAGTCCATATGGAGTATTAAATGTGCTTCATGCATGGACTTTGAATTTTTTTAACAAACCATTTATAACAAAGATGCTACAGTTATGCTAGAATTTAAGACAAGAATAATTGCTCAGGCTGGAGTTAACAAATACAAACATCTTCAGATCTCAGTTAGTCCCATCACCAAAATGTCTTCATTGGAGTGGGATTACACCTAAAAATCAGTTCAGAGACAAATAATGAATTGACTTAAGATTATTTTCTACAATGCTTTATATTGGCAAAGGCTATTGCAAAGTCTTCACATTTAGAACATCAATACATCTGGTCTGCGCAATAAACCTTTTAGCATGAACAGATACACAGGGCCATAGTTCAAATATACAAAATATTAGACTCAGTTCTGCTCCCTCTTAACCATACAGTACCATGATAAACTCTTCAGAATCCTGATGGCTGAAAACCTTTCCTTCAGCTCCTTCCTGATTTTCCAATGTGGTCATGCCTGTGATGGCAGTCTCTGCTGGGGACACAGTGTAAGTGAAAATAGTAAAATAAGTGTGCTCGTAAAAGAAGGCATTTTACACAAGTTCTTCTTAATATTATTAATTATGTTTATTGAAATTGCTCCTGGTTATAAAGTAATTATAGGCTCTTTGTGGAAAATACGAGGCAAGCCTTTTTCTAACTTCATCTACTCAAAAACAAATACTTTTAAGTATATGTTTTAACTCACCCATCATGTCAAAGTTTAGGAACTGGCCAAAAATGAAGTCCCCCCGAATGCAGGTCTAAGTTACCTCTGGGGGACTCCTAGTTAAAATGTTAACTGATCTAAATATGAATCTTCTTTTGTCCTTACCCTTGTATTCTCTCTGCACCACAAATGCTAGCAGAAATCGGTATCTTAAACCCTTCAAGCAGGATGCCCAATAAAAGCTAGATAAAAGAAGAAAAGAAAGAGATTCCGTGTGCTGTGACAACAGCTTTCATGACCACTGTTGGTGGTAAGTTCTAAAGGCTTACGGCTGTCAGCGATAGCTAGAAATCAGTGCCATTGATCCTCGTAGGAAGATGGACTTACACAGGAGGTTGATATTGGTGCTGTCCCTTTGCCCATCTCCTGCTTTAGCAAATACTAGTACAATGGAAACTGGACGCAGAACAGGGAACGACATAATAAACAGTTATATTACCTAACACTCTGTCAAAGAGTACATCATTTTTGTCTTAAAATCTAAAACCTTTGTGACAATTTGAATATAAAACGAAGACTCCGTTCATAAACCAAACTTCCCTTCTTTGATGTTTCTATTATCACTAATTTTCAATAATGTGCAGTAGATCTCACTAAGCAATAATAAAACCACCCATGTTACAAGTTTAGTTTTATGTAACATTCCATATGGTGGATTCATAATAAATTTCTACTGGGAATACAATCATAAACCACTATTTTCTGCTATAAAGAAACATTAAAGCACAGACATGCACAAACAAGGTAATCTGCAATAAATTTGGAAATGTTAAAATACTACGAATGTAAATGTATTCTGCCCCATTGCAATGCATGTAATTTCCATAGCTTTATTAGAAATCTTGCCTTAGCAGTGGTTTGGCCGATGGGTTATAAATATAGTAGGAATGAGTCAGCATGCAAATCCTTTCTGTGAAAAAACAATTTGAAAGTTTTTATAGCCCAAAGCTATTTATTATTTTGTAAGAATAGTAATGCAAGTTTCTGTTTGAAACCTGCTGAGAGGAGTTTTCTTGAAACATCTTGCTTATAAAACAGCAAGGGGGAAACATCAGCAAATTTACAATAAAAAGAACATGATTTATGTAAGGTCATAGAAATAGGATTTCCCAAATAAAGTCTATAACTGATGGAGTGTGTACACATTAGAGTTGCACAAGAAGTGATCAACATATCCCACCGCTCAGAGGAGAGCAGCATTAACCTGGAAAATTGGAATCCTGGGGCAGATAGGTAAATGTCTCTGGAGATGAGAGGAGACGAGGTCACAGAGGTGAAGAATTGAGAAGTGAATTAAGGAAAGAACTGTCAGGAACAACTGCAGGAGAGGATGGCATGAGGAAGAGGAATTGACAGACCAGGGGGTCACTGTGGTACAGAGAACCTGAGGCCAACACAGGGGCTCTGAAGAGAGCAGCAAACTGTAAACAAGTTTATAACCAGTGAAGGGGAGAAGGCCAAAGATATAAGAGACAGAAGGCATTCCCAACAGGGTGTGAGGTTCAGGCGGGGCAAGGAGGTGCACTCAGGCAGAGGGAGGGATTTATTTAGACAGGAGATGGAGCTCATTTTCTTAGAAAGGACGAAACTACCAAAGATAAAATCTGCAGAGAGTAAGGAAAGAAGTTGGTGGAACTGAAGCCAGATGACTTTGAACGACCTCAGAATACCAACAGGTAAACTCAGCTATGACTTTCTTAAAGGTATGAGTTCCTTTTTAAAAGGCATCCTCATTTTTGGGTGAACGTAAAGAGGGTTTATATGTATGTTGCCAAGGAGTCAAAGACTATAAAAGATTCCAAACCATCTAAGCACATATGTGCATGCATGTACACACATGCACACAGCAGAAATGCAAGCCCTTTCCAAAACGAGGTATCCCTGCTTACTGAACTGCTCATAGGACCAACCCATGACCCTTCCTCAATTTC
The DNA here is from genome assembly GCF_048565385.1 of Saimiri boliviensis. Classification (NCBI taxonomy): domain Eukaryota; kingdom Metazoa; phylum Chordata; class Mammalia; order Primates; family Cebidae; genus Saimiri; species Saimiri boliviensis. Next base: position 91,872,984 of record NC_133458.1, on the reverse strand, counting down.
TCCTTTCCCCTTGAGAGGCTCTTTCTAGAAAACTCCTGCCCATCTCAAGCAGGACAAAGCTGAGCACCAGTCACACATGTAAGTGTGTAAGAATCAGCACTTGGCTGCATACCAGGGCCAGGAAAGGCCCCCTTCGCTAAAATTAATTGTGGAAGGCCAGACATTTTTAAAGATATGGAAAAGACAATGTTGAGAGAGAGAGAGGGAAAAAGAAAGAGAGAGAGAAATGTACCTCCCTAAATGAAAAAAAATTGGGGGACTTTTTTGTCTGATTGTATGAAAAGAGGAGGACAGTGTGACGTGACCAGAAGGGCATATAGGGGTACTATTTCAGAATTCTGACCAAAAAGAAAATTAACAGAGTCATTCTTTTGTATTAAGACAAAATTGGAGAGGATTGCAAGGGAATACACAAAAATACCAAAAGCTCTTTACTTAAAAGGAATAAAGAAGTTAATTAAAAGAAAATAAAGTCGTGATGTGGGTGAGCACAGAAAATTATTTAGGGAAGGGAAAAGTCAAAAGAATGAGCAAAAAGGTAACCAGAACTCACAGAGCTATTTTGAGAGTGAAAACCAAGTGAAAAATGTCAAGTATAAGATTATTCTTATTTGACATTTTTATACAGCAGCGACTTATAAAAACATCAAACACTGACATAATCCTTCCTCTAGCATTTTAACACATCATTATATTGTTAACAACGTCAAATGGCTGTAGCTATTCATGTGACTTTTTAATAGATTACTTTTATCATAAAAATGTCATTTTTAGGATAATCTGCATTCTCACATTTTTACATTCAGCTATGGTCTTAAAATGTCAAGTATGGGAGATGTCTGTATCTGCAGTTCTTGAAATTGTCCTCAAGATCTTAAGAGTATCAGTATAAAACAAGCGTTAATCCAATGTGGCTGCTATATCCAAATTATTTTTTTCTATAGTTTTTCTCCTTTTAAAAATAATCACAAATTTCAAGGATTTGGTAAAGATGACATTGTGGGTTAAAACCAGAATAGGCTAGAAATAAAGCCTGCTTTGGTCCACATGAAAAACCTCTTATAACATGTCCAATCATCCAGGGTTACATTCCCATAGGCGTGATTATATACGCAGCATTTGACCCTCTTTCTCTGTTAGCAATGATGGTAACGTATCATTTCACTTCCAGGGGCTAACATGTGCCAAACGTCCAACCAAGTTTCTTTGGCCATTCCTCTTCAATGTGAAAAAAAAAAGCAATTAAATAATGTATCAAAGATTACGCAGCAAGTTGGCCACAGAAGGGAAATTAGAACTCAACCGAGCCAATAGTCTAGTGCAAAGATCAGCAAAGATTTTCAGAAAAGGGTGATCAGTCAGTTCTTTTAGACTTTACAGGCCAAACACACTCTATCACAACTACTCAACTCTGATGCTGTAGCACAAAAGACAGCAGATACTGTACATAAACAAATGGGTGTAACTATGTTTCAATAAATCTTTATTGACAAAGACAAGTGGTGGGCTGGATTTGGTCCATGGGCCATAGTTTGCTGACCTCTAATCTCGCGGATTTATCCATGCACTCTGTCAAAGGTTGCAGCTCAATCCTAGGCAAACAATAACTAACATTACTTAGATCTTATCAAATGCCAAGCACCATTCCAGATACTTTATACAAGTTATCTCATTTTCTCCTATTTCACTAGGTACTGTTACTACTCTTATTTTGCAGACGAGGAAACTCAAGCTCAAAGAGATTATGTGAATTGCAGAAGGTCACTCAGCTTAAGTAATACAGGCAGAATTTGAAACTGGGCATCTGGATCAAAGCCCAGTTCTTAACCACCCACTGCCTGCTGTTCAATGCATGCAACATAGGTGTGAAGAAAACACGAAGCTATAGAAAACATAAGCATTTTCCCAAAAAGGGATCGTGATGCTAGGTGACCTGTCCTCTTTGAACTGAGAGAGCTAGACAGGAAACACTCTTACTGTGTAAGTTTCTTGAGTTGGCCCCATCCTGATCTCCCTAATCATGACTGTGCTACTTTAAGCCCGTAAACACCACACTGGAAAATGAGACCCTCCACAGCCTGCTGATGCCCAGGTTAGTAGATGTTCTCAGCTGCCACTAGAAAGAGGCTGTTGACTAGGGCAGGAAGAAGAAACATGATAATGCGTTTAAATAAAAGACAAAATTGGGGAAGAACCTACTCCAGTACAGATACCTACAGAAGGGCTTGCGCTCTAGATCTCTCACTTCATCTTCCACCACTCCGTAGCCCCACAGAGATGAATGAAAGACTCTCAAAATAACTGACGATGAGCACCTATTTGCATAGCACATTCCTAACTCACAGCACCCTCTGAATCTTCATATTACAGATGGAATAAGAGGGGTCATTAAGATCAAGTGAATCGCTTAAGGCCAAATGATAAAAGACTCAATCCTAGCCTTCTGAGTCAGTTTCAGGCCTCTTTCCACTCAGACTGCCTTCTAACCTTCCAAAGTGCACCACGGTGATAATTTGGAAGGGCAAACTACATTAAAAATCAAATGGCATTATACAAACATGGATATTTGTTCTTGTTCTTGAACTGAAGACACTGAAAAGGCACACGGAGTAATCCAAATCTTAGGGGATCCCCTGTCACGGTGAATTTCAGGCAGACTATCTACCATAATGAACAGTCAAACTGAGTCCCAGCAGCCCAGAAAGTACCAGTTCTGCATTCAACCCTTTTCACCCAAAAATACTCCTGGGATCAAGGTGACCTTAGTTACCTTGGTCATGTCATATCCAAGCAATGTTTTGACCTGGAGGTCATAGGAGGAGGAGGGGAGCCCCTCCACTCAGCCTCACTGCGTCTTTCCCGTCATCACAGAACTCTTACTGTTTGCCTACCTTCCCCAGCAGCTCACTTCACTCCCAGATCCAAAGCGAAGAACACAAAACATCAAAGCAACTAGATTATTTAACTATTCCTTCAAACACTGAGACAAGCCCCTAGTCTAACTAAGCAAAGTTAGTGAGAGCTGCATATAAATAGCTGAGGACAAAGCTTGTCCCTATTTATAAAAAATAAAACTGTTTATCATTTCTCCTTAAAGCAGATGTGGGTGCTGTTTACATGCACACAGAGGCATTGCTTTTCAAGTTTTTTTACTGAAGAAGAAAATGCCTAATTTACATGTACAGCCCACAAATTATAGCCATGCCAGACAAGGAAGCAGATGAAGATTGTGATTGATATTCCAAAATTTCCGTCCTGATTTCCCCATCCTCAGAATTAGCCACTCTATAAATCAAACCGACATATGAACATCTGATGTCAAAACCAATAGGTCACATCTGCAAAAGGCATCAGAAACAAAGAACTAGACTCTGTTTCTTTGAGTCCAAAAACTACTCCTTCTACTATCCCCACCACCATTTCCAACATTACCTTAAAATATCCTGTCTCTTCTCAGAAAACATAGTTTTCTATAGGTATATGGGTATAATGAGGGCAACTTTTTTCCATCCTTGGTGTGCCAAAAACTGGGATTTTCACTATTTTCCAAGGTAAACCTGAATGAAACCTCGGCTGTTTCTAGGTAAACAACTACTAGCGAAACACACATGTATATTGTTGACCAATAACATAACATAAGAGATGAAAATACTCATCTATTATTATCTGGTAACAAACATTTCCTATTTCCCACTAGACTACGGATTCAATCTCGGAGATCTGTGAACCTTGACCTCTACTAACTGTGGAAATTCTTCATTTTTCAAGAGCATTTCTGCTGACCTGGGTAGTAAAGTATCTTACAGTTAAAGGCACAAACTACAAATCCAGTAGCATCCCCTTAGGAAACTCACTTAGTGATCCTGAACATCAGGTCTTCTCTCTCCAGAGGCTCTAAGCATGGGAAACTGGGCTGTTGCTCCTGCGTGAGCACAAATTGCTGACCTGCCATCTTCAGAACATGTGTTCTGAGCTCTTTTCCAGTAGGGGTGATGTGTTTATAATAATATTTTTAACAGGTAAAGGAAACTCACAGATCATTACAACAAAATTTCTCATTTACAGCTAAGGAATCTGAGATATGAAGGTGGTGACTTCAAGGTCATCTACCTTGTAACCAAGCCACCCAGGTCTCCTGATGTCCAAGTTCCATTCTTCCTCTCTTCTTTCTCCATTTTCAGCTGAGTTATCTGAACACTTACAAAGCCTCCTTGATGACCCTGGCACATACTTGCCAAATGGCTGGTAATGATGAAAGCAAGCTTTGGTCTTTCTAAAGCTAACTAGCCCCCGAAGCATCATGAGGTGGTCTGCAGCTCACTCCGACTGCCTGAGCCAAATGACTATAGCACATTGTACATAGTATGAACCCAGTAAATAATTGGTCAGTAAATAAAATAAGCTAGTCAGCCCAGACCACAAAGCCAGATGGTTTATTTTGTGATTTTTAAAGAGGACAATGTATTCGTCTCTTCTCACTCTGCTAAAAAAGACATACCCAAGTCTGGGTAATTTACAAAGGAAAAAAGTTTAATGGACTCACAGTTCCACACGTCTGGAGAGGCCTCACAATCACAGCGGAAGGCAAAGGAGAAGTAAGGCAGATCTTTCATGGCGGCGGGCAAAACATGGTGTACAGGGAAACTGCCCTTCTATGAAGCCGTCAGATCTTGTGAGACTTATTCACTACCACAGTAACATCACAGGAAAAATCTGCCCCCATGATTCACTTGCCCCTCACCAGGTCCCTCCCATGAACATGGGGATTATAGGAGCTACAATTCAAGATGAGATTTGGGTGGAGACACAGCCAAACCATATCAGCCAATGTATTATATTACAGCACATCGTATAAATGAATTCTCCTTTTCCTACGTTGGATTGGCTATGTAGGAGCCATAGACAACTTTAGGCCACAGGGGTTCTTGTTTTTTCATTTTATGGCTAAAGTTTCACCTGTTATGGGAGAATTTAATGAAGTGCCTATTGACAGGGGATTTGGAATCAGAGAATTACTAAACACATTAGAAAATGTTTAGGATCATGTTCTTATATAATTGGGATTTACAGACTCTGAGAGCTGATGGAATTCACCATGTTGCCCCTGACTTCGGGTCCAACTGTCTTTCTACCACCTGCAGGCTGCCTCCTGCACACTAGAAGGCTTTTCCCATGAGATTCCATCTTTGCAACATGGAAGCAGCGTGTAGAGTTCAATGTTCTACATAGAGAGCTTCAAACATCTACTGGCTAATTAAGGCTGGAAAGTCAGTCACTTAAGTCAGCCCCCAGCTGCTGGCAGGATATGACCCCAAGATTTAACTCTCTTATAATGTGGGGGTCAACTAAAGCAAACTGAAGACTCCTTCCATCTGATTTGGACATGGCATCTGATCCAGGACCCCTTTAGAGACAAGCTTTGGTTTCTGCCTGCAGGTGAGCTGAAATGCAACTGCTTTCTTTTCTTCTTTCTTACACTTTCCTAAGACTCTGCAAATGGCACCCACACTGTGGGCAGTGAAACACCCAGTCAGTAATCACCAGGCTCATCATCATAAGTATGTCAGTCAGACCAGATGTTCTCTCCATAACCTCCTCCCCTAACCCCACTCTTCACAAATATTTACAGGATAGATCAAGCCTTCTGCTCAAGAGAAATGGGGATTCTTTTCTTCTTGGCTAGCAGCTGAGAAAACATGAACTGTTTGTGTGGGAGTGTCCAGAAGACATGGAAGTGAACACCTTCCTCTTTACCTTCTTCTCTTTATCCTGGGTAAGGGTCAGTCTGTGCACAGGCTCAAGCCCAATCCAGAGAACTAAAGACCTTCCCATTCCCTCGAACACAGTCTCCTCAGCCAGAGTTGGTATGTGTACATCCCTACTACCTTTGAAAGTATGAAGGGATTTACCTGTGTGCACACTGCATGTCCAAGAAAACCCCTGCTCTGCCAGCTTCTCAAATGCTGCACCTTCTTCTGTAGTCTTGCTGCTTTACCAGAGCTTTCTGCTTTTTTTTTTTTTTTTTTTTGAGACGGAGTTTCGCTCTTGTTAACCAGGCTGGAGTGCAATGGCGCGATCTTGGCTCACCGCAACCTCCACCTTCTGGGTTCAGGCAATTCTCCTGCCTCAGCCTCCTGAGTAGCTAGGACTACAGGCAAGCACCACCATGCCCAGCTAATTTTTTGTATTTTTAGTAGAGACGGGGTTTCACCATGTGGACCAGGATGGTCTCGATCTCTTGAACTCGTGATCCACCCGCCTCTGCCTCCCAAAGTGCTGGGATTACAGGCATGAGCCACCGCGCCCGGCTGCCTTCTGCTTATTAACTCTACATGGCCTCAATCCTTTACCTGAAAGGTCCATCTTTTTAATATTTATATTTTATGTTGACCTACAATATAAGTATTGTCCAGCCATATCATCCCAATCAACATGGTGATGGGTGGATTAACATCTTGCATCTAAATTGTTCTCATAATCCATTGGTTTGCTAATTGCCTTAATTTTTTTTTAAGTAGAGAAAAAACTCCAAAAGAAATAAGGTCAAGTAGGAAAGATCATTCTCATGTTTGAGAAGAAAGTTGGCAGTGTGGAGTCAGCAACCTGGGCTGCAGTGCCAACTCTATTTGGTAGTAATTAATAACAACAGCCAAGCAGAATGAGGGTGATGACAGGTGGCTTCATTTATTGTGTACTGCTTACATGCCAGGCTACATTCTTAGTGCTTTACACACAATCTCTAATCATAGTTTTCAGTGTAGGCAATTCGGTCTGATGCCTTTCTCTTTCTAAAGCTTTGAGTCTCTGTCATGCTGAAATAATAGTCACATCACAAGGTCATTGTGAGATTAAGTGAGATGGTACAGACAAATGCAATTATTAAACATTAAAGTGCCTTTAAAATATTCCTTATTATTATCTTTATTATTAGGAAGGTTCCATTTCTTCCAGGAACATTCAAATATAAAGTCCTCAAGCCACCGCTGAGTTCTGACCAAGTGTAGAGATCTTTGGGTTAAATGTCTCCTGCCAGTGGGCTATGTACCATCAAACACAAACCAAACAGGCCAAGTACCAAATTTTAAAAACCAGCTTTCATGAAATTTGACAGAAGCTTATGAACCAATAATTCTAACATGAAGATTGGAAAAGTCAGTCTTCTCCTTATCCCCACCCACCCCAACAAGGCAATGATGAAGCCGAAAGAATCTGCCTTTGTTTGGGCCCCCAGTAGATGGTTCCACAACAGCAGAAGGAGATGCCAGCATCTAAGTGGGCTTTGCTCTCTGGAAACTTTCTCCCAGACTGACCATGCCCTGGAAACCTGCTCCCTCCCACAGGCCCCCTCCAGCAGGGAAGGGCATCTTAAAGAGTCTTCAGGCCTGAATGCTTCTCTCTGGGCTGCTTGCTCTGGAACAGAGTGTCCTGGTACGAATGCACACCTTGTTTTAAAAAATGTATTCAGTGGATTTCTTTCCCCGCTAGTTATGGTTTTAAGTGTTTTCCCAGGGTTTATTTTTAAAAATAATCCCCTGTCCCTTCAAGAACTGAATTGCACTTTCAAGTTTTCCATTGTCCCTCCCAGCCCTGAGTTCCTGAAAAAGTGCCAGATTGAACGCTGCAGTCCTGCCCGAAGAGCCCCTGTGGCGCAATGTGTTCTCAGAGGAAGGAACGCATTTCACATCTCTGCACCTCTGCAACTTGGGAGAGTGTAGCTTTCCTGTTTATGTTGCCTATTTAGGTAAAATGATTCACTTGAAGACATCAAGCCGTGCGTTCTACTCTGTTGGATTTTCAAGAGGCCTTGTGACCACCGCCTTAAGGCATCGGATACCATCAACTGTGGTGGACAAAAAAGTGCTGGTCCCCCTGAGCAACGAAGAAAATACCACACAGCAGTATGATATTTTGCCACCATGGTACTGACAGGGAGGAGGAAGATCTTAGAGGTATATTGTTTTTAAGGGGGAGGGGGCTCTGGGTTTGAATCCTAGTTTCACTCCTTATTAGCTGTGTGACCTTGAGCCAAGTATTTAACCAGCGTCTCTGAGCCTGAGTTTTCTAACCTGGAAATAATGATAAAGTAAGATAATGATAGTAAATGGAATGGAAAATAATGGAAATGGAAATAATGATAGTACCTACTTCGTCACATGGTCATTGAGAATAAAATAATGAATGTAAAACTCATTTAGGACTTGCAATAAATATTAGTGCTGCTGCTATACCCACTGTATTAGGTTCCTGTGGCTGCTATAACAGAGTACCACAAACCGGGTGGCTTAAAACAACAGAAACTTAGTCTCTCACAGTTCCAAAGGCCAGAAGTTCAAAATCAAGTTGCTGTCAAAATTGATTCCTTCTGGAGGCTCTGAGGGACTGCCCCAGGCCCTGCAGTTTTAAGATCACCCCCAGCTCTCTATAAGCCCATGGGGAAGGCCAGCATGTTTCACACCTTACTGTACACCCCTGTTTAATTCTAAAGGCCACACTGACTTGGTCATAGTGGGGTTCAGAATGTACTACCCCAAAATATGGCACTTTGACATTTGAGAAGCAGGAAGAACTCTCTGAGTTCCTCCTGCCCTTTTCCCGTGAAGCAGGCCATAAACCTAGAAAAGAGTCTTCTGAACATCTCCTGAAATAGGTCACAGACCTCAGGTGAGAGGTACCTGTTAAAAACTTTAGCCAAATTAAATTTAAAAGAGTTTGATTGAGGTCAGGAACGGTAGCTGACGCCTATAATCCCAGCACTTTGGGAGGCTGAGGCAGGTGGATCGCTTGAGCCCCGAAGTTCAGACCAGCCTGGGAAACAAAGGGAGACTTTGTCTCTTAAGAAAAAATAAAAAAGAAAGAAGGAAAAGGAAAAGAGTTGAATTGAGCAAAGAACGATTCACGAACCAGGTAGCCTCCTGAGCCACAGTAGGCTCAGAGACTCCAGCCCAGCCACGTGATGGGAGAAGATGATTTATGGACAGAAAAAGGAACACGACAAACAGAAAACAGAAGTGAGGTACAGAAACAGCTGGATTCGTTACAGTTGGGTGTTTGTCTTATTTGAACAAGATCTGAACAGTTGGCCACCTTTGATCCACTAAAACTTGGTAATTGGCACAAGAGTAGGCTACAGTCTGTATATATCTCCATTTAGGTTATAGTTCATGATGTATAGAGAAGCCTTCAGGCTGAACTTAAAATATGTAATGAGGCAGCTTTAGGCTAAACTTGGTTTCACATACCATCCTATACCCAGAGGAAAGGAGCTTTCTTATCCCTGAAGACCCAGAGACAGAAGAATCTGAGCTGGCCTCAATTCCTCCCCTCTACCCCAGTTTATTACCATTAGCTCATGCTCCCTTTGCCGAATCCTGCTTCTCCACAGCTATCCACTTTTTCATCAAACAGCATAGAAATACACAGGTTTCCCCATTTCTTTGGGTCATCATTCCTGAAGGCTTTTGTGTCACATGAAACTTGTATGGGGTAACTATGTATGCTTTTCTCTTGTTAATGTGTCATTTGTTATAGGTGAGAAAAATACACATTTTTCATCCCCCACAGTTTCTGGCACCCAGCAAGGGACTGCTGAGACCCTCACTCCCTCCAGAGCCCACAGATGAAACCTGGGACAACCGACAAAAAGCTGGAGAGAGGTAAGAATTCTTGCCAGGGTCAGTTCCACTGGATCTTTATCTGTAGCATCCCATGGAGAGAAAAAGGTAAAAAACTTTTTCTTGTCCTCTACTTCCCAAATTCTGATTATCGAGAGAAAATCATTTGTCTGAATCATGACTCCTATGTAAATGTGATTTGGGGTACCCGTTCATTATTGATCCTTTCCCTCCCAGGAACAGCTATTATTCTCCAATTTGTCTTGTGTCCTGACAACTTGACTTTTCACCTGGCAGGGCATGCAAATTGTTGGCATTGTAGTCCATAAAATTAAGCTGTAAATAGCTGAATTTGGAGCAGCCAGAATGCCAATCAACTTTTGACTTGCTTTGCTTTTCTGCATTTTGGGGTACATGGAGAAAGTCTGGAAGATGCTACCCTGCCTACATAAGGGTGTTAGAATCTTGTGACTTCTCTTGAATCTGTGGTCATACAATCTCTCATACTCTGAAGATTCACCTGATACACCTATTGTTTAAAACTCAAATACTCTGTTCTCTTGAATCGATGTTACCATGAGTAAGTTACTTTACTAGGCTACAGGCTTTTCAAAACCATAACAACAAAAAGAAATCAATATTAATAATTATAGAAGGAACACTTAAATTGAATTTGAGAGTTAATTATTTTATTAATTTGACTGGAATTTCAGCTTGAGGAAAAATAGGCTTAATGAAAGGAAAATGAGGTGGAAGGGAGCTTTGGGTAAAGCAGATGAGGACTTCTGGGTATTTTCAAGGGCTTTAAAGGTCAATTGTATTCCATTCCCTTTTGAATTTATAGATTTTTTTCCAAATGAAGAAATATTTTATAGCTCTTTACATTTTTTAAACTACTTTCGACATAAAGTTTCATTTGTGAGAGCAACCAAACGAGTGGAGATTTTGTAAGGCAACCACACTAGATGAATTCCAGCCACTGATATGTTGTCAATTGGGAAGACGTTACTGCTGGTCTAGCTCAAAACCTCTCTACCCAGAGTTGATCAGGGGCATCAGCATCACCTACAAGCTGGTTAACAATGCAGAATTGCAGCTCCTGGTCTGAGGGAATTGGAATCTGCATATAACGAGATCTCCAAGGGGTTCACAGGCAGTTAGAGAAGCAGTGCTTCTGCCAGTGAACAAGGGTGACTTTATGAAATAAAATGGCTAAACCAAGGAAACGTTCTCATAAAGAATGTACACTTGATTTTCATTTCCAACAACATGGCAAATTGAGCTAAGAAGATCCTCTTGACAAAATACTAAAGGTGTAGATAAACTATTAAGTGTTTTCTAAAAGCCAAACTCAAAAAGCAAAGGGAAATTTCCAGGTACCCCTAAAAACACAAAGAAATTCATAGCACATAAACTAATGCAGCAGAATTCCAGGGGATATCAGACATGGTGAGAGGCCCTAACAGCCAGGGACTAGAATCATGAAATTCCCGTGAAAACAAGCAATGAGGCCTTGAACGCAAGTGTGAGATAAAACTCACACTCTTATGTAAGCCCTGCCTGCTTTATGTAAGGGGAACAGGAGAGCTTCCTAAGAGGGCCCAGGGTAGAAGCAAAGAAGCTTCAGGTCTGGTGGTCCCCAAAACTCTAGTGTGTGCCACATGCAGATATGGACTCCAAATAAATATCATCCACATGGTATTGGAATCTCAAACTCATAAATTACTGTGAAAATTCATCCTGGACAAATGAAACCATTGGGATACTCAGCCGTGGCAAACATAAAACCTCTAAAGATATTCCCACAGAACTGAACATACATGATTCATACAGAGCAAAAATAATCCCAGTTGAGAAAGAGCTCATAAGCCAAAATTAAAGCCACATAAAAACAGGAATTCATTATAAGGGGATATTATCAGGTACTACAAGCAGTGGATTAGCATGCCCGGGAACATGAGATAACGGAACAATTCAAAAGGGACTAGAGTTTGAGTTTAGCTTCAAAGTTTTACTAGCAGGCAATTTATAGATTTTAAAAAAGAAACTGAGGCTAATGGATAGCTTACAGATAAGGAAACTGAAACTGAGAGAGACAAGAGTGCTAATAAGTTTGAGAACTTATAATAAATGTAGTCCCAATGCCTTTTCTACCACATCACATTACCTGGTTTGTTGTTGTTGTTGTTGTTGTTGTTGATGATGATGATGCAAAATCTCACTGTGTTGCCCAGTGAGGTCTTGAATTCCTGACCTCAAGCCATCGTCACACCTGGGCATCCCAAAGTGCTAGGATTACAAGTGTGAGCCACCATGCCCTGACGCATTATTTGTTTCTGATAAATGTGTAACTCATGCATACTAGTTGAATCAGTTCTTCGACTTATGTAAAACAAAAGAGAGAAGTGATTCTTAAATGTAGAAAGGATAACTCTCATCCAGTTTATTTGGTCTCCATAGGTCTATTTCAAATACACAGAAAGCAAACAAGTGAGTAGAAACCTTTGTGTGCCCAAGAATTTTTGTTGAGAGAAAAGGGTGGTAACAATTTTGAGGCAGCTGAACAAAATGGGAGGTAATAGGTAAAGAGATATCTGAATGTCCAGGATGTTTAAACAACAAGGATTTATACCTTAGGAATTGCCTTTATTTTTCCAAAGCAGAATGTCAGGTGATCACTACAACCTGAGCTGAGCTGAGCTGAGATTTTGCCTTTACTTCCAGAGGATTGCCATGGTGTCTCTGAAAACCTACTGCAAGCACCAGCTCTAACCCACAAACCCTCACACAGGGAGCTAAGGAATTGTTGTATAGCTCTGGCATTGCTGCAAAGCTGTAATTTCTCGTTTCTTACCCCTTCACTAAATCATAATTTAAATTCCATCATTCAAAACTGCCTGATCTTGGGCCAGATGCATATATCACAAAAAGGCATTAAAATCTGACCTTTTACATCACCAATAAGAAATATCATGAGTCCATCACAGAATCATAACTCCCTCTTGAATTAGAACTAAGAAAGATTTGAATTTCAAAAGGGGAACTCTTCAATTACAGGCAAATCTGAGGACTTTTCTGGTAACCTCTTATAATTCTAAATTCAAAAAAAAAAAAAAAAAGAGAGATGACTTGTATTTCAAAGCAAAAGTCACCATGAGTAAATAGCAGTCTGTCAAAGGATGCCGCATGTGAAAGCAAGAAAGGAGCTCATTGGTACATTTCTTTGAAGTCAGTCCCAGAATAACTGGCAACTTGAAAATCGTAACATTTCAGCAAAGGCCCCTAAAACCCAAAACAATTATCCACTGGCTCTTCTGCTGGCTAAGATTTACGTCTAGTGGGTTCATCAGGACAGATACCACAGAGGCTCTGCAAAGAGTACTGTGGGGCTTAGTGACTTCTGAGCGTTCTCTTGGAATATTTATCATTTTAGCTTAGTAAATAGTGAGTCCTTTGCCAGTGGGGAAATAAGCAGGCAGTCTTATCAATCTTGATCCTTTCAAAAGATTTTTGTTCCACAGAACACTGGGGAGCAACCATCTTCCCTCCAATGACCATCCATGCCTGGGAGAGTAAACAGGAGATACTTCAGACCTTCATAAAAATGAATCACTTAAATAACAAAGAAAAATCTTAACTAAACAGGAAGAGATCAAGATAGAAAGCATCCAGAGAGAGAGGGGTTCAAGAGCAGTGGCACTCTGTTTTGGCGTGATGGACAACAGGGCGACTTTTTGTTTTAATTGCAACTTGCGGGGCAGTTCTAATTGAGAAATGTAGACTGAGGCACTTGCACCTACATCATAAAGCAGAGCTGGTGTCCAGGGGAAAACTATGACAGAGCAGGATGGGTTTCTCACAATCCATTTTTGTCTTCATTCATTTAATAAATAAAGCTCCAACTCTATGTATACTCATCTCTGACATATATAAAATATTTGAGCTGGGCTTTAAAGCATGGGTAAGATTTGGACATACAGACTATTGGAAAGTACAGTATTTTTCTCAGTGCCACAAACAAGAAGCCAACTAAATCATTGTGTTAGAGTGTTTGTCAGCCTTCGCTGCATCTATGAATCCCCTGGGGAGAATGGGCCCCACCCTCAGCGATTTTGATTAAATTAATGTGGGATAAGACCCAGGCATGAGTAGTTTCGCTTCTTTTGAGGGCTGCCCCAGTGATTCTAACGTGCAGCCAGCACTGAGCATCTTGAGCTAGAACGCAGCAAACATGGAACCAGTATTTACCTTTGGAAGTAAATATGTTCCTTCCAAAACTTCACAAGAATCCCAGCTGCCAGTGTGCCATGGCTAACAAATTGACACAATTTCCCCATGGATAAGATGTAGGGGGAGAAGGCCGGGCGCGGTGGCTCAAGCCTGTAATCTCAGCACTTTGGGAGGCCGAGGTGGGTGGATCACGAGGTCGAGAGATCGAGACCATCCTGGTGAACACGGTGAAACCCCGTCTCTACTAAAAAAAATACAAAAAATTAGCTGGGGATGGTGGTATGTGCCTGTAATCCCAGCTACTCAGGAGGCTGAGGTAGGAGAATTGCTTGAACCCAGGAGGCGGAGGTTGCGGTGAGCTGAGATCGCGCCATTGCACTCCAGCCTGGGTAACAAGAGCGAAACTCCGTCTCAAAAAAAAAAAAAAAAAAAAAAAAAGATGTAGGGGGAGAGACAGTAACAAAACACTGACTTCAACACAGCCAAAGTCCTTTGGGAATTCCATTCCTCAGAAGAGGCAATAACATAGGAACTTTACAGACACCACTGGTGCTTCGGTGGACTCGCTGCCAGAACAACTCCTAGTGAGAAGAGCTGAGGGAGGAACTGACCACGTGAAGTCACAGCAGGCAAGCTCAGGGTGTGTACACCCTGCTTTGAGAACAAGCCAGGAGCACGTGATGGCCTCACCATTGCGATGGCCTCTGTGACAATTTAATAACAAAAACATGGGCTTTTCTCAGTAAGAAAAAGTCTTTCCAAATTTGAATTTTAAGAGATTTTAATGTTCCAAGCTTAGATGGGCTGAGCTCTTGCACTGGGCAATGACAGGGAATCTTTTTTTTTTTTTTTTGAGACAGCATTTTGCTCTTATTGCCCAGGCTGGGGTGCAATAGCATGATCCTGGCTCATCACAACTTCTGCCTCCCAGGTTCAAGTGATTCTCCTGCCTCAGCCTCCCAAGTAGCTGTGATTACAGGCATGCACCACAAGGCCTGGCTAATTCTGTATTTTTATTAGAGACAGGATTTCTCCATGTTGGTCAGCTAGTCTCAAACTCCTCACCTCAGGTGATCCGCCCACCTCGGCCTCCCAAAGTGCTGGAATTACATGAGCCAGCACACCCAGCCGACAGGGAGTCTTGCTTTCAAGTGGTCTCCTACTGTAAATAGGGTAACTTGTGTTCTAGTCATCTGTTGCTACATAATCACTACCCCAAACATTCCGTTTCTTAATGCGTTGTTCTCTCTGAGTTCTGTGAGTTGCTTGACTCAGTTGGCTAGTTCTCCCTTGGTTCTCTTACACAGCTGTGGTCAGATAGTGGCTAGAGTCTTCTGAAGGCTCAACTGGACTGGGCATCCAAGATGATGCACTCACATGGCTGGTTAGCCATGAGCTGAGAACTCAGTGAGGACTGTCCATTGTAGCGCCCATGTGAAGCCTCTTTATGCCTCTCAGTTCCCAGAGACAGGAATTAGAAGCTGCCAGTTTCTGAAATCCTAAGCTCAGAAACCGACAAATACTGTTTCCACCATATTCTATTGGTCAAAGCAGTCAAAGAGCCTGCCCAGATTTAGAAAGAAGACATGAGACATAGACCCCATGTCTCCAAGGTGAAATGTCAAAAGATGTACAGCCATCTTTAATTCTCCACAACTTGTAAATAAATTACCCCTTCTTATTCTTAACACTATATATTTGAGCTTTAAAAAGATGTTTTTTACATGATTCTCTGATAGCGACTCCCACAGCAAATACAAAAGGGCAATAACTACACTATTCCTCACTGCAGATGCTTTGCCTATAAGTTTTCTTTGTTTTTACCAGCAGTCAGGATGAGTTGGCATCAAGCATCTCTTCTGTCTGTTCAGTCCCCTTCGTGCGGACTGAAATGTCTGCAAATGTCTGCAAAGACGGGTGACCAGGATGAGAAATAGTCGGTGGACCAGGGCACAGGTCAGGGCCACACACAAGGGTCAAACCCACAGCTTGGGCCTTATTCCCACTCTGGAATTTTTCCACAAATTGTGACTGTTGGAATTCTGCCAACGTCAGCCCCACAGTCTGCAATGATCCAGTGCCCAACAGTTTCTGCATTGCTAAATGTTTGTGGGGCTCAGAAATCAATATTTAATCACACTTAGCCAGAGCCTAACATTCTGTACACTCAGCAGTGTATGTTTTTGGTTGCTGGGTATATAAAAGTTAACATGAGAAGCAGAACACTCGTTGGAACGAGCTGCATTAAAAATATTACTGCTGTGGTACAAATCACTGTTAATGACATTTATCGAGTGCTCATTTTGCAAGGGTCCCACTCTACCAAGAGTTTTAAGATGGTACAAAGGAAATGGAAGACAGTTGTTTTTTTTTTAACCTCAGAAGCTAATGTTTCTCTATTTTTTTTTTCTCAGCCCTTCACTAGAAACATAACAGCTGGATTACTTTCCAAAATATTTGTCAGCTTTAAAATCCTGTTCAGAGTAATGGGAATATAAGCTATCCCTGATTTCCTGGTGGGCAATTGCTAGTTCAGATAGGAGCACATTGAGAGACCAAATAGGCTTTCTCTACTCTCAAACCTTCTGAACGATTTGAAAATCACAAAGGTCTAAGAATCCTGATATTACAGTCCAGTCCAGGGCTGGTTGGCACAGGTGTTTTAGGCAACATGCTAGTGAGGTAAGTCCAGTCTTCAAGTGCTTTAACCAAAAATTCACATAGCAGGTTCTATAGTTAAAACATAAATGAGGGGAGTCTATGTAAGGCAGTGAGAGTAATTAGTACAAGGGCTCCACTGTGCCTAGCAAACCCACCCAAAATTCACACCGCACAGCTGCAGATATTGACATGAAGATCAGTGGAAACACACACACTCACAGTTTTGTAGGTTATATTCTGCAACTTTTCCTTATAAATTCTTCCTGAGAAAGAGACAAGTAGATCTCTGACATCCTAGGAGATGAACGAGTACAACTGGCTAGCCCTTGGCCTTCTCCTGCTGACCATAAACAATTTCACAGGAAATCAACATCAGACAAGATCACTCTGTGGCCATGTTAGAACAAGACGAAACAGGACCACTCAGTAACCACATCTGAACAAAACCAAACCACAAAATACCAAAATCCCCCTCTCCCTGCTAACGTGAGTGACTCCTGCTTTGTTCCCAGTTACAGCTTTAGCTTTGCTGCTCTCCCTCAAGATTTACCAACACATCCAACCGTAAAATTGTCCCTGCTTTCAAAAAACGTCCAATTCAGAGTGAACCCCCTATCCCTGGATCCTCCCCAAGTTACCCAACTAAAGCCCAGATCCTATCAATCCTTTCCAACACCCTCTTATTGAAACTTGCCAGGCTCCCTATGGAGAGATGAGTAATAAACACAACTTGTTCAAATACAAGTATGGTCCTTCACCAGAGTGCATTGACAGGAAATAGAGATGTGGAATGAAGGCTGGAAAAGTAGGACCATGAATGTCTTGCCTTTGGCAGAATGGGCATAATCATAGTGTAGCATAGCTGGCGTTACGTAGTCAGGGTTCCCCAGAAAAACGGAACCAATAGGATGCATAGTAAAATATCAAAGGCAGCTCATAAGGGGAATTGGCTCACCTGATTATGGAGACTGAGAAGTCCCAGGATAGGCCATATGCAAGCTGGGCAACCAGGAAGGCCAGTAGCATGGCTCAGTTCAGGTCTGAAAGCCTCAGAATCAGGGAAGCTGGTGGTGTAAGTTTCAGTCCAAGGCTGAAGGCCTTTTGACGTAAATCCTGGAATCCAAAGACCGGAGAACCTGAAGGTTTTACATCCAAGGGCAACTGAAGAAGGGCATCCCAGTTCTGGCAGAGAAATAAAATGCACCCTTCTTCTCCTGTCTTTTTGTTCCCTCTGAGCCCTCAGCTGTTTGGATGGTGCCTGCCCACGTTGAGAACGTATCTTCCCCACTCAGTCCACCAACTCACACACCAATCTCCTATAAAACACCTGCACAGGCACACTTGGGGCAGCCCAATCATTCTAATCTAATGCAAAGCCACCCGGGTTTCCCTTTCAGTGGAAGTGTGGGCTCTGTGCCTACTGAGTATTGGGAATAATTACTGCTTTACCAGTTATCAGAGTATTCCTTAATCCAGCCAACTCAGCAGGGAAAATCAACCATCACAACTGGAAAGGTGGTTACGTAGCCATTTTCTTCCAGGTTGCCATTTTGCAACTGCATAAAACATCACTACTACCGTTGATACCACCTGTATGAGTCTATGTAAATATTGGCTGTGCAGTGGCAATCTGCCTCTACCCCTTAAAAAATGGGTGTTATCTTCAGTCCAAATTGGGCTTCTTCATACATATAATCTCCGCACCTGACATGCTATGATGTATCTTTATACTCAAAGACTTTTACATTTTTCATTTTGAACACAAAATAATGACATCCAGACTCTCATTTGAAGATTCCTGGCAGACTAGAGCACCACCTGTTCTTGATGTTTTTTCCCCAATCAATTAAGAATTTAAATTGTTTCTCATCTAAATCAAATTGGCCTTTAAAAAAAAAAATCCTTTTTCTTTCCCACAGCCATCAGCTGCATCTTAGTAAGCAACTGTTTAATGTGATAAAGAAACAATAGTGTAGTTGTAGAGCAGTGGAAATGAGAGGGAGCAGGATGGAACAGTGAAAAAAAGCTAACCTGGTAATAGACCTGGAACTCACCTTGTATAAAGTGAGCTTGAACAGGACACTTCACCTCTTTGGACTTTCATTTCCTTCATAAAATGGGGTGAAGATGAGGTCACTAAACTTTCATAAGGTAAAATTGTCACTGTACTCTTTTTGCCCACTTTCACTTTCTCTTGTCTCAGAAGAAGAGCAGCAGTCCCTTCTTCATTCTAAGACTTTCTCTTCCATTTGAGACTCAAGTTCATCCTCTCTGGCTTCCATCAGGATGTTATTTTTTCTCTTGAATCTTTAATTCCTTTTTTTTTTTCATTAGCTTCTTCCCTTTTTCTGCCAAAAGCCAAGCGTCCAGTTCACTGTCAAGAACCACTAACAGGTCAGGTACGGTGGCTCACACCTGTAATCCCAGCACTCTTGGAAGCTGAGATGGGCAGATAACTTGAGGTCAGAAGTTCGAGACCAGCCTGGCCAACAGGCAAAACCCTGTCTCCACCAAAATTACAAAAATTCACCAGGTGTGGTGGTGCATGTCTGTAATCCCAGCTACTTGGAAGGCTAAGGCTTGAGAATCACTTGAATCCAGGAAGCAGAGGTTGCAGTGAGCCAAGATCATGCCACTGCACTCCAGCCTGGGTGACAGAGACTGTCAAAACAACAACCAGTGACAGTTGACTTCTGTGGCTTCTTTTTCCACAATCCAACTAGTAGATTACACACTGATTCCACATTCCTTCCTTCACAGTAGATCCATTCAAAACCACCCCAACTTTCAAGTGACTGGGAAAACAGAAATCAGAGATTCTGATGGCTCAATAAAGACTCAAGGAAACATTTTGTTTTCAGAGGCACATGTGTTGGAAATGAACTAACACAGCAGCATTACAAGATATAGTCATCAATATATAATTGTGTTTACTTGTTTGAAGCAGACCATATTTCTATTTTGCCATTAAATTAATTAGAAGATTTAATAGAAACCTGTTTGGAGCACATAATTTGCATGAATTCAATTTTTAAAATTTAATTGGCATTTAAGCAAGTGGGTTTTTTTTTTCCAGCCAACTACTAATTCCTTTCCCTTGGTTTATGGTTTTATTTATGGTTGATTTTGTTAGACTAGAAAAGTTATGATATTTTGGGTATTAACCAAAATAGCAGGTCAGGAAACTCTAAGTTTGTCTCCTCTGCTCCCACATTAACCGAGCCCTGAACCTACTTTCCTGACATCCTCAGAACTATTGGCATGAACAGGACTGGCCAAATCTGTAGCAGCCTTCAAAGTACTTTCAGTCAATAATCTCATTCTATACTCATCACCCTGGGGAATCAAAAAGGGCAAGTAAGCAATCTATTTTCTCTTCCCAGTTTCCTAGAATCATATAAAAGATCATCTTCCTCACCTTCATTCATGAATTCCAAAGACATTTATTGTGCATTTACTATATGCCAGCAATTGTTCCAGGTCAGTGGTTCTCAAAGTGTGGTCCCCAGACCCACACCATCAACAACACCTCAGAACTTGTTAGGCACGTTTTCAGCCCTACTCTATACTGAACCAGAAACTCTGGGGGGCAGGCCCATGAATCTGTGTTTTAACAAGTCCTCCATGCTTATGATACATGCCAGACTTTGAGAATGGCTTTTCTAGACTTTCAGCTACAAAGGTAAGTACTCATGCCGTGGGTTCAAAAGATTCTCTGGGTCAGTGGAATAGACAGACAAGTGTATAAATCATTACAATATAATGAGCTACATCCACAGTAATAAGAACATAGAGAAAAAGCAAAGTGAGATGACCAATAGAGTTCAAGAGAAGGCCCACCAACCCAAAGCATGCCTTGTGCAGACCACAAAAAAAGGAGTCAAACAAGCAAAAGCTCTCTAACCAGCTGTGCGGTCTCAGGCAGCCACCTACCTCCCTGGGTCCCAGTGTGCTCATCAAGGAAACAATGACCACATCAAAGGTGCTGAAGCAGGTTCTAGACCAAATAGAATTTCTGTGAAGCTCCTTCCATGTTCTGTGTCTCTCTGCCCCTGTTTCCAAGGAGATTACAGTCAAACCTGAAGTCAAACATCAAGAATACACAAAAGGATAAATGAAAGGGTTGTTGTGATTCATTTTCTTTGGGGAAAGCCAATAATCAATCCTTTGTGTGGACAGAAGATGAGAACCAAGAGAACCTTTCACTTTGTTCAGTACCAGACCCTTATAACACCACAGCTTCCTATTGGGTAAAAATGCACTGACCATCCTCATCTTTCTGACCGTGACTATGAAAAAAAGGGGCCTGAGGACCTTTCTGTAGTGTTCCTCCATGCGACCTTCTTGATGGGACACTCCATGCAAACATAAACACATATTCCTTAGGAACAGCTGCCATCTTGACAGTGCTTTTCCATTTGAAAAGTGACTCATCTGTGTTATCTTTCTTGTACTTATCAACAGCCCTG
Source organism: Saimiri boliviensis (assembly GCF_048565385.1). Taxonomy (NCBI): domain Eukaryota; kingdom Metazoa; phylum Chordata; class Mammalia; order Primates; family Cebidae; genus Saimiri; species Saimiri boliviensis. Next base: position 91,852,013 of record NC_133458.1, on the reverse strand, counting down.
TGACCCAAACATTTCTTCCATTTCTCACTGAGGAAAAAAACTCAGAAAACTCTGAAGGAGTGGTGTTATGACTTTAATTGTGCCCCCCTCCAAAAAAATCATTCATATGGGTAAATTATAACCCCCAATGGCTGAGAATATGACCATATTTAGAAAAATCATCATTGCAGATACAATTAGTTAAGATGAGGTCATATGGAGTGGGGTGAGCCCCGAATTCAATATCGCTGGTGTCCTTACAAAAGGGAAACTTTGAGCACACATGTGCACGCAGGGAAAATGTGTGACAGATGAAGGCAGAGATGGAGATAAAGTTTCTGGCAAGCCAAGGAATGCCAAAGATGGCCAGCAAACCACCAGGACCAAGGCAAGAAACATAGGTCGGATTCTTCTTCACAGCCCTTAGGACCCATGCTGCCCACTCCTTCATGTTGGACTTCTGGCCTCCACAAGTGTGAAATGATAAAGTTCTGTGGCTTAAGCCACCCAGTTAATTGTACTTGGCTATGGCTGCCCTCACAAAGTATACAAGCAGATTCACCAAAATCTCTGAGGGGCATTGGGCACAAGCGGCCTTCATGCTGCTCCAGTTGAGAAGATACAAAGAAAAGTCAGTGTCCCCCAACTCTGTTGCCAGCCACACAAAGCTCCTGTGTCTCAGAGACTCCTCATCATTAGCATTGATATTCAGGGTCATGCTCAAAGGAAACAGCAGAACTGGCTGGCACACTGGGGTGCCTGAGGGGCCTAACAGTAGCCCAGAAGGAAGAATTCGAGTTGAAGGAAAGAGAGAGGGTGTGGGAAGGTGTGTGAAAACTTCATGCCCCGTGGGACTCCCATGAACACGTTTGGGGGTCGTTACTTAGCAGAAGGCACAATTTTCCCATCAATGAATAGACTAAAAGTCACTGAAACAACTAGTTCAATCTGACCAACAATTTAATTAAGAAAATGACCCATAACTGTGAGACCTCCACTGGGATTGCTCTGTTTATCTTGGGAAAAGCAGTGTACTCTCACTTCCTATATCATTAAGAGAAAGTTGTTAACTGGGATCTTTTTGTGTCTGGAGAACACGGCAGTTTGGCAGGGTTGCAGAGAGGATGGGAGGAAGTGGGTTCTGAAAACATTAACAACTTCAGTCAGCTAGTTTGACCAACCGTCAAGTATAGCTTATACAACTATTTCAAGATGAAAAATGGGAAATAAAATGAGGAAAGGAAGAAAGCAAGAATAAAACAAAATTATGGTGTAAAAATACTGAGTCAGTCACTTGCAATTTTCTCTGCATCCTAAATAAAATGTATGCTTCATTGCAAGGTAGGGCATTGTTTAATAAGGCAAGATCTTGTTCTTTATAGAGTTTTAGAGCAGAGCCATCAGAAGGAATGCTGGAAACATACAGAGGGAAGCAACAGGTTGGATAATTAAGCTGTCAATAAAAGTAAAAAATACATATATATGTAAATTCAGGGCCTCCTAAATCAGTTTGCGATCAGAGATTCTAATGGAGCACTTGAAAATATTAGCTTAAGTTCACAGCAGACACACAGAGAATAGAGATTCTGGTGGTTTAAAATAAAATATAATTTACAAATATTCTTAAGAGTATAACATTTCAGGGTATGCATTAATTACACAGTTTTAAAAGATATTTGAAACTGTTTAAGTATGATTATATAATAATATAAGAAATAAGTATCATAGAGGTTTTCATAACCCAGTATTAAAAAATTGCTAAAAAACTAACAATTCTGGGTGCTAGAAATATTTGTTACTTACATTATTCTTTGCCATTTTCTGTTTTTAAAAACATATCTCTTAAAATATTTTATAAAGATCTCCTATCCTAGTATCTAACAAACATTCTGACTACAGATCTGACATTTACTAGCATTGTGAGTTGGGGCAAATGTTTTACTCTTTCTGAATTGGTTCTTTATCCATAAAGTGAGGTTCATAATAATATAAGGTTTCTCTGAGGACTGGAGGTGATGCGTATAAAGAGGTGATGGTAAATAGCAAGCATGCCCCAAATAATCATTACTCTTATTCTTGAATCTCCTCCCCAGTTTATAGTCATTCAGCCCAGCAAGGAATATTTTGAACTCTGATGAGAAAACCTCACCTTCTAAGCCATTCTGTTACATTTTTTAAATCTTCCTTGTCAGAAAGTCCATTAAATGGTCTTCCTGTAACTGTCACCAACAGTCCTTGCGGTTACAAATTTCTTGCACTCAATATTCTTTTGGTATTACATTCAGCTAAGAATCTTCCAATCCCCATACCTTTCCCTATCTCCAAAGCTTCTCTTTTCCAGGTTAAAATGTCTCAATATATTTATCATCTTAAATGATATTTAATATTGAGTTTCTGAACCATGTTGGTGAATTTTCTCCAAGCATACTTCATCTGACCTTTATCTCTTTAAATTGCAACACCTAGAGCTCAAAATGAAGCTGAACTTCCCTCTTGATCCCATATCTTTACTCTCGATCATGGATGGGCAAACATTTTTTCATGAAGGGCCAGATAGTAAATATCTTCAGCTTTACCACCCATATAATCTCTATCAAATTACTCAACTTTGCCATTTTAGTGCAAAAGCAGCTAAAGACAATACCCTGATACATGGGCATGACTATGCTTCAGTAAAATGTTTTTTTTACAGAAACAGTAGGCAGGCTGTATTGGACCAACAGGTCATAATTAGCAGTGTTTGATGATATTCTCCTAATAAAGAAGGAGTCGCAATGGCTTTTTTTTTTTTTTTTTTTTTTTTTTTTTTTTTTTTTTTAGACAGAGTCTTGCTCTGTCATGGCTGGAGTGCAGTGGTGCAACCTTGGCTCACTGCAACCACCATCTCCCGGGTTCAAGCGATTCTTCCACCTCAGCCCCCCGAGTAGCTGGGACCACAGGCGCGTACCACCACACCCGGCTAACTTTTGTATTTTTAGTAGAGACAGGGTTTCACCATGTTGGTCAGGATGGTCTCGATCTATTGACCTCATGATCTGCCCACCTTGGCCTCCCAAAGTGCTGGGATTACAGGCGTGAGCCACCGCGCCTGGCCACAATGGCCTTTTTCAATAGCTTCATCACACTATTATATCTTTTGTCATACCTGCCACTGAGCTACATCTTAAACAATATAGCATCAATCTGAGTTCCTTTCTAGGTGCAAAGAAAGACATAGATAAAATTATAGGGGTTTGTCAACCTGGTCATTGGTACATGTAGCAGAGCAGAACAGATCCTTACTGCCAGTTTCAGCACAGACACAGCAGCAACCAGCCTGCACATATCCATCCAGATGCCACCATAACTGAGCTTAACACAGATGGAAGTTAATGAAAATTTTCTACAGATATGCAGGAGATTTGGAGATCACAAATGGAGACCTTTGACCTCATCTGTTACACATTATCTTGATAGATTCAGCTTAGTTCTCCAAACTGTTGGGTCATCGTTGGATAATCATTTTATTATCTAAATGTGTAGAGTCATATCTGTTCTTCTCTTTTGTTTATAAATTATTTTCTTCATAAAAGAAATAAAGGGTATTCAAAGAGAAAAGGAGGAAGTCAAATTATCTCTATTTGCAGACAACATGATTGTATATCTAGAAGACCCCATCGTCTCAGCCCAAAATCTCCTGAAACTGATAAGCAACTTCAGCAAAGTCTCAGGATACCAAATCAATGTGCAAAAATCACAAGCATTCCTATACACCAAAAACAGACTTAAAGAGAGCCAAATCAAGAACAAACTGCCATTCACAATTGCTACAAAGAGAATGAAATACCTAGGAATACAACAACAAGGAACATAAAGGACTTCTTCAAGGACAACTACAAACCACTGCTCAACCAAATATGAGAGGACACAAACAGATGGAGAAACATTCCCTGTTCATGGTTAGGAAGAATCAATATCATGAAAATGGCCATACTGCCCAAAATAATTTACAGATTCAATGCTATCCTCATCAAGCTGCCATTGACCTTCTTCACAGAACTGGAAAAAACCACCTTGAACTTCATATGGAACCAAACGAGAGCCTGCATAGCCATGTCAATTCTAAGCAAAAAGAACAAAGTGGGAGGCATCACACTACCGGACTTTAAACTATGCTACAAGGCTGCAGTAAGCAAAACAGCATGGTACTGGTACCAAAACAGAGATATAGACCAACGGAACAGAACAGAGCCCTCGGAGGCAACACCACAAATCTACAACCATCTGATCTTTGACAAACCTGACAAAAACAACCAATGGGGAAAGGATTCCCTGTTTAATAAATGGTGTTGGGAAGACTGGCTAGCAGTGTGCAGAAAGCAGAAACTGGACCCCTTCCTGACACCTCACACTAAAATTAACTTCAGATTGATTAAAGACTTAAACATAAGACCTAACACCATAAAAAACCCTAGAAGAAAATCTAGGCAAAGCCATTCAGAACATAGGCATAGGCAAGGACTTCATGACCAAAACACCAAAAGCATTGGCAACAAAAGCCAAAATAGACAAATGGGACCTAATCAAACTCCACAGCTTCTGCATGGCAAAAGAAACAGTCGTTAGAGTGAATCAGCAACCAACAGAATGGGAAAAAATTTTTGCAGTCTACCCATCTGACAAACAGCTGATATCCAGAATCTACGAAGAACTGAAACAGATTTACAAGAAAAAAACAAGCCCATTCAAAAGTGGGTGAAGGATATGAACAGACACTTTACAAAAGAAGACATACATGAGGCCAAAAAACATATGAAAAAATGCTCATCATCACTGGTCATTAGAGAAATGCAAATCAAAACTACATTGAGATACCATGTCACACCAGTTAGAATGGTGATCATTATTACAAAATCTGGAGACAACAGATGCTGGAGAGGATGTGGAGAAATAGGAAAACTTTTACACTGTTGGTGGGAGTGTAAATTAGTTCAACCATTGTGGAAGACAGTGTGGCGATTCCTCAAGGACCTAGAAATAGAAATTCCATTTGACCCAGCCATCCCATTACTGAGTATACATCCAAAGAACTATAAATCATTCTACTGTAAGGACACATGCACATGAATGTTCACTGCAGCACAGTTTACAATAGCAAAGTCCTGGAACCAACCCAAATGCCCATCGATGATAGACTGGACAGGGAAAAGGTGGCACATACACACCATGGAATATTACGCAGCCATCAAAAATGATGAGTTCGTGTCCTTTGTAGGGACATGGAGAAACCTGGAAACCATCATTCTCAGCAAACTGACACAAGAACAGAAAGTCAAACACCGCATGTTCTTACTCATAGGTGGGTGTTGAACAATGAGAACACATGGACACAGGGAGAGGAGCACTACACACTGGGGTCTGTCAGGGGGAAATAGGGGAGGGACAGCAGCGGGTGGGGAGTTGGGGAGAGATAGCATGGGGAGAAATGCCAGATATAGGTGATGGGGGGGAAGGCAGCAAATCACACTGCCATGTGTGTACCTATGCAACAATCTTGCATGTTCTTCACATGTACCCCAAAACCTAAAATGCAATAAAAAATAAAATTAAATTAAGGTGTTTAACACTAAAGGAAAAAATAATAATAATATTTTATCTTCTAAAAGTCTAGTTTGATAACAACTGTCACCTAATCACTTATTTGCTTTATCAAGATATATATATAAATTTTAAATGCATTTAATAAACATAAAATATAAAAAAATAAAATATAAAAATAAATTATTTTCTTCATTATTCATAAGATGTTTGCATCATTCAGGTATTTACATGGTAGCAATTAATTAGTTGCCAATGAGGCACAAAAAGCCATCCAATTCCTTTCAGCAGTAGTTCATAATTCAATGCAATATTTTTTGGTTTACTCAGACTCAAGAATGCCCTTAATTAAGATTCGCTGTAATTTCCTACCTTGATGACTCAGCTTCTATAGCATCACCACTCTATTATCAGCATGCAAGTGAAAAGAACACGGGAATGTGAGTCAAAATGCAAATATCAGTCCCATTTCCGTTATTTTTTAATTTGAAAGCTTAAATAAGCTAATTAAGTTCTCTTCAACTGTATCTCTTCATGCATAAAATAGAGAAAATAATACTTTCCCTGCCTTTCTCACAAGGTTAATTTAATTGTAAAACATGGACATAGATTTGAAGGTTATTTTTTTCTGTATACGTAATATGCTTATTATATAGAAAGATACTACTTACATATACTGTTAGCAGCGAGAGTAGATAACAGACCCGTATTACTATATAATCTTAATTTTTCTGGCGAGAACCACACAAAAATGTTAATAATGGTCATCTCTCTGTAGTAGAATCATGAGTGAGATTTATCTTGCTGTATTTTGCTTATTAGTAATTTCTGTTTTTCTACAATGAGTGATTACTATTTGTATAAAAATAAAAGTTCAAATTTTAGAATAATTGTTTATTAAATCATAACACATGTTAATTCTATAACATTGAGAAATACAGAATTGTGTAAAAAAATCACAGACATTAAAATGCCGTTACTGGAATGTTAATATAACCCAGAAAAGAGTTGCAGTAAGCCATCACTAAGGTTGAGTTCTTACATTCCACGGTTCTTGATACTCAGTGAGTTATCTCAAGCAGCTGAGTAACTATGCATCAGCTAACATTTTTGGTAAGTTTCCATGGCAATTTAAATAAGAAATTAAAACCACCATGGCCCATATAATTAGAGTTGAATCATAGAGAGCTATTTGGGTTGGCACTGCTAAAGCTTCTGTTGTGATGCTCTTAAAATAAACAACAAATAAAAAGGTTGGGTTTTGAAGGACTTACATTTGAAATAATTTGGAAGAAATACACTTAAATATACGAAGAATATATTTTTTAAAAGCAGAGTGAACAAGACACTAATTCCCTTAAAGAGAAGTAAGTTAAGGGTAAACTTTGAAAAAAGTCAGATCTTACATTCGGTGCTGGAATTTTTTCAAACGGTTTTCATAGAAAGCCTAGCTATTCCGTCAGAGTCACAGTCACAGAAGTCTAGCTATTCCATCAGAGTCGCTCTAAATCACCTTTTAACGTTAAATATGGATACAAACACTAAGGCTAATGCAGAATAATAGGAGCTTATATATGGTACAAACAAATTTCCTCTCCCTCTTGTGTTACCACCAAATGGGAAACAGAATGAAGTTTGTGATTGACTTTTTTTTAATACAGGAAATGCATTTTTCATTCTCCTTAAACCAAAAACCCCTGGATGGAAGAACGACATTGTGATCATAAATGCAGACAGAATCACAGCATTTTTTTTTCTTTAATTCTTTTCAGAAGGCTTTCTGCATTAGCTGAAGCTATTAACTAAAAATAAATCCAGAGGGAGGAAATATTTGCAAATTATATATATGATAACAAACTTTTGTGTAAGTAGGTTGTATTTTTTAGAAAATCTCTTACAACTCAATAAGAACACCAATAACCCAATTTTAAAATGAGCAAAGAATCTGAATAGACATTTCCCTAAAGAATATATACAAATGGCCAGTAAGCACGTAAAAAGATGGTCAGTATCATTGCCCATCAGGGAAATACAAAGTGAAACCACAATAAGACACTACTTTATATCCAATGAATGGCAATAATCAATAATATAGGAACTAACACGTTGGCAAAGATGTGGAGAAAATAGAAACTGCATGCTTTTCTTGTCAGAATGTAAATTGGTGCCGCCACTTTGGAGAACAGTCTGGCAGTGTCTCAAAAAGTTAAACATAGAGTTACTATCTAACCCAGCAATTCCCTTTTAGTTATTTACCCCAGAAAAACAAAAACATATGTCTGCACAAAAATATGTGTCCACAATGTTCACAGTAGCCAAAAAGTGTAAACAAGTCCATCAAGTGATGAACGGATAAATAATATGTATATCCCTACAATGGAATATTACTTTGACGTTTTTAAAAAATGTACCGATCTATACTACAACATGAATGGACCTTGGAAATGTACTAAGTGAAAGAAGCCAGTCACAAAAGACTACATATTGTATGATCCTATTTATATAAATATCCAGGATAAGAAAATCTTTACAGACAAAAAGATTAGTGATTGCCTAGGACTGTGGAAAAAAATTTTTTTTTGAGACGGAGGCTTGCTCTGTCACCCAGGCTAGAGTGCAGTGGCATGATTCAGCTCACTGCAACCTTCACCTCCTGGGTTCAAGCGATTCTCCTGCCTCAGCCTCCTGAGTAGCCGGGATTACAGGTGTGCGCCACCATGCCCAGCTAATTTTTGTATTTTTGTAGTAGAGACGGGGTTTCACCATGTTTGTCAGGCTGGTCTCAAACTCCCGACCTCATGATCCACCCTCCTCGGCCTCCCTAAGTGCTGGGATTACAAGTGTGAGCCACCATGCCCGGCACTATACAGAAATTGTCTAACTTCTTTACCTACCTTTATTCTCATTCTCCATACTCAAAAGCTCCACCGCACTTACCAACTATAGAGTCTCCAGGACCCACTCACTGAGGAGCTGACTTCCTTTCAATCCCCACCCTAAGGGATTTAAGATAACCCCATCCCTGTCCCCATGGAAATACAGACCTCTTTTTGAGAAAGGAAAATGTCATTTGGATCTAAAATTATGCATTTTGCTTATTCAGACACTGTCCTGTAAATCCATCATCTAAGTTTATAAAGAAGCCATATTTGTGATTAAGAAATCACAGCAAAGACTAAGGTCAAGGTCTCAAGTAAGATTAAATAAAACACTCTGCTCTATCTTATGGGGCAGATTTTCCATTACATATACCTTTAAAGAGATCTGGAGTCCCCTATGGCAAATTATTTTACTACAGAACTTATCTTTACCCATTTGAAATGTGAAACTTTATGTTTATATGAACATCCATATCAAGATTTTTATCTACTGCTATAAATAGTAATAACTTAGAAGTGCTTTTAATACACATGTAAGGTGTTACTGAACTTACTGGTTTATTAAATTATTATTAGTATTACTATTATTATGCATTTCCTACCTAGCCCTAAGCCTTTTGCTTTTTAATACTATAAAAGCCCCTACACATTGCTGGTTTTTGAAATGACTGTTTTAAAACTGTTAAGTCTGCTGAAGCATTTTACTACAAGCTTGAATCAAAAGTGCTTCTGATGTTGCTGAAGCTAAACTAAGAGGTGGGGCTTCATATTTTTGCCTTCATTTCCATGATGGTTTTACCTTTTTCTTACATTTCTTTGTTGAGTTCTTCTAACTTACATTTTATCATCTCCCATATCTGTATTTTCCTTGGGCTCTTACATATCTGAAGTTCCTGTTTCATAAAAGCACTTGCTTTATTGATTATTTTTAATTCATACAATATATGCAGCATTTATCTGCATCAAGGCAGTATATTTTCCTCATGAGTATTTCTTATCTAACTCTTTTTCTGTTTCTTATTCCCTCTCCTCGTGGTTCATAGTTATGTGGATTTTCACTTTTTGATTCTTCCTTATTGAAAGAGATAAATTTTTTCAGACCAATTATTTGCAGGTGCATGTTCGGAAGGGACCAGTGCCAGGCTCCAACCTGGCTAGAATTTCCTCATTCCCCAGGGTTTTGTGAATGGCGATGATGGGCAACAGTGGTTCATTCTCATAATAGCAACTTTCTCTTCTCCCCTGATGTCATAGAGATGGTCCATTTTCTCTACACGCAGCCTCTCTGTGTGGCTTCTCATTTGGCTCTGCTTCCTCCAATTTTTAAAAGCCAGTAATGTTCAGAAGCACTCCTGCCCCTTACATGTGCACCCTGTTGCAGTGAGGGTTTGGGATTTTGCTCCTCAGGAAGTACCCCTTTTACCTTTGATGGCTCTTTGAGACCCGCAATCTCTACATCCTCTCTCTCCATTCTTACCAATTCTTACGTTCTCTATTATTGCTTTGGGAATTTACAGTTCCTTGCTTTCATCAAAATGGAGTTTGCATTTTTGGTTTTTGCATTCATGTTTTGCCTTTGGATGATTTTTACGAAGATTTAGAGAAAATGCCAAATACATGCTCTGGTATCTATGGCAAGTCTATCTTCCTATGCTTTCTCTGAAACCTCTCTCTGTATATATTTTCAGGCTCTTCTATTTTTTTCTCTCAAGGAAATAAAAGGCCTCCCTGATATCCCCTGCACTTAATGTCCTTATTTACCACTGTGTCTCTTCACATTTACTAAATATTTATTAAATGCCTACTATAGATGGAGCATAGCATTTGGTATTCGGGTTTTAACGTTGAGCAAGGTCAACGTTGCCCCTGCTCCCTCTGAGCTTATAATCTAGGAGAGAGAACTGAGAACTGAGAATTGAATCAGCAATACAAATACTTTAAATTCACTCTCCCTCCTTCCATTTACTTTCCAGCTTTCTGCAGTCAGGTTTCTGCCCCTCGGCTCTGCTAATATTATGCAGGCAAAGACACCAGAGAAAATTCCATTAACAAATCCAGTGGAAGATCTTCAGTCTTCAGCTCACCTTTTTCCTCCATGGGGCAGTTCACCATTCCTCTCACATTGAAACGTACCCCATATTTCTGTGACCTCTCATGCTCCTTTGCCCTTGTCACCTGCCTTTGATTTCTCTGTCTACTGACAGCTCCTCCTGCTTCTCATTAGCAGCGGGTGTTCTCGGAACTCTGCACTGGCCAGCCTGAAGGAACTCGCCGATTCTGAGCTGACCCCCAGCTGCAGCAGGCTGGGCCCTGGCAGCGTTCACAGCAGCTGTGCTCCCTCATGGGCCCCTCAGGATGGGCAGCCACCCTAAGTACTTGGAGATGATGGAATGAGGTACAGGAGATGCCACCCAAGTTTATATAGCATTCTTGGTTTACCTGGATCTCATGGACAGTAAAAGTTGGCCTGAAGTAAATCATGCGGGAATGCCAGACCTGCAGCTCATCTGCCTTGTACTGAGCTAGAAAGGGAGCAGTTGCAAAACTGTGGGGTCTACATCCTTCATTGCTTCCCTCAGCCATAACCACTCAAAGGAAATCTTGAAGACATCTTGGAACACAGATGTTCCAAGTGGCATTACTTTTCATAGCCTAAATTATAAACCGCCTAAAAATTTAGGGCAGGAGTCAGCAAACCTTTTCAATGAAGGGCCAAAAAAAAATTTTTTTAGGCTTTTCAGGCTATACCGTCTCAGTCATAACTTGTCAACACTGCTGTATGTAACACAAAGCAGCTACAGACAATATGTAAACAATATGAGCATGGCTGTGTCCCAGTAAAACTCTTTACAAATGTGGTGCCAGAGTTTGCCATCCCCTGGTCCAGGAAATAGCCAATAAATGGTTCATTAAGTACTTTTTTAAAATTAGAAATGAATATTATATAAAACCTAAGAAAATGTCATATTAAATAAAAATTGCAAGAGACAAAAGTATATGAATGGCTGTGATCATAACTGAAATAACATGCCCAGCATGTGATAAAAAAGATGGCAAAGTAAATCAAATTACTGTGGTTGTGGTAGGATGGCAAGACAGTAAATGAATAACTTTGTCTTTTCTGAGTATTTGTTTTCACCTGTTTTTCTTTTACAATAAAAATTCTTTATCTTAAAATTTTTTAGAGCTTTGTCCTTGGCCCTTTTCCCTTTTCATTCTGTGTCTCATCCCTAAATATGTTCCTGCACCCCTACAGTTTAGCTATACTATCTATGACAAATAACCCTCAAATCTAAGTCTTTAGCTCAGACTTCTCTTCTGAGCTCCAGATTCATATTTCACCCACTTACTGGACCTTGATACCAGGGTGTCCCTCTTTCAATTCCAGCTAGGTAGAAGTAAAATTTCAAAAGTAATAGTATTTGAAGTAGTATCTCTGAATATCTCCAAAACAATTACTAAGGCAATATCCCCCTGTCTGGTTTAGTGGCTTTTCTGTATTCTGCTTCGCCCAAAACTAAAGCCAAGCATTTACTCTAAATCCTTATCATTTTCTGATATTTTTCAATGTATTTTATTTTGTCTTTTTTCTTCTTTTTTTTTTTTTTAACTGGAACCACTCCAACTGCATTCTCCCTGTCTTCCACTCCCAGAGGAAGAGGAGAATGACCATCAGCGGCATGTGGCAGTAGCAGCAAAGCCATGAGCCAGCTTCCCGCTCAGCATCATGCTGGCCTTCTCCTCGTGGGTTCCGGTGCTCTTCTGCAGCTCTGCACATGTACAGAGAAACTTCCTTAGTAACAAACTATAGACTTGATCCCTGAAAGTATGATCTTTCAATGTATGTTAATTCTGCTCCCTGGCCTCCAAGCCCACCTTGACTGCCCTGGTCCAATCCTTGATTGTCCCAGGCCTAGATGACCGCCATTGCCTCTCAGCTGGTCTTCCTGCCTCAGGCAATATTTCCATCAATCTCAGCGTGATCTTCCTAAAATCCAAATTTAATCACGACAGACTCCTATTTAAACCCTTTAATTTCCTCCAACCCTTCTTCTGGATAATATATAAACCCTTATCGTAGTTTTTAAAGTCTTGCATGATCTGGCCTCGGCCTACCATCCCACGGTTATGTCCTGCTGCAACCCTTTCTCCCCTACTCTATACCTTAGGTGCTACTATGCCTCATTACTCCTTCTCAAGCCCGCCATGACAGTCCAGCCCTGTACCGTCCAACATGCTTTTTCCTGGAATACACTTCCTGAAATATTTCTTTTTCTCAAACACACTTCCTCTATGTTTCTACCTACATTAATCATTCTACAAGAGTCACCTCAGTGGCTCCCTCCCCACTGAAACCTTGCCTGCCCTGCAGCCCACCCTACAATCTTGTCTCCTCTGAGCTCCTGTTTGATGTCCCAGATGCATCTGTCCCATTGTGTTTGAATTCAGTTTGTTCATCTGGCCTGTGTCTAGGCTGAGAACTTCATGAGGGCAAGGACAGGGCCTTACTCATCATTGCACACTTAATATGTTCCAAAGAGCCGAGGGCCTAAATGCTTGTGAATGAATGAAGGAGCAAGTGATTGAATGAATGTGGTGAGATTATGATGTAGAAAACAACCCTTAGTATTCAGTAGGGAGAGGCATTTTGTAACCTTGCTGGTGTTGAAAGATGAGAAATACAGTCTTTCTCTCTGGCTATTAAGTGTTTTACAACAGATCTTTTCTGAAGTGTTAAAAGTTAAATCAATTTCCAAGAAAACATGACTGGTGATGTAAAATATGTCATGAGGGGAATATTTCCCCTCCTAATACTTTCCATGTACATGAAAGGGAAAAGTGCACCCAGCACATATGTATAATGCTGTCATCTAGAAGGTCATGCTCTCGTGTTGCTCCAGGCCCTTATGTGCAGGGTAGCTAATGAGTATGTTGGCCAGGGATCAATCCACACACAAAGTTGGCATGCTCTTCACCATGTAATGAGTCATCCCCCTGTCGGTACCTGGTCAGGCCCAGCTCTGAGACAGAGCAGACAAGAAGGGACCCGTTTGATGTCCTAGATGCATCTGCCCCATCATGTTTGAATTATACTAGACTGATCTTGCCAGACCTGAGGAATAGCACTCCATTTAGGCGTGGAGTCACTGCTAAAGCCCTGTCTACTATAAAAGACAGATTTGGATTCTGGGGGTGCCCATAATAAAGCCAAAAGAGCTATCAGGCCACACATGTAAGCGATCTATTGGTGTTGAAAAGTATCGATAAGATGGACATCATGTCCTATGATGGAAGTCTCACAGAAGAGCAAAGGCAGAACCTAAGGCCATGGGTAGAAGTCAAAATACAGTTCAAAGTGGACCCCAGGGAGCAGGCAAGGCAGTAGCAGTTTTCTTAAGACCCAAAACCTATACTACAAGACAATGGCAATATGGTATTGATCCTGGCATTTATATATGTATACAGATAGGGACTGTATAACGGACATTGTTTTTGGAATTGGGTGCCCAGAGCCATTTCCTTGTATGGTAGGTAAAAGAATCTTTCTTGTGAAAAGCGCACTCCTGGGGCTTGAGTGAAGCTAACCTTACCCGGCCTTGACCCCATAGCAGTGGGCACATGGCCCAGACCTGACCTCACATTCCTCCCCAGGATGCTGGGTCTCTAAGGTGGTTGATTGTAAGTCCCAGGCCCCTGGCAGCCATGTTGCTTTCCCATCTGTAGGATGAATAGGCAGAAAGCAATACAAGTGTGAGATGCAGAGAGAATCAGAGACTGGAGAAGAGTGTTTGACCCCTGAAGCAAGATGCAGGCCTGGAATTTCTTTTAAAGTCTGAATTGGGTGTCTGTGGCTGGCTGCCAAAGGAATCCTCTAGAGGCCAACATGTGTTTCTCTTGAAAGGAGGCAGGACTTGGTTGATGCTTAGGGCTGGGTCTGCAACATGGGTAGAGCACCAGATCTCGAGAAATTTTCACAATTCTCTTTGTGACCACCACATTTTATGCTGAGATTTTTTTTCCAAAAGAGAAGTCTAGATTTTTAGTCACTGCTGTTATATTCTTTCCTACACCTTTGTGTTTCTCATCCTTTTCACACTCATGCTCAACCCTCTGAATCAATTTCCAAGGGACCCGTTTTTTTTGTTTTTCGTTTTTTTTTTAAAGAAAATGAAAATCCAATTTATTCAGCTCCTGGGAGAGGTTCCATGGTCCCGGGGAAAGGGGCCAGGAAAGTCGTGCCAAATTCCTGGGGCATGGGGTTTTTATGGCTAGGAGGAATGAGCAACAGCTGGGTGCTCTGATTGACTCCAGGGGAGCAGGATTGAGACGGGGTGGCCGCTATTGGTTGGCGGGTTGTTGGGCGGTTTTCCGGTGGGAGAGGGTGGGAGAGCCGGCCAGGAGCCTTGCATCAGCTGGAGCCTTCCAGGGGAGCCATGCGGCACAGCTAGGTGCCGAGTGCAGAGCCTGGTGCCGGGTGCAGAGGTGGGCGTGTCCAACCTCCCGGCGAGGCAACCGGCCTTACATTCAGACCCTTTTGATGATATAGGACGCCGCTTCTTTCTGGCTACTTCCGGCTGAATAGGGGTGAAGTGTGGGAGAAGGGTCAGTTGGCTGGTGCCTCAGTTGGGAATCAGACACAGGGTTGAAGCAGCATCTGGTTTATGGCCACCCTGGAAATTTCCCCCATGCGGGCCTGAGGAAAAAACCTGAGGAAAAAAAAGGGCCAACATTAACAATGATGGGGGTGATACTAGAGGTCAGCCAGGTAAGCAAGGGGGATTGCCACCAGTTAAAAGGCGAGACTGATGCATTTTGCTTCTTGCAGAGTTCCTCTTGGAGGCGATAAAGAGCGTTGACATTTGTTTCCACAAGGCCTGTTTCATTGATGTAATAGCAGCCTGCAGAAACAGATACCTCCCTTTTCTGCTATCAGCAGATTAAGGGCTCGTTGGTTCTGGAGAGTTACCTGGGCCAGTGACGTGATTTGTCGCTGGAGGGAGGCCAGGGAGGCGGCTGACGCCTCAATGGCCACACAGAGCTTGTCTTCCATTTGGGCGCCTGAAGTGACACTGTAGCCCAGGGCGCCGCTACCCAGCCCGGTTGCCACTAGAGAGGATGCTAGAGAGGGGAAGGTATTGGCTATATAGCAACTTTAAAACCACTTGAAGCCACCTATCCAAAGGATGATAGAAGTCTTCCTCTGGATATCCGGGGTCTTCTTGTTTAGTGGAAGGCAAGGGACTCCTAGACCACAGTTACCTGTGATCTGAGAAGTCAGCCTAGGCCTGATCTCCCGTAGGGTTTCATTTTCCCCTGAAATTGAAGCTGGAGACAGAGCTCTACTTAGTCCTCCTCACTGCAGGATCACATAATGGCCCTGTATAATTAGACTGAAGACATTCCCTGCCGTTAGCTGGTCACAAAAACAAGCAGAAAGCACTAGAAAGAAAGAAGAGTGGTTATTTAGAAGTAAATAGCGAGGGAAGATTGGAAATGTTTGATCTCATATATAGATACTGCCTTTGTGTTCTCCAAGTAATTACTTTTGGTTTACTTTTTTCTTAAAGTGCATTGAGATTGGAAGGTTAGTAAAAATGAACAATAAAATTAGGTACTAAAAACAAATGAGGCTCTCATGGAATAGAGTCAAATAAGAGAGAGAAAGTCTCGGTTCTACCTTAGTTGCAAAACAGAGTTTAAATCTCAGATGTCCCTAACATTTCTTCACTATAAGACCTCCTACAAGGTCTCTATTCCAGAAAACTTTGAATCTCATTTCTGCAAGGTACAAACTAATAGCCCTTACAAAGACTGTCAGAGATTTCATTTTAAAACACTATTAAACCTAAAAAGTGGTGGCCAAATTGGAGAGGATGTTTGATCCTCTCCCAATTTTCCGCTGCTACAAAGCAGAGACTGATAGTAAATCGTTCTTTGCAGTCAGTTCTCCTGTTTTTTAAGAACAAGAAACCATTTTAGAAGTTTTTTTTTTTTTTTCCTGCAAGGGCTTCGTGACATTGGCACCCAGCTTGTGAAACAGAGGGAGAGAACAGAAACCATATCCGGAAGTAATCATCTCCCCAGCACTGTAATGGATTATATGTGTTAAAGGTTCCGTGGACTAAATTAGCATGAGGGTATTTCATAAAAAGTTATGTAAATCTTAAGTGGAGGTAATGCTCTTTTCCTTAAACTTAGGGATGAGAAAACAGTAGGCCCCAAGACCTTGCTACAAAACAGTAGCTTTGCTGCTTCCTGTGCCACCAAATTAAACAGTTGAAATGAAACCACCCCACCTCTTATACTCACATAAACTAAGTTTTATTGTTAACTGGCACACACTGAAAAGCATGACTAATGGAGCCAAACTTCTCACAATTGTTCAGTCAATTTGATGTCGTTCTATTTCTTAATTTTTTGGGGGGGAACAGGGAAGAGCACAGTTGCCTTTTCCTCAGCATTACTCAGTCGATAGATAATAGAAAGTTGTTACTTTTAAACTTGCAAATGAGATGCTTTATTTCAGAGGCCCAATCACCATTTCAAATGGAATATTTTTATTTTTAAGAAATTCTGTTTTTAATTGGCTACTTAGAAAGTCTGTTTTAGAAAACGTACATACTTGCTGGAGTTAACTTGTTCTTTAGGGTTCAAAAAAAGATCTACAAAAGGGAAACAAAATGGACATTGAAATGCTGTTCTGAGGGATAATGATACTTAAAAACTTGGAGTGGGTGCAGGAAATCCATCCCCTTTAATATCTCGGTTTGTACTTCGCCTGTTAGCACTTGCTAATCACATTGCTCAGAGGCAATCAGACACTTGTAACAATTGCTTTTTAAGCACCACAGAACTACCTGCAGTAATTTGGTTGTTTTCAACCATTCTCCAAATAAAAATATCCCTTTAGCCCAAAGGCTTGGAGTTTGTAAGGTTTTTTTTTGTTGTTGTTGTTGTTGTTTTTTTAGAAACTAACATACACATTCCCAGGCACTTTTATCACCTTAGGCTAAAAATACAACAGACACAAAGACAGAGAAGGAGCTGGAAGAAATTAAGAAGAGTGCTTTCCAAAGTTTGGAAATTCCTTGAACAGTAAGGCACATCTAATGTATATGCAATAACTCTGCAGTAAAGAGAAAGACGGAGAAACGAGAGCCTGCATAAAAGCCTTGGCAATTCTGTGTTTTAGTTAATAAGGTGAAATGGCAAAATGTTTTGTTCTGTATGGTATCTGTTCAACTGTAATTCTACACTCCACATGATGTGAAAATCTAAGTTTGGGCAAAGCTGGCCTTTTGCTTTCTTTAATCCACACTGACTCTGTGCCCAGAGATGGGGCTCTAACTATTGAGGGACTGGAAGAATCTCCAGGAGTGAGTGATGGGCTCAATCCCGAATCCTCCATGTACCAAGAGGATCCCTTTGACCCTGAAGCCCTTGCAAACAATTGCTTTTTCTTGTAAGTATAGTCTGCCCTCACGTGGTGAAAGTGAGAGGCTGCTTTTACATCCCAGGACACCTTCCTCTGGCTTCTAGGGCAGCAATTTTTGTAGCAACTGGTGCCATTTTACCACCATGCCATCTTTGAGCTGCTCTGCATTTTTCCCTCCCCTCTGTCCTACTTCTTCCTTTTCCTCTTCTTCTTCTTCCTTTCATCTTCTTTCTGTTTCTTGCCCTCTACTTCTTCCTTCCCCCTTGCTTTCCTGAGCCCTCCACTGTATTATTCAGTGGCCCAGATCCCCTGTCTTGGGGAGGATCTGGGCTCTGATTTAAGGAATTCAGAAAATGCACTCTCGGCTGGGCGCGGTGGCTCAAGCTTGTAATCCCAGCACTTTGGGAGGCCGAGGCGGGCGGATCGCGAGGTCGAGAGATCGAGACCATCCTGGTCAACATGGTGAAACCCCATCTCTACTAAAAATACAAAAAACTAGCTGGGCATGGTGGTGCGTGCCTGTAATCCCAGCTACTCAGGAGGCTGAGGCAGGAGAATTGCCTGAACCCAGGAGGCGGAGGTTGCGGTGAGCCGAGAACGCGCCATTGCACTCCAGCCTGGGTAACAAGAGCAAAAACTCCGTCTCAAAAAAAAAAAAAAAAAAAAAAAAAGAAAAGAAAATGCACTCTCAATAAATAGAGAAAGATCACTTTAAGGTATAATAGCATGACATCGTAGATTCTGAACCAGTAATTGAGAGACCTGACTTTCACTGATCGTGGCTCTGTCCCACAAATAGGATATGGATATGACATGTTTATACACAAAGCAAGAAATCTAGGCATATGCACAACTTCATAGAGAACCAGAAGGCAGGAAGACAAAGTGGGTTCATCTATCCACTTCTTTTAAAAAGCCGTAAAGACACCTAATGCTGACCCCTCAGCTCCCGCTGAGCTATTCCAAATACAAGGTAAGCAATCAAAAACCAACGCTCCATATGGCATATAGCCTCAAGAGAAAGCTCCTTGTTTCCCTCATGGTCCTATTCCAGACAGCCCATCATCCCTAGGGCCATCCTGAGCAACCAGTCCACCCTGGGCATCATTTTCATCGTGTCACATCCCTACCCAGAAACAATCCTCAAACGTCTATTGCCTTCAAAGTCCGAATACCTGCGCATTATTCAGGATCTCTCTCTCTCTCTCTCTCTCTCTCTCTGTCTCTCTCTCTCACACACACATGCACACACGCGCACACACACACACACACACACGCACCCCATAGTCTCAACCTGCTCAAGTTCTCTACTCCAGCTATATTTCTCTCCTGGGCATCCCCCAATGTCCATCATTTTTTTAACCTCTGTACTTTTACATTTGCTGATTCCCAGCCCGGAAGAGTCTTACTCAAATCCCACAGCCTTTTGTGGAGCTTATGTCAGTCTCCAAGTCCTTTTTTTTTCAACACTGAAACTGCATTAGTACACAAAGCAAGACATGTCACCCAGGGAGATGGAAGCTGAGGGTGCTTTCATACCCATATGAAAGCCTCATATCAAGATATAATACATATATTTTAATACAACTATAATTTACAGAGCTATTAATCTTCCAAGGCAGGAGGTGGGGTGAGGGTAGGGAGGGCAAAGTGTTCATAAACTACCAAGGAAAAATTCTAGTGGTTTATGCTATTGCCAGAATCCCGAGATGGAATTATGACCCTATAACTCAAAGTTTGCCAGCTCTTTCCATTCTCTAATGGATGCTTTGGAGACGTGGCTTCCTGCTCAATTTCCCTGTATACTCTGTAGCCTTCACTCCCTTCCAGACACACCAGGGAGCCTCATAACACCTCGTGTGACAAGTTGTTTGAGCTATGCCTTTGTTTGGAAAATGCAGAAGGAAGACTCCCATACCCGTCTCAATCTAAAGATTCTGCGTAGGTTAGAGGCGGGAAAACGTCTCTTCCATAGCAACAGATAGAAATGCCATAAAGCTCCCACCCATGATCTCCAGATCTGGCACAAAATATCCACAGGCAAGGGAAGAACTAAATATCACTCAAGTATTGCACCAAATTCCCCTAGTTTACGTTTTAGATGCACTGCTAGTATAGTATTATTCTGATTGTAATCCATGAACCCTCTGCATCATATTCACCTAGCATGGTGTTTTGAAAATGCTGGTTCCTAGGCTGCACCTCAGACCTATACAATCAGAATCCAGCGGGTAGAGCCTTGGAATACAGCTGTGCTATAAATAATTGAAGTCATTCTTATCCATGCTACGTTTGAGCACCTCTTTTTTCAGTATTCACTGTGCTTTTCTTCATTGTGCTAAATGTAGTACTCTAGACAGGGCCTGCCTCAGGCAAAATCGCTAAAAGCTAAATATGTCAAAACCCAGGCTTTGTGAACTCACGTCTCTCTTTGACGTGCTGCTCCCAATCTCTGGCCCTGTGGCTATGTCAGTGTACTTACTCCTGACCCTGGGCCCACTGAGTGCCCACCTGGACTTACCTTGCCCATGCAAACATGTGTGAGCACCTAGGCCATTCCTTTCACCTTCTTGTCCAACAACTTGATTTGATCTGTGCCTGGTTTTCCCAAGATTGTGCTATTCATTAGATGACAGTTAACCGATTTAATTTGATGACTAATCCATATTAAAGGGTTAATGTAGGTATTTGTTACTCTTTGGCTGAGTCAAGGGACATATTCTGGGGCAGATGAAGAGGGACTTGGCCTTCTCAATTACACCAGTTAAATTTATTCTCTCTACCATTTGCTAAGAAGTCTCAAATTCCATGCAATTTTATATCTAAAGTGAATTAATAATCCCCCACTTATCCCCAAAGAGTAGAGCTTAAAAGCACTTGAGGAACTGAAAAGTTTTATGTAAGCAAAATAATTTGTTAATATCCATCTCAAGATCAAGCCCTGATTTATGAATAGCATGGCAATTGTTTTCCTGGTGTTCACTCTCCTAGTAGTAATCAAAACATCCTGATGAAGGTCCTTCCAAGCCAAGTCTACGTGGAATATGCCTTTGATAAGGTGGCCAGCATTCCCTAAGCTGGCCCTGCCTGGGATCATCCTCTGTGTCTTTCTCCATCCTCATGACACTTGGGCTTAGACCAGCCACACCATGTGAATATGGCCTGTTGAGAATAGCATGGAGAGTCCTACCCACCACACTGCACAGAAAGGAAACAGCTCCAGAGAGATGAAGGGAATCACAACCCAGGTTGTGCTGGACCTTCTGACTTCAGCACAGGGCGCCACACTGCCTTGAGGTCACTGTTCCCAAATGTACTTTCAGATGTCTTTGGGACATGTTTATGGTTCTTGGAGATGTGCCCACCTCATCTGCTTCCATCCCTTGTTGTCTCCCATTCTCCTCATCTTTATGCTATGACCAAACTGTCCTCTAGATAGTTCGTCTCCTCAGCTGTGTCTTTTGGTGTTAAAACATTCTCTAGGAGTGACACAACACATTCAGATGCTCTGTGAGCAAAACCCACACCCTGTGCTTTGCTGGCCCTTATCTGTGTAGACTGTGAGTTTCATGCCTCGTTGACATTTGGCTGCCTACTGGCTGCTGAAAGGCTTACGTGATGGATGAGTGGTTATACTGCCCTAGTCTGCTCTGTACACGGCTACGGCCACACATGGATCATGGGAAGAGCTGAAAGGATGGGAAGAGATCTTAAAAGTCATGACCAACTCATCCAAATAGAGGGACAGGAATCCCAAATGGAGTGTGTTGCAATATGTTCAAGGAGCTTTTCTAAAACCTATATTTCAAAAAGACTAAGCTCAAACCTCTGCTCTTTAGGCTACATCAGAACACTGAAATGAGCCCCACAGATGGCCTTTGTACGTAACTCCTGGCATACTGTTTTGTTTTGTTTTTTTCTCAGCCCTAGAATTCCCTTGAATTTTGGAAAATGCTAATTGAAATACAAGGCATATGTTCTTTAGCATGAGCCAGTGAGAGAAACCTAAGGGCTGGTCAATGCTGTCAAATAAATATGACACACAATAACAGTGGCCGTGTGTAACTAGCCTAGTGAATTTGAAAACCAAATCCGAGAACATTTGGTGGCTTGATTAATTTGCTTTGCCTATCCGCCATCTGTTGTTGTCTCCAGGAGCCCGGGATGGGGCGTCCTGCTTGGTTCTGCTGACTTAGGCCACCTGGAAACTCTCCTTCTATGGGGAGTGGGGGTGGACTCTGCAGAACAAAAGTCCCCAGCCCTGCCCCTCTGATCCCACTGTGCAGCTGGGAAATCAGGTTTGTAGAAGCAGCTCCTCCCTTATGCTTCAGAACTACTTTTATATCCTCTACCCCTGTTTAAAACCAGTGCACATTCACAGGCTCACCTGTTTTATACCTTCCCATGCTGATAACTGCAGAGAAAAGTGAGGTCACTTGGTGACAATCAACCAATTGCTTTTTTGAGCTGAACTGCAGAATGTCACATTTGAATTGTGCTACCCACCCCACCCTTTTTGGCTGAATTAACTCATTCTTTTCAGAGCAAAGCTTTTCATCAAATACCTTATACAAACTTGGTATGTAGTGCCCTTAGAGAGTAAGCTCAGCTTTGCTTTCTGAACTAGGTCATTAAAATAATGCTCATCTTGGCCCTTGTCCTGCTCCCCCAACCCAGACACTTAACTTACCCCATTCATTTTTCAATCAAAACATGATGAGTGCTCACATGTGAGCTAGATACTGGGGAGTCAGAAGTGAAAACGTAGTCCTTGGTCCTCACAGGCTCACAGGCTAGTGGAGGAAGATAAATAAACAAAACTACGCTCCAGATATTTTGACAGATATTTACATAGGCTACTTGTGGCAAAGATTTATTGCTTTCCACCAAACTGGTTCCGCTCTTCTTCCATGTTAATCGAGTTGCCCAGCTCCACACTGCACCTCCTTTCCTTCCCACAAACTCCTTCCCTGCAACTTGGTGTGCTCCTATGGCTAAGACCTCCCCATCAGGAATATGAGTTGGAAGCGATGTATGCCACTTCCAGGCCTGGGCCTTCAACCATGGCACATGTGCTCTACCATTTTCTTACACTTTCTGATGAGCTGGAACATATAAGGTCTGCAAGCCAAGCTAGCATCAACCATGTGGAAGAGGACGGTGCTCCAGGTGGTGGGGAGAGATTAGGTGGAAGGGGACCTCATGACTGCACAGGGCAAATGGCCCCTCTAGTGGTTCTGGGTTGCTTCGAAAATGAGAATAAAGGGCTTTGTTTCTTAAGCCACTGTATTATTGGGGCTCTTTGTTACCACAGCTTAGCTTTCACTCTAATCAGTGCAACTCTGCGTGCCACACTGAAGCACTGTCTGAAATGGGAGTAAACAATCTTCATCTGAGATTACACACAAAGAATCTCCATATTTCCTTGATTCAGATTCACCAGATGTTCATGTTTTCCCATTCTTATCATTCTGTTTGCATATGTAAACACATAAACATGTGTGTGTGTATGAAGAAGGGAATTAAATAATAGCAATAGTAGTAAAAACAAAACTTTATAATTTGTAGTTGCTATACAATAAATTTTGCTGTGTTGTGTGCTATTTAACATAAAACTTAATCCCCAGCTTTGCTTAAAATTAATCCCTATAAAACTTACCTTATCTATTCTCCTCACATTCTCAGCAAAGTTCCCAGGCATCTCAATCAAGACTCTTGTTTTTCTTGCTGACCAGCTGCAAGGTCACAGGGCAAGATAACACCCAAAAAATGTTCAAGGTGTTTCTCAAAATGCTATTTTTCAAGTGTAACGTACATCACTAGACATGTTGCAGATTAATTAACTGTTCTTTGTTCTTACTTCTGTAAACCTGTTAGTTGCTATGTCATTCTGGATGTATAAAAGTATCCCATTTTCTGGCCGGGCATGGTGGCTCAAGCCTGTAATCGCAGCACTTTGGAAGGCCGAGGCAGGTGGATCACGAGGTCAAGAGATCGAGACCATCCTGGTCAACATGGTGAAACCCCTTCTCTACTAAAAATACAAAAAAGTAGCTGGGCATGGTGGCACATTCCTGTAATCCGAGCTACTCAGGAGGCTGAGGCAGGAGAATTGCCTGAACCCAGGAGGCAGAGATTGCAGTGAGCCGAGATCGCGCCATTGCACTCCAGCCTGGGTAACAAGAACGAAACTCCGTCTCAAAAAAAAAAAAAAGGAAGTATCCCAAGCTCAGACTTGGGATGCTAATTCTCTGAGCTGGTGGCCACCTTAATAAAATCCTCTGTTTCACCCATTAGTCTCTCCAGGCTCCTGGATATTCTGTCACATGTATTTCTCCTGAACTGTTCATGAGAAATTTACAGACATAAATATTGAAAAGTGTATTTCTATCAAAAACAAGGACATACTCTTACATACAATAATACAGTTGTTAAAATCTGAAAAAGTAACATTGATACCCAGGTTATTATATTATCTAAAGACCTTATTTCATTATTAAACCAATTATCCCAATAATATCTTTTATAGCAAAAGAAAGAAAAAATCTATTACTCAAGGACTCAATCCAAGATTATGTCTTGGGTGATCACTGTCTCCTTTTCTTCTTTAATCTGGAATCATTTATCAGTTTGTCTTTGTCTTTTATGACTTTAACACCTGGAAGAATACAGGCCAGTTATCTTACAGTTTGTCTCTCTCAATTTAAACTTGTTTTCAAGATTAGATTCAGATTATATTTTTGACAGGAATCTCACAGAAGTGACACTGTGTTCTCATTGCCTCATATCAGGTGGCACAAAATTTCCTTCTGTCCCCTTACTGGTGATGTTAATTTTGATTACTTTCGTTTAGGTGCCAGATTTATTTACTATTTTTTTCCCTTCATAATAAAAATGAAAAGAGGAGAGAAAATGAAAGGAAAGGAAGGAGCCACTACTCCCAAACAATTTTGAAATCCAGCAGGGCAAATTCCATTAGCATTTAAGGAACAGGCATGGCCCCCTGGGCCTGAGGCTTTGCCCTTAGAGGCATCCTTCCTTTTTCTTAAAGGGTATCACGTGTTTGCAGCTGAGTAATTTTATTAGCCCGCTTCCTGCCTGTAGAATTTTGGAAGTTCCATAGTCTTCTTTCACTTTATCTTGTCTCTGTTTCTCTCAGTCCAAGCTGGCAATGTTTCTGCTCATCTAACAGTCTCAAAAACATTATGAGTGTCCTGTCTAAGTCATAAAGATTCATACTATTAGACAAAAAGGTCCTTTACAGATCTTTCCTTGATAACGCCATCTCTATTCCTGGCTTCTTCTCAGATGGCTTATGGGACCCATGAGTCACATCTAATCTCTTCACAGAGCCCTCTGTATGACTGAATACTCCAGCTTTTTGGTCCCTCTGAGGCCCTGGTAAGAGGTTGTCCAGCCACACCCTTGGCTTTCTCTTTAGGACATACTTTCTTAACAGTAAATCTCCTCATTTTAGTGTCTTTTGCAAATATGGATTGGCTGAGAGTTTCCCAAACTATCAAGTCCTGGTTCCTTTTTGCTTAAAAGTTCTTCCTTCAATCCCTCTGTTTCTTTCACATCTTACTATAAGCAGCAGGAAGAAACAAGGCTGCATCTTCAACTATTTGCTTTCAACAGTAAGCTTTCTGCTACTATATGGCAAGGATCCCCTTTCTTGCAGTTTTCAATTAAGTGTTTCACATTTCCTTTGTGCCTCCATCAGCAGTGATTCTAGAATCCATCTTTCCATCATTGGTCTACTTATGGTCATTGAGGTATGCCCTTAGAAAACACAGGTTTTCTCTACCCTGCTTCCCAATTCCTTCTGAGCCCTCACAAGTAAAGACTTTAATATCAAAATTGTACTTGCAATCTATTCAAGACAATCTAGGCTTCTATCATATTCCCCAAATTTATGTAAATTTCATTATATAATATTAATATATGATATAATTTTATTATAGTAAGTTTACCTAAAAAACTTGCGATCTATTACAAAGCAACTTTCATATTTTTAGGTATTTGTTAAAACAGCACCCCACTGTTGTTACTAAAATCTGTATTCCTTTCCTAGTACAGCTGTAAAAAATTGTTGCAAACTTTGTGACTTAAGGCAACACAAATTTATTACGGTTCTAGTGGTCAGAATGGTAAAACGGGTCCATAGAACTGCATTCCTTTTAGGGGCTGTAGGGGAGAATCTGTTTTCTTACCTTTCCCAGCTTCTAGAGGCCTCCTATATTCCTTAGCTCATGAACTCCTTCACCATCTTTAAAGCATCTTCTCTCCTCCCTGATCTCTGCTTCCATTTCACTCACATTTCTGTCCCTGCTGCCTTCCTCTTATAAGACCCTTGTGGTTATACTGGGCCCACCCAGACAATCCAGGATAATCTCCCCATATCAATATCCTTAACTTAATCACATCTGCAAAGTCCCTTTTCCCTATAAAGTCTCATATTCACAGGTTCTGGGGATTAGGATGTGGACATTTTTGGGTAGCCAGCTAGAATATTCTTGAAGGTCTATCTCTTGTCTGTAATGGCCTACACAACAGAGGGTAGTTAATTCATCACATTAAAGGTGAATTCATTGAATTACAGGTTAATTCATCAGTCCTTGGTATAATTGCCAAGAATTACAGGGAAAATAGTTGAGTCAAAAAGGAGCCCCCAACACAAACGGTGAAACGTTTCTTGGTTCATTCTCTTCCACATAGAAACTCAGAACCTGAAAGTTTCCCTGTTATTCCAATTTGATTTTTGTTGTTAAACTTGATCTCAATCACAAGTATGTTGGGTGAATTAAAAAACATGGGCAGTGTCACTGGTTACAGGCATACATTATTTAACCCAACACTACTCAAGCATCAGGAGAAGCATGTGAATTTGTATTCAGTAAGATTGAAACAATGTTGTGCCAGCCTGTGTGTTTTTAACCATTGATAGCATCAGACATAGCAGAGTAATCCAGGACCAACCATGTCCCAGGTTTCTTTTGCCAAGGCTGCCACCTGGAAAGTATACCAATCAGGCTGACCTGGGTTTGCTATTAGGGGAAGGAAAGACATACCATGTCCATAATGGTCAGTTTGGAGTCCCAAATTTTCATGTACTCCTTTCATACTAATTATTACCCAGGAGTAACCAAAAATAATGACCTTTTCTTGAGACAGTGAAAGTAAGTGATCAAACTGCCTTACTAAAATATGTAGACCAGGAAAATGTACCAAAGAGTCAGAAACCTTTTTGAGTTAACTTTTGAGAATGCCATTCTAGCACTCAGCAATGCTGGATATAGTAAGGAATATGGAATGTCCATTAAATTATCTGATTATTAGCCCACTGTTAGATGTTCTTTGCAAATGATTCAGAAAGCCTAATGCATGACACAATTTCATTTTAAAGCACAATGGTGTGGCTAGAGTCAACTGATTGGACTGAAGCAGCAATATCATAACCTAAAAATAAAATAAAATAAAATAAAAGGTCAAAGCAGTGAGACAACAATGGTAGTCTCAAAAGAGGGTCAAAATTTGATATAGTCGATTTGCCAGAATAGGCAGAGGTAATGTCCTATGCAATGTGGCCCACTTCACCACAGAACAAACAGGCCAGATTTTGGCAGAAGTCACAAGTCAGGTGTACAGTGGGAGCTTTTCTGCATCAGAAACACATGGTCCTTTACAGTGTCTAATCTGCAGTGGTGGGTCTGTTGCCATTTCTGATGAGGTGAGGACACCAGGCGCCAATAGCAGCAATCTGGGCATTGCAGGCTCAATCAACAGCTCGATCCTCATTGTTCCCATCAGACAATAGGCCCTTACAATGGCATCAATACAAGGGACCCAGACTATCTGCTTGGGAGACACAGCTTGTTTATACAGTTCATGGCCATGGAGAGGGATGTCTTTATCTGCCAGCCTTAGTCTTCCAAGTGGCAGACCACATGGCTAGACCATTGGTAACAGCCCAAGAGTCAGAAGCAGTCCTTAGGAGTACTGTCTAAGGGGAGAATGTGGCTTTCAATTCAGTCCATTGCGCTGCAATTGGTCTTCCAGAATTGTCACTGAGGCTGGACAGTTGCTGCCACCCAGTGGACATTATCAGATGTCATCTTAGCTAAACCGACATCAGTGAAAGAGCTCAGGGTTACAGACCAACCTTCATGAATCAAGGACCCTATTGAGCCAGCAGCTTTCCTTCAGGCAATGGAGTGAGAGAAAAAGTTTCTCCCAAAGAGGTGACTGCTGCTGTTCCATGTAAAACTCAGTGGCCTCTCAGATGCCACTAGAGCAGCACTCTTAAATATACTATTTCCATTTAGCAAGACAGGCTCATTGGACGGTTCCTACACTGTTTTGTTGAGTCCCGTTTGACCCATCCCAAATGGGGATATCCAGCCTGAGAGTCACAGGCCTCTGGCTGGAAAGATTTTCAGTTTAAACAACAGCTTAGCAGCAGGTTAATAGCTGCCACTAGGGAAAAGCAGGGTGGGAGGAGCACTTGGTGGCTGTGTAAGAGCAGTGGAGCTGATATACTAAAAATGGTCTCTCCTAGTACTCCGGCAGTCATTATCCCTCATTAAAGCTGACCTTTGTCCCCCTGGTTTATATATTGTTTCTGTTGGATTTGCTGGACAGTACATGTGGTCATTTCTGAACAGGAAAATTCCCTCTGATATCTGTGGACATTCACAGTACAAGCATCATTACCAATCATGCATTCAGCCACACAAACCACAACAGGATACTGAATTAGCCCAGAAGTCCACCCAGTAGGCCACATTAGCTTCCCCTCATTACTTCCAACTGTGTCTAAATCTCACAGGCTGCAAGGAGCTGACCTGAGTACATGTCAGGATCTACAGCAACAGCCTCTAGACCATGCTAGTTCCCAGCTGAGAGGGTGGGAGTTGAATGCTAGCAGGGAAGATAAGGCTATGGTGTCAGCCTTTCCATTTTACCTCTTTCAATCCCTCACCCCCAGGTTGGTGCCCAAGCAGCAGCACTACTTCCTCCTCATATGCCTCCTGGCATCCAGCGAGCACCAGGGCTCAGGGTCCCCTTTCATTGTGCCCTTGTACACACCCTGGCTGCAGCTTCACCATGCTGTTCTGAGGGCCTTTGGAGACCCCTGTGCCTAGTACCCATCTCTCATTGGCCAAGTTGAACTGTGGCAAGGGCCAGGGACATGACTCCAGCCCCTCTGTGCTACTAAGCAAGGGTCTGTGTCCACTTTTCCTTCTGAGCACTCTCCTGATCATGGCTTAACCAATGTTTTCAGCTCATTTAAACCAATGGTTCTGGTTCATGGAAAGCTCTACGTAAACAGCAAGGTCCTCATTGCTAACACCAGTTGTCTGGCTCTGAGGACTCCTAGCTCAATGTCCATAGAGACATTGTGTTTCAGCTGGGGCCATGAAGCTTGCTTGCCTGTTGTTCTGATAACATTCCTGACTCTGCCCACCAAGAGGTGAGAATGAACAACTATTGAGCACCATTCAGGTGGCTTGTTTGGTCCTGATTTTTGCAGCTCAGCCTCTAAGCATTAATTCAGTTCATGTTTATTAACAGGTAGGACAGCGGGAAACCCCTCCTCCACCTCCTCCTGCTCCAAACTACTTGGGCAAGAACATTTGCTTCCAGATCCCAGGGAGTTTTCTCATCTCTCTGATCCTGGTTTGTGGAATCCTTGTTCTTCCTTTTCAATAAAGCCAAGTTCCCATCAGCATTCCTTCCTTCCTTCCTTCCTTCCTTCCTTCCTTCCTTATTATAAAAACTATCAGGGCTGCAATTTTATTTTCTCTACTTTTTTAAGCTACTAAGTTAACCTGTTACCATGTCATGGATACTTGCAGAAAACACAAGGCTCTCAGGTCAGAGACAACACAGCACGGCAAGCACCATGAGCATCAGTATGTTTACACTGGCTCCCCTCGCTTCTATGTCCCATGAGGGCTACGTGGCAGGCCTGCATATGCAGTATGCTGTGTTATGGGAGAAAAACACCGAATTTCAACACTCTGCCACTTTTATAGCAAGTGGTAAGCAAGCCTGTTCTTTGTCTCAGAGGGAGACATCACCTCATCTTTTAAAACTGTTCAGTACAGATAAAACCCTCTGAGAGATAACCTGCATAAAGAGAAGTTAAGGCACATTTCTGGCATACACGGCAAGAGGTGTAAAACTGCAAAAGACCCATGGAAGGGTTTCTCAGCAACAATCAGCCCTCTTGTAACTTCCCAATGGGTTCACCTTGCCTGCTGCCTAGACAGAGCCAAATTATCAAGACGGGGGAATTGCGATGGGGAAAGAGTAATTCACACAGAGCCGGCTGTACAGGAAATGGGAGTTTTATCATTACTCAACTCAGGGCAGGAACTTGGGAAGTGGGGAGTACTGATTGGTCAGGTTGGAGGTGGAATCATCGAGGGTAGAAGTGACGTTTTCTAGCTGTCTTCTCTTCCTGGGTGGGACGGCAGAACTGGTTGAGCCAGATTACCACAGTCTGGGTGGTGTTGGTTGATCCATCCAGTCCAGGGTCTACAAAACATCTCAAGCACTGATCTTAGGTTTTACAATAATGATGTTATCCCCAGAAGTAATTTGGGGAGGTTTAGACTCTTTCAGCCAGAGGTTTCATAACCCCATAAACCATAAATTCTAATCTTGTAGATTAGAATGTGTTAGGCCTGCAAAGGCAGACTGATCCCCAGGCAAGAAGTGGGTCTTTTTAGGAAAGGGCTATTATCAATTTTGTTTCAGAGACTAACCAGGAACTGAATTCTTCCCCAAAGTTAGTTCAGCCTATGCCCAGAACTGAACAAGGATAGCTTAAAGGTTAGAGGCAAGATGGAGTCAATTAGGTCTGATCTCTTTCACTGTCATAATTTCTTCAGTTATATCTTTGCAAAGGCAGTTTCAATCTGGGAAAATAAAGAATAACAACTTGTAAAGGTCTGCATTATAGTCTTTGCCAACTTTCTGGTTTACATATGCCCACTATGGCTGACTTCAAACTACCACTCTGTTATCATTCAACTCAGAGTCGGAAAGAGATGTGCACATGTGCTGGCCTGACCAACTATTGATAAATCTTGCTTAAATCAATTATTACTATGATTCTTGTCCTTGAGTTTCAAATCCATATCTGAATATTTTGTAAACATATGCATCACCTAACATACCATCATCTCCCCTGTTTTCAAAATGTATCCCTGCATAACTTTCCAAATGTATATTATCATCTCTTTGGAGTCTGCTTACAAGACTGAATACAAGAGCATTTCTCCTCTGAGGATCTCAGAACAATTTCTGGAGAAGCTTGGAGGGGAATTCTTGGATTATATTCATGGCTAAAATAGAACCCAGAAAATAAAAATGCTAAGAACTGGGATGTGACAGATCCAGCCTCTGGCTAGTGGTCAATCTCCCTCAGTGACTTTTTTTTTTTTTTTTTTGCAACTTTAGTAAATCATTACACTTGTGTTTTTAAATTTCTGAATCTGTGATCATCTTCTACAACATTGTCTGATGTTAATTTTGTTCATAGTTTTATGAGTTTTATTTTTGTTTGGTTTTGGGTTTTTTTAAAACATATTCACTGATGGTCTCATGGCCTATAGGGTACAAAAACAAGAATTTTGTCTATTTTATTTACCGCTTTTTCCCCAGAACCTAGAACAGTGCCTAGAATGTGGAAGATACTCAATGAATATAGGATAAATAAATAAATTCTGATTCTTGAATCGGTATCTATTTCACTTCATTATCTTTCTTTTTTGATAGCAGGCATGGCAGATGACAATCAAGATGGCAAACAGAAGCTCTAAATTTTTCTTCTTGTAATTGAAACTTCATTGAGTTTCAGGATGTCTAACATCCTAATGCTGCCTCTCACACACTGTATAAAATCAAAGAAGTCATTTGACCATTCCATGCCTCAGTTCCCCCGTCTAAAGTGCTCATGGATCTCTGAAAGAATTGTGTCCATTTTCATCCTTGTTTCTGGGACTATGCCATGCTGGATACATACCAACAAGTTTCTGTGTCATTCTGACAACATTCATCTTTCTGGAGGGTAGTGGAAGAGTAGAGATCAATGGCTGTAGTCTTACATTTCTGTCACCTGTTGGAGAGATTCAGAAATTCTTTGACGGCAATTTCTCAGCTTCTCTCTAACCAGGATCTAAACCATCACTCTGAAAAATTCCCCAAACTTACCACTTATCCATTTTCTCATCTATAAATGGGGCTAACAACACGTACATCACAGGGTTGTGGTGTTAATTAGATAACCTAATTCAAGGGTTCTCAAAGTGGGGTCCCTGGACCAGCAGCACTGGCACCACCCATCAGCTGGTTAGCAGTGCAGAGTCCCACCCCAGACCTACTGAAGCAGAAATGCTGGGGTCACCACCTGCATCTGTGTTTTGATAGGTATTCCAGGTGATTCTGATGTATACTAATGTTTGAGAATTGCTGACAGATGAAATCATCCGACGCTTAACCCACAAAAGTTTGCTTTTCATTTATTCATTCAGATTCATTAGCCACCCAAACCAATATACTACAGAATTATTCATTGTCACCCCACTTGGTAGATGTAAACCATGAGTGGGAGACTTGGGAGCAGACCCTGCTCTAAAACCCAACTGCAAATGATTCGATTGCTGTTCCTCTTATCCACAATTTTTGCAACTTGACTAAATAACCTCCACATTTATACTTTTCTTTCTCCTATATCTTGTTTCAATAGGCCATTTTACACATACATAAGTAGCTAACTGGTCACCTGCACAGTCAGATTCTAGGAAGACCAGTAATGCTTAGGACTGCTAGCTTTGGAATAAACCAACCTGAGGCTCACACCATCCAGGTAGCACTGAACAAGTCCATCTTGGTGGAATCTGAGTTTTTCAAATGAAAAATTGAATTAACAACAATGAAAGTCCCATTTATGGGGACTATTATGTGCCAGGCACTATGCTAGGTATTTCACATTTAGTATACATTGTCTCATTAAACAACGAATTGTCTTTTCTTTTCTTCAAACATCACTTAGTTAAATACTTCTAACGTTTTCTGTATGGTGTTGCAAATTTCAGGACCCATCATATCTTTGTTTTTATAACCAAATGATAGTAAAGACATTTTGCAGGAAAGCAAGAACTTTATTAATTACTAGCTTTTCAGCAAACCTGTTAGAGTGCCTCAGTTCCATTAAGTGAGCTATATCAGTTGGAAAAATGGGGTTAATTTTGCAGCAGGTTTAGAGAAAGTAAAAATAACTATTATATAGTGGTGTATCTGTGCTGTGTGGTAGAAGGTTCCTAGTTCATACTTAATTGAAAAGGCAAGTCACTGTTGAATTGTGAAAATCCTGGAAGAGTTTTTAAAGTAATTTAATGTAGCATTTTATGATAGCTTTTTTAGTTTCAAATTTGCGATGGATATCGAGGGATGTATATGCCTTCTGATCCCTTAGATTTAATCAGACTTCTCGCTTGCTTGCTTGCATAATGGTTTATGGTACCTTTGATGATTTGCAGCCAACCTAGCACTTTTAATAATTTACTGTAAAAGCATTTAATTTTTAATGGACAAGAATGGGTTAGAGGTAACTTTTGCATTGGTAAGTGCTCTCGTGAAGAGTAGGAAAAAGAATCAGTATATTTAAATTCCAAACATTATTGAAAGCATTCATCTTTTATTACCAAAATCAAATGCATAATTGAATAACATACCTAGCCCAAAATTATTGTTCATGCTTTATTTAACCATAAGATAGCATTGCTTTCATGATGCTATCATGAAAACATTTTTTCAAATTCTTTTTTTTTCTTATCTTCCATAGTTCTCAATATTCTGTCCCACTAGAAAAAGCATACCTGCCACATTTTTTTACAGCTTGCTAATCAAGAAGAGCCCAACAAAAAAATGGCTCTTAATGTCTGGTACATATTAATAAAAAAACTATCTTTTTATATTCATTATCCTTCAAAGTTTTTCTAAGAGTTCCATATAATGTGCATACCTAGGAATGACTTCACAACTAGTCTTAAAAATGTTAGCGTTTCCATGTGGAAAGAAAAATGGGAAGATGCCAGGCTAAATATTTTTTAAAGACTTGATGGAGGACAAAACATATCTTGCCTGCAGAGGCACATAAAACAAAAAATGTTGCAATCACCAAATAATCCCTTTTTCAGATATGCCATATGTAAAAATAAGAATAGCTTCACAGAACTGCTTTCTGGGGAATCAACTAACAATCTACAGCCCTGGAAAGTTTTCTACTCATCTAACATTCCACAGCTGACTGTCCCTACACTTACCATGAAACAGGCTACAGGGAGAACTCTGATGGTCAAGGATTAGAGTCTGTGAGCTCTGCTTCTGGAACACCTTTTAGAATTCAAGCATCAGAGCAGTTGCTTGAGAATGTGAAACTCATTCTCTTTGCTTTGGCTTTCAAATAGCCTTGAAAGTAAACCCTGCTACAGAGGATTGGCTCCCAGGAACACTTGGTCCTTAGCCAAGGAGTTTGTGCTCAGTCAAAAT
The DNA here is from genome assembly GCF_048565385.1 of Saimiri boliviensis. Taxonomy (NCBI): domain Eukaryota; kingdom Metazoa; phylum Chordata; class Mammalia; order Primates; family Cebidae; genus Saimiri; species Saimiri boliviensis. The sequence continues at coordinate 91,817,579 of NC_133458.1, read as the reverse complement.
TACCCCATCTAAAGATAAAAATTTCAGGATACAATCCCCGTTTCCATGCATGGTTTCCCGGGGTGAAACTGCAGGTGCAAGACTTAAACTGGTTAAGAAGAACTCTATCTACTGCCTGCGATCTATTGGCTTCCTGGCAGGGGTTATCTACAACAATTCCTTTCTCTATTAGCCAGATTTTCATCTCCACCCCAGCTAATGAACAGAAACTTCTAGAGCTAGTCAATTGTCACCTGTATTTGAAAAAGCAGGAATTGTCCCCAAGCAATTCAGGGGCAATTGCTTGTCAATTTAGCAATCCTGAACTGACAAGTTCAGGGGCACCTGAGTTAGATGATCTTTACCAATCACATGTACACATCTCTTTTCTCCAGCTCTCTCAGATTCTTTATCTCACATCACCAACACAGACTTTTGGAGGTGGAGAACCCTTAAAGATTATCCCATATTCCACAGATTTTTTTGCACGGAGAAACTGCAAGCTAGATAACTTACTCAAGGTTACCTAGAAGCTAGAAACTAGAAGGCAGACTCCCTAATTTCCAAAGCAAGTGCTTTTCCCATTGCTTCATATGGTCTCTCTCTTTTTCTCCTCTCTCCCCTCCCCAGCTACTATCATCCATTTTGCTTTGGTTTTAGGCCTTGCCGTGGTGCCAGGGATACTCAAGAGTGTCACTTTCCTGCAGTGGTAGCTTTCATTGCTGTGGGGGAGGAAATAATGGGTTTTCCTGACCCCCAGCTAAAAACTTTTCTGGCTTAGAGTTTGTTCCATCCTCCTCTTCTAATCAGGTATGCGACCTATTTTTTACATTCTGACAACCTACGGAAAAAGTTGACTTAATGACTTAATCCTATCTAATTTGCCATCCTAGTCTCTATGACAGAAACGTAATTAATTTTCTTAGACACATTGATTCTTCTTAATATCCTTACCAGGTTATAAGTTTATAAACCATCTTCAAAAAGAGAACACAGAATTGTAAAAAAGGATGTTACAAATGTAGCTTTCTAGCCAAGCTCCATCTTGGCCTGAGTCCCTACATTTCCCCAGAACTATGCCAACCAAATACAGAAGCCATATACCACAGTGTTAACATTTGTAATTCATGGGCGTAGAACTGCAGTGTGGTAGAGCCAGAGAGGCAGATTGTTATCTTCACTCTAGCGCATCTTTTCATAGGTTTTTTAAATGAATGAAGGGAAGGAGGGGGACGGGGGAGAGGAAAAAAGGAAGGAAAAATGTGAGAAAAACATACCCAACCCACAATAAAATTTGAAGCCTGAAACCTAAAGTATATCAGGAAAAAAATTAAGTATTATAAATTAAAAGGCTAAAAGCATTATATAGTCAAATCCGTAATTCCATAAATCTATAATGCCAGCTTTTTAATGAAACGTAAAAAGGTCTATAAATTCCATTTTTTCCCTTAGCAGGTTAAAAAAAGGCGGGGGAAATTCTGAGTTATAGACTGGTAGTGAGTATAGGTAAAAACGTCTCCGCTACGAATAGGTGCTATATACCACTGTGTTCATACAAGGGGGAAACAGACTCAGTAACAGTCAATCTCGCATTTTTGGCAGACTAAATGATTAACCATTTCACATCAGAGTCTATCTCAATCCAATCAACTGTATGGAAATTAGTCACTATAATGGAGAAAGTACTTAACTCAGAAGGGTTCATTCATTAATCACATATCAACACACCAGAAAGATAATCTTTCTGCTTAAGCTACCAGGCTCTACGTATTCATCCATTCATTCCTTCAGCAGATCTTTCTTGAGCTCTTACAATGACGCAGGCACTCTGTGGAGTACTGACAATAAAAATACACTCCTTAAAATAAAGGCAATTATAGATTAAAAGGGAAAATAAAAATAAACAAGTTAGTTCATGAGCTGAAGATTAACATAGATTTGCCACACACACACACACACACACACACACACACACACACACACACTAAGCTAAAGGAGTAGGAGGCAAAAGGGAAAAACTGCACATCCATTCCAGCGCAAGTGGAGAAATCTTCACAGAGGAAGTAACAGCTGAGTTGGGACTTTAAAGATGAATAGGAGTTCACCACAAAGTTTCCAATGAAAATCAAACCCTGAAAACAAAAAAGGAGAGGCCAAGTCAATGAATATTTCCATTAAGCCAAGATTTCCCAATTGTTTATAGATCTTACCTGTAAAAAGGGATTCCACGGCCAGACGCAGTGGTTCATGTCTGTAATCCCAACACTTTGGGAGGCCAAGACAGGTGGATCACCTAAGGTCAGGAGTTCAAGACCAGCCTGGCCAACATGGCAAAACCCCATCTCTACTAAAAATACAAAAATTAGTCGGGTGTGGTGGCAGATGCCTGTAGTTCCAGCGACTCAGGAGGCTGAGGCTGGAGAATCACTTGAACCTGGGAAGCAGAGGTTGTGGTGAGCCGAGATCACACCACTGCACTCCAGCCTGGGCAACAGAGCATGCCTTTGTCTCAAAAAAAAAAAACTAAAAAGGGGAGCAGATTCCACCATCAAAATAAAATTCAGAATACGCTGGATTCTACAACATTAAACGGTTTTCTTCACAGCAAGGCTTCTCAGAGCCTTCACATCTCACAAAATGCATGCCATAGGTTAACTTAACTGGTTACTTCATGGGCATTAAACTGCAGTGGAGGATAGTCAGTGCATATTATGAACCTAGAAAAGAGACACACAGTGTGCAGTGATATCCAGGTTGGAGGAAAGCCCACCTTTTCCATAGAACTTGAGGGTCTGCTTTTCTGCGTATACACTTTATGTCTGTATTTGTAGTCTGAAATTATTTTCATGCATGTTTTAGACTAAGATAAGAAAAGATGATTATATGCTCCATTAATGAATGTTGGAGTCCATCTTGAAAAAAAAAAGTAGCAGCCAAGCCTTATTTATTAATACTAATATCAACATTGCAAATATTCTCATTCTAAGAAGGTTGTCCTTGCCTTACTGAATTCTAGGGAGGATATGCTACCATTTTTTTGTTTTGTTTTTTGGCTTTTATTGTTACAAAAAGACTAGAAAATCCAGATTAAGATGCTAAAGTATGCAATGCATACGGTTGGTGATTGTGTACTAGATAGCCATACCAAATATCAACCCAGGAATTACTTTTCTTCTTCAGATAATCCTCAGCAAATAGGTGAATAATTGATTTTTTTCTTCATATCCACTTTATATGTGTGAAATAATTTTTATTGAATTCTGCTTTTTTTCATTTCTGAAAAAAACTACAACTTAAGTATATTTCAAGGAGTGCTAAATATTGATAAAAAGTAAAGGAGAGAAATGCAGATGGCCGAGGTAACACTGTGAAAGACGAAAGACTTAGTCAGTCACTATTTCTGTGACCAGAACTTCAGAAACTGTAGCTAAAGAAAGACTTCAGCCCTGTTATATGACGCTATTTAAAATCTGTACTACCTGTATAATAGGCTGGAAAGGAGCTATTCCATTGATGAAAGGAGATTTAGATCTATGACTTACATTACCATGATGAATCCTCTATTAATATTAAAGTTCTATCCATCATATTGGAAATTTCCCTACAGAGTTTTTAACATGTCCCTGGTGGCTGCCTTAATACATAAATCATTGCCATCCGAGAAGCCAGCACAGGATTTCTGCTTATAACTTTTTCTATATTACACCTTTTCCCATTTCATTTCTGTGCAAATTTAGTCCTTTTTAGTTTTAGAACACAGAAAGTCGCCTTTTTCCAATTATCCATGTTCACCACAGATGCTCTCCTTCCACGTTTGGTATTGCCTCCCCTTTCCCTTTTGTTTGCTGATAGTAAAATTAGCAGCAGTAAGAAGTCTGCCCTGTAGGCTTAGGAAACGTGGCTCAAGCTGTCAGTACAAGCAATAAATGCTGGCCGGCTTATATTTTGTAGCCTGTAAAATGTTGGATACCATAGCTCAGATTCTTTGGTCGGCAGCCACGGTCTGCAAATGTCACATTTCATCAAAATCATTTCAGCAATTGTTCACAGGTATGTCCAAAGACAGGGGGTGATGCGGTAGGATCCTATGGGCCTGGACTTGGAGTCTCTCCGCACTCATTTATCTGTTGGTAAGAACAAAGCTGCGGCAGGTTCTCAAGTGCGACAATAATTTGGGAATCTCCAAATTCAAGATGATCCAAACTCAACTACTTTCGAGCTTTTGGGTGGAGGTTGGGGAGGAAGAATAACAGGCCGAGAATTATTCAATAGGCCTGGTTCTCTCTTCTGTGCCAGCAAAAAAACCTAGAATATAAAGGTTCATCTTCTACCGACCTTCCAAATTATGCTCTCCTCCCTTTCAGCCTGTGTCTCACCGCCTATTCTAAACACACACACACACACACACACACACACACACACACACACACACAGAGTCATTAACTCTGGAAGATTGGAAGAATTATAGCCGCAGCACTAGTGCAACCAGTAATGAGCATTTGCTCAACTTTTTCTTTAAATGCGTTCTTCAGAAACCTTAACAGGCTCACGTCTGTAATCACATGGATTGCTTGAGGTCAGGAGTTTGAGACCAGCCTGGCCAACTCCATCTTCACTAAAAATACAAAATGTAGCAGGCGTGGTGGCACATGCCTGTAGTCCCAGCTACTCAGGAGACTGAGCCAGGAGAATCGCTTAAACCCAGGAGGCAGAGGTTTCAGTGAGGCAAGGTGTCAGGGCACTCCAGCCCCAGCAACAGGGCGAGACTCCACCTCCCCGCCCTCAACCCCCACCCCCCAAAAAAGACACCTTGACTGTGCCTCTGAAAAAGGAACTCATGGATACTGAATAGCTGCCCTTCACCCCATGGCTTAGTTTTGTTCCAGAATGTGGCCAACCCATATCATCCACTTCCTCTTCAACTCGCATCACAGTTTACCCCCCAGAAGGCTTCCTAGAGAGGGGATGTGTTTCCTCTGTTCAAACTCAGTCCTGAGGAAGAGGATCAGCATACCTCAGAGCATCCCGAACATTTGTTGCTAGTATGGAGTTAGAGGAGGGAGGTGTGAATGGCCCCAACCTCTTAAATGGCAGGCACCCACTGCTAGCAATGCAAAGGAGAAATTACCTGCCAAATTTTTCATTCAAAAAACTTTATAAATTTTTAAATCTTACTCTTTTGGAATAAGCCATAAATGGGTCAAATGATACAGAATAGTGTAATAGATGTGATATAAATTCTTTATAATTATGGAAATGGTAGCTTCCTTATTGGTCACATGAGTCACATAACATGTAATTCCCTGTCTCGAGTTATTAATAATGGATACACAGTTATCAAATTATTCTAATGAACACTTTTAAAATACTTTCTGTCACTGAAAGCAAATATTTTATTGTAGACAGATATGCTCGTAGGAGTGAACTTAAATGTCCCATTATTACTACCACTAATTTAGTGTAAATACTGTTTAAAAAAATTGACAGAGAGCAATGACACTAATTACCAAAAGAATATACTTCTATTTGGAATTATACACAAGGGTCTTATTTTTACCGTCTCTAAAATAAACACTCCTTACTGATCTGTACAGGTCATTATATAAAGAAAAGAAACTTGGGATTCTGTCTCCAAGGAAAACTATCCAGCTATCAGGCAAAGATTGGCAAATCTGCCAACTTAATAGAAAAGTGAACTTTCTTGCTCAAAAAAAAACAATTCTACTTTGGATCATAGAACTTACCCCACCTTGGTAAACTCGGTGGGAAGGATTAAGGCAAGCCAGTATCATCATAGCAAAATAAAGGCTGTAAAATGTTTAGGAAAGAGGCCCAAATTGAAGAGTTAGGACCATTTAGGGTCCAAACCATCTGGTCCTGGAATCCTCTGGGCAGTGCTTCATATCTGGTGTGAGCATAACACTGGAAACAGGACCACCTCCAAATGCCAAGGAGAAACACCTGAGCCAAGGCTTTTACTTGCCAGGGAGACCAGGAATCTTATAGGCTCCCAAAGTTGGCACTGCTATTGATGGATATATGGAAAAATAGCTGGGAATTGTGCCCTCAGCTGCCCCTGGGAAAGGAAGATCTAGAATTTGTTTTGTTTTGGGTTTTTTTTTTGTTTTTTTTTTTTTTTTTTTTTTTTACTGTCAAAGACCCATATGAGTCACAAAAATATCACACAAGAACACCTGCTTGCAAAAACAAAGATCCAGATGGCACAGCTGAAAGCACTGTTTCCTGATGTCACCAGGCTAGAATAGAGACCTCCATAGCATCTTGAGAAAGACACAGAGAAATACCTACAGTAACAGAGATGATTAAGTCACCCTCTGATTGCAGGTCAGAACTTGGGTTTTCACCAGTTAAGAAAACAGTTTTTCTCAGCCCAGGGAATTGGAGTCATGGAGAGATGAGTCTAGATTCTCCCTAACCTGTTCTCTCTCTAGCTGTATTAGACATCTTTTGTATTGTCTTCCCAGTAGTGCCACCCACCCCCAGCACTTCTCAGAGGGTTATAATAGAATCTTTTATGGTAGTGGAATGTGGACCACTCCTGGCCACAGAGGATTGATTCAGATGGGACATCTTATCTAGTCTGGGCCAATCAGTGTCATTCCCTGGTACTTTGAAACTGAGAAGCTATGGCAGTTTTTCAAGGAGTGGCCAGAATTGAGGATATGTAAACTCAGGAGGTTTTGACAAATAGATAGAGAAGTTTGAAAATCTAGACAGTAGTAAGGGGATAATGAAACAGACACAGAGAAGAAATGAGAATCCAAGAGAAAGTCTCGATGGTGATTCGAGTCTTTGGTTCCAGATGTTCTATAGGCCCTAATCCCATTCATAAGACATCCCAGTATCCTCATAACAAATTCCTCATTTTGCTTAAATGCATTAGAAATTTCAATAATGTGCAACGGAGGAGTACTGAATAATAATATATCAGGTAAATGAGAGCCTAGTTTTGCAGCTGTGCTGATAGGAAAGAGTCAATTACACAACATTTACAATAATAGGAAATCTGACTGGGTATAGTGGCTCACACTTGTAATCCCAGGACTTTGGGAGGCCAAGGCAGAGGATTGCTTGAGCCTAGGAGTTTCAGACCAGCCCAGGCAACATAGCAAGACTCCAGCTCTATACAAAATAGACAGACAGATAGATAGATAGATAGATAGATAGTAACTAGGCATATTGCCATGTGCCTATGGTCCCAGCTACCTGGGAGGCTGAGGTGGGAGGATTACTTGGGCTGGGATGGTCAAGGCTGCAGTGTTCCATAACTGTGCCACTGCACTCCAGCCTGGGCAACAGAGCAAGACTCTATCTCCAAAAAAAAAGGAGGGGGGCGGGAAATAGGAAACTGCCCAAGAGGTAGAGAGGGCCAATGTGCCATGTGCACCCACCCCAGTGGTTTCTCTCCTGCTCCATCTCTTACTGTACCCTGCTTAGTCTGTATGTTAGGGGCTCCCTAGCACTCTGGGACTCCTTCTCCCTGGATATTTTTATCCAAGTAAGATCAGATTAAAACATACATCAAAGGAAGTTTGGGAGTGGTAAATATAAATAAGCAATCAGCCTAAAGTATATGAAAACATAGGAAGAGCTATTCCACCTGGAGATTGGGGCAAGAGACATGGACAGAGGGGGTGTTCATTGAAGATTCTCACTGCTCTCCTAGTTGGCTGCTCCTAGATTGTGAATCACCACCTACTTCTATCAGCGAATCAGAAAGACATCTCTACTGAGGTAAGGTCCCATCATTCTAAAACTGCTCTGGGTTATTCAAGTCTATGTTTATAATAGGCTTTCATCCCTAGAACTGCTGTGCCTAACTATGCTTTTAAATATTCTCTAAAACCTTTACCAACTTTATCTTATTTTTATTGTAGGTTCTCAAAAGAGAAATATTTGATCTCTTAAATTCACCAGTTTAAAACCTGGCAAGTTTTAAAACCCAATATAGAACTAAATCCATTAGCTATGTTAAAAGAAAAACTTGAGACAAATTAAATGTATCAGTTTAATTGAACAAGAATGAGCCTCAAAACCAAAACAGGCTCAGAGAACATCAGCCTGCAATGTAGTCCCGCAGCATTTATGGACAGAAAATGTAGGTGAGATAGAGACGGCTCGATCAGTTACAGCTTGGCATTTGCTTTGTTTGAACATCTGAGGAGCTGGCCACCTAAGACTGAAGCTCAGCTGCAGGGATTGGATGAGACTCAGTTGCCTGTTACAAAAGTACTCTCCTAAGTTAGGGTTTTATCTAATTTATGTATTAACTAAGGTTGCAGTTCTTTATGTAAGAACTCAGATATGGAGGCATTCTCAGCCAACTTAAGTTTCATTTAACAGATATTTAATGCCAATTATATTAATATTTATCTATTTCATTTTATCTCAGTTAATACAGAAAATTTCACTTTAGATTTCGTCTTTAGAATCAGGGGATGGCCAGAAAATCCTTTCCTTTAATTAAAAGTATACCTAGAGTTGCTGTAGGTTTAAAAGTGTGTTTTTAAGTATGCCTCCAAAGACAGCAGTAACAATTTAGAAGAAGGTGTTCCTGTTTGCCTGCTTCAACTTGGTTGAGTTTTGTCATGGAATTGGTTGAGTTTAACCAGCAGAACTGCTGTGCTGTAATTCTTGGCTATAGAATGAACACATCCCTTTGGGGAGGGTGTGTCCAATAAAACCAGTGTTGAAGGGAAGTGTAAAGTCCTCAGTGCTGAAGAGCAGCCTCTCTGACTCAGGTGATAGAGGCACCCTGTGGGTATGAAGTAAAGGTAGAGCAGAGAGGCATGAAGGTTGCCAAAGCCAAAGGGCTAGAAACAGAAAAAGTCAAAGTGCCAATGTGTTCATGCCTGGATGGCCAGAGCCAGGCCAGCTGCTGTTCAGAATCTAGGCAATTGCATGGACGCTATATGGACCTTTGCAGAAGAAGCTCTTACCAACAGCATTCAGGAGCACAGCAGTAACAGGGCCTCCCATCAAAGAGAAAACAAACAAACAACAACCCATTCACGTGCGCATTTCAATCAGTCCCCTTTTCATCAGAGATGAAAGAGCAGCTGGGAGGACCCACGATGTTCATTCTGCCTTTATTCCTATGTTGGAGTCAGGAAAACAGCTGCCCTTGCAAACATCCTCCACAACCCACATCAGTATAGGTTTAAGATTTCCTCCCCAGTAAATTGAACAGATTTCCTCCCCAGCAAAGATGTGGCCAGACTCACGGAAAAGGGCAGACTAAGGATTAGGCTAGGTCCTTCCTAAGCCATTCAAAGTCTTAAATTTTCTTTTTTTATTAAAGCAAATTATTACTTACAGAGTACATTCTACATTTTAAAGCAGAATCCTTCCAAATAAAAAGATAAATCAAAATCCCCCGAGATACCAAAAAAAGCACACACTTTACAAGAAATTAAATTGTGCTGCTCAGGTTAGAATGACATGATGGCTGCTTGCTTATTTTAAAAATATCAAAAGCAAGACTGGCCAAAAAAGAGAAAAAAATACGAGTAAAGGTTTTGGTTTCCATTACCTATATTTGTGTAAAAGCTATGTGTTGTTTTAACTAAACATCTGGTCTTTGTCCCTCATGTGCAGAATTCTGAGTTTTCTTGACACTTTGGCAAGAGGTACCACAACCCCCTGCCAGGCCAGTAAAAATCACACATTTTTCCTGCAAGAGAAAAAAAAGTCAATAAAAATGAAACATTAAAAAACGTAAAAGCTGAATTGGAAAGCTGTGCTGTAGAAAGCCTGCTTCCTAATCAGCCTTACACGATTGCTTTAAAATATCTAAAAAATACTACCATTCTCTATTGTTTGAAAGAGCTAATACAAATACTGAATGTTTGCTCAATATCTTGCTCTAAAATATGTCCTTTAGATATGGGGACCTTGCCATTGATTCAATTTTCCAGAGTAAATCATGTGAATTAATTTTTATAAATATTTAATGTTTTTTCTTGTACAAACTGATTCTTTAAGTTACTTCAACTTGAGTTGAATTTCAACTACTTTTACCAAATGGAGGAATAATCTTTGTCTCACATTCACATCAGCACCTTCTAAAGCTCTAGCATTATATGTCATAGTAAAAAGCGGAAAAGTAAATACAATCCTGTTCTCAAAATATGACAAGCTCGTTATAACAAGCCACTCATAAATCCTAAACAAAAGTACTACCATACATTTTTAATAAGAATTTTATACAATTTGCATAGGATGTTTTTATTTGGAACAAAGGCAGGCATTTCTTTCTCCTTGCCACATATAATGCTGAAATGAATTATATAGTAATACTACCATTCACCTCTAAAGAAGGCCTGAATTAGTTCACAAATGGTTGCAAAATACTTTGCAAACATGAAATGCAAAATAAGACTCTAATGCCTATAAATACCTCTTTATAACAACTAGGTTATACTTAGATGAAATAAAATAAATAAACATTATTAAAGGCAAGTGCCCTGGAAGTATGCTCCTGGGTTGAGGAGAAAGGCTCTATAATGGGGCTCCTCTGGATATTAAGTTAACCACCTTTTTGGTAGCCCTCATCATGACCTCAAGAAGCATGGGACTATGCACAGAGTGAGCTGCCCCTTCTACATAAAGATTTAAGTAGAAACTTACAGCCCATGGCACCAAACTTCTGATTGTAAATATTTACTAGAAGTGCAAATAGACTAGAACCTTACAAAATCTTAACACCAAACTCAAGTCAGCTCCTTTTCTGACTGGTGAAAATGAATTCCCACTCTTAAATGCCTGCCCAAAGTTAGGATGTGGCTAGTGGGCATAGAGAGATAATAAGCCCTTTCCATTCTGAAGATGGCCTGGTGGGAGACCCCGAAGCACCACCTGGAAGCACTCCTTGGGCCTATGCAGTCCCTTTTCCTGGTGTTTGGGCACAACTGATGGCCGTCGACACAGTAAGATCCATCAGAACATATCGAACGTATCGAGCTGCATATTCAACTGTAAACAGAATAAACCGAAACTCACATTCGACCTACTTATACCTAATCATACGGAGCTCAGTCTGGGAAAATCTTCAACGTGAAATCCCAAAAAATAATGTTAAGGCATTATAATTTCAGGACAAGCCACAAACCTAGGACAACACTGGGGAAAAATAATTAAACAACTTCAGTTTTAACTCCTATTTCCCATAATAATAAAAAAAATTATTAATTCCCTTAGAAATAAAATTTCCTGGGCATCTGCTCAATAGACAATGGAAATGCGCCTGTGTTTACACAAGCAAGCTCCTTCCCTCACAAAGTTTGTGGAGCCATGAGCGGTTCAGGACAAGTCAAAGTGATAAGAGCAATGATTAGCAAAGAAAAAAGAGCTATCTCTTGGAGATGGAAGTCAAGAGAGACTTTTCACAACATGTCATACCTCAGCTGAGGCCCAAACAATGAATACGTGTGAGAAGGAGAGAGGCCAGTGGGTGAACGTTACATGCACCGGAAAATCACGGGCAGAGGCTGGAGGCGAGAAAAAGCTCATCTGTTTGGAGGAACAGAAAGAAGTTCATCGTCAAGCAAGGAGCTTGTGGGGAGTGGCAAAAGTCCATGTTGGCAAATAAGCAGAAATAAACATAAGCGTGGACGACCTAAGCAATTGTGGGGGAAATTGGAAACGAATAAACGGCATTAAGGAGGAAAGTCAGAAACGTACCATGTTTTATCAAAATTTTTCTGATTGCATTATGGAGAAAGAATTGGAAAAGATCAAAAAAAGAATACAGGCAAGAGAAAAATGCCAAACTGAGTTATGGCCATGGGAGTGGAGAGAAGTGAGCAGATTTAAAAGCCATTTAGAAGTTGGGAGAGAACAGACTTTATCCGGCAGATTAGCATAGTCGTTAAGTTCAGACTTCCTGTGTTCATACCCTGGTTCTGACACTTAAGGGGAAAGTTATTTAATCCCTCTGCACCTCAGTTTCCCTTTTTGAAGGGAAGGCACAATAATATTATTATTGAAGGCACAATAATAGTTGCTGCTCATTGAATTATTATGAAAGATAATCGATTTAGTTCACAAAATGCTTAGAACAATTTCTAGAATGTGATAAATGCTGAAAAATTTTGGCTTTTATTATTATTGACTGTAACAGCCCCAAACTAGAAACACAGTTATCAACTGTAGAATGGGACATGGGAGGGAAGAGGGAGGAAATAGGGACTTCACAAAGGAATTTAGCTTGGATAAATGAATGGATGATAGTAACCATGCCCGTTATCGACCTATTGTGGCTCAGCTCCACATCTACCCTTCAAAGCATGCTTCGAGATATGGGAGTTGGACCCAGTAAGCATTTCTCCTTTGTAGCAGGCATAATTTTAAGTTCTGTCAGTAGAAGGCATTGAAGGGTCTCTAAAGCAAAGAGGTACTTTTCCTGATTCTATCATGCATCCACTTGCTTCTTTGTGCATGGCTGCCAGTAGTGCATGTAAGGTCATCCAATGATGCTCACCCCATCAGGTTTCAGTGGGAGATTCCCAGGAGTCTCACAGATAGTCTAGAAGTTTCCTGGCCTACCTGCATCCCAAAAGGTTTCCTGCTTGAGATTGCAGATAAGCTCTGACCTGGAGCAACCCAGAAAACCTCCCTGCCATCCACACTTTCTCTAATACAGTCTAAATTCCAACCAGCTTGTTCTTTCCTTGGATACTGTCTCTCAACTGTAATGTATTCTTCACCCCTTTAAAGTTAATTTCCTGTTATAATTAATAATTATTTGTATTAATCATTTCCTGTTCAAGTTACTGTGTGTTTTCTGTCTCCTGATTGGACCCTGATTGATGCAGTACTATTCATCAAAATGAGAAACACAGGAGGAGAGATAGATATTGAAAAGACAAATTCCATTTTGGACCTACTGAACTTGAGATGCTTGTGGGATGTCCAAACAGCACTGTCTAGTAGGAAGCTGTTTTGGGGGAGTGTTTGAGGGAATCAAAAGCTCAGAAGTGACTGGGCTAGAGAGATAGGCTTAGAATTGGGTAGTCTTAGAGCCACTAAATGAAGCGTGTGTTTAAATGGCGTAAGTTAGAGAAAGAGACTTTTTTTAATTTTTCATATGCTCATCAAGAGACCATAAACCAATTAATCTGTATGTATGTAGACAGTAGCACATTTCAACAAAAGATTTATGGTGATTTCATACTGTGTGTGTTATGTAATGTTCTATATCTGATAACGCTTTCAAAGCTAAATGAAGATATGATTGAAAAGAGCCAAACGCCGTTTTTCGTTGTTTTGTTTTGTTTTTGTTTTGTTTTGTTTTGTTTGAGACAGAGTCTTGCGCTGTCGTCCAGGCCGAAGTGCAGTGGCACAATCTCAGCTCACTGTAACCTCCATGTCCCGGGTTCAAGTGATTCTCCTGCCTCAGCCTCCAGAGTAGCTGGGGTTACAGGCATGTTCCACAACTCCTGGTTAATTTTTGTATTTTTAGTAGAGGTGGGATTTCAGCATGTTGGCCAGGCTGGTCTCAAACGCCTAACATCAGGTGATTCGCCCACCTTGGTCCCCCAAAGTTCTGGGATTACAGACACGAGCCACATGCCTGGCCCAAGCCCCATATTAATAAGAGAATTCTAATTACCTTCCAAACTTGGAGGCTTAACCTGGCGGAGGTAGGGAGAAATTAGTAATATGTGGATGCTGACTAGAATCAGGAAAACTCTAATGGATGTGCCAACACCCCAAGTAGCATCACTGAAAACTGGTGAGCTGCTTAATTTGCATTTTATTCAAAAATGACAACTAGATTCAAAGGTATTTTGAAAAAGACCCAGGTTAACACCTCCTGCTTTTTCTGGGGTGTGAATTCATTCAACAAAACTTGCCCCTTGATTCATCCATTTCTCAAAAGTTTGGATCTACTGACCACACACACACTCACACAGACACACACACAAAAAAAAAATTCATCAGCAGTTTGCAAAAGAACAATTTGGAAGAGAAATGTATTAAATCCTCAGGGAAATTAAACCCAGATAATCCAATAATGGCACTACAAAATTAACACTAGACTATGAATTGAATTAATTGCCTCCTACTGTGGGGTTCTTGGCTACCACAAACCAAAACAAATGAAGCCAATGATGTCAAATGCCTTAAGAGAGACCACAGGCAAGTTTGTATCACAAGAGTTCACCCCCTGTGGTTTTTCAACTTTCCAACTTGTTCTGGAGATCAATACGAAGAAGAATCTTCACTTCTGCCATCTCACATCTCAAATTATATACAGTAGGTTGGTGAGAGATGTGAGAGGTGACACAGTTCTAGACATAACAGCAATTATACGACTGTTTGTTAATTACCTCTAAGTGTTTGGGTTTAGAAATAGCTGAACCAGCCGGGTGCGGTGGCTCAAGCCTGTAATCCCAGCACTTTGGGAGGCCGAGGCGGGTGGATCACAAGGTCAAGAGATCGAGACCATCCTGGTCAAGATGGTGAAACCCCGTCTCTACTAAAAATACAAAACATTAGCTGGGCATGGTGGTGCGTGCCTGTAATCCCAGCTACTCAGGAGGTTGAGGCAGGAGAATTGCCTGAATCCAGGAGGCGGAGGTTGCAGTGAGCCGAGAACGCGCCATTGCACTCCAGCCTGGGTAACAAGAGTGAAACTCCGTTTCAAAAAAAAAAAAAAAAAAAAAAGAAGAAGAAGAAATAGCTGAACTGTAGGGAATCCATGCAAGTCTTTTTCCCTGAGAGGGCTGAAGGGACTGGTGGGAACAACTAAAGTTGTCTCTAGAACCCAGGCAGTCTAGTGATAAGGCAGATATGTAAGAACAGCAGTCAGCTGCTTCAAAAGAGTCTCACTTTGGCATTTCAGTAAATAAGCGTTTGTTTCTGTAAATTCTCTTTTAATGCCGTGATGTCAGTACAGCTTTGGCAATACGGGATTACCTAAATAATATGGGTCCTGGGACCAACAAAGTTAGCATGTAGTATAACTTACCAAGCCTCTGCTAGTCTTCCTAAGGACTCTGAGAGGGAAGGTAGGATGCAGCATCTTGATAAAAAGAAAATTCTGGTAATTACACAGTTTTGCCAAATAAGACCCATAGAGCAAATACAGAGGGCCTGACTGCCTCCAGCTTCTCCTGAGATGCCAGTTTGTCAAAATGCCTATCGAGTATTTGCTCAGATACACATCCTTCACTTTACAAAGCTGACATTGACCCCTGAAGCTTTTTAATAACCAAACAGCATTTTATTAAAAACTAACTCATAGCATTTTGTTGGGATATTATAATTTTTTCACGTTCTTAATTTTGTTTGACATTTTGAAAATACTATGCCTAACTCTTTTGCGTAGATTTTTAAAAAAAGAAAAAACCATAGCTAGCATGGATTGAATACTTCTTTTTCCTTCCCTCAAGAATTGACACAAACACCAAAAACAAAATACTTCTTGTTTAAGCTTAGAGAAATGAAGCATTCTGTTTGTTTGGAATCTTAATTACGATCGCCCCAAACTTACCTAATTAAAAGCTCTTTTATAATGAGGAAAATTATTTTCAAAGTTAATGAATTTGCAAGCACAAACATTGCTGTCTTCCCAGAATGAATTATTCACATTCCTTACATGCATATTTTAGTTGTACACTCTAATTAATATTAGTAGTTAAAATGTGTGAGATTGATTTCACTGTCAAAAAAAAAAAAACACTTTCCTTTGTTTTTAGACAGTATAAAAACACCACAGTTTTTCCTCTCATAAACACTGTGCTGCACATAGAGACTTAATTTTAGATTTGGACAAAATGGAAATTATTTCATCGAAACTATTCATTTTATTGACTTTAGCCACATCAAGCTTGTTAACATCAAACATCTTTTGTGCGGATGAATTAATGATGTCCAATCTTCACAGCAAAGAAAATTATAACAAATATTCTGAGGTAAGTTTTTAAAATCTATCTAATGTGAGCAGCATTAATTATATAATATTCATCCTAAGTGTAATGATTTTGTAAAGATTAAGATGTAACTTGGTGTGTACTCTGTTTTGTCAAATTTCAGTCTTCCTCTAACAATGTATAAATACAGCTTGTATTATTTAGCACAAGAGCAAAGGGCCTGGCCTCTGTCCTGACAACTGAACTGGAGAGTATGGTACTTAGCAAGCATACAGCACATTAATAATTTTCAGTCAACTCACAAGTGCGTACTTGTAATAAATGGTTGGCAGAAATAAGATTTGGATACATTTCAGCTGGACATTCAAATTGTTTTAAGCTACAAACAAAAAACACACACACTTTTATTTTGGGCTTAGCAATTACAGACTGGTCATTGTGTACCTAATCTATATCTTAGTAAAGTATTTACCCCTAGATGGTAAAATTGCAAGTTGTTTTTATTTTCTTTTATATATTTTCCAAATGTGCTGAAATTAGTGTGTATCCTCATTTTACTCAAACTATAATCAGAAAACAATCATTTTAAAATCTCCATATGAACAAGCTCCTATGGTAAAAACTAAATCTAATTAAATATTCTCTGTATTTGAAACAGCTTCTACAAAGTTGGCATATTTGTGATGTAGTAACCTATAAACCAATGAGTTCTTTACTAAAAATGTATTTTATATTCTAATAAAAATACAATTGGTTTCTTGAGAAATGCTTTAGAGTAGAACCCTGAGTAAGACAGAATAAAAAAGAAATTCACTGAGCCTCCTAAAACTGTACCCCAAAACCTGGCCAGCGTCTCTATTTCGATGTACCATGTTCCCATGTGCCACTCTGGCCTTTAAAGAGAAACATGAAAAAGGAGTGGGAGGTTTCTCTAAAATCAAATTATAAAATAAATAAAATATTCCATAAACAACATGAATAAAACAAAAGTGAATAACTGCAGTGAAATAAACTTTTGCCTCATTTCAGTACTTCATTATGCTCCTGCTGCTTGAACTCATTTCTGTATTCACTATATATATTTTATAAATATTTTATAGTTGTCTTACAATAGTCTAGGGAAAGAGAAACTGATTGCTTTAAAAAGCTTAATACAAATTATTTATTAAAAAATTCTGCACATAAGAACACAAACTTTGTTTATAGCTTTAACTATTCTGCAGATTAAAGTCTAGATTTAAGTTAATTGGGGGTTTAAATCTATTGCTTATAACAATATGTTATTGCACTGGCCATTTCTAATTATAGCCTAGAGGATACCCGAAAGGGGAAAGAAGTCTCAATTTTGAGGAATTAAAAGATTGGGGACCAAAACATGTCATTAAGATGAGTACACCTGCAGTCAACAAAATGCCACACTCAGTCGCCAACTTGCCGTTGAGATTTGGGAGGAACATTGAAGAAGAAAGAAACGCTGGAGCAACAGCTAACCTGCCACTGAGATCTGGAAGAAATATGGAGGTGAGCCTCGTAAGACATGTTCTTAACCTGCCCCAAAGGTTTGGGAGAACCACAACAGCCAAAAGTTTCTGCAGGACACTGAGTGATTTGTGTGAAGGATCCATGCATTCGCCATGTGCCAATGACTTATTTTACTCCATGACCTGCCGGCACCAAGAAATCCAGAATCCCGATCAAAAACAATCAAGGTAAATACCTGAAAACCAGTCAAAGTGCATGGGCAGTTATATAGAGGTGGTCTAGAAACTTTAAAAATGACTATATCTTTTCAATATAAGTTTCTAAAAAAGTAAGTTTCCTAGAAGGAGAGGACACAAAGGAACTAAATACCTGTCAATTGGGAACTATAGAAGGCCAGGTATACTAAGCATGGCTCAAGGTATAAAGTCATAAGATGACTTCCCCTAAGCCACATATAAGTGTCAATCTCATTATCCTATAGCTGCTCACTAAATGCACGCAATGACAGGATGTTGTCCAACACTGGACCTCTCTAGCATAAAAAGGTCCCATGGGAGAGAGTTGTTCTCAAGTAGAAAGAACCCCATTTCAATAATCTAGGTCTCAAATGCAGACGGTTTTCTTTCCCAACTTTTAATAAAAGCTTTTCTTTTTCCTGGATCTCATTTTATAAATTCTGTTATAATCATTTTTATATTAAGAAATATTTATTATCTGCTGTGTACACATCAGAAGGTAAGATTTAAAAATTAATAAGCTACTTATCTATTATTTTATAGTAGACAGTGTATGCTTAAGAAAATTTTTTGATACTGCCAGGCGCAGTGGCTCATGCCTGTAATCCCAGCACTTTGGGAGGCTGAGGCAAGCAGATCTTCTGAGGTCGGGAGTTCAAGACCAGCCCGACCAACATGGAGAAGCCCCTGTCTCTACTAAAAATACAAAATTAGCTGGGCATGTTGGCAAATGCCTGTAATCCCAGCTACTTGGGAGGCTGAGGCAGGAGAATTGCTTGAACCCAGGGGGCGGTGGTTGCAGTGAGCCAAGATCATGCCACTGTTCTTCAGCCTGGGAAACAAGAGCAAAACTTTGTCTAAAAAAAAAAAAAAAAAAAAAAAAGTTCTGATATGAAGTAGAACATGATGCTTTAGTTAAGACCTGAAGAATATAAAGTGGCAGACTGTGTTACCTTATCTGAGAGACCTTCTCAGGACACTCCTGGTTTGTTTTTTTCAATGGTACTTATCCCTGTCTGACATATATTTAGGGTCCATTGCCTTTATTAGAATTTCAGCCCTACAAATCCCGTAATTGTTGTCCACTGCCTTATCCCCGGGGCCTAAGAACTGTGTCTGCCACATAGTAAGCCCTCAATATTTGGTAGGATAAATGAAATTTAAAAGGCACTAATAAGGTCCTACAGAGTGTCAGAAAAAAAGAGGATGTTTCTGTATGTGGAACCCTGCCTTTGAGAAGCAGCTTTCTCTTGAACATTCAGGGACTGGTGGGAAGAAGGAAGTCATTTTTAGGCACTAACTCAAGGTGAGCCAAGTACAGCCGAGGTTCCGTTTGGCAAGAGAGAAAAGTATGCAAAGGAAAGAAGGCTAGACAGATAGAGTAAGAGCACAGAGTGCAGATACTGAGGACCCAGACAAGGACTTGGGGCATCATTCATCAGGAGAGGGAGAACCACTGACATTTATGCTGAAGTTCTGGGATGTTATACAAAGGCAGAATTGACAGCTAATCAGCTGTTGGGAGTGAAGTGGTATAGAGAGAGAGAGATGAATCAGTGATAAATGTTTGGGCCTGAGTGCCCATCACAGACTCAGCATCCTACCAATACCTCATTCATTTCAAGTACATCACCATTCAGCTCAAGTATAATTAGGCAGTTAGGACTATGGATGGTATTTGTATACACTCTTTCGTGCTGTTGTTCTGATGGATGAGAACATTTTGTACTGCTTACATTTTAGAAGACTGGTATTCAAGAAGATAGATGATGCAGAATTGAAACAAGAAAAATAAGAAATCTGGAGCCTGTGCCTAAAGCTGTGACCTGTAATCTACAAATGGCTCTATAGTGAAGACCACAAGGAGGAGTAGCTTCATACATTTCATGAGCTATGGATCATCAGTGGCAATTTTTCCTTGTCAGTACAGCTATAATGGTATCTTGGAAGTTGTAAAAACGTTAAAGCATATTTGTTATGTAAAGTTAAAATGATTTTTGTCTGAATAAAAAAGAGCATTGCAAATGCTTTAGAAATCTCTGGTAATGGGGAGAAAGAGAGACAGAGGAGCCTCTTCACTACCCTATATAAAAATCATAGACACCGTTACACTTAACAAAAAATTAAACAGAAGAGCACCCTGAAAAACATTATGATGGAAATTAAATAATTTTCCAGAATAACATGTCTGACAAATGAACAGGGATTACAAATCACTCATAAACATGTTTCTGTATACCCTTTCTATCGTGTCAAATGTTAATGAATCTGTGATCAGTTGAAATGTAAATGTCTTTGTAATACTACACAATAAAAACTCTTAGATTTTAGGGAGATCGGCCGGGCGCGGTGGCTCAAGCCTGTAATCCCAGCACTTTGGGAGGCCGAGGCAGGTGGATCACGAGGTCGAGAGATCGAGACCAACCTGGTCGACATGGTGAAACCCCGTCTCTACTAAAAATACAAAAAATTAGCTGGGTATGGTGGCGCGTGCCTGTAGTCCCAGCTACTCAGGAGGCTGAGGCAGGAGAATTGCCTGAACCCAGCAGGCAGAGGTTGCGGTGAGCCGAGATCGCGCCATTGCACTCCAGCCTGGGTAACAAGAGCGGGTAACAAGAGCGAAACTCCGTCTCAAAAAAAAAAAAAAAAAAAGATTTTAAGGAGATAAAAGAAAAAGGCAACTATGAGTTACCTCTTTTAGTGTCTCCTCTATCTACATCCAGAAATTCGCCTCTGGTGAATTTCTTTTCTCCTCATTTAACATTTCAAGCTGTTTATTCGCAAAAACATCTGGCTATTCCTCAACTAGGAATTTAAAAATTCAGTACACAACACCAATGCACAGTGACTTGCCTTTATTCCTAAGGATATGAAGTCCTTAATCAGACGTAACTGGTTTATTGAACAGTCTCAACTCTACTGGGCACACACAGGAAATGGTTTTATTTTTCTCCCATTGTGCCCCCCACTGGGCTGTGTTGAATCTCTGGCCCCTGCTGATTAAAGATTCCTTAATGATACCCTGGACATACTGCATAACTCTCTGGGTCACTTCCCGATATTAAAAAACTTTGTCAAGTCCCATTAAAGAAGCCAACCTCATATCTAAGAATAGTGTTCCCACCTACCCCCATGGTTGGCTGGGCTGGTGGAAGGGCCTGAAGTGGGAAAGGAACAGGTCTGCCCTTTCTCTCTTCCTCTTTTTCTCACCTCAGAGGTGGGGTGCTGGGAGGGAAAATGGTAGGCTCTGAAAAACAATCTGCCCTTTTATCTTCTCCAGGGCAAGGGAGGAACGGGGATGGCAGGGGTGATCAAGAGAAGAGGTTTCCTCCTCTCTATATAAAGTTGCTGCTTCTACAAATGATTCTTCGGGAAGACTTGCAGGGACCTTCACACAAGTCACCTACCTGGGAGCTCTGGATGCTACTTGATCTCTTCCAACCACTCCCGTCTCATCTGTTCTCCCCATAGTTTGTATTGCCAAGCAGAAAGACTCAAGCCAGCTATCCCCTCCCTCAGCACCAGCTTGATGCATAGAAAATGCAGACATCACAGCAAGGCCAAGGGCAGGACTGCAGGCTACCCCTCCCCTGCCCCTGCTTGTCTCCACCCTTCTTGTCCCTGCTGAGAAGAGGCAGGCAGGTCATAAGTCTACTGCCTATGCAAGCAGCCAGTCAGAAGTAGCATGCAGCGCGCCTGTCAAAACCCCACACTCTAAAAGTGGTTTTCTAGGTGCCCGTCTTACTTGGCTTATTGGGGGAGCAGCAGCTGCAGCAGACCCCTCCAAGGCAAACTCTCATAACTGCACATGTTGAAGGGCACAGCCAAGGCAGGGCTGCCGTGGCTCTGCCAGGTCATAGCAAGCCATGAACAGGTATCTGTCTCCTGACATCCATGGTTCTCTTTATTTAGCATCTCTGCTGAAGTATTTAGCCTCTGTACCTCCAGATGTGGTCCCCAGTTGCCAATTGTGAGTGACAGAGAAAGTATCCTGCAACATCCTGCTACACTGATAAATAAAAGACCACCTGGTCCCACGGTAGTATATGACACAGGGAAATTTCTTGTCATAGAAATGGGTTCTTTACCTAAGCCCCTAATTTACAGGAAATGTTAGCTGAATAGCCAAGTGTTGGCTGTCCCCTCATCTGCTTGGCTTACTCTGTTGTGCCAACACACCGGCTCCTTCACCAGCTTCCATAAGAATCCCACTCACGTAAGTCAGTGTGGAGCCTGCGATTTTGTAGAGGATTTGCGGGATCATGAGGTGATCACATTGTACAGCTTTTCACTGGGAAAGTCTCCATTAGACCTCTTCCAAGTCTTTCAATAACTGGACCACTGGCAAGATCCCCCTCCTCTCTGACCTCTGTTATTCATTCCAGCGTGGCTTCGTGAGCGTGCAATCCCTGCAGTCACACAAAGCCCCACGCTTGGTTCAGTGCTCTGCAGTCACTGTCTTGAAATTCTTAAGTATTCCAAGGGGACCCACATTTATATTTTTCACTGGATATCATGTAGCCTGTGTTGCTTTCCCAAACTTGGCCCTGCTGGATTCTGCAATATCCCATTCCCCCCAACCAGTATTTATTAATCAGAGCAGCTTCCATTTTCTACATGAAACCCAAAAGCCAGCTTCATGCAGGCATAGAAGGTCTGCTTCCATCCTACAGTGGGTATAAAATACAACTGCACGACTCACGAGACATGCTCGAAATGCAAATTTATTTTCATGTCCCACTGCCCCTTTCTAATATAGGGAATGAGGAAGTGGGTGTACAGAAATCTTCCTCTGGCCCTCAACAGAGACTTGGCCAGATGCCATGAACTTCATTCTCCTCTCTCTTAAGTAATGTCAGGCCTTTGGCCTCTCTGAGTCAAAAACTCACAGTCAATTCCATTGTCATCAACCTTTCAGTCTACATTCAGCTGTTCGTCCATTCATTCTGCACCCTTCCCATGCTGAGGCCTGAGTCTGGAAACAGGACTGTGGTTGGCCTCTGCTCTCTCTTCCACCTTCATCTGCTGCTTCTCTCCCTGGCTGCTTTTTTGGACTCTGCTGGGAGGCAAGGGAATTTGGGATGAAAGGAGAGGAGATGGGACAGTTCTTGCTTTGATGGACTCACTCTCAGGACTCAGGGGATGTCGCTGCCGACCATGACTGGACCCTCTCCCTGCCATTCTGTTGTCCTGTGAAAGCTTCCAGAGCCAACAGTGGCCTCGGCCCTTGGTACTGGGGCACAGCATCCACTCCATACATGCCCATTTCTCTTCTGGGGTCCTCTTGGGTAGGACTTGCAACAGCCCCAGTAACTCTGTCTACCTCAGCCTGTGTCTGGTTGTGGTCAGCTCACCCTCCACACCTGGCTGTGACCCCACATGGCTCCTCTGTCCTGCTGCCCCCAGCTTTTTTGGCTTTCGTTTTTCTCAACCTCATAGAATACATTCCTTATCATATGGAAGCCCCACCCTGATGAAGGGTGACGGACGCAGTAATTCCAGACACCTGGGCATGGACAGAGGTACCAGCTCCCAGCGAGGTAACAACTCTCTCCAAAGGACTCTCTCCTGAGCCCTAATCCTATCCTTTTATTGTCTCCAAGGGAGTGAAGGAAATGAGGACTGGTGGAACCAGTTTCCAACCACATCCTTCAAAAAGTCTGCAAATGGTGACCTGGCTTTGGAATTTTTTGTCTATTATTTTGGGGGATTTTGGTTAAAACTTCACTTTTCATATCCTTTGCAACAAAGATGAATCTCTCCTTAAGAGGAGTGCTCATAGCAGCTAAAATGATGTTTTTGCTGAATCAGTATGTGTATATACACATTTTTCTGGAGAGAGTTCATAATTCTTATGGGGGATTCTCAAAGGGGTTTCTGATCCCATAAAGTTTAAGAATCACACTAATAAAATGTTAATTATTTTAAGTTACTATCTAATTCATCTTGTAAGTGAATACTGTTATCTGGCCATTTAGGTGTTGAGAACATGATGCCAGCACAATCAAAATCATTTCAGTAATTCGGCTTAAACTTCCTCCAAATACTGGCATTTACAGTGGAATAAAGTGAGGTAGTAATTGTGTTCTTCTCCTTAAGGTGCTTTTCCAGGCACTTGCTTCCAAATATCCATTCCACCCCTTCTCTTCACTTCCAACACTTCCCTTTCCCAAGGAAATTCCATGTGGATTGGCCGTAACCCAACCTCCACCTGGCCTGTGAAGGGAGCAGAGTGTGGGGCTGCAGGGGAACGCTGAAATGGGATACGCCCCACACAGCAAGGGTTTTCACGGAAGGCGGCTTTCACGAGCTCTCAGGTCCGAATTTCATACATCATACTATGACAATGACCTTGAGAAATACAGAAAGGGAAAAAAAAAAGTACCGACTCTGGGACAAATTTCTCAGTGAGAAAAATGAAAGGTCAGTGTTCACCGAACTGTGACCGACGAAATGAAATGGACAAGGAAGGTGAGTGTGTTTATTCCCTTTTTCCCTTGAGATCTTCTTGGGGACATTATGTGAGGCTCTGTGACCTAAGTTTTCTTATTATTTAATGAACACACCAAGCAACAAGTTATTTCCTGAAAACGCAGACTTTCACATTTCCGTGCCTCAGCTGGTGCTAATTCCTTCAGCTCAAAGGCTTCTTTTCTACCAATCAAAAGGCTTTGAGCCACAGATCAAATCTGGATGCAGCTGCATATAATAAAAACCTAAGTAATTGTTTTAACTAAGAGACGCTTTTTTGTCTCCTCATACAAAATGGTCGGGAAGGTAGCTGTTCTGGGCTGGCGTGGGAGTTCCGCACCCTCACCCGGGATCCAGACCCTCCCATTCTGCTGCTGCGCTGGCCCAAGAACATGACTCCACCACGCCGGCACATCCCTTTCCAGGCAATAGAAACAAAGGGGCAAGGTAAACGGGTGCTCTTTCTTTAAAAAAGCCCCTTTAAAAAGCACCAGCCGGAGAGGTGGAGAGCAAGGGCAGGGAGACCATTAGGACAAATACCTAATGCATGCGGGGCTTAAAACCGAGATGACGGGTTGATGGGTGCAACAAACCACCATGGCACATGTATACCTATGTAACGAACCTGCACGTTCTGCACAGGTATCCCAGAACTTAAAGTAAAATAAAATAAAGAGCACCATCCAACCACTTCCTCTTTCATGTAATTGATCACCCCACTCTGCAGGCGAGACGGGGAAATGTCGCTTCTCCATCGGGCACGTTGTCCCAACCACTACTGTATGAAAAAAGAGCATGAAGATCCAGTGGACAACTTGACGGAGCTCCCCACCTATACGAGCTCACTTCTTTGTTATAGAAAATATGGAACATGTTTTAATGGTTTTTCTTCACTAAACCAGGGTTAACAGTGGTTCTACGGACATTTGGGGCTGCGTCATTCTTGGTTGTGGGTACTTCCTGATGGATGGTAGGATGCTTAGCAGCATCGGAAGCCTCTAACCACCAGAGGCCAGTAGGATCACCCCTCTATTGTGACAACCAAAAATAACTCCAAACATTGCCAAATGCTCCTGAGGATGGAGTCGGGGGTCATCCCCAATTAGAAACCACTGCACTAGACTGCTCTAATCATCTTTGAATCCCCTCCCCCCCCCAGCGTAATAATAATTATTAATTGTTGTGATAACTACATATTTTAGCATTTAAGTCTATTTTAACCACTTCTGTTATGCTCATTTTTTGTTTTTCTTTTTATTTGAGACTGAGTCTGCCACTGTTGCCCAGGCTGGAGTACAGTGGCACAGTCTTGGCTCACTGCAACCTCCACCTTCCGGGTTTCAAGCATTCTCCTGCCTCAGCCTCCAGAGTAGGTGGGATTACAGATGCCTGCCACTACACTGGAAAAATGTTTTGTATTTTTAGTAGAGACAGGGTTTCACCATGTTGGTCAGGCTGGTCTTGAACTCCTGACCTAGAAATCCGCCCATCTCGGGCCTTCCAAAGTGCTGGGATATGGGTATGAGCCACCACACCTGATCTATACTCATTTTTATACTTGAGAATTGAACTCAGAAAGAACTTTCCAAAGAAATGAGAGCTAATAAATGGGTTCAACCAAGGTCTGATTTTTAAGTATTGCTCTTCCGAATCTCCATCCACTGCCCTGTTCATCACCACACAACCACCTGCCATCCAACCCTGCAGCATAATAAGCATTCAGGAAACTCTTGTTGAACTATATTTAAATTTAAAAAAATGGATACATTGAAGCCCAGGAATAAATCCTTGGCATTTTAAAACACTATATAAAGATTTTAGAAGGAAGGTAGGGAGGCAGGAACAGGGGACAGGAAGGAAGAGAGGGAGGAAGGAAGGGAGAGGGAGAGAAAGGAAGTGGCGGAAGGGAGGAAGAATGGAAAGAAGGAAGGACCATAGATTCCTCAAGAGCTTTAGTTTAGTTGTTCCTTAAGGTATCTACTTCTAGAGCAGGCAAGGAGATGCCTACCTTACCAGTCATGAGTGATTGTAAAAGGTAAAGCATCACAGAATACAAGCTGGACCACTTTTATCTCAGACTCTCGAGGAGCAAGTCATGTTTTTTTAAATTTTTATCCTTTAGCAGACAAGGTGCTATTGTTGATGATAAAATTTGACTATCAGTTTCTGCTTCAGTAGTAAAACTGAAGTGGTCCAAGCCAGGTACAGCGGCTTACACCTGTAGTCCCAGCACTTTCGGAGGTTGAGTTGGGTGGATCACTTAAAATCAGGAGTTTGATAACAGCCTGGGCAACATAGTGAGATTCCCATTTCTAGTTTAATTTTTTTTAATGTTGTAAAAAAAAATTGAAGTGGTCCAGAGAGCCGCTGAAATATGCAGTCATGGCAAATGGAATGAAGGCAAAGGTGGCCGGTAGTTAAACTTCTGCCTGGATAGGTCTTGCCTCCCTGGGTTATTTGCAGTCTGCTCCCTGGGTTATTTGCAGTCTGCTACAGATCTCACTCACGAATTAGGACAAAGCAGTAAAGGAATTCAAATAAATCAGAAGTAAGTATGCTCCTGCCCACTGGCATGAATTGTAGTAGCCCTTCCCTCCCTCTCACTCAGATGAGTGTATGTAGGTGTGAAGAGGAAAATTAATAATTTGCAATTGCTGTACAATAAAGCCAATTTACTGTGTTGTGTTCAGTATGAAACCTAACCCCCAGCTCTGCTTAAAATTAACTAACTGCTTGCAAGCCATTCTACTTTACCCATCCTCCTCACATTCTCAGCAAAGTTACCAGGCATCTCAAGACTCCTGTTTTTCTTTCTGACCAGCTGCAAGGTCACAGGGCAAGATAACACTCAAAAAATATACAATGTTAGTGGGAGACTTCAACATTAATATTAGACAGATCAATGAGACAGAAAATTAACAACGATATTCAGGTCTTGAACTCAGATCTGGAACAAGTAAATGTAATTAACATTTATAGAACTCTCTACTTTAAATATACAAAATATACACTCTTATCAGTACCACATCATATCAATTTAGAAGTTTAAATGAAATCTTGGTTGGCTCCTTGTTTGTTATTCTCTTCCCTCATTTTCTTTCATGTCTCCATTATTAAGGACAATTATAGGCATACCCATATTTAGACTGCATTCTAGCCTGGGCAATAAAGCAATACCCCCATCCTCTCTCCCTCTTCCTCTTTCTCTTTCTTCCTCTTCTTTAAAAAAAAAAATATATATATATATACAATGTGTTTCTCATGATGCTATTTTTCAAATGTAACATACATTACAAGACATGTTACAGGTTAATTAACTGTTCCTTTTTCTTGATTCTGTAAAATTACTTCCTGTTTGGTCATCCTATATCACAAAGATGCTTAAAAGATCCTCAGTTTCTTAGTACGAGGCTCAGTCTTAGAAATCAATTCCACTGAGCCCACAATCACATTAAATAAAATCATCCTGCTTCCCCATTGGTCTTTCCAAGTCTCTAAATTCCCACTTCAGGTGAATGCTATGGAAAATAGAACGACTTTGCTTTTTGGAGTCAGGCCTGAATTCAGAAAATATTACGTGGTGAGCATTTGTCCCTCTTTATTATATCTAGTGCTTACTTGAATTTACTTATTAAGTGGCACAGAGTTCCTGAAATATTTATTAGCTGTTGCACATTTTATCCACCATTAAGAGAAATATTAAAAATCAGGGAGATTTCACTTGTCCTTTTTAAATTTTTTAAATTGTAGTAGAACACAGCATAAAGTTTACCCATTGTAATCATCTTTAAGTGTACAATTCGGTGAGATTAAGTACATTTCACTCACCTTTCTACATAGTCTGATGCTACTCAGTAATTATGCACACACTATTAATAGCTACAAGCTTTAGTGCTATTTTGGCTACCAAAAATAAAAAATCCTATGAGAAACATAAGGCTTTATAAATGACAGACTCTTATTTAGTAATGTCATGTTTTTCACCAGAACATTAAATTTTTCCTACAGCCCCGTTAAGCCTTTCTTAAAAGGCAGTCGATGTTGCTAATCTTTTTTCTCCTGATCTCTTTTATCATCTCACTGGTTTATAACGTATTAGATTCACCCGAGACCAGAGCTACTGCTTCTTTGGAAATGCCTGGGACAACAAAGGTTTTTCTGTTAATTTCAGCATAGTAATTAAAATGAAGAGTTGATTAGTTTAATTTTCCTAAGAAATGAAGGATGATCAGCAATCTCTCATATGCTCTTTTATAGCACTTTTCTTTGACCTTCGGGGCTCCTTCACTTTCTTCCTAATAGCCCATTTATACTTTGCTTCTCATCCACTTCCCTGATCTTTTTATACTGCAGTCAATAAAATATAGAACCTTTGTACTTAGTATCTTAGAATATATAATAATAATAATTAGTCAAATAGATGCTCAAGGACAACTAATAAAAATAATTGCTCATAAAATATGCTATGGCATTTTCCTTTCATAATATAACACGAATGTGATACATATAATCCTATGTGTAGCTTAGGAAATAGAAAGTATTATGACCCATTATTCTCTTCCCAAATATAGGAACTAAAGTATGAAAGAAGCTAAACAGGAAAATCACTATTAGGATAAGGAGTGGAATTAAATTATAACTAGATTAATGTCAAATTAATGCTCTCTTTGTAGAAGTAGAGAAATACTATTTTAATCCTGAAGAAAAATTATCTTAAAATTCATTTCACGTCTTGCCAGATTTCTAGGCATTGGTATATTGTGGTTAATAAAACATAAAACTATTGTTTCTCTTTATTAATATATGCAACAATAACAATTAGCTACAGCAATGCACCAACATAATTTTCAACCTGCTTTTAAAATATCACCTAGCTTCTTAGTAATTGAAAGCACTGAGATGTAACCAATATTGCAGAATTACTTTTAACCACTAGAGGGCAGAAAATACTCTACATTTGTACATAACTAATTTTAAATTCTTAGACCAAAATAACAATAACCACCACCACCAGCAGCACAACAAAAAGACCTTATTGTTTTATCATTTACACTTGAAACTCAGTTAATAACCTTAAATTTTTTAAATTTTAAACTATGATCACCTCAATCCAACTGTTTAAAGAAGCCAAAGGAAACATGTTCGTTGCATCTTAGTTACAAGTTAAGGATTATTTCTTAGTAGCGGGGAATGGCACATCCTCTAGGAAAGGCAGAGAACTTAAAACAGACAGCACTCACTGAGAATAAGCAAGACTATTTTTACAGTAAAATATCTGCAGTGGAATGCCAAGGTGGTATTTATTATAAAATTGAAAAGTCACCAAAATCACAAAGCAATCTAATGCGAAAATATTTACATTTGAATCTTTCATTTCTGTATGTATTCTCTTTTACTACAAACCAACTAGTTGTGGCAAAGATCTAATTGTGGCAAAGATGGTTTTAGTTTCCTCCTAATTCATCTATATGACCTAATCAACATTTGCTTGCCTCCCACTGAAGCCATTTGCATTTCAGTAACTAAGGCATTACTTTGTTGAATTAGAAAGTACAACCTCTTCACTTTTTCACTCTCATTAATTAAAACACATCATGGTAAATTAAGACATTTGGATTTCAGTCTGGGTGGGTGACATTTTAACTACTGCCCCTTCAACCTTCTCTCTCCTCCAATCTCAGCCACGTCCTACACCATGGGAGAGTGAGAGGGCAACGGCAGCAGGCTGATGGAGGAACAGAGCCGGCAGGGAGCCAGGGGTTATACATCACTGCAGTCTGTGACTTCTCTGATGCATGAGGCACTCACTTGCCAATCAAACCTGATACAGCTTTTATCTTGCAGGGTTATGCGTGACTTTATCCAAGACACTAAATCATTTCTGAGGTCTGGTTTCTTAACCTACACAAACCTGTTTTCTCCACTTTTCAGGTCTCCCCACTCTTTACTCTAACATTAATAAACACAGCACAGTGCTACAAAAAAAAGCTAGGGGTGGGACAGGGTGGGGGTGTCACTCCTTGTGGACTAAGAATAAAGAAATGCACTTTAAAAGCAGAGCTAGTCACAGAAGAGAAAAGCTTCTGTATTATCACCTACCAGTGGCTGTTACAAACCAGCAAATTTGAAAGAAGCTTCTAATAATTATAGCCGCCCAGAAACAGATCTAACATGAGCCACAGGGAGGTGTTCAAGGATGGTTATACAACAGGAATGTCACAGATGCCATTTCTGCATGAGATGTGGAGATTTATGAGTTGACTTCTAAACTCTTATAATTCTTTTAAAATTAGTTTTATGCTTAACAAAGTAATACATGTATAAAGTTTAAAAATTCCAAAGAATTCCATAAGGCTTTTAATCAAATTAATCACCCCAGTTTCCCAGGGACAGTTCTGATGTGTATGAGTCAGCTTGAGCTGCCACAACAAGTACCATAGACTAGGTGGCTGAAACAACAGACAATTATATATTTTTGTTTTTTACCATTCTGGAGAATGGAAGTCTGAGATTGGGATGCCAGCATGGTGGAGTTCTGGCAAGGGCTGTCTTCCTGGCTTGCAGATGGCCACCTTCTCACTATATGTTGGCACATCTTTTCCTTGGCACATGTACATGAAGAGATAGCTATCTCTCTCTTCCTCTTCTTATAAGGACACAGTCCATTAGGATTAGGGCCCCATCATTATGACTTCATTGAACCCTAAGTACTTCCTAAAGACCCTGTCTCCAGACACAATCACATTGGAGGTTTAGGGCTTCAACCTATGAACTTAGGGGGGCACACAACTAAAACCAGTCTTGAAAAACCAGTCTTGAAAGAGTAAGCACCAGCTGCCTGGCACTTCACAGCCTTAACTCAGCCACTGTTATCATCATTTGCCATCACATGAATTCACACAAATATCAAATACTGGTGATCCACAACAGCTGAATATTATCTTCTCTATGTACACATATATATGTATGTTTCACTTGTTATTGTGAGAAAAATTTTACAGACAGCTTTAACTTCAAGAAAGCAAAAAAATCATCCAAGCTAAGTATTGTCAAAACAATTTCCCCCATAGCTCACAAACACTGTCCTCAGAGCACTGCTTATTCAACTTGTGGTCTCTGTCCAGGAATAAACACAGATCCATGACAAGATAAGAAATTGAGCTGACATGTTTGGAAACTTTTACAGAAATTTGACATTGTCGCAATATCTAAGCTCACAATCACTTTTTAAATATTTTACAGAAGTACCAATTTACAATACATTGGAAACTTTAAAAACCAGTCCTTCGCCAATGTCAGTTTGAGAGGCACCATGCTGGGGTAAATTCCATCTGGTAGTAGGGTCAGGCTGCCCTCCTGCTGATAAGATTGTACTTTGCTGCCTCCTTGAGACTTTATTGTTCAACCATTTCAAGTTCACATTCAGGTTAAGGGCAAAAGGACCTTCTGAGATTCTTTGATTAGTTGGAGAACTTTGACTGAATGTTTAGCAGTTTTAGGAGATGAGGCTACCTTATATTTAAGTTCAATAGAAATGGAGGGTACATGAATACCCTAAAACGGAGATTGGCATACTTTTTCTAAGCCTTGGACACCTTTCTTCAATTGAGCTCTTACTTGAATGCCTGGTAGAATAAACAGATAAAGTCAGATAATTCACATAACATATAAGTAACCATTTTAAAATGAACAGTGTGGTAGAATTTAGCATATTCACAATGCTGTGCAACCATCCACCCCTACCTAATTACAAAACATTTTCATCACCCCAGAGGGAAACCTGATCCCATTACCCAGTCACTCCTTATCCTCCCTTCACCCAGACCCTAGCAATCACTGTTCTATTCTCTGTCTCTAAATTCGACTAGTTTAGGTACCTCGTATAAGTGGAATCATGCAGTATATGTTCTTTTGTGACTGCTTCTTTCACTTAGCATGTTTTCAAGGTTCATCCATGTTGTAGCATGCATCAGAATGTTTTTATTTTATAAGGCTGAATAATATTCCATGGTACTTATATACCACATTGTTTATCCACTGATGAACACTTGGGTTGTTTCCACTTTATAGCTAACCCTTAACACAGGTTTAAGCGGTGTAGACTTACCTAAAGCTGGTAGAGTCTAAGTAGTTAGTACATGATATACCCATCATTCTGCCATATTTTTATGCTCAAATTTACTAATTTATGCTAATTTTTCTCAGTTTAACTCATTTGCTTGTTTCTACTTTTAAGGCAAATATATATTCCAGCAAAGCAAATATATATTTCAAAATGATGCCAAATATGAATGTATCCTCATGGGAAAACGTGTTCTTGATCCATCAGTGTCTCCTCCAGCATCTCAGGATCTTCAAGGATAATGAGCCCTTCTAGGCAGAGGGTGAAGGATTATAACTCCATATTTTAGGCTGGGAGCTGCTTCTGCCCCCCACGTCCACTTATAAGTGAGTTTTTTAAATAAATGCAGTGGGCTCTCAGTGTAAGTTCCACATCTGCAACCAAATGCAAAATCGAAAATACAGTACTCAAGGTATGTGAAACTCACCTATACAAACAGCCAACTTTTTGTGTTCATGGATTCCCTAGAGATAACATGGGGACTTGAGTATGCACTGATTTTGGTCTATGCAGGGGATCTTGGAATGAATCCCTTGCAGATATGGAGGGACGGCTATATTACTAACTTTGGTCACCATGATGTAATATGCATCTCTTGCATTTTTTCCTGTCTGAAATGTTCTTTGACGGATATTTCCCCCATGCACCGATGATTTAATAGGAAATGAGTTACACATGGTTTAAAAAAGCAAAATGGAAATGTGAAATAACCCAGGCATTTATAACTTGAAAAGAAACTGCTAGCCCTAGAACAGAGGGGCCAAAAGAAAGAAGTGGCATTTCTAGAACCCAAGAGCTTACAGGAGGGTTCCCATGTGGGTTGGTACACAGACCTCCAGGGACAAAGGCTTGTCACATCTAGATTTTACATTTCTGAGAAAGGGACACTGTGTAGCCAGTGCATGGTCCTCTGAAAGGGGACATGACCCAGTAGGTATACAGATGACCCAAGGGCAAGGCCCAGCAGATGAAGGGTGAGGCATAACTGGTACCCTTCGATCAATGATGTAACCTGGCTGCTGGCTGCTGCCAGTAGCACTGATGTGCACAGCAAAGGTGATGCAGGGCACTGCCAGAAGCAGCTGGAGGCTGGCACTATAGCAATATACTACTGCTGGAGGAAACAGCAAAGAAATCCTTTCTCCTCTCCTCCTGCCTTACACACTCTTCCATTGTTCCTCTCATGGGTAGAATCTAATGGAAGGCTGGCTTGGCTAACAAGAGCATGAGAAATGTAATTTACAGAATCTCTGCCCAAGACTTGCAGAAGGGTGGGCTTCAAAGTGAAATCCATAGGTAAATAACTAGCATAGCCCACTCCCTTGGCTACTCAGTATCCATACAAATCTTCCCGCCATATTTAAATGTCAGTGCAACGATATAACAAGCTTCCACCTAAAAACATGTCATTATTTTTTCACACAAAGGCCAACTCTATTGTCCTCTCCCCAGAAGGTCCTCATAGTAACCATATCCATTTCTGAGTGTTTCTTGTTTAGTTTAGTTACAATCTCACCAAAATATTCTGAACTCTACATACTAAATGGTAAAGTCAACTGCCGACAACCATCCTAGTATAAAAACAGAGGAAAGGCACAAGACAGAACAAATCATGTGATATTTACGAACATCTATGTAACAAGTGTTTGTTATCTATTGCTTCAGAATAAATCACCCCAGAACTTGGTGGTTTTAAACACCATTATCTCTCGAGATTAGGTAGGTTAGCTGAGATCATCTGGGCAGTTCTGCTGGCCTCACTTGTGGCCCCTCATGGGGTTGCAGTCATATGGCAGCTTGGGCGGGAGTCATCTCCTCAGATGACTGGGACACTCTGACATCACAGTCTCTGTCTTTATGATTCTTTATACAGGGTCTCTCCTGCAAGACAGTACTCATTTTGTGGTGGCTTAGGGACCCCAAAAGCAAGGGTTCTAAGAGGAAGACAGCAAATGCTACCAGTTGTCTGAAAGGTTGGGTCTAGAACTGGTACGGCGTCACTTCTCCTGTATTCAAGTGGTTAACACACATCACAGACCAGCGTATACCATGTGGGAGGGAACTGCACATGAGCAGGAATCACAGGAGACATGGTTCCCTGGGGCCATCTTTGGAGTCCAGCTACCAGTGGGCTCTAGGAAGAAAATACACAGCATTCCTGCAGGCCCTCATGTCTTGGTGATTCCAGCCATTGTCATAACTTCCTTAATCTGAGTTCCCCTCATTGTTACCTGGATTACTGTATCAGCGTCTCCACTGGCCTCTCCCTGCAACCCTGTCCCCCTCCTCAGGTCTCAGCAAGGTTTTTCTGCAAAGGACCCAATAATAAACATCCTGGGCTTCATGGACCATGCCATGCAGCCTTTGTTGCACCTACTTGACAATTCCTCAGCTCTGCCATTGCAGCCCAAAAGCAGCCACAGACAGGAGGTGAACACAGGGGAGGAACTGTGGCTCCAATAAACCTTATTCACCAAAACAGGTGGTGGGCTGGATCTGGACTGTGGGCCATAGTTTGCCAACCCCTGCTTGACTTCATGGCAACACTGATCTTTGTATTTATGCCTCTTAAAAATAGGTGTAAATCGAGTGCAGTGATTCATGTCTGTACTCCCAAAACTTTGGGAGGCCAAGGCTGGAGGATTGCTTGGGGCCAGAAGCTTGAGATCAGCCTGAGTAACATAGTAACATCCTGTCTCTATATGAAACAATGTCAAAAGTAACTGGGCATGGAGAGGTCTACACCTGTAGTCCCAGCTACTCAGGAGGCTGAAGTGGGAGGATCACTTGAGCCTGGGAAGTCAAGGCTGCAGTGAACTGTGATTGGACCACTGCACTTCAGCATGGGAAACAGAGACCCAACCGCATGCTGAATATGTATTTTGAGACCCTGTCTCAATATAGATATAGGTGTATGTATGTATGTATATATGTATATATTTGTGAGTGCATGTGTATGTATGTGTAATGGTTGTTTATAAGAAACACATTTAATTAATCACGGTCAACACTCAGATAATACACATAGTGTAGGAACCTAACAGAGCTACACTAGTGACTCTCCCCCCACCCATCGTTTACGCTGTTGTCATACATTTACTTTTACGTGTTCTATAAATTGATAACACATTGCTACTATTTTTACTTTCGAAAGCCAATATTCAGAGTGAGTAAAAATGAGAAAACTCATGTCTGTTATATTTACCCTGGTGTACATCCAAGTCTCTGTCTGGTATCACATTCTTTCCATCTGAAGAACTTCCTTTAACATTTCTTATTGGTAATAAATCCTTCCAGTTTTTGTTTGTTTGAAAAATCTTTATTTCTCTTTCATTCTTGAAAGAGTTTTTTTCTGTTCATAAAATTTGAGGTTGCCAGTTTATTTTTCCTTTCAGAATTTTCAGGCTATATCACTCCTTGTCTTCTGACTTGCATAGCTTCAGACAAGACATACTTTGTAATTCCTCTACAATGTGTGCCTTTAAATTTTTCTCTTCCTCTTACTTTCTCAGCAGTTTGAATAGGATGTGTCTAGGAGTTACTTCTACTTGAGACTCTGCAAGATTTTTGTAGCATAATATTTCTCGTTGAAAAACCTATTGGAGGCCAGGTGCAGTGGCTCACACTTGTAATCCCAGCATTTTGGGAGGCTGAGGCGGACAGATCACTTCAGGCCAGGAGTTCGAGATCAGCCTGACCAACATGGCGAAAGCCCATCTCTACTAAAAATGCAAAAATTAGCTGGGCGTGGTGGTGGGCACCTGTAATTCCAGCTACTTGGGAGGCTGAGGCAGGAGAATCACTTGAACCCAGGAGGCAGAGGTTGCAATGAGCAGAGATAGCACGATTGCACTCCAGCCTGGATTTCAAGAGTGAAACTTCGTCTCAAAAAGAAAAGAAAACTGTTAGCCATCGGCCATCATCTCTTCAAACTGTTTATATTGTCAGCTTTAGTGCCCTATTTTTTTGTTTTGTTTTGTTTTCACTCCTTTCCTTGTGTCTCAGTGTAGGTGATGGACTGATTGATTTTTAGTGTTTTGAGACAGGGTCTT
This sequence comes from Saimiri boliviensis, assembly GCF_048565385.1. Classification (NCBI taxonomy): domain Eukaryota; kingdom Metazoa; phylum Chordata; class Mammalia; order Primates; family Cebidae; genus Saimiri; species Saimiri boliviensis. The sequence continues at coordinate 91,781,338 of NC_133458.1, read as the reverse complement.
ACTCAGTCACAGTTTAAGTAACTTCAGTCAGCCTCCACGTTCACTGCTTTGTTCTCCAGCTGTGTTTAGCAGAGCAGGAGCACCATCGTCTCAGACAAACACCGCCACGTTCGGTTCCAGCTCCCTTTCTAGCCTTATGTGCTTCGAGGAAATCCCTTCTCTTCTAACTGCAATCAGCCAGAAAGGGCAGACAGTAAAACACAGACAAGACAGCTCGGGCACAAAGGAAAGTGGGAAGGTCTCTTGGGTAACTGTCTAACTTCACCTTCATACGACAGGCCCAGTAAAACAGTGGGCCTTCAGAAGCATATTCTTTTCACTTCAGGTGCCCTAAGATAGGAAAGCTGAAAGCAAACTCCGATGGGTATGGCTGCAGCTGCATAAAAATGTACGGAAACAAACACACAGCTCTCCCTCCCAAATAAGCACAACAAAGAAACACAAAGCAGTCCAAGTCTCTAATAAACTCTCACACCCTAAATCCTTAAAAACTCTCATTCTGTAAAAAAAATATGCCTCTGACTGAACTCGGCCGAAAGGCCCTCTCAAGTTTGTTTTCTCTAAAGTAAACGTGTCCTTAACTGCCAAGCCGCCTTGCATGTTTCGTTCCTCTTTCTTTAATTCTCACAGTGTTAGTCTGCTGACAGGCCTGTCAAACGCATACTTCGTCTCTGCTACCATTGGTTTCTTTTTTTGCTTCTGGCATTCCCATTGGACTCTTTCTTACAACTGCCATCTCTCTGTTGACGTCTCCCATTTATTCATGCATGTGCTCCGCCAGAGTCTGGCTCTGTGGATTGATTTGTCTCCTGACAGTAGTTCGTTTTTGGTTGCTCTTTTGTGTGTCCTGTGATCTTTGATTGAATGTTAGACATGTGTGGGACAGTAGAGACTGAAGCAAAACGTATTTACGCCTGGAAATGGGAATGCCTTTCCTTCTACTACCTCCTGGTGTGAGGGGTTGACTTGATCTAGTGATGAGCTGAACTGGGTCTGGGTTTAGCTGTTGCCATTTTAGTTCAGTGCACCACTGAACTTCTAATCCCCTAGTGCTGCTGCATTCCTAGGTAAGGGCTGGGCTCATCTTCATGCTCCACGCTCAGCTTTATATCTTCCCTGTGTGCCCATTCCCACTTTTTGGCCATCCCTTGCTGTAGACCCCTATTACTTGTCACCTGGTGCTTGCTGACCTGGTGTGGGTTCAGGGCCACTGTCTGTCGTTTTTTTCCAGTCTCAGTGTGAGGCAGGCCCAGTGTTCCAGGGCCCGGAGAATGGGGCTTTTTTATCCATTCTTTCTTCCCCAGGAGGAGGGGCCCTCTCATGGACTGGAACAATTTCCTTTCCTGCCCCCACTTGCAGTGGAGGGTATTTTCTTTTCCTTTCGACTGTGAACCCCAAAAATCTGAAGCAAGTCTCAGTTAATTTAGAAAGTTTATTTTGCCAAGGTTGAGGACATGCGCCCTCGACACAGCCTCGGGAGGTTCTGATGACATGTGCCCAAGGTAGTAGGGGCACCGATTGGTTTTCTACATTTTAGGGAGACTTGAGACATGAATCAGTATGTGTAAGGTATACATGGGTTCAGTCTGGAAAGGTGGGACAACTCAAGATGAAGGTGGGAAGCAGGGAGGGGGCTTCCAGGTCCCCATAGGTAGATAAGAGACAAATGGCTGCATTCTTCTGAGTTTCCAATTAGCCTCTCCAAATACAGCAATCAGATATGTATTCATGTCAGTGAACAGAAGGGTGACTTTGAACAGAATGGGAGGCAGGTTTGCCCTAAGCAGTTCCCAGCTTGACTTTTCCTTTTAACTTAGTGATTCTGGGGCACCAAGATTTCTTTTCGCTTCTCACCACCAACCCCAGTGGGATTTTCCTGTAGCCTGAGGCCAGCAGGGTTTGCTGCTCTTTCCCCAGAAGGCATGGCTTTTGTTTGTTAGGGAAGAAGAGTCTGGAGGAACTTTGTGCGTTTACTGCAGCGGCAGCTGCTCCCCTGCCCCAGGCTGGCACCGCTGTGGGAGGCTCTCTCTGGTCTCCCACTCTGTACCCAATGCGTTCATGTGTGAGGGGGGCTCAGTGGCACCTGCAAGCAAGTGTGGACTCTACTTGTCCAAAGATCCCAGGAGGTCCACACTTTCATGCGGACTCACCACAGCCTTCAGTGATTCTTTAAAGGCACCGACTGAGCCCATCTTGCCCAACTATGTGGCAGTGCTGTCTCCTTCCTGTGCTTGGCCACAGGCAGCCACGTTCACACCTCCTCTCCTCAGAGGCCCCTGCTTTCCTTCAACCTCAGGCTAAGTGGTTACCCTGTGACTTCAGCTTCTGATGGGTTCAGGGAAAGGTATGATCTTGTAGATCATCTGCTGTTTTAGTGTTGCCAGGGGAGTGGGGCCCTTTCTGATTTTCTACTTCCTAGGTGGCAAGTGGAAGCCAGAGCAATACTTGCAAACATCAATCAAATCACATCTTCTCATTGCTGAAAACCATGGTGAACACCATCAGAATGAAATCTCCATGTGGTGCAGGGAGGCTTTCAAGCTCCACTCAGCCTGGCCCCTGGCGTCCTCTCAACCTCAGCCCTCCTGACTCTCCAAGGGCCACTGCCCCAGGCCATATAAGGCTCCTTCCCAGAGAAATCCTCCACTCCTCCCTCCCGCCCTGAGGGCTTTGCAGGGCTTTTCCCTGACCTCTAGTCTCACTCAGGTCAGAGGGGATAGTCCTTGTCCTCCAATCAGTTCAAAGGTTACCCTCTCTTTCTAAAGTGTCCCCTCTCCCTGATCCCATAAAAGTGCAAACATCTTACCACATGACATATGATTTGGAAGCTTCTCAAAATTTATTTTTGGAATGAAGGAGATGGATGAGGATGAGACTTCTCCCAGCCGTATTTATTTGGTCCTCAATATTTTGCTCATACAATCCAGGCTGGTACTTCTGAACCTCAGCTGAGACAACAGCATCCACCTGCCAAGGATGAAGGCCCACAATAGGCTGTTCTGGGCACCTGGACGCAGGTGGGGTCAGGGACCAGACATCTCTATAGGGTCAGCCTCCAAGGATTATTCAGGGACCAGGAAGATATCCAGTTTTTGGTAGGAAGCAAGACATCTGGTGACTGCTCCATTCTACTTCAAGCCTCACTCACGCTGGCCAAGGAAGCTACTTCAGGAACAACACCAGCCAACCAAGGAGGGTGTCGGGTTTGGATGAATTCTGCTGTCTCACCTAGGGCAAGATGAGAAGACCTCTGGGCAAAGTGGTGCCTGTTTCCTTGCCAGCTTTGGGATCTGCTCTCCACAGGACTCAAAAAGAGCCTTTGCTTGCAGGACAAAGTGGGGAAAGGTGCGCTCTACCTCTCCTCCCCCTTGCCGGGAGCCAGCGCCCACCACGCCGGATCTCTCCTAACAACACAGGCCTCCTACACATTGTGGTTTGAGAAGTGCGGTTTCTCCCTCGTGGCCTACTGTTTTTGCAATGCTTTCATTTTATTGAAATTATGACTAAGTTTAATTTAGTTGCAAAGACCTTCTTTAAGGAGGTTTTGGTTTCCATCATTTATTTGCTAGTTTTCTGAATTAAAAATGTGAAATACCATCTTATTATGTGGACTTAGTGTAATGAAGCTGATGCTTTCAAAACTCTAAACATGAAAACTTTCCACAGGGCATAGTGGCTCATGTCTGTAAAACAGCATTTTGGGAGGCCAAGGTGAAAGGATCACTTGAGCTCAGGAGTTCAAGACCAGCCTGAGCAATGTGGCAAGACTCTGTCTCTCCCCCACAAAAAAATTTTTTTTAAATTATAAAATTAGCGGAGCATGGTGGCATGCACCTGTAATTGCAATTACTGGGGAGGCTGAGGAAGGAGGATGGTGTGAGCCCAGGAGATTGAGGCTGCAATGAGCTATGATCACACTACTGCACTCCAGCCTGTTCAACAGAAGAATACCCTATCTTAAAAAATAAAATGAACATGCAACTTCGGTCCTGCTGACTATGCAGCTAAACAGAAACCAAAAGCTTGTACCTCTTCTAGGGAACACTTCCACTCAACAAGGACTCTTCTGCATTACCTTTAATTAATGCAAATAAAACAAAGACTGTAAAACACTAGACAAAGGTTAGGGAGGTTTTCTGCTCATTCTGCAATTGTATGCTACAGGAACTTAAATACATTTTTAAAAAATATACAGTTCCTAAATCTTATTATGTATCCCAACTAAAGCAGTAAATGAACAATTTCAAAAATGGCCCTAAGCACAGAATATCACAACTAAGTTTTCATCAGGTGCAGAGAAGGCTGTGGACCACAGGGACAGGGCTGGACATTTCTCAGCTGATGCTCCAGGGTAGGTGATTACTACAAAAGCTGACGGAGTTTGGCTTTCGATTCATTTACATGAGGAGGTTGGAATAGCAGCTGCTGTCACCAACACCCAGCACCATGCAAAGCTGGGGAACAGAAAGATCTAGTCATCTGGCCCAAACAAAAGACAAACTAGCACGAGAGACTGCAGCCTCCCCAGGCTAACGCTGCATCTTTGTTCAGGCTCTGTCCTGGGCATGTGAGAGAAAAGCCCTTCTTTGGTCTTGATCAAGTATAGCCTTCCCATCAGGAAGATGTACCCCTGCCATGTTGGTGAGGGCAGGCTTCTCACCTTCAAGGCAGTCGATGAGCACAGTGGGTCCCAGACATGTGGCTTTCCCTGTTCACCACACTGTCCTTGCTCCTTGGGCTTAGGGGCCAGAATGGGGTGGAAGAGCCAGGCAGATACAAGCTGACGCTCCAGAAGTGGCCTATAGTAGTGGAAACTCTGCTGGAAGCAAAGAGGGGGAACAATGCCCATGAGGACTGATGCCCTCCCAGCTCCAGAGGCAGCCTGAGGAGGAGGCTGCCCACACCTCTTCCCTGCTGTGCCCTTTGTCTCACTGACACTTGGGATGGTGGGATGGATCAAGAGCAGCAGTGCTCCAGTGCTCGTACCCGACCTGTCCTGGCTCCCAAGGTGGCCCCCAGGAGGGGTGTGTGTGAACCATGAAGGCACCGTCTGCTCCTCAAGCAAGGGCTTCCCAGCCTGGAGACCAGCACAGTCACTGTGCTGGAAGAGGATAAATTCATGGGCCCTGTCAGAGGCTCTGAATCCGCAGGTCTATTTCAGCTGCATCTGGAAGCTGGGACCTGTGACCTAGGTGACACCAAAGACCTCCTCCATGCACACTTCACAGAGTGTGCCCCAGCCAGGTCCAGCAGCCCCAGCTGAAAATTTTTTGTTTTTGTTTTTGTTTTGACAGAGTCTCACTTCATCACCCAGACTGGAGTGCAGTGGTGCCATCTTGGCTCACTACAACATCTGCCTCCTGGGTACAAGTGATTCTACTGCCTCAGCCTCCTCAGTAGCTGGGATTACAGGTGCATGCCACCACACCTGGCTAATTTTTTGTATTTTTAGTAGAGACGGAATTTTGCCATATTGGCCAGGCTGGTCTCAAACTCCTGACCTCAAGTGATCTGCCCACATTGGCCTCTCAAAGTGTTGGGATTATAGGCATGAGTCACTGCACCCGGCCCCCAGCTGGACATTTAATGCTCATTTCACAAGGCCAGTTCCAGTTCCTTGCTGTAAATGCATTGAACAACACAAAAAAAAAAAAAAAAAAAAAAAAAAAAAAAAAAAAAAAATTCACAGACTGGGAAATTTGTTCTCAATATTTACACAAGATTTAAATCTGAGACAATCTCCTGCTGACAGAATTCAGTAACTGAGGGCTAGCGAGGTCCAAGTGCTCAGAGAAAACTCAGTTTCTAATGTTCAGAGCCAAGACCTCTAATGGTCTATGCTCCTTGCAGAAAATTGCATCCATTACACAGCAGTGGCCTTTCCCAATATTCCTTGGCCTTATGCAGACTGCAAGTGGCAATCCATTACGGCAGGCATCCCCAAACTTTTTACACAGGGGGCCAGTTCACTGTCCCTCAGACCGTTGGAGGGCCACCACATACTGTACTCCTCTCACTGACCACCAGTGAAAGAGGTGCCCCTTCCTGAAGTGTGGCGGGGGGCCGGATAAATGGTCTCAGGGGGCCGCATGCGGCCCGCGGGCCGTAGTTTGGGGACGCCTGCATTATCGGTGGATCCCAAGGTCAAGAGATCGAGACCATCTTGGTCAACATGGTGAAACCCTATCTCTACTAAAAATACAAAACATTAGCTGGGCATGGTGGCATGTGCCTGTAATCCCTACTAGGAGGCTGAGGCAGGAGAATTGCCTGAACCCAGGAGGCGGAGGTTGCGGTGAGCCGAGATGGCGCCATTGCACTCCAGCCTGGGTAACAGGAGTGAAACTCCGCCTCAAAAAAAAAAAAAAAAGAAAGAAAAGAAAACGTTTTGAGTGTGGATTCTGGGATCATCAGGTGCTTGGTGGAAGGAAAGAGGAGGTCTGGAAAGTCTTTGGGCATCTGCTCTTATCTCTTTGTGCTACCTAAGTGTTCCGCGTGCAAAATCAGGGAGGAGATAGTATGAAACATGCAGTAGAAATTGAGCTGTAAGGTCAGCAAGCTGGGTCTGTGCAGACTCCAGTTGGCCATATTGGTTCACTGGATTTTGGCCAGTTTTATTAACATAAAAGCCCAGGCAGTTTCAGCATTTCAGCAAGTTGTTTCTTTTATCTGCCATTCTGTAAACACAAGAATTTCTATGGCTTTTTTGTCGTTTTTGTTGTTTTGTTTTGTTTTTACTCTTTGGCAGATAGTTTCGATGACCTTATTCTCAGAGGTGGTCATTCTCACCCTCACCTTCTAATTCCTGCAGCTCCCACACTGTGTTAGTCCGTTCTCACACTGCTATAAAGAACTGCCTGAGACTGAGTAATTTATAAAGGAAAGAGGTTTAGTTGATTCACAGCCTCACTTGGTTAGGGAGGCCTCAGAAAACTTATAATCATGGCAGATGGCCAAGGAGAAGCACTCACCTTTTTCACAAGGAGGCAGGAAGGAGTGGTGCTGAGAGAAAGGGGAAGAACCCCTTATAAAACCATCAGATTTTGTGAGAATTCATTCACTATTACCAGAACAACATGAGGGAAACTGCCCCCATGATCCAATTACTTCCACCTGGTCTCTCCTTTGACATGTGGAGATTATAGGGCTTACAATTCAAGATGAGATTTGGGTGGGGACACAAAGCCTTAACCATATCACACAACCTAACCTTCCCACATCCCATTCCTTGATGGGGGGGGCGGTGGGAAGAGGGGTGACACCCCTGTTCTCAGTCATCACAGGCACTCATGACCCTGTAGGTGCAGAGAAGTGGCTCACATTTGTTTCTTTTGGGGAAAACTGAGATAATCAAGGTGGCGCTAGGCCCTGGGGACGAGGCAAGTAAGGACTTTGCCACGTCTGCACCCACTAGGGAAGGAGCAGAGGCTCTGTTAGGGCGCCATCCCACGGGCTGCAGTTGCAGAATCTTGCAGACTCCACCCCCGATCTGGCCGCAGTGTTCCCAATTTTTGCGAGGTGACCTGGGGAGGGAGGACAGATCGGATGCTCGGGCCTCACCAGGGACTTCGCCGGACCGGAGCTCTTCCTCCGCCCAGTCCGCACGAGAGAGCTTCCTGGCCGGCCCCAGACAGCTGCAGACCTGACAGCTCTGGGAGAAGACACTGAGATCGCCTTCGCCGCCGCGGCCGCCAGAGGGCGCCTGGGGGCGGGGAGAGGGTGGGGCAAGGCGGGTCCGGCAGGAGGCGGGACGGTGAGCCGAGGGGGGCGGAGCGAGGGGCGGAGAGGAGGGCCCGGGGCCGCAAGGCGGAAGAGGCCCGTTCACCTCCGACCCAGCGCTTGGCGCTCTCCTCACTCTCGGCGCTGACGCGCGTTCTTGCTTATCCCGCAGCGTTGGGCTGGCTTCCTGCGAGGCCTCTAAGACCCGCCTACCGCGCCCCGCCCGCCACGCGGAAGCCCCCAGCCTCTCCTGGACGCTTGGCCTAGTGCCGCGGTCACGGCTACCGTCACAAGCGCCCCCAGCCCCACCCACCCCGGCCTGCCCGCCGTCCGTCTCCCGCCCCGGCACCTGCCTGCCAGCTCCACCGGGCCGCAGTGCGGACGACCGCAAAATTCCTCGGCCCCCGGAGGCCGTCAGCTCCGGGGAGGGGAGGGAAGGCGCAGTCCCGCGGCGCCCCCAGGTTCATGCCCCAGGTGCGTCCGGACCCCGGAGGCACGGCTCGCAGGGCGTTGACGGCCCGCGAGGTTCGGCCTCGGCCCCCGGTACCCTTGGTCCCAGCTACACCCCCTCCTGGCCTTCCCCCAAGTCCGAGGGAGAGGTGAGATTCTTCCCGACGAAGCTGGGAACTGGGAATCCCCTTTAGGGTACGGTTCGTGCTGCACCGCTGACTCCACCATCTGCAAAGGGATTCTTGTCCAGAATCCCCGAATGCTTTAGGACAGCTCTTGGTTCCGTGAAATGAAGAGTCTAATTTTCGGAAAGGCCACAGGCTTTTTCATCAACTGAATTGAATTTCAGTTGATGTCCACAAAGCGGACTGGTACGAACCTGCTGGGTGGTGGTCATTCTGGTGACTACTTGGAGACACCTTCCACTTGGTGGATTTGTTTCTGTTGAAATGTATTTCCATAGAATTTATTTAGGTCTCTATTTGCTACTGATTTGACGGCTTTAAGCGAGGAGGGAAGCCCGTGATTTCTGTGCAGCATGCTAAAATGTGTTTTCTGCCTGCCTTAACTCGATAAGCCAAATATGCCCTCCATTTCTTTTCCAGGTTGTGCCTTTTTAGCCAAGAAGCATGGAGGTCATTCACGGCAGGCCCTACTGTTGCAGGGAGCTTGAAGGAGCTGACATTCTGTCCAACACCTTTTACTCTAATGAGTTGCACACCCCCCTCCAAACGGCTACTCGCCCAACTGCCTCAGAGGACAGGTAAAACAAAAACTAGAAAAAGCAAACAAGAAAAAGCAGTTTTAATGTATTAGTGTATTTTATTATGAGAGGAAAAACATTTTCTGGGGCTCTTCTGTTGTTTGTTTTTGAGACATAGTCTTGCTGTTGCCCAGGCTGGAGTGCAATGGCGCGATCTCAGCTCACTGCAACCTCAGCCTTCAAGTTCAAGTGATTCTCCTGCCTCACCCTTCCCAGTAGCTGGGATTACAGGCATGCGCCACTGTGCCCAGCTAATATTTTTGTGTTTTTAGTAGAGAAGGGGTTTCACCGTGTTGGCCAGGCTGGTCTTGAACTCCTGACCTCAAATGATCCACCCACCTCAGCCTGCCAAAGTGCTGGGATTACAGGCGTGAGCCACCGCACCTGGCCCAGGCTCCTCTGTTTATCACATCACAGTGAAGGCAAAACGTGGCAATTAACTGAACCTTCAAGTGTCTATAAGGAACCTGAGAAGTAAGTGGCTGTGAACTATAAAAGGCAGACATCAAATTCATCCACCACATTATAAAATTTTAGAATCGTCTGTTCCTCCATTGGGAAATTAATCTTTTAATCAAAGACTTTTTTAAAAGAGTACTCTCTTGGTTTCTAACATGCCCTTCTGCCATCTGCCCAAAAATACTCCCAGAATTTGCTGCTTATAGTTGTCTAAATTTTTGCTTTACCAAATTCCCTGTAACACATTAATTATGCATTATTTAAATTGTGGAAAGCAGTTTAGTGATTTCTCAAAGAACTCAGAACAGAATTACCATTTGACCTAGCAATCCCGTTATTGGATTCTCAATTGTTCTTATAAGTTGTTCTACCAAAGGAATATAAGTTAGTCTACATATAAAAAGACACATGCATAGGTCTGTTTATCAAAACACTATTCACAATAGTAAAGATACGGAATCAGCCTAAATGCCCATCAGTGGTTGACTAGATTAGAAAACATGGTACATATATACCGTGGAATACTATGCAGCCATAAAACATGAGATCATGTCTTTTGCAGCAACGTGGATAGAGCTGGAGGCCATTATTCTAAGCAAACTAACACAGGAACAGAAAACCAAATATCACATGTTCTCACTTAAAAGTGGGAGCTGGCCGGGCGCGGTGGCTCAAGCCTGTAATCCCAGCACTTTGGGAGGCCGAGGCGGGTGGATCACGAGGTTGAGAGATCGAGACCATCCCGGTCAACATAGTGAAACCCCGTCTCTACTAAAAATACAAAAAATTAGCTGGGCATGGTGGCACGTGCCTGTAATCCCAGCTACTCGGGAGGCAGAGGCAGGAGAATTGCCTGAGCCCACGAGGCGGAGGTTGCGGTGAGCCGAGATCGCGCCATTGCACTCCAGCCTGGGTAACAAGAGCGAAACTCTGTCTCAAAAAAAAAAAAAGTGGGAGCTAAACATTGAGTACATATGGAGACAAAGAAGGGAATAACAGACATCAAAGCCTACTTGAAGGTGGAGGGAAGGAGGAAGGCAAGGATCAGAAAAGTACCTCTTGGGTACTATGCTTATCACCTGGGTGACAAAATGATCTGTACACGAAACCCCTGCAACATGCAAGCTACCTGTATAACAAACCTGCATATGCACTGCTGAACCTAGAAGGAAAGTTTTTTTAAAAAAAATTACAAGGAAAAAAATTGCATCTAACATATCTAGTGATTACTGTGCGTTAGCACTCTACCAGATGCTTTGTATATAGTAGTTATTTTAATCCTCATGAGAACCTTAGAAGATAAATGCTCTTGTTACCTGCATTTTGCATTTGAAATAACAGATAACAGACAAGTAATTTGCCAAGATCCTAGTGCCAGCACTTCCTGTATTGTATTTACTTGAATCATTTTGAGAAAAGAAAAAGGAAAAAAACACCTCAAAACACCTGGCCAGTGAAAAAATAGCCTGTGTGGTTGTCTACTGTGTGTTTTGTGTTTTTGTAAGTTCATTTGGTCAAGTCTCTCATTTAAGAATTCTTTAGGAAACCAGACAGGAAGTCACCCAGACTCAGTTTAAACACTTCCAAAAAGGACAGCACTTCCATACCAGGCAGTCCATTCCATTTTTGAATACTCCTGATTGTTAGATAATTTTCTTTCTAATGAGAATACTTTTTTCCCTTATAATTTCTGCCTGCTGATTCTGGTTCCCCCCTCTGAAGCTTTGCAAAATCATAATTCATCCTTCCCATGCTAGCAGCCCTTCAAGATCTGAAGATTCTCTTGGCCCCTCTGAGAGTGCTGTTTGCCAGACTCAACACTGATCACAGATTCTGCTCCTTTTCCTTCTTGCACTTAGGTTTTCACCGTCCTGATCAGGCTTTCACAGATCTTTTCCAGTTTATAAACATGCTCTTTATATTAATAAAGAAAAAGAATGGGCCGGGTGTGGTGGCTAACGCCTATAATCCCAGTACTTTGGGAGGCCAAGGCAGGTGGATCACGAGGTCAGGAGTTCAAGACCAGCCTGGCCAAAATGGTGAAACCCATCTCGACTAAAAATACAAAACTTAGCCAGGCATGGTGGCAGGAGTCTGTAATCCCAGCTACTCGGGAGGCTGATACAGAAGAATCACTTGAACCTGGGAGGCAGAGGTTGGCAGTGAGCTGAGATAAAGCCACCGTACTCCAAAAAAAAGAAAAAGAAAGAAAAGAAAAAGAATGATTTTTCCTTAATTATAAAACTAACACACTTTCCTTATAATGTAGAAATCTGTAAGAAAAACAAATTCTTTATTTTCCAACAGAAAAATTATGCAAATGAAGCACAGGAAAGAAACCCTCTGTACTTCCTTTATCCAGAGATAATAACTACTGTGTTAACAGCTCAATGTGTGTCCTTTCCAATTTTTTTAAATGTAAAGATCATATTCAGTATTTTTAAGATCAATTGCTATTTTCACTTAATTAAAAGAAATATTCTTATATTGAGGGAAGAGAGCTCTTGTCACTGCTGGGTCAGTCCTTGCTGCCCGCACTCCTCTACCATTGACCTGATTCACTAGAGTGGTTTTCAACCCTAAATTCCTGTTTAACTCCAAGGGCTTTCACATTAGACAGAGCTTCCATGAGTCAAATGAAACCCTTAGCAGATTGCATGAGATCTGGCAGTTGTCCCTGGCTCGGAAACAGCAATGTGAGGTTTTATATTCGGCCTAAGGAATCTAAGAATTTAGGGCTGCCATGTGTGACTGCACCGTCAAAAAGCACTGTCAAAGGGTTTTCACTGAAAATGCTTTAGTTTTTAGTTTTTAGTTTTTCAGCTTTTGATCCCCTCTACCTAAACAGTACTACAGTTGGTTAGTGATTGGCTCCAAAACCCTTTAACTGACATAAATGTAAGGGAAGTAAATTTTTTGTTAACATACTATAAAATTCAACATGCTATATGATCAACTATAAACTACAAAAAGGTATTATTTGAAGCTTTATCTGGTACAACCATGTTCCTGGCTCCTAATAACTAAAACTTGCTTTCCCTTTCATTTCACCTGAATTCTTTCCTTTCACAATCCCCAGATTGTGAAAACCGGGATGATCATCTGTTCTCAGAAGCCCTCCTCTGAACCCCTTCTTAAAAAGCAGCCCAGCAGCTTACAGAAGAGTCTCTTTCCTCTCTGTTAGTGATGGAGCTTCTCCAGATGGTGTCATCAGGATACTGGTGGTACTTCTCTTTTGGGAGAAGTCTTTTTGCTGAGGCTCACTTCTTCAGACCAGATGCAGGGTCCATAGCTCCCAATTCGAATCACAAGGTATTTCAACAGCAAAACAAAACAATACAAAACAGAAAGCCCCTGGTTTTTAGGGATTACCTTCTTAATGGTAAGGATGAACATGAGCCCTAGCATACGTTTGCGCTCAGCAGCTTAATTTTCTAAACAAGGATGTATTTAAAGGGACACGCTTTTTAAATATCGTGATGTATCTAGGTACAACTTAGATCACGTAGGCTGTACCTGCATCCTAGATAAAGCCAGCATGGCACTCACTTGGCAGTTTTAACAGTGACGCAAAATTATTTCCTCACATCAGCCTACTTTTTTTTTTCTTTTCACAATAGATGAGGCAAATACAAAAATTAGCCGGTGTGTTGGCTCTCACCTATCATCCCAGCTGCTTGAGAGGCTGAGGTGGTAGGATCACTTGAGCCCAGAGGCAGAGGTTGCAGTGAGCCGAGATCACACCATTGCACTCCGGACGGGGCAACAGAGCGAGACCTTGTCTCAAAAATCAAAACAAGGCCGGGCATGGTGCTCACGCCTATAATCCAAGCACTTTGGAGGCCAAGGTGGGCGGATCACCTGAGGTCCGGAGTTCAAGACCAGCCTGACCAACATGGTAAAACCCCGTCTTTAATAATAATAATAATTTTTTTTTAAATCAAAACAAAATAAAACAGTACAACAATAGGTAACGTGGTCTAGCTCCACTGTTACCCAGGACTGGTCTACAGACAGGGTACTTCAAAATCACCCGAGGAGATTTCTAGAAATACAGATTCCTAGGCTTCCTCTATGGACTTTCTGACTCCCCAGGTCTGAGGCAGGGCAAGGGAATCTGCATTTTTTAGGTTTTCAGCTTACATTGAAAACTACTGGGCTAGCAGCACTGAAAATGTGAGAAAACCAGGACTGTGGTTGTGGCTTCTCTGATGACCAAGAGCACATTAGTTGTTATGCTTTCATTACTTTATTCAAGTGAATTCTTTGGAACAATTATCCTAGCGACGATTTTATATAAACTCACTTTATCTCTGTTAAAAATATTAAGTAAATAGGACGAGACAGGTGGATCACTTGAGGTCAGGGGTTTCGAGACCAGCCTGGCGTACACGGCCAAACCCTGTCTCCACTAAAAATAGAAAAATTAGCTGGGCGTGGTAGCGGGTGCCTGTAATCCCAGCTACTGGGGAGGCTGAGGCAGGAGAATCACTTGAACCTGGGAGGCTGAGGTTGCAGTGAGCCAAGATCGTGCCATTGCACTACAGCCTGGGTGACAAGAGTGAAACTTCGTCTCAGAAAAAAAAACTAAGTAAATAAACAGGTAGTTGTTTTTTTTTTTTCATTTTTTCTGTTGAAAATTTAACTGTGGCAGGAAGAGCTACTCAAAATCATCAAGATTCCTGTCCCCTTTTTCATTCAGCTGACTTCGCCATACTTCTAGCACGTTTTCTTAGCTCACAGGACAAACAAACATATCCATTAAGGAAGTACCTTGAGAATTGCTTAGGATTTCATTATAGAATTTTGTTATTAGTTCTTAGTTCCCATTTGTTTCTAGATTCACTTGGCTGCTTTCTGACTCTTAAAACTATTTTTTTACAATAGTAGTTATCTGCCAACTAAAAATGAGGGCTATGTTATTTCGAGCTTTTCTTTAATCATGTTTGCCAGTAATTACTGGATAAATTAGTGAATATGGGATTTGATATCCAAAACCTTGTACAGTGACTTTAAAATGAAATATTGGTTCATCTACAGGGAATGTATCTTTTTCAGAAATAAGTAAATAATTTTCTATTGCTAGAGATGGTAGCATTAATAATTTGATAATTATTTTCTTGTGGAGATATATTTTATTTACGTTGAGAACTACTGGGCTAGCAGAAAGTGAGAGAAAGGGACAGGGAGGTGGGAGATACTGGAAGAGGGGGGAGAGAGAAAGGGAGGGCAAGAGGGTGAGAGAGAAAGGAAGACAGGGAGAGAGAGAGAGACGGGAAGAGCAAGACAGAGAGGGAGAAAGCGAGAGGGAAAGGGAAAGAGAGGTTTAAGATTTCATTAGAATTATTAAAACATAACCCTCATTTTTAGTTGGCAGATAACTATCATTTTTGAAAAATGTTTAAGATCACAAAGCAATGAAGTGAATCCAGAAACAAATGGGAACCTATAATGAAATCATATAATGAAATCCTAAAATTATTACATCCTAAAATGTCCATTTTTATTTTAATTTGGTTTCTTCTCTACAATTCTGTATTAAGGCTAAGGGGAGGGAGACATGATACCCTAAAGTAAGAGAGAAATATGACTTATTTATGCATTGTCTTTTATTTTAAATGATTTCCTGCAACTTTCCAGCTCTAGGTGGATGCCATCCCAAATGATTGATTAACTTTTTCTACCGGCTCATCTTCCTGGGACAGTGTAATATATGGGGGTCAGATGTTGAGAAATTGACTCATTTAGGTTTTGAATGTAACTTTTACAAACTTAGATATTAAAGCTTAGGTTGTCATTAATCAAATCCACTTAAATATTTTTCACTTGTCATGCTCCTCCACCCCCCAACCCATGTCTGTTGATCGTTGTCAGAGAGCTAGGGAGGACATACAGGTCTAAGAGCTGAATGCCAGCATCCCTTCTGCAGCACCCCAAATCAGTGGGCCAGGACTCTCCTTGACTAGCTGGTTCGGGGTTAGCAAACTTTTTCTGTAAAGAACCAGATGGTAAGTATTTTAAATATTTTAGGCTTTACGGTCTCTGTCCAACTATTCAGCTCTGCCATTGTGGGCCAATAGCAGCCATAAACTGTAGACACTCCATAAATGAACGGTCATGGCTGTATTCCAATAGACTTTTATTTACAAAAACAGGCAGGGAGTTGGATTTGACCCATGGGCCATGCTTTGCCAATCCTCAGTGTAGTGACTTCACAAGGTAATACATTCCACTTATAAGACAGTCCCGAGAGTTGCTTCTTCGTTCTGTTCAATAATAATTATGGGTGGGCCGGGGTTAGGTTAAGCCAAGCACTGTACAGTACTGATAAAGAGAAAAAAGTAGCTCCATAGTTTGTACCTCTCTTTCTCTTTCCCTCTCTCTCTTCCTGTCTCTCCCTTTCTCTCTCCCCATCTATCTACTTTTCTTCCCTTCTCTTTCTCTCTCTCCCTCTCTATCTCTGTCCCTCCCTTTTTTTCCTCCTTTCTTCTCCCCTCTTCCTTTCACCCTCCTCCCCCAACCCTGCCCCACCCCCCTCCTCTCCCCCATGTTTCTGACTGGCTCCCACTATTCTCACAGTATAGTCCAGAGGTTTTAGAAGGCCCCACAGGATGCTGTCCTTGTTTTCCTCTCATGCTCCACCTCTCACCATGGCCCTTCTCTACATGCCCCAACTTCTGGAATTCTATATTAACTCTTCTAATATAGTTCAAAATTCAACTCTGTTTTCTCAGCCCCTAAGATCTGGGTAAGTTCTACTCAAATCTTTCTTCCATGCCTTGTGGAATTCCTCCAAATTTATCCAAGTTCCCAGGACAAGGATAGGGATAGCATTTGAAAACCTCACGGTCACTTTTGACTTTTTGTTCCTGGTTCCACTTAAAGCGACACACTGACCCAGATGTGAAAGTCAGTCATCCCTCATTTTCCTCTGAAGACCTTGTCCAGGCAGAGCATTTGTGAGCCTAGTAAATGTTACTGAACTGTTGGGGTTCAAGAGGGGAGAGTCACACCATGCCATGCTATATGTAACCAAAACATGTTATTAGCTATAACTTCCACATTCTTAAAAGGTCTTTAGGCCAGGCATGGTGGCTCATGCATGTAATCCCAGCACTACTCTGGGAGGCCAGGGCAGGCAGATCACAAGGTCAGGAGTTCGAGACCAGCCTGGCCAACATGGTGAAACACCATCTCTACCAAAAATATAAAAATTAGCCGGGCATGGTGGCACATGCCTGTGGTCCCAGCTATTCCAGAGGCTGAGCTGGGAGTATCACTTGAACCTGGGAGGTGGAGGTTGCAGTGAGTCCAGATTGTGCCACTGCACCTCAGCCTGGGCAACTGAGTGAGACTCCATCTCAAAAAGAAAAAAAAAAAAGTATTTAACCAGCTGTCACCAAGGGTTTCTCACTGGGTTTTCAACCACTGCAGTCCCCAGCAGCCTCACCATCCTGCTGGCTCCTCTCTTCTCCCTCTTCCTTACTCCCCTTTCCTCTCCTCTTTCTCTTTCAAGAGCAAACAAGCAAGTTTCTACCACTGCAGAGCAATTTAATCAGTCTGAGCTTGCTTGAGCTCCTACCAACACCCGTACTTTCAGAGTCTCTGTGTCTACACCAGTGGCCTAGGAAAATTATTTTACAAAACAAAAGTAATTTCTTCCCTAAGAGAGATTCTAGGCTGGAGCCAACACTGTCAGGAACTTTCAAATCTATAACTTTACTAAACTCTAGGCCTTTCTACCTGTTATTCCCTTGCATGCCCCAGTATTTCCTCCCTTTCTTCTAGGTAACTCCTAGTCATCCTTTAGAACTCATCTTGTGATTCCCCTAAGAATCCTTCCTCCTGAAAGGATTTCTGTTTGTCCTACAAAGTACCTTAGAGCAATATGTACTATAATACCAATCCAGGACCACTTAAATCCAAGTGCAAGGTTAGGGTAGATGCAAACTGGTGCCACAGGAGAGCTGGTTAACTTCTGACTCACCTTGAACGTGAGAGGGTAAGCATTTTACGGTCCCAGCTTCTTGTGTAGATGATTTTTTTTAGATCTTCACTTGGCTGATTTCCGTATCCCTCACCTTTTGAGCCCCTTAAAACAAAAATGTAAATTTGCCAGGATTGACCCGGACCTAAGGGCAGAGGGGGCTTCCATGCTTGTTTACTTCACTGGGTTCCTATTTCTCCTCTTTGTAGCATTCATCCCTTTCTGTCTTGTCAAAAAACTAGTTCTTAAGATTTTTTTTTCTCCTCCCAGTATTTTTAGTTGTTTTCAGTGGGAAGTTTGGCCCAAATAACCTAGACCACGATTACTGGAAACTGAAAGTCAGTAAATCCTTCCTAATTAGGAAGCAGAACTTTTGCCAGATATGTTTATAGGTGTGTTTGTGAGGCTGTCTCCCTAACCAGAAGATTTCATTCCTTCACAGAAAGCAGTATAGGAAACAAATCCATCTCTTTGGCCTGACTCATTTATTCAATGGTATTCATTGGGTACTTCCTGTGTGCCAGGCACTGGAGTAAAGCATGGTGACAACAGTGAACCAATAGAGTCCCTGCCCTTTACTCCTTTGTTAAGAAAAAGCAGATAAAACCATCTGAGCTACCAGTTTCAAGATTAGATAAGCCTTACCAACCAATTTAGGAAACACCCATATCTCCAGTCCTCTGCATACTACTGTTGTAAGGGGTGGAACTTGAAGACATGATGACCATGGAAGGTAACTTGAATAGGATAATGCTTCTAAAACTTTAGCATGCACAAGAATCACCCGGAGGGCTTCTTAAAACATTACTGGGCCCCATCCCCAGAGATTCTGATTCTTAGGTCCTGAGATGGAGCCTGAGAGTTTGCATTTCTAAGAATTTTTTAGGAGATGCTTATGCTACTAGCCTAGGGACCATTCTTTGAGATTCATTGTTATAGTAGTTAGGAGCAAGTAGCTCCTGTACAAAATTAGAAATATTCCTTTACAATACTCTCCATTTTTGAAAATCCAAAGTTAGTCTGTAGCCAAGATCATTTAATGAGGAAGAAGGACTTTCAGCAAATAGAGCTAGGACAACTGCATATCCACATGCAAAAGAATAAATGCATGAGATCCCTTATCTCATATTGTATCCAAAAATTAATTCCTCTTGAATCAAAGACCTAAGCATAAGGGCTAAACTGTAAAATACTTAGAAGAAAACATAGCAGCAAATCTTCATGGTCTTGGATTTGGAACTGTGTTCTTAGATATGACTCCAAAAGCATAAGCAAAACAAGGAAAAACAGATCAAGTGAACTTCATCAAGATTAAAAAACTTTTTTGCAGGCCGGGCGCGGTGGCTCAAGCCTGTAATCCCAGCACTTTGGGAGGCCGAGGCGGGTGGATCACGAGGTCAAGAGATCGAGACCATCCTGGTCAACATGGTGAAACCCCGTCTCTACTAAAAATACAAAACATTAGCCGGGCATGGTGGCACGTGCCTGTAATCCCAGCTACTCAGGAGGCTGAGGCAGGAGAATTGCCTGAACTCAGAAGGCGGAGGTTGCGGTGAGCCGAGATCGCGCCATTGCACTCGAGCCTGGGTAACAAGAGTGAAACTCCGTCTCAAAAAAAAAAAAAAAAAAAAGACAAAAAATAACACACTACAATTCATGGCCATAAAAAGGATAATCTGTAAGTCCTCAGAAATTTAACCTCATTCTTCCAGCAGTTCCATGATGCCTAAATAACCAGTATCATACTCTACCTGACCCTGAAAACTCTGTGTTCTGAAGATTTAATCTGAAAATACTTACGAAGCAGTAGGAATTTTATGCAATTGTTCATCCATTATGTTGCTGAAGCTGTTTAAAGTCTCTTTTTTAACAGGTATCAGGAATTACGGGAGTCACTTCAACAATGTAGGCTTCCTTGGGGCGCTGAAAGAGAATATGGTGGGATAATACCGATTTCACTCCCTGAGGACCACAGGCCAAAGTGTGAGCCTCCTCGTGTCATGGGCAAAGGACATCAGCATTACGGATTTGGTGGAGAAACCTGGCCAAGGTAAATAAACTTTCTGCCATTCACATAAAGGTCTTTATTATCCATTTTTCTTTATTTCTATTGTGAGTCCTTTGTTTGCTTAAATCTGTCTTCAAACTTATTTCTTTTACTATTTATGAAAAGACAGAATTAAAAACTAATTTCTAATTGGGAAATAGTAAAAAGCCTGTGTTTATGAATGGTTTTTGCTGTCCTTAGAGATGTTAAAATATCGTGATCAGAAATTTTGATTCTATTAATTCCTTTACTTACGATATCTTATCTAAAACGAAATGGGAATGTTCCCAAGATAGAAAGAGAGCGAACAATTAAATTTTAAATATTTTTGTTTGAGCAAAGACCTGGCCTAATTTGTATAGATGCTCTTGGTTTTTGGAACTTTTGATTTGTAATTTTTTTATCAGTCTTTTTAATAGTCACTAGAATCTGCTGGGCATTGTTCTCAAGTGTTAAAATCTTTCAATAATAGTTTATAAATCTTAGTCACTCAGCAACTCTTCAAAACACATTAAAATTCAACAGAAACAAACAAACAAAATATCTGAGTAGTGAATGTCAAATTAAATATTTCCTAAAAGCCAAAAGCAGACATAAGTGGTGGGACTCGCGTCATAGCCACGGAGACATGAAGCTCTGAAGGCTCCTCCCGCTCCGGGTCTGTGCTCGCCCTCACCCTTCGTCCTCCCCCACCCCACTAACCTGGCCTACAAGAATGTGATTAGGGGCCGCAGGGCCGCCTGGAGGGTCATTTTGAGCATTGAGCAGAAGACCCACACCTCGGACAAGAAGTTGCAGCTGTTTAAGGACTATCTGGAGAAGGTGGAGGCCAAGCTGAGATCATCTGCACCGTAGTCCTGGAATTGTTGGATAAATACTTAATAGCCAATGCAACTAAACCAGAGAGTAAGGTCTTCTATCTGAAAATGAAGGGTGATTACTTCCGGTACCTTGCTGAAGTTGCATGTGGTGATGATCAAAAATAAACGATAGATAATTCCCAAGGAGCTTAGCAAGAGACATTTGATATATGCAGGAGAGATGCAACCCCACACCCAATCTGCCTGGGGCTTGCTCTTAACTTCTCTGTATTTTACTATGAGACTCTTAATAACCCAGAGCTTGCCTACAGGCTGGCTATGACTGCTTTTGATGAGGCCATTGTTGAACTTGATATACTGAATGAAGACTCCTACAAAGACAGCACCCTCATCATGCAGTTGCTTAGAGACAACCTAACACTTTGGACATCAGACAGTGCAGGAGAAGCATGTGATGCAGCAGAAGGAACTGAAAACTAAATCCATACAGGGTGTCATCCTTCTTTCCTTCAAGAAACCTTTTTACACATCTCCATTCCTTATTCCACTTGGATTTCCTATAGCAAAGAAACCATTCATATGTATGGAATCAACTGTTTATAGTCTTTTCACACTGCAGCTTTGGGAAAACTTCATTCCTTGATTTGTGTTTGTCTTGGCCTTCACCTGGAGTGCAGTTACTGCTGTAGAAAAGTATTAGTAGCTTCATTTCATATAAATCTGGTATTTAAGTAATCTGAACCCGTTCAGCAAGGGACTGTGTTTTGTATTGGTGAAGATATGAAAATGTAGTTAATTCTACTTTGAAGAGTGTTCCACATAACTTCTTAATTTCTACATTCCCTCCCTTACTCTTCAGGGGTTTCCTTTAGATAGGCCGCTTTTCCATGCTCTTAATGTATTCCTTTTTAGTAGGAATCTAGAAGTATTAGATTGAGTGGAAAAGTATTTGCCATCTCTAGCTAGGAGTCACAAATTGAAATGCCTCCTATATCACATAAGGAGGTCATGTAAATCTGTAGCAACAGGGAGTTTCCTTATTCACTCTTTATTTGCTGCTGTTTAACCTCCATTCCCAATAAAAATTCACATATACCTCCTGTCTTTGTAAGTTCTGATATTCACTTTACTATGTAAATGGAAGTAGCATGTTGCTACCAGAATACAAACATTGCTTTTGGCAAATTAAAGTACATGTCATTTCTTAATACACTAGAAAGGGGGAATAAATTAAAATACAGAAGTCCAAGTTACAACTTCAGTACTTTTTCGTGCAGATTTATGCACATGTGAGAGTGTGTCCAGTTCATTTAGTGATTGTTATTTAGAGAGTTGGACCACCATCGTGTGTTGCTGATCATCGACCGTAGTCCCAAAAAAGCCTTGTGAAAATGTTATGCCCTATGTAACAGCAGAGTAACATAAAATTAAATTACATTTTATAAACCAAAAAATAAATATTTCCTAAGGATTAAGACATTTACTGAGAGCAGAATCTATCAGACCTTTGCACAGAGCCTACTTCCTCCTGCTTTATCTAACAATCCTGATTATCTGGTTTATGAACACTCTAGTTAACTGGTTTTTTGTTCTAAAGCAGGTAAAAGAAATAAATTAGGAAAGACAAGCCACAGCTAGAGAGAGAAACATTAACAGCAGGGACATGTGCCACCAAAGACCTTATCAAAGCTGCAGAAAAGCAGTAAAAACCAGATAAATAAAAAGGCCTGTTAGTCACAGGCCAATTACATTCAGACATCAACACACATATATAGTGAGGACCTCACATCCATTCATTCACTCAATAGATTTTTTTAAGCTCACACTCTCATGGAACTGTAATGTCTTTGTGAAGCAGATATTGCCATCCTTGTTTTACAATGAATAAACCAACCTAAGAGATTCAGTACTTTTCCTTGGGTCAGACAATTATAAAATTGTGGAATAGGGGTTTGGGTCCAGATTAATTGACTCTAACACCCAAGTTCTTTTCATCTGTTCATTTTATTTATGCTTCTCTTTATTCATTTATCTGCTCAGTAATTTAAGTATAGGAAACATTTTTCTAGAGACTGGGGAGATAGCTCTGTATAGAGTTTACAGCTATTGCCCTCCCAAAATTTAAATTTTAAAAAGTGTGCAATATTTTATAAGAATTGAAGATATTCATACAGATTTACAGTGTGTAAAAAGAAAGCCAAAGACTTTTTTTTTTTTTTTTTTTTTGAGATGGAGTCTTGTTCTGTCACCAGGCTAGAATGCAGTATACATCCTCCACCTCCCGGGTTCAAGTGATTCTCCTGCCTCAGCCTCCCGAGTAGCTGGGACTACCGTCATGTGCCTACCACACCCAGCTGATTTTTGTATTTTTAGTAGAGACGGGGTTTCACCATTTGGCCAAGATGGTCTTGATCTCTTGACCTCATGGTCCACCTGCCTTTGCCTCTCAAAGTGCTGGGATTACAGGCAAGAGCCACCGAGCCTGGCAAGACTTGTTTCTTAAGGGCAATCTTCTTCAAAATGAGATTTGTGCGTGATCTCTTACAGAGTGGGACAGGGAGAGAGAAAATACTTGTTCCACTTAGAATGCCAATTATATTTGGCATACCTCTTAATTTTCTATAGACCAGAAAGGTCTATGTAGTAAAAAGGTATTTATCTCTGTTTCAAGAATTCCTTTGGTTTTACTTTTTCTTTTTCATTTATTAAATGCTAATAAAATTAGTTTTTTAAATTTTATTTTAAAAATATCATTAACTGTGATCCTATTCTTGCAATTTTAGTTCTGATTACAGCCGTCCATTTCTTTATTATTACTTTCTTACATCTATTTTTAGGCAAAGATTCTAGAATCATGTTCTACAAGGTGGGGTATATTTTTCTGTAATTACTCAAACTTTCATGAGGACATGTCATTTCCATAAAAATAATAAAACAATCTCTTTTTAAAACAACAGCATTTATCAAGTACTTCTATATGCCACACATTGTGCTAAGTGCTTTATAAAACATCTCATTTAAATTAAATAATTTACTTTTTTAAAAGTTCATTTGTTCCATAAAACTACTTTTGTGGCCGGGCGCGGTGGCTCAAGCCTGTAATCCCAGCACTTTGGGAGGCTGAGGCGGGTGGATCACGAGGTCAAGAGATTGAGATCATCCTGGTCAACATGGTGAAACCCCGTCTCTACTAAAAATACAAAAAATTAGCTGGGCATGGTGGTGCGTGCCTGTAATCCCAGCTACTCAGGAGGCTGAGGCAGGAGAATTGCCTGAACCCAGGAGGCGGAGGTTGCGGTGAGCCGAGATCGTGCCATTGCACTCCAGCCTGGGTAACAAGAGCGAAACTCCGTCTCAAAAAAAAAAAAAAAAAAAACAAAAAACAAAACTACTTTTGTTCTTTTTAAACTTAAATTTTAAGTACACAGTTATTTGTATGTGTTAGGATTTTTGTGTTGCAAACAGAATCCCCCCTGGCTAGTTTAAGAACAGGATTATGAGAGGATACCAGATTAGCTCACAAAACTGTGGGGTGCCTAGAGAAACAGGCTTATTGCTCGGCATCCAGGAATAGTGGCCAGACTCACTCCCAGGACTGGCCTTGTCAGGGAGGAAGTGCCTCTTAACTGGACACCTCTACTGCCACCTTAATGGCAGTTTGCATGCCCCTCATGAAGCTGGTGTTCTCAGGCTCCTCACAGTCAAATCAAAGTGTAGTGCAGAAGTGGATGCTTGGCAGAACTTCGGGCACATTTGCACCCTGGATGCTAGGAAGGCTGGGAAATGGGGTGTTCCAAATGTGGGAAACTAGCATAATGTAGAGAGGGTGTTGTAAAGGTGATAGTCATGAGTGCCATTGGACTGTCACTCTAAACAACGGCAGCAACAATAACATGCTTTTTCTATTTGACACGTGGTTCCTGGGCCAGCAGCATCAGCATCACCTAGGAAATGGTGAATGCTGCATCTCAGCCTCCACCCCAGATTTACTGAAACAGAATCTGCATTTTAACAAACGACTTCAGGTAATTCCAACCATGCAGCAAAGTTGGAAAACCGTTGCTACAGTGTAAGAAATTGCAACAATTTTCGTACAAATGAAAATACACGGCCTGGCGTGGTGTCTCATGCTTGTAATCCTAGCACTTTGGAAGGCCAAGGTGGGTGGATCACCTGAGGTCAGGAGTTCAAGACCAGCCTGGCCATCATGGTGAAACCCCATCTTAAAAAAAGAAAATAAACTTACCTCCCCAAAAGCAGAGGCCCAAAGAAAGCAGTTTCCAACTTTGCTGCATCCAACTCGAAGCACTCACTCCTGTCCAGTTCAGTTGTAATCTTGTCCCAATATTCTGTACCTATGCTCTTTAATGAAGTTAACCATCACCAATGTATCCTATATAAAATAATAAGGAAAATGGAGAGAAAAAAAGAAAATATATAAAAATATGTAAGAAACAGCAGGGCAGAAAATATAAGTGACAATAGTCTCATTCCTGCACCTGGTCATGAGGCTGTCATTGGTGTTACAATTTCCTTCCTCCAGAAAAGAAGTCATTATATGAAAAAGACATTTGTACACACGTTTATAGCAGCATAATATGCAATTGCAAAAATACGGAACCAGCCCAAGTGCCCATCAGCCAGCGAGTGGATGGAGCAAGTGTGGCATAGATATAACATACCGTGGAATACTACTCAGCCATAAAATGAAATGAAATAATGGCATTCACAGCAACCTGGATGCTGTGGAATGGAGTTGGATGGATGGAGTTGGAAACCATTATTCTAAGTGAAGTAACTCAGGAATGGAAAACCAGACATTGTATGTTCTCACCTATAAGTTGGAGCCAAGCTATAAGGACGCACAGGCGTAAGAATGATACAATGGGCTCTGGGGACTCAGGGAAAAAGCATGGGAAAGGGGTGAGGGATGAAAGACTACACACTGGGTACAGTGTACACTGCTTGGGTGATTATTACACCAAAATCTCAGAAATCACCACTATAGAAGTTATTCATGTAACAAAACCACCTGTTCCCCAAAAACTATTGAAATTAAAAAATGCTTTTATAAATAATAATAATAATTTCCTTCCTCCACTACCTGTTCCAAGTTCCCTCGCCCTCAGCCAATACCTGAGCTGGTAGGAGTACATTACTTGATAGAACAACGCGAAATCATGTTTTGAGAGATCTTAGCTCTTTGTGGTTCTGCCTGTATAATGCTGCTATAGTATTTCATTAACTTCGTGCTACTGAAGACAATACTAGGTGTTAAAAGGTTCCCCAGGTTCCAGAAATACTCCTTTCCCCCATCATTGTATAATAGCCTCTGAGCCTTGATATGCAGGATCAGTCATCCTAGCCCAAAATTACCACATCATCATCAGTTCAGCTTCCAATGCAATTGGGACCATAGTTTTATCCCCTGATGGAAGCGCTTCTCCCTTGACCTCTAAACCACCAAAGCTCAAGGTGGCTGGGGAGGGAGTAACATTTTCTCAAGTGGAACCATAAGTATAACAGAAAGAAGCACCACTCCCACTTCCACCCTTTGGTTTTCAGACTATGCATTTGGCTGAGGGGGAACCTATTTATTGGTCACTGTTTCAGAGCATGTCCCACACTCTTTAGGACAACACTCAGCCATAATTGATTATTCAGTAGGCCGTTCTAATGCTCCATAAATATGGGAAAATATAACATTCTATAAATATGGTGAATCATTTTAACTCAGCCAACCATTGCTCAATGTCTTTTGTAGTAAATTGAGTTCCTTAGTCAAAAGTACTGTTGTTTAAAATGGCATGGCAACAAATGAGACATTTAGTAAGTTTACTGTTGATGTTACTGGCAGAAGCATGGTGAGAAAGGAAGGGAAATCCCTATTTTGAAGAAGTGTGATGGAAGGGGTTTGATGTAATCATCCTATCACCAGATGACTGACTAGTACATCCAGGGATAGATCACCCTATCAAGTGCTTAGGATTGGCCACTTCTGCTGGCAAACTCAAATGTGCCAATAGCCAGGTGAGTCTTAGTCAGGGAAGTTCATGTTGCTCAATCCATATGTGATCGTTTCTGTGCTGCTACCATGATCACTTCGTTATAAAGTCACTGAACAAGCACCGGGTGACTGGGAAAAACCTGACATGCATAGAGCTAGTCATTGTGTCTGCCTGAATATTGAGAACATCCTCAATGCTGGGGGTCTCTAGGTGAGCATTCTTGTGGGGTACAAATAAACCTCACACTCCAGGGCCATTTGGAGGCTGGAAAAAGCAAGTTTCTTGGAATCCACATTGGGTAGATGAGATTCACAGTACATGCACTATAAAAATGTAGGCTGGGACCAGGCACAGTGGCCCACAGCAGTAATCTCAGCGCTTTGGGAGGCCAAGGCAGGTGAATCACCTGAGGTCAGGAGTTCTAGACCAACCTGGTCAACATGGTAAAACCCCGTCTTTACCAAAAATACAAAAAAATTAGCTGGGTATGGTGGTGGGCACTTGTAATCCCAGCTGCTCATGAGGCTGAGGCAGAAGGATTGTTTGAACCTGGGAGGCAGAGGTTACAATGAGCCGAGATTGCTCTGCTAGACTCCAGCCTGGGCAACAGAGTGAGACTCCATAGATAGATAGATAGATAGATAGATAGATAGATAGATAGATAGATAGATAGATAGATTCCGTGTTCAAAAGATATTGGGCAGCCACAAGTCACAGGTGAGCACAACATACATAAAAAGGTTACAGATGCCAGGCGCAGTGGCTTACACTTGTAATGCCAGCACTTTGAGAGGCCAAGGCAGGCAGATCACGAGGTCAAGAGATTAAGACCATCCTGGCCAACATGGTGAAACCCATCTTTACTAAAAAATACAAAAACTAGCTGGGCCTGGTGGTGCGTGCCTGTACTCCCAGCTACTTGGGAGGCTGAGGCAATAGCATTGCTTGAACCCAGGAGGCGGAGGTTGCCGTGAGCCGAGCTCGCGCCACTGCACTTCAGCCTGGCACCTGGCAACAGAGCAAAACTCTCTCAATAAAAAGAAAAAAAAGGTTACAGATGAGGTCCATTTTCTTTTGACCATTACCCCACAGTCTGACTCTCCTTCCTAGAAGGAGCCACTGTCACCACTTTGGTGCCTCTTCCATGCCTTTTGTTATGCACTTACACTATTACACATGCACCCACTGAAAATGTACGGTGTTATTTCATACATGTGTGGAATCACTTGACACGTAGTATTAGGCAATTTGGTTTTTTCTCTCTGTAATCTAGGAATAGTCACATGTCTGTAAGTGTAG
This sequence comes from Saimiri boliviensis, assembly GCF_048565385.1. Taxonomy (NCBI): domain Eukaryota; kingdom Metazoa; phylum Chordata; class Mammalia; order Primates; family Cebidae; genus Saimiri; species Saimiri boliviensis. The sequence continues at coordinate 91,753,785 of NC_133458.1, read as the reverse complement.
ATAAACATAGATATACATCATTCTTTTTAATTTCTCACAGTATTCTACAATATGAATGCATTACATTTAGCCATCATATATTGTTTCTTTTCTCTCTCTCTTTTTACATTAACCATACTTCAGTAAGCATCCTTGTACAGGACTTCTTCAGATCATGCACAAAGATTTCTAAAAGGCAAATTCAGCTGGGCGTGGTGGCTCACACCTGTAATCCCAGCACTTTGGGAGACTGAGGCAGGCAGATCACCTGCAGTCAGGAGTTTGAGACCAGCCTGGTCAACATGGTGAAATCCCATCTGTACAAAAATACAAAAATTAGCCAGGCATGATAGCGGGTGCCTGTAATCCCAGCTATTCAGAAGCCTGAGACAGGAGAATTGCTTGAACCCAGGAGGCAGAGATTGCAGTGAGCTGAGATTGTGCCATTGCATTCCAGCCTGGGCGACTGAGCAAGACACTGTCTCTAAATAACTAAATAAATAAATAAATAAATAAATAAAAAGGCAAATCCTAAGTGGGTTACAGTATAGGGATTTTTTTAAAATCTTAGTGCTTGTGGCCCAAATGATTTATAGTCTCATGGTAGTGTCTAAAAGTATTCATTTCCTCACACTCTCGGCCATCTATATTATGAAAATGTGTAATTTGTTGCCCATCTAATATGTATAAAGGGTATCATGGTTATGAGAATGCATTTCTCTGCTTATTGTGTTGAGTACTTTTCTTATCTTTTATATAAGGCCATTCACATTTCCTTTTCTATGTTTATTCTTTGCCCATTTTTATCGTTTGTATCTTATAGATTCTTGTTGATTCTGTGTTCTGAAAACAATTCTTTATGTGTTATCTTTATTTATATTTGCAAGTATTTCTTCTAATTTTTATTTTATTTGAACTTTTATGATGTCTTTTGTCTTATAATTAAATTTGGGTATTTTCATATTTTATTTTTAATTTTTTTTTTTTGAGACAGAGTTTCATTCTGTTGCCCAGGTTGGAGTACAGTGGCATAATCTCAGCACACTGCGACATCTGCTTCCCAGGTTCAACTGATTCTTCATGCCTCAGCCTCCCGAGTAGCTAGGATTATAGGCAGGTGCCACCATGCCCAGCGAATTTTTTCTATTTTTAGTAAAGATGGGGTTTCACCATCTTGGCCAGGCTGGTCTTCAGCTCCTGGGCTCAAGTGATCTGCCCACCTCGGCCTCCCACAGTGCCAAGATTACAGGCATGAGCCATCGTGCCCAGCCTTATAATTAAATTTTGTGATCAAATTTTCGTTCAGGCTTTTGACTTTTAAAAGAGAATTATTGTTTTGAAGGTCCTTCCTACCACCAAAGAAAAAAACATATTCCTATACATTTTCTTTCAATTTTTATATAGATTTTTCCCCAAATTCTTTAGAGTTTTAAATCCATCTGAAATTGTCTTTCTGAATAGTGTAAATAGAGATGGACTATTTTTCAAATGAATACTGAACTTTTTCTTTCTTTATTTTTTTTTTTTGAGACAGAGTCTCACTTTTGTCTCCCAGGTTGGGAAGTGCAATGGCACGATCTGGACTCACTGTAACCTCCTCCTCCCAGGGTTCAAGTGATTCTCCTGCCTCAGCCTTTCAAGTAGCTGGGATTAGAGCCACCCACCACCATGCTTGACTAATTTTTGTATTTTTTAGTAGAGGCAGGGTTTCACCATGTTGGCCAGGCTGGTCTCGAACACCTGACCTTAGGTGATCCGCCCGCCTCAGCCTCCCAAAGTGCTGGGATTACAGACCTGAGCCACCGTGCCTGGCCCTGAATTTTTTCTGTGTTAAAAAATACATCCTGGCTGGGCATAGTGCCTTATGCCTGTAATCCCAGCACTTTGGGATGGTGAGGTGGAAGGATCATTTAAGGTCAGGAGTTGGAGACAAGCCTGGCTAACATAGCAAGACTGTATCCCTATAATTAATTAATTTAAAATTTAAAAATTTTGCCGGGCACGGTGGCTCAAGCCTGTAATCCCAGCACTTTGGGAGGCCGAGGCGGGTGGATCACAAGCTCAAGAGATCGAGACCATCCTGGTCAACATGGTGAAACCCCGTCTCTACTAAAAATACAAAAAAAAAAATTAGCTGGGCATGGTGGCACATGCCTGTAATCCCAGCTACTCAGGAGGCTGAGGCAGGAGAATTGCCTGAACCCAGGAGGTGGAGGTTGCGGTGAGCCAAGATCGCACCATTGCACTCCAGCCTGGGTAACGAGTGAAACTCCGTCTCAAAAAAAAAAAAAAAAAAAAAAAAATTTAAAAATTTTAAAAAGAAAAATATGTGTTTTTTTGACCAGGCACAGTACCTCATGCCTATAATCACAGCAATTTGGGAGGCCAAGGCAGGAGGATCCCTTGAGCCCAGGAGTTCAAGATAAGTCTGGGCAACATAGCGAGACCTCGTCTCTGTTTATTAAAAAATAATGAATGAAATAAAATGACATCTTTTCATATATTGAATTTCTACATATACATGGATATATTATTAATCTATTTGTCTTTTACTCTCACCATTATACTGTGTTAATTTTAAAACGTGTTTAATTTAATCTTTTCTTTCTTTTCAGAAAGCTTCCTATTGAACAATTTTATTATTTGACTCACAACAAAAAAAGTGATGTCTATGGAAATGATTCTTTGTAAGTCTGAGTGTTTTTTTTTTCTTACATAAAATCAAATAACATTTTAAGTGGAAATGAGTTATATGAGACATTTTTAAAGCCCCAGATGGGGACTTTTAGAGAAACAAATTATTCCCATTTTAAAATAGAGACAATTAATACCAAAAACCAAGATCAAACAAACAAAAGCAAATAAATAATAAACCAGTAGTTTTTCATGTTTAAAGAAATCAAGAGGAAAAACAGGAGCTGATGAATAGTAAAATTCGAAGGGATTCCTAAAGGTTAATCTTGGTCCATTTTCCCTGCCTTTGACCTACTTACCCAGTCCAGTAAGAATCTGCTACATTTCTTAAAATATCAATATAAAATGCCATGGTGGCCCTCAACAAATTTTCAACCAGAATTTAATTAGGATATAGGTTTTTATTCTCATCTACAAATAACTCTTAATAAAATTACTTCCTAAGTATTTTTTTTTACATGAGGCATACTTGTTAATTTACTCATCACTTAAAGGTATTCTTTTCAAGTGTAGTATTTTTATACTTTTAAGTAGTTTTTCATGTACATTACAAAAGCATACATTTTTATTTTTAGAGAAAAATAAAACACAGCCAGGCATAGTGGCTCACACCTGTAATCCCAGCACTTTGGGAGGCTGAGGCTGGTGGATCACCTGAGGTCAGCTGTTCAAGAACAGTCTGGCCAACATGGTGAAACCCCATCTGTATTAAAAATACAAAAATTATCCAGGCATAGTGGCGGGCACCTGTAATCCCAGCTACTCGGGAGGCTGAGGCAGGAGAATCACTTGAACCCAAGAGGCGGAGGTTGCAGGGAGCCAAGATCGAGCCATTGCACTCCATTCTGGGTGACAAGAGTGAAACTCTGTCTCAAAAAATAAAAAATAGGGCCAGGCGCGGTGGCTCAAGCCTGTAATCCCAGCACTTTGGGAGGCCGAGGCAGGTGGATCACGAGGGCAAGAGATCGAGACCATCCTGGTCAACATGGTGAAACCCCGTCTCTACTAGAAATACAAAAAAAAAAAAAAAAAAAAAAAAAAAAAAAATTAGCTGGGCGTGGTGGCACGTTCCTGTAATCCCAGCTACTCAGGAGGCTGAGGCAGGAGAATTGCCTGAACCCAGGAGGCGGAGGTTGCAGTGAGCCGAGATCGCGCCATTGCACTCCAGCCTGGGTAACGAGAGCGAAACTCCGTCTCAAAAAAAAAATTAAAATTAAAAATTAAAAATTAATAAAACAGCATTGAAGTAATAATGAAACAATCACTTCTTTATTAAGAAGTACTAGTTGTGCGCCGGGCGCGGTGGCTCAAGCCTGTAATCCCAGCACTTTGGGAGGCCGAGGCGGGTGGATCACGAGGTCGAGAGATCGAGACCATCCTGGTCAACACGGTGAAACCCTGTCTCTACTAAAAGTGCAAAAAATTAGCTGGGCATGGTGGCACGTGCCTGTAATCCCAGCTACTCAGGAGGCTGAGGCAGGAGAATTGCCTGAGCCCAGGAGGCGGAGGTTGCGGTGAGCCGAGATCGCACCATTGCCCTCCAGCCTGGGTAACAAGGGCTAAACTCCGTCCCAAAAAAAAAAAAAAAAAAAAAAAAAAAAAAAAGAAGTACTAGTTGTTGATAGGTAAAAATTTAATATAGAAGTTAGCCACTAGATGGCGCCAAAAAGGCAAAATTTGTGGTTGTCTGAGTTTATCCTGGGATTTTTGGTGAATTTTGCAAAGCAGATGTGATGGGTGGCAGTAAAATTAATGAACCGATTTAAGTTAAGGAAGAGGTGTCTCAGCATTTGTTACTTTTATCTTTTCAAATCTTCAAGTCTTAAAAATGTTATATTTTAAATTTCATTTTTTTTTATTTTGAATCAAATCAATTTTAGGCAAATGCTTGTTAATATTGTAGTAGAATTTGTCACATGAGAATAATTTTAGATGCTAGCTTAATGTATTATACATAGTTGCCAATCTACTAATAACAACTCTAGATTCTTTGGATTCATATATTCATCACTTCCCTGCCCCCGTGCCCCTACCATCTCTCCAACTCAGAGATGTCGACGTAAGACAGAACATGCTTTTTTCAGTTTCATGCCCACAGATTTAGAATAGAAATTTAAAAAGATATAAACTTTTATAGTTCACAGAAATCACGTGTTTATAATACATTACAGGATAATAAATTTATATGGCTTACATACCACTTTCTAGGGAATATCTGCTAGCATGGAGGAACATCTAAAAAATTAAACAGTATATTCCATTTTACTGACTTTTACTATCAAACTGATACCATTCTGTTCATTTTTCATGCCTGAAATCTTCCAGAATTTTTATTTGCATAGGCTGAAACGAATTGTTGAAATCCAGTGTAGATAGATGATTACCAGATTTTAGTCGACTTTTTTTTCCAGGGCTACAGGATTATTTCTTGGTAAGGTTTGGAGTAATTAGTAAACGCACAGCCTTGGAATGAACTGCTTCAGAAAAGGCATGCTTCCAGGAACTTGGTCAGTTTTGTTCTATCCTGTCTCTGCCAACTAGGCAACATTTACTATCATGAAAGATCAGCAACCCTGAGCAAAGGTAGAAGGCACACATGGTACTTACGTATTCTCTCCAGCCAGGCCACACTCAGGTCACTTTAGGCCATGAAATTGCACCACATGTATAATGTCAGGTTTTCTCAGAGCACTTTGGCTACTGCCTGATTATGAGAGTAAAGGTCAGAAAGAACCAGAGCCCTCTTACCATGAGAAGTGGTCATCCCTTGTACCTTCACTGCAAATGGAAAATGCAGAAGCAGTAGTGAGCAGGACTGAGGTTAGAATAAATGGAAGGAAAAATTAATCAACAGACAACCGAGACATGGAAACAACATATCTCTGTCATATCAGTATTCAGGGATCCAGAAAGTTAATCAAGAATATTATCTTAATGGCATTACAGTTTGAAATAGGGTATATCATAATTATTTTTATTGTATTTATTTTTTTTGAGACAGACTCTTTCTTTGTTGCCCAGGCCTGCATGCAGTGGCAAGATCTCTGCTCACTGCAGTCTCCGCCTCCTAGGTAATCCTGAGTAGCTAGGATTATAGGCATGCATCACCACACCTAGCTAATTTTTTTTTTTTTTTTTTGTATTTCTGGTACTTTTTGTATTTTTTGTTTTTTTGTATTTGGTATATTGGCCAGGCTGGTCTCAAATGCCTGAGTTCAAGCAATCTGCCCCCCTTGACCTCTCAAAGTACTGGGATTGCATGCGTGAGCCACCATGCCCGGCCTATATCATTAATCAGATTTCTAATAGGAATATAAACTTCTAAAAATCTTTAATATAGAACTTGTTTCCTGTTTTTATTCTAGGATACCCAAGCCGCCCAATTCAACAGTAGGGTAAGTAAACAACTTATATTTTCCTTCTCTGTTATAACCAAGAAAAAAAATTGGCATTTCCTATGTCTTAGAAGTGTGAAAACAAGTGAGATGTTCCATGAAAACTTTTTTTTTTTTTTTTGAGATGGAGTCTCACTTTGTCACCCAGGTTGGAGTGCAGTGGCGTGGTCACAGCTCACTGCAGCCTTGACTCCCCTGGGTTCAGATGATCCTCCCACCTTCACCTCTCAACTAGCTGGGACTATAGATGTGCACCACTATGCCTGGCTAATTTTTGTAATTTTTTTGTAGAGATGGGTTCTTGCTATGTTGCCCAGGCTGGCCTCAAACCCCTGGGCTCAAGTGATCTGCCCACCGCAGCCTCCCAAAGTGCTGGGATTACAGGCATGAGCCACAGTGCCCGGCCTGAAAACTATGTTTTAACAGTTGGAAGGAAAGGCTGGTGCAAGTCTAACATAACATTACTTTGATTTCTCTCCCAACAAATCTTTTTTAGTAAATGTTTTATTTTTGTATGATTTTAGGTTTATAGAATTATTGAGAAGATAGTGTGGAGAGTTTGCATATACATCACATGCAATTTCCCCTGTTGTTAGCATCTCACATTAATATGGCACATGTGTCACAATTAATGAACCACTGCCAATGCCTTACTATGACCCAAAGTCCCATGCTTTATCCAGATTTCCTCAGTTTCTCCCTCATGTCCTTTTTCTGTCCCAGGGTCCCATCCAGAGTACCACATTACATGTAGTAGTCATCTCTCCTTAGGTTCCTCTTGGCTGTGACAGTTTCTCAGACTTTCCTGGTTTTAATGACCTTGACAACTTTTAGGATTATTGGTCAGATATTTTGTAGAATCCTCCCAAATTGGACTTTGACTGATGTTTTTCTTATGGTTAGATGGGGGTGATGTATTTGGGGCCACAGAGATAAAGTGCTGTTTTCATTGCTTCATAGCAAGGGTACATAAATAACATTTCTCTATCCCATGGACTTCCTAATTTTGCTTTTCTTCTAGTTTAGACAGCTCCCACAAGGAGACTGTCTAGAAAAAACAAAAATTTTTTTAACCTCTGCCAATTCTCCAAATGATAGAAAAATTATATCCCTATGGTCTCTTTACCAAGTTTATTTTTTTTCCTTCAGTGTGCTAGCTGTTTTTGGCTTTTTGGTTTTGAAGCAGTACTTGTATATAAACAGACAGTATATTTTGTTGATTTATTGCTTAAAGAAACAGAGCCTGGGTTGAAAAGTTTATTCCAAGATAGTTAGAGATCACCTTGCTGAAGCAGAATGCCCAAAACAATTCCTGGGAGCATCTTAAAATAAGACACAGTAATTAAAAGCAACTAGAAATTCTTCCTGTACTATTCTAAAAACACAAAACTCATTTATTTTCTGCTTTGTATTTTTATACCATTTATGAAACTTATTCACTGATAAAGAATTGGGCATGATTTATTTTAAAATTAAATTTAGTTTTGTCTAGCAAAATTAAGAAAATGTCCTATTTTATGGTATATATCCAAGACAATGCTAACTCCATGAACACAGGGACATTGGCTCAGTGTCCTGTCCCCCAGGATTAGAACAGTTTCTGACGTTTAAAAAAGTGTCCCAATAAATATTTGGTGATTAATTATTTCAATCATATTTCTTTCCGTTCTTTTCATTTTGTTTTGTTTCCTCAATAAATCTTAGAGAGACCTGCTTGCCATATCCAATTGAACACCCCTACCACACACACACCTGTCGCGGTGCCATGTTCCCCACCTTCACGTCGCCTGAGGACCTCTACACTGGCATTAAAGCCCGCACCCAGCAGCCCTTTCCTCCCACCGTGCCAACCAAGGCTTATGATTCAACAGTTTTGAAGACAAGAGGTAAAATGTCATTTGGAATCAGAACTGTATTAATTCTTATTATTGGGCTTTCTTCAATAATAAAATTAAAGCAAGAAACACAAAGGACTCAAGTCACAAACCTGTGACTCAATAGATCAGGAAACTTGTTCTCAGCTGTGACTTTATAATCAGCTGGAGCACCACCACCAACCCATCCCATCAGACTCTCTGCAGGTGCTCCCAAACTTTCTCCTTGACACAACCTCCCACGTTAGAATCAGAAACCAAAACTCTGGTGGCTTTTATTCCATTAATATTTTATATTTTTATTTCTTTCCTGCTCTCATGGGTTTTGCTTTTGAAAATTTCCTCCTAGCCCAGGCGATCAGCAGTGTTTGTTTCAGTCAGAGAGTCTGGACGTGGGTACAGCAGCAGTGATAGAATGGAAAGATCTTATTGATCTTATTGAAATAAGATGCAGAAAGCAATGGGAGTAGTTTGTTCAGTCCTTCTTAACACCCCGAAGCACATTCTCCCAGCTGCACACCTTCGAGTCTTTGTGAATGTTTTTTATCAGAGAGGATGGTAATCCCATGCATTAGTCATCAGATCTTTGCCACACTAGACACCTCAGTCTTTGCTGAGGAGACCTGCACATGTGTGTAAACAGACCATCTCTGAAGAAAAAGTGAAAACACTCGAGAGGCCGGGCGCGGTGGCTCAAGCCTGTAATCCCAGCACTTTGGGAGGCTGAGGCGGGTGGATCACAAGGTCAAGAGATCGAGACCATCCTGGTCAACATGGTGAAACCCCGTCTCTACTAAAAAATACAAAAAAAATTAGCTGGGCATGGTAGTGCGTGCCTATAATCCCAGCTACTCAGGAGGCTGAGGCAGGAGAATTGCCTGAACCCAGGAGGCAGAGGTTGCGGTGAGCCGAGATCGCGCCATTGCACTCCAGCCTGGGTAACAAGAGCGAAACTCCGTCTCAAAAAAAAAAAAAAAAGAAAAAGAAAACACTCGAGAGAAGGACAGAAAAGGTACATGGTAGGCAAAGGTAAATATTTGTTGAGTGCATTTAGGTGAGGTAGGAAAGACTCAAGAATTGTTCTGTGACACAGTTCCTCTATGCATGAATATTTGGACCAAAATGCAGCAAGAGTATATTGCCATCATCAGCCTCAACCTCAGTGTCTTATTGGCAGACAGTAATGTTTTGAGAGCTAGTATAGTGGAACGTGTAAAAGCATGGATTCTGGAGTCAGACTGCATGAGTAGAATTCTGAATCTGCTACTTACTCACCTGTGGTCCATGGAAGAGTTTCTGAACTTCTCTATTCTGCTTCCCCGTGTGCAAAATGGGGATACTGTGAATAGTACCCACTTAACAAATAACAGATAGAAACATTAGCAGTTATTCTCTTACCCTGCTAGCATATAATGACTGCAGTATGTGTGCACCATGCTGAACTTTCCCATTTCCCTCTCAGAACATGCAGCATTGGAAAAAGGCAGTGAAAGCTGTATCAAGTATAGTGACTGTTACTGTTGAGCACTGTGCTTAGTTATATAGCAGAAGTGGGGAGAGACGGTGCTGTGCAAAAGAACGATGAATGTTCTAAATGAAATGATAAATATGTGACCTAAACAAGTAAAATGTTTTTGATTTTGTTAGGTAAATTGTCAAAGTAACACTTTATTTCTTTTTCTCAATCCTGAATTCATTTCTGAAATTATATGAAATACATATAGTTAGCAAGAAATCACATAAATGTGTGTTGAATTCATAACAACTCTTTTTTTTTATTTTTATTTTTTTGAGAGACAGAATCTTGCTCTGTTGCCCAGGCTGGAGTGCAATGGCACAATCTTGGCTCACTGCAACCTCTGCCTCCTGAGTTCAAGCAATTCTCCTGCCTCAGCCTCCTGAGTAGCTGGGATTACAGGTGTGCGCCACCACGCCTGGCTAATTTTTGTATTTTTGGTAGAGACGGGGTTTCATCATGTTGGTCAGGCTGATCTCAAACTCCTGACCTTGCAATCTGCCCGCCTCAGCCTCCCAAAGTGCTGGGATTACAGGTATGAACCACCATGCCTGGCTTATACTTTTTTTTTTTTTTTTTTTTTTTTGAGACAGAGCCTTGCTTTGTTGCCCAGGCCTGGAGTGCAGTGGCACTTTCTGGAACCTCTGTTTCCCAGGGTCAAGTGATTCTTCCTCCTCAGCCTCCCATGTAGCAGGGACTATAGGCATGTGCTACCACACCCACCTACTTTCTGCATTTTTAGTAGAGACTGGTTTTGCCATGTTGGCCAAGCTGGTCTCAAACTGCTGACCTCAAGTGATCCGCCCACCTCAACTTCGCAAGCCTCCCAAAGTGCTGGGATTACAGGCGTGAGCCACCATGCCCAACCCATAAAAACGCTTTTCAATGCAGCAGTAGATAGAGTAGATAAGGGACTGAAAAAATAAGTTGTCCTCTTAATTTCCTGCTCTTTAAAGCCTCTGCCTCTCTCCAACCATTCAGTCACTATTAGAGAATTTTTGAAAGATGAGCATACTCTAATAACCCTTATAAAAAAATCTTTCCAGGAACTAGTACAGCATTACGTTTCTACTGTTTCACTTATTTTAATTCTTCTTTATTAGAAATAAGAAGCATGGGCCAGGTGTGGTGGCCTCCCAGCACTTTGGGAGGCCAAAGTGGGCACATCACTTGAGGCCAGGAGTTTGAGACCAGCGTGGTCAATATGGCAAAATTCTGTCTCTACTAAAAATACAAAAATTAGCCAGGTATGGTGCCACATGCTTGTAGTCCCAGCTAACTGGGAGGCTGAGGCATGAGAATCACTTGAACCCAGGAGGCAGAGGTTACAGTGACCTGAGATCATGCCACTGCACTCCAGCCTGGGTGACAGAGAGACTCTGTCTCAAAAAAAAAAGAGAGAGAGAGAGAGAGAAACAGAGAGAAAGAGAGAAAAGAAAGAAAGGGAAGGAAGGAAGGAAGAAGGAGGGAAGGGAGGGAGGGAGGGAGGGAGAGAGGGTAGGTGGGAGTGCGGGCTCTAGAACCAGATGGCCTGAGTTTGACTTTGAGATGTGGACAAATCATTTATTCTCTCTCTGCTTCAGTTTCTTCATCCACTAAAGTTGGAATAACAGTATTTTTCTTATAGTAATGTTAAAAATGTATGTGATGATATATCTAAGACAGTACAGTGACTGGCACATGGTAAGTCTTCAATAAATGCCAGCCTTTGTTTTTATTACATATGAAGATGGGTGTTCAGAACATTCTTTAACTTAAAGTTTATCACAAGAGGAAAACAAGCCATGCTGTTTGGTAAAGCTTATCAAATTATAAGACAAAATCTAAGAAGCTGTATTGTTTAAGTTCCCTTTCAGTACCTTTTTGGTAAGCAAGTACTTAGTTTCAGAAAACTTGATATTTAGGCAAAGAAAAGCCAAAACAGGTAGTATAGAAATGCATTTGTTGAGCCTCCAGAAACCAGAAAAAAAGGTCAGAAAGAGAATCCAGGAACACTTAATATTTACCTAAAATCTCTCTCATTAAAAAGAAAGGTGAGGCTGGGTGCATTGGCTCACGTCTGTAATCCCAGCACTTTGGGAGGCCGAGGTGGGTGGATCATGAGGTCAAGCCTGACCAACGTGGTGAAACCCTGTCTCTACTAAAAATACAAAAAAAAAAAAAAAAAATAGCTGGGCGTGGTGGTGTGGGCCTGTAATCCTAGCTACTCAGGAGGCTAAGGCAGGAGAATGGCTTGAACCTGGGAGCCAGAGGTTGCAGTGAGCCAAGATCGCACCACTGCACTCCAGTCTCTTACTACTGAGAGCCCTGGGGTTAAAGATTCATTCTCATTCTGTGTGGCCAACGTGCTGTTCCTGTACAGGCTCAAGAATTCAAGAGCGCCGGGCGCGGTGGCTCAAGCCTGTAATCCCAGCACTTTGGGAGGCCAAGGCGGGTGGATCACGAGGTCAAGAGATCGAGACCATCCTGGTCAACATGGTGAAACCCCGTCTCTACTAAAAATACTAAAAATTAGCTGGGCATGGCGGCGCGTGCCTGTAATCCCAGCTACTGAGGAGGCTGAGGCAGGAGAATTGCTTGAATCCAGGAGGCGGAGGCTGCGGTGAGCCGAGATTGCGCCATTGCACTCCAGCCTGGGTAACAAGAGCGAAACTCCGCCTCAAAAAAAAAAAAAAAAAAAAAAGAGAATTCAAGAGCAACAAGCCAAGTGTGGTGGCCTGCCCTGCCCCTGTAGTCCCAGCTACTCAGGAGGCTGAGGTAGGAAGATCATTTGAGCCCAAGGGTTCAAGTCCAGCTTGGGAAACACAGCAAGACTGTGTCTTTAAAAAAAAAAAAAAGAGAGAGAGAGAGATTGAGAATTCAAGAGTGTAAAGTTAGCCGAGAGAAAGGAGAGCAGACCCAAAGTCAGGCAAGCAGGTTTTATTAACCCAATCAGAGGAGGCAGCCCCGAGTTTACAAAACAAGCTTTACAAAAAAAGGGGATTATATGCAGTGAGAGGGGCATAAGGAAGTTTCAGGACTGAGATAATCTATCAGCTTGTAACAGGCACAGAGATAGTTTGTTAACTTGTAACAGCTTACAATATATCATCCTGTGACTTTTGTGGTGGCAGTTTTTAAAAAAATGGGATTTGGGGCCGGGCGCGGTGGCTCAAGCCTGTAATCCCAGCACTTTGGGAGGCCGAGGCGGGTGGATCAGGAGGTCAAGAGATTGAGACCATCCTGGTCAACATGGTGAAACCCTGTCTCTACTAAAAATACAAAAAATTAGCTGGGCATGGTGGCGCATGCCTGTAATCCGAGCTACTCAGGAGGCTGAGGCAGGAGAATTGCCTGAACCCGGGAGGCGGAGGTTGCGGTGAGCCGAGATTGCGCCATTGCACTCCAGCCTGGGTAACAAAAGCGAAACTCCGTCTCAAAATAAACGGGATTTTACAGGTATGTGTAAAACAGGAATTTACAAGATGGATGACAAAGATTTGTTTTCCAAACCCTCCCCCGAGCTGCCCAGATGGCTGTCATAAGGCTTTCCTTAATTGTAGCACCTAGATGGGAGTTCAGGAATGTAGCTGCAGAGCAATCAGAGTGGTGGGGAGAGGGTCAGCTTGTCCCTAACATTCCAGCCTTTAATAGGTAATAGAGGAGGGGCTCTGTTGTCATCTGGCTGCTTCTTGCTGGATAGGGGCAACATTTAGGAGGAGCTAGAGAGTAGGGATTGTCATTCCTGGAGCTGTCGGTATTCTTAGAACAGCATCATATCTTCTGTTGTTCCATGGATGAAAGCTTAATACAGTCCTGTAAAAACCGGGTGAGGAATTAAAAGGCAGGGGCCAAATGCTAGAAGGAGGAAAAGGGTTATGGCAGGACCTAGGAGGGGCAGTAGCCAGGGTGTCCAGGAGATACAGAACTACTGGGGCCAGGTGAACTGACTGTCTTTAAGTTTTTGTGCTTGGTTTTTGTGCTTTGAGTTTTTTGACAACTCCGATTCAGTGAGGTAGAAACAGCATTGTTCATCTAAAAAGAGACATAAATATCCTTTTTCAGCAGTGAGGAGATTTAGGCCTTTGCGGTTTTGTAGGGTGATTGCTGCTGAAGAATCTAGTTGATGGCCAGGTACAGTGGCTCACACCTGTAATCCCAGCACTTTGGGAGCCTGAAGCGGGCAGATCATGAGGTCAGGAGATCAAGACCATCTAGCTAATATTGTGAAACCCCATCTCTACTAAAAATACAAAACAAAAAAATAGCCAAGGAGGCAGAGGTTGCAGTGAACCAAGGTGGCACCATTGCACTCCAGCCTGGGCTACAGAGTGAGACTCCATCTCAAAAACAAACGAAAAAAAAAACCCCGACACTAACTGTGACTCCAAGGGCTACTAATAAGAGAATGAACTGGTTTTTTTTGGAGGGGGGCGTGGGCGGCACATTCGGCATTAATGCAAACAGACAAATGAATTGAGAATAAGTGTTGGAGGGTGTAGCTTCCTCGTTTGGAGGGAGTCAGTTTAGCTTCAGCAACCCAGAGTGACCCTTTGAGAACTCCTGTCTAGGGAAGGGGGTTTCCATGTTTGAGAGGCAGAAGGGGAGGTAATTCATAGGGGCTGGGTAAGAAACCATTAGCTTCAGGGGAAACTGAATAATCTACTCAGAGTGAGTTATGGGAAGAGGGATGAGAGATGGTTTGAGCTGAGCCACAGGCAGAGGGAGGGATGGTGCCTAAATGTCCATTGGAAGAGGTGACACATAAGAGGGCTGGGCCATGTTTGTGGTGTGGAGGGTTATGGGACCTTGGATAGCAGGGTAAGGGAGTTGCATGCCGTTGTAATTGGCAGTATATGTGGAGAGAAGTTTAATAGCTCTGTTAGCGAGGGCAGTGGAATAGTTCCCAGTGAGGGTGAGGTCTATGTCTGCAAAGGCAGAGCCTTTTTGGACAGTGTATGAAAAGCAAATGGGAATGTGGTACCAGGGCTGAGAAATTGGGATGGCTGAGTAGGCAGCAGAGGGAAAGGAAAAACAGATCCAGCAACGGGAAGCAAGGTTAGAGTTGGAGCATAATAACAAGGAGTGAGTGAGATTGACAGATTGTTTGAGGCTTGTAGAAGTGAGAAGGGAGTGAGATTGAGAGATTGTTTGAGTATTGTAGAAGTGAGAAGGGACTTTGAGGGAGCAGAGGTGGGAGGCCGAGGCGGGTGGATCACGAGGTCAAGACATCGAGACCATCCAGGTCAACATGGTGAAACCCCGTCTCTACTAAAAATACAAAAATTAGCTGGGCATGGTGGCGCGTGCCTGTAATCCCAGCTACTCAGGAGGCTGAGGCAGGAGAATTGCCTGAACCCAGGAGGCGGAGGTTGCGGTGAGCCGAGATCGCGCCATTGCACTCCAGCCTGGGTAACAAGAGCGAAACTCCGTCTCAAAAAAAAAAAAAAAGAGTTAGGAACTTGGTGCTGGACGCTGTGGCTCATGCCTGTAATCCCAGCACTTTGGGAGGCTGAGGTGGGCAGATCACAAGGTCAAGACATCGAGACCATCCTGACCAACATGGTGAAACCCCATCTCTACTAAAAAATACAAAAATTAGCTGGGCATGGTGGTGCGTGCCTGTAGTCCCAGCTACTCAGGAGGCTGAAGCAGGAGAATTGCTTGAACCCAGGAGACGGAGATTGCAGTGAGCCGAGACTGCGCCACTGCACTCCAGCCTTGCATCTGGCGACAGAGTGAGACTCTGTCCCAAAAGAGTTAGGAACTTGAGGAAGAATTAGAGTCTGTATTTGGCAGAAAGGAGCTTATGAGGGTTAGGAAATACTGGATGGATAGGAAGGACCACCTGATTGATAGCCCAGAGATCTCGGACTGGCCAATATGAGCAATCCGCCTTTGTGACTGGGAATATAAGGGTATTGTATGGAGAATGAGTTGGCCTAAGGTGGCCTTGACAAGAGGAGTCTATTTACGATGGGTCATACGTCTTTTAAGTGTATTAATGAAATAGGCTACTGAGAGACATTAGGAAATTTGGAGGGGTCTTTTAGCTGGATTTTGATGGAATCATGGTGAGCTGCTAGTGAAAGGATAATGGTATCTTACACTATTAGATTAACAAGAGAAGCGGGGAGTGGATATTGAGGGGAGGGGTAGAGGACTGGCGGGCGGCAGAGAAGAGTAGGAGAGAATCTGATTGTGTGAAACAGAAAAAGGTGATGGAAGCTTTGAATTCGGTTAAGAGGTCTCTGCCTAGGTTGGGGGTAAAGCAACGAGGCATGATAAGGAAGGAGTGTGAGAAAACAGTATCAAATAGGGAACAAGTAAGAGGTCTGGTGGTGTGTGGGCGCGAGATGAGTTCGTCAACCCCCACAACTGAGACCTGAGAGGGATGAGTGGGTCCTGAGAATTCAGGCAAAGCTGAGGACGAAGCCACGGTATCGATTTAAAAGAAGAGATCAGTTTACCTGCTACTAGTAGAGTTACCCTAGGCTCCAGTGCAGTGATGGCAGATGGGGCCGGGGGCCCTGGGCCTTGTCAGTCTTCAGTGGCTAGGCTGAAGGGCTGCGGGAGTGTGAGTGAGTGTTCACTTTTTGTCTTGCTGAATCGGTGGTGGCTCTGCCATGCAGGCTTTTCTGTCCATGTGTTGAGAGGACAGTCAGACTTCCAGTGGCCTGTCTGCTGGCAGACTGGGCACGGGCTTTTAGGCACTCGTGGGTTAGGACATGCCTACGCCCAGTGGCCTTCTTTGCGGCACTTAAAACAAGGCCCAGGAGGGCCGCTGCTATGGGGTCTTTTGTCACCTTGGGTACTATGGCTAGGCTGACAGGTAGCCGCAGCTAGAAGCTGGTATTTAGCCTGATCTTTCTGGGCTTTATCTAATTTACTCTGCTCATCCCTGTTATGGAAGACTTTGAAAGCCAAGTTAAGGAGGTCTTGTTGTGGGGTTTGAGGGCCATCTTCAGCCTTTTTAAGTTTGCACCGGATGTTGGCAGCAAATTGGCAGATAAAATTGGTACTAAGAACAATAG
Source organism: Saimiri boliviensis (assembly GCF_048565385.1). NCBI lineage: Eukaryota > Metazoa > Chordata > Mammalia > Primates > Cebidae > Saimiri > Saimiri boliviensis. The sequence goes on along the minus strand of NC_133458.1, from coordinate 91,737,314 downwards.
TTCCACCAGATGCGGTGGCTCATGCCTGTAATCCCAGCACTTCGGGAGGCTGAGGCGGGCAGATCACCTGAGGTCAGCAGTTAGAGACCAGCCTGCCCAACATGGCGAAACCCCATCTCTACTAAAAATACAAAAATAAAATTAGCCAGGCGTGGTGGCAGGCATCTGTAATCCTACCTATTCAGGAGGGTAAAGCAGAAGAATAGCTTGAACCGAGGAGGCGGAGGTTGCAGTGAGCCAAGATTGCGCCACTGCACTCTAGCCTGAGCAACAAGAGTGAAACTCACCTCAAAAAATATTTTCAAAAAGAACACTAGTTCCTCCTCAGGAGGCAGGGTTGATGCGAGTATATTTTTGGAGAGCCTCTGTAAGGCAGGAAAGGAATTGGCAGGATTTTCATCTGCTTTTTGGGAAATTTCTTTCATTGAGGTTTTTAAAATTTACGGCCTTATGGGCAGCTTTGTTAAAGCCTTCAATAAGGCAAGTAATCATGTGGTTACAGGATGCCCGGCCAGGGTCTGTGGGTTGGTACCCCCAGGAAGGCTTTTCCCGGGGGACGGCAGGGGCTCCTATGGGCTTAGTAGGATCTTGCCAATGAAGATTGTCGGCATGTGCCTGGGCTGGAAGCCACACTCTCCATTCTCTTCTGGAAGGAGGGTAGATGAGAGGATAATATAGAGATTATGCCAAGTGAGTTTATAAGACTGGGTGAGCTATTTTAATTCTTTGATGTAAGTATCGTGATGAGAGGAGAAGGATCCAAGACTTTTTTCAATCTGGGACAGATCAGAGAGGGAGAAGGGAATATGGACACAGACGATTTCTTTGGCCCCTGCTATCTCCCAGTGCGGAAGCAAGGGAGCTGGTTGCTGGGCCTGTTGGGCTCAGGAACAGGTAAGGGGTGGAGACAGGGAGGACTCGGAGTCAGAAGTCGGGTGGTTGGAAGGAGAGAAGGGGTAGGGCTGGAGCGGGGGCATACGGTAGAGGATCATGATGCTCTGGTGGGGGATTATGATGCTGTCGAGGAGGAAAATCGACGGGGTCAAAGAGGAGTCGTCGGCTGGGGCTGTGGGGAGTGTGGCAGGAGACCAGTTGTCAGTGGGGCCATGGGGAGGGTGACGGGGAGAGTCAGGTTTGGAGCGAGCGGGGAGAATTTGAAAAGTAGAACAGGACTGACAGAGGGAAGGACGGCTACAGACGGTGAAGAAAGCCTGAACATAAGGACTCTCTTGCGATGGCAAAAGTTGTCTAAGTTTCTAAGTATATTAAAATTTAAAGTGCCATTTATTGGGAGCCATTGTCTCATTTGTATCGAGGCCAAGCAGTATTACAGAAAAAAAATAAGCCTCTTAGGATGGGCCTTAGAACAGAGGCCAAGAGCATTGAGATTACATAGGAGACACCCAAGGGGGTTCGTTTTGGAAGGGGTAGACTGACAGGCACCCACATCGGATGGGAGAGGGAGGTAGAGGAAGAAGAGACTGCCAGTTGACAAGGCCTGTCTCTCAGGCCTTGTTTGGAATAGAGGAGGTAGCCGCTGAGTCCCTGAAATGGAGGAACCAGAAACCTGGAGGCCGGAGGAAGCCCTTGGCCCAGCACTGGCTCTTTCGGGAGGCAAAGAGGGTCAGGGGTTCCGGGTAAGCGGCAAGAGTCTCTCTTACCCCAGTGGAGGCTCTGATAGTGGATGTGGTGGCTAGCAATGGGAGAGTCTAGGAGATCCTT